>NC_133324.1:596981966-597708771 GCF_042186555.1 Aquarana catesbeiana
TCTTCCTGGAATTTAAGGAAGGATCTAGTTCGTCCTGAAGCTTTGTATAGCACATAAG
The DNA here is from genome assembly GCF_042186555.1 of Aquarana catesbeiana. NCBI lineage: Eukaryota > Metazoa > Chordata > Amphibia > Anura > Ranidae > Aquarana > Aquarana catesbeiana. The sequence continues at coordinate 596,982,025 of NC_133324.1, forward strand.
CATTCAGCAGAGCCAATTGGAATGAATATAGACACTTTTTTGTACCAGTGTTTGGCCTTACGGGCAATTAGGTACGGCGCTAACAACTGGTCATTGAGGTCCACCCCCTCCCTTGTTAAGGTTGTATTCCTAGATCCTAGACAGAGAGGGGTTTCTCCACAACACCAGTCGCTGTCGTATCTGCATAAAGGGAGGACAGAACGAAAACATTTAATGTATCCCTCCACTTCACTGCTAACAAATTATTACATATCAAGCAGGCTCTCTCCCCCCGTCTAAGTCGGGATTCTACAAGCCGTTGGGGGAAGCCCCGGCGATTAGATCGCACAGTGCCACATGTGCCAATTCCACAATCAAATAGGTGACTAAAAAGTGGCACGCTTGTGTAAAAATTGTCCACGTACAAGTGGTACCCCTTTCCGAATAAGGGTGACACCAAGTCCCACACAATCTTACCAGCGCTCCCTATGTAGTCTGGGCAGTTCTTGGGCTCCATGTGACTATTAGGCATGGGCGAACGGTATGCTCGGGCCGAACTTTAGCTGTTTGGACGTTCGACGGGTTGCTCGACCATTTGTTCGCCCCCCCCGAACCAACCACAATGCATTGCGGCGCTGAATAGTGCATTGCAAGCCCTGATTGGCCTAAGCAGTGAAAGCTTCAGCCAATCAGGGCACAGAGCACTGTCAGAGTCATGATTGGACACTGTCATCATGACTTTATCCAATCATGGCTCATTCCCGCCCCACAGTATAAAAGTATTCTTTCAATGGCAACCATTTTCAGTGTGATTTCGGCGTGGAGAGAGATAGAACAGAGCTCTGTTCAGTGCTATTAGTGTGCTATACTGTGCTATTTTGCTTCAATTGTCAGTGTAGAATATTAGTTTAGTGTCAGTCTAAAAATAGTGTGAGCGTAGTGAGGAGAACCATCATTCAGCTTTGCATAGTGTGCAGCTAGAGTAGGGACAGCTCAGATAGTTTCACTATAGTGTAGTGAGACCGTGTCATTCATAATACATTAGTGTAGAGTAGGGACAACTCAGATAGTTTCAGTGTAGTGTAGTGAGACCGTGTCAGTAATCTTTACATTAGTGTATAACTAGAGTAGGGACAGTTCAGATAGCGTCAGTGTATTGACGGTTGAACACCGTCTATTTGATTGCGTTACTGCCAGTTTAACGCCATTTATTTCTGTGTGCATTACTGCCAGTTTAACGCCATATAGTTTTGAGTGCGTTATTGCCAGTTTAACGCCATATAGTTTTGTGTGCGTTACTGCCAGTTTAACGCCATATAGTTTTGTGCGTTACTGCCAGTTTAACGCTTTATAGTTCTGTGTGCGTTACTGCCAGTTTAACGCCATATAGTTCTGTGTGCGTTACTGCCATTTTCACGCCATATAGTTCTGTGTGCGTTACTGCCAGTTTAACTCCATATATGTTTGTGCGTTACTGCCAGTTTAACGCCATTTACTTCTGTGTGCGTTACTGCCTGTTTAAAGCCAGATAGTTCTGTGTGCGTTACTGCCAGTTTAACGCCATTTACTTTTGTGTGTGTTACTGCCAGTTTAACGCCATATAGTTCTGTGCGTCACTGTACGTTTGGCGCATTATATTGCAGTATATTATAGTGTATCCGTCAAGTGTGTCTGTGTAGCGTGAGTACTCAAATTAAAGTGCACCAAACACCACTTTACATTGATTAAAGTGCATCTACGTACAGATTTCAACTTCTTCTTTACATTTGCTTATAAGCACTGCCCCCTCCCTCCCAATAATGTCTGGGAGGACAACAAGGAGAGGCAGACATTCCCTTGGCACTGTAAGGGGGCCAGCAACAAATGTGTCCACAGGCAAAGGTTGACGTGGTGGTCAGTCCTCAGGCAGGGCATCATTTCCTCCGTTTAGTGAATTTGCCCGTGCTATTCAGTCACAGCATGCAGAAGAGGTGGTGGACTGGCTTACTAAACCTTCCTCATCCTCCTCATCCTCTGTCACACAAGAAGAGACAAGTGTGCAATCCCCTTGAATTGGTACTAGAGTGGATAAACCTGCCTCCTTGTCCACATCTATTCCTGCTATAGCCCCAACATCAGCCATTGACGAGTCAGCTGAGATTTTTGACCACAGCGTCAGCCACTTGCTCCTTGATGATGCCCAGATGTTACTGGATTCAGATGTTGGTTCTGAGGTTGAGGATGACAGGAACATGAGCCTAGAGAGAGGGAGGAACACTGGTAGACAAATTGGCATTCATGTTCCCCAAGCCGCAGCGTATTGCCAAGTTGTCTCCAGTGGTATTGATGAAGATAGAGGAGATGGAGATGATGATGAGATCACTGATGCGACTTGGGTGCCAGATAGAGCAGAGGAGGGAACTGAAGGTGAGGCGGCACAACCCCAAGGAGGCCGACATTAAGAAAGAGTAGAGAGCAGTCCCCAAATCTCAGCTGTCTGGGCCTTTTTCAGCACATCTGCAGCAGATCGCACTGTTGCTATCTGAAAACTGTGTCTCAAGCACATCAAACGTGGCAAAAACACCAACCATATGCATATCATTGCAATTTTTTTTGCCTTCATCAAAAGCACCTCTATAGGGTTATGGTGGGAAGGCGCCCCCGACACCCAAAGAGTAATTTTTCTGCACCTGTTTGACAGGTGCATATCATTGCAATTTTTTACAGCAAGGGCAATTCTTGCTTGCATCAAGAGTACCTCTATAGGGTTACTGTGGGAAGGCGCCACGACACCCAAAGACCAATTTTTTGCACTCTTTACTTTCTATACAAAGTCAAAGTGACACCAGAATGTATCCAAAAAATCTCTAATCTTGTTCCCAGTGCACTACATTGTGGCCTCATCATACACACTGGCTCCCCAGCTGTTGTTGAGCAAAATAAAGGCAGCTTGCAGGTGTCACGTAACTGGTAGGAGTCTGATATGACGATGTCGGCCTCTTTTGTATCTCCAACCCAAGCCCCACTGAAGGTGGAAGAGATGGTGGCTAGGGACAGGAGGAACACGAGTGCCTGAGAATGTTGCTGGCAGAACTTGCGGTTGGAGTTGTAGGCTTGGTGGTACCATCAGGAAAACAGGCAAGGAGCTGGGATGAAGCTCAGTAGATCAGCTGGTGTTAAAGAGGCACACCAACCAACTTGCAGGTTCAGGTTTCATGGCTTGCCAGAACTTCCTAAGGTCAGGAGACAGGAGGATACTGGACCCAGGAGAACTGAGATGATAGGGAGCCAGCACAGGTACCCAGAGGCAGTGTTGGAGCTGGACAGAGGACGAAATCAGGGTTGTGAGGATAGCCGGGTTCAATAACAGACAAGGCATTAAGCAGAATCAGGGTCAGGTGGAAGCCGGAATCAGGAACCAGTAGTCAGAATATATCAGAGTCCAAAAGCAGACTCAGGGGAAGCCAGGATCAGCAACGGGTATCATGCAGGTCTAAACAGGGTTCAGAGAATCAGGACACAGCTGAAGACCAGTAAGCACTGTTAGAGAGTCAGGGCACCCTTTAAATAGGCCGTCTGGCGCCAATTGGAGTTAGGGATGCCCTCCTGCGCGTGCACGCTGTCTGTTGCGCACGCTCATGCTCACTGGCATTCAGGAGAGTCTGTAGTTGTTCGCAATCGCGCACATGTGCTTTTTTTTTATTGATACATGTTCCCCAGGGCAGGACCCAGACCCCTATAACCATTGTATGCCCAATTGCTTGCATACAAGCCTTTAAAATTGGGACTTTTGATTTTTGATGTTCGGGTCCCATAGACTTTAATTGGGTTTCTTAGTCAGGTCCGAACTTTTATGGTGTTCCGAAATTCTGGTGCGAACTGAACAGTTGGTCACTCAGCCCATCCCTAGTGACTACCTCTTCACTCGTAAGCCATAAAACTATATGTATAGCCTGTTGCCCTGTCACAGAGCTTATACAACTTGACCTCATATCTGGCACGCTTGCTGGGAAGATGCTGTTTGATAGACAAGTGGCCAGAAAACTTAATCAGGGACTCATCAACGCAGACAACTTGATCGGGAGTAAACAAGGCTGCAAACTGTTGGATGTAGTGGTTCACGAGGGGCCGAATTTTGTGGAGCCAATCGTATCCAGGGTCACCCCGAGGACAACAGAGTTCATTGTCATTGAAATGCAAGAACCGCAAGATCTGCTTTTATCGTGTCCTGGCCATGGAGGCAGAGAACACGGGTATATGGTGAATTGGGTCAGTGGACCAATATGACCGCAACTCACTTTTTTTAACTACGTCTATGTTGAGGGATAGGCCCAGGAAGATCTTAAATTCGGAGACCGTAATAGGTCTCCAATCTCTGGCAAGGGCCAACTGGGGATTAGCATCGATTAATTGACCAGCATACAAATTGCTTTGGTCCACAACAGATCTATAGAGATCTTCCGTGAAGAACAGCGAATAAAAATCAAGTAACGTAAAATCAACTTCCACCTGAATTCCAGGTTGTCCAGTAAATGGGGGAAGTATGGGTACTGCAGCGTCTCTGAGACGCTGAGACGGCCGCTCCCCTCACTGGAGCGATGAGCTGTGGAGGATCAAAGCAGAAGAGGTGCTGACTGACAGGCAGCATCACTCTGCTCGGGGAGGAGTAAGAACCGAGCCATCAACGGTGTTCGGTGGCTCGGTTCTCAGTGCAGAGACGCTGGGGGACAGCTGCAGCATAGACAAAACACACGGCCAAGGCAACAGAGGAGTGGCTCAAGGAGAAGCACATTAAGGTCCTTGATCCCATAGAAAATATGTGGAGGGAACTGAAGGTTGGAGTTACCAAACATCAGCCTCAAAATCTTAATGACTTGGAGAGGATCTGCAAAGAGGAGTTGGACAAAATCCCACCTGAAATGTGTGAAAACCTGGTGGCCAACTACAAGAAATGTCTGACCTCCGTGATTGCCAACAAAAGTTTTGCCACCAAGTGCTAAATCATGTTTTGTGAAGAGGTTAAATACTTATTTCACTCATTAAAATGCAAATCAATTTATAACTTTTTTAAATGCTTTTTTTCTGAAATTTTTTGTTGTTATTTTGTCTTTCACTGTTAACCACCTCAGTACTGGCCACTTTCATCCTGTTCCTTCCCAGACCAATTTTCAGCTTTAGATGCTCTCACACTTTGAATGACAGTTACTCAATCGTGCTACACTGTACGCAAATGAAATTTTTATCATTTTGTTCACATAAATAGAGCTATCTTTTAGTGGTATTTATTCACCACTTCATTTTTTATTTTTTTGTGATATAAGTGAAAAAAGACTGAATGTTTTGAAAAAAAAAAACAACTACATTTTCTACTCTCTGTTTTAAAAGAAACCAAAAAAATTAAATTTTGTTGAAAATTTAGGCCAAAATGTATTCTGCTACATGTCTTTGTTAAAAAAAAGCCTGATCAGTGTATGATCATTGGTTTGTGTGAAAGTTATAGAGTCTAAAAGCTATGCTACACATTATTGAAAATGTATCAATCCTATTGCACTGATGGCCTATTTCATTTCTTGAGGCCCTAAAATGTCAGGACAGTACAAATACCCCCCAAATGACCCCTTTTTTGGAAAGAAGACAGTCTGAGGTATTAAGAGGCATAGTGAATTTTTTGAAGTTGCAATTTTTTTCCCACAATGCTTTGGAAAATTAAGAAATATATATATTTTTTTTCTTCACAAAATTGTCTTATTTACAAGTTATTTCTCTCACACGGCGCAGGCATAATTGCAATTACACCCCAAAATACATTCTGATATTCATCCTGAGTATGGCAATACCCCATGTGTGAGACTTTTCCACAGCCTGGCCACATACAGAGGCCCAACATCCAAGTAGCACCATCAGGCATTCTAAAGGCATAAATTACACATTTCATTTCTTGAGTACCTATCACATTTTTGAAGGCCCTGGAGCACCAGGACAATGGAATTACCCACAAAATGACCCAATTTTGGAAAGAAAACACCCAAATGTATATTCTATGAGGCATAATGAGTCTTTGGACATGCCATTTCTTTCCAAAAGTTTTTGGAAAATGTGGAAAGAAAATGAAAACTTATTTTTTTCTCACAAAGTTGTCAATTTAGAAGCTCAGCAAAGCTGGACCCCCTACAATCAGCACAAATAAAAACTCAAGCGTGTTTCTTTAGTGCTACATTTGTGCTGTAAAAATTTACATTTGTGCTGCTTTTATTTTGAAGATATTAGCAATTGTTTTTTCCAGACTATGACATCACCTAGCCCCCCTACAACAGCCAAATGGCACAAAACTGGTCTTGTTGGTTAGTGCTACTTTGGGCTGTTTTGTGATGTTTAAATTTCCATTCTATCTTCTATCGTTTATGCGTTATTAATGATTTATTAAATGTCACAAAAGGTCACTTAGCCCCCCTACAACGCCCAAATGACACGAAACTGGTCTCGTTGGTTAGTGCTACGTTTGTGCTGTTTTGTGCTGCTAAAATTTCTTTTATCGTTTTTGCATTATTAACCACTTCCCGACCGGCGTACGCCGATGTACATTGGCAGAATGGCACGGCTGGGCAAATGGGCGTACCTGTAAGTCCCATTTGAATTCCCCGCCGTGCCATTGTGTGCGCGCTGCCGGTGGAGCGCGCGCGTGCCGGCCTGGAGCTCCCTGAGTCGGGTCGAGGGTCCCGCAGACTCGATCGCCACGGGGATACCCGTGATCGCCTCACGGAGAGGACGAACAGGGAGATGCTGATGTAAACAGCATCTCCCCGTTCTGCCTAGTGACACTGATCTCTCCTCCCTGTCATCGGGAGCAGAGATCAGTGACGTGTCACAGTTAGCCCATCCCCCCTACAGTTAGAATCACTCCCTAGCACTGACTTAACTCCTCCCCGCCCCTTAGTGGTTAACCCCTTCACTGCCAGTGTCATTTACACAGGAATCAGTGCATTTTTATAGCACTGATTGCTGTATAAATGACAATGGTCCCAAAAATGTGTCAAAAATGTCCGATGTGTCCGCCATAATGTCGCAGTCACAATAAAAATTGCTGATCGCCGGCATTAATAGTAAAAAAAAATTATGAATAAAAATGCCATAAAACTATCCCCTATTTTGTAAACGCTATAACTTTTGCGCAAACCAATCAATAATCGCTTATTGCTGGGTTTTTTTACCAAAAATATGTAGAAGAATACGTATCGGCCTAAACTGAGGAAAATAAATGTTTTTTTAATCATTTTTTGGGGATATTTATCAAAAAGTAAAAAATAATGCGTTTTTTTCAAAATTGTCGCTATTTTTTTGTTTATAGCGTAAAAAATAAAACCTGCAGAGGTGATCAAATACCACCAAAAGAAAGCTCTTTTTGTGGGGAAAAAAAGGACGTCAATTTTGTTTGGGAGCCACGTCGCACGACCGCGCAATTGTCAGTTAAAGCGACGCAGTGCCGAATCGCAAAAAGTGCTCTGGTCAGGAAAGGGGTAAATTCTTCTGGGGCTGAAGTGGTTAATGATTTATTAAAGGTCACAAAAGGTCACTCAGCCCCCCTACAACACCCAAATGACACAAAACTGGTCTCGTTGGTTAGTGCTATGTTTGTGCTGGTTTGTGCTGCTAAAATTTTTATTTGTGCTGTGATGGTTTTTAAGTTATAACAGTTTTTTTTTTTTTCAAACCCCACTCATGTTGCCCCCTCGTACAATCAGCACAAATAAAAACTCAAGTGTGTTTCTTTAGAGCTACGTTTGTGTTGTTTTGTGCTGCTAAAATTTCCGTTCTATCTTTTATTGTTGTTGCGTTATTAATGATTTACCAAAGGTCACTCAGCCCCCCTACAACGCCCAAATGACACAAAATTGGTCTTGTTGGTTACTGCTACGTTTGTGCTGTTTTGTGCTGCTAAAATTTCGGTTCTATCTTTTATCGTTTTTGCGTTATTAATGATTTATTAAAGGTCACCAAAGGTCACTTAGCTCCCCATCAACACCCAAATGACATGAACCTGGTCTCGTTGGTTAGTGCTACGTTTGTGCTGTTTTGTGCTGCTAAAATTTCCATTCTATCTTTTATCGTTTTGCGTTAATAATGATTTATTAAAGGTCACCAAAGGTCACTCAGCCCCCCTACAACACCCAAATGACACAAAACTGGTCTCGTTGGTTAGTGCTACGTTTGTGCTGGCTTGTGCTGCTAAAATTTTTATTTGTGCTGTTATGGTTTTTAAGTTATAAGTTTTTTTTTTTTTTCAAACCCCACTCACTTTGCCCCCTCTACAATCAGTACAAATAAAAACTCAAGTGTGTTTCTTTAGTGCTACATTTGTGCTTCTAAAATTTCCATTCTATCTTTTATCATTTTTGCATTATTAATGATTTATTAAAGGTCACCAAAGGTCACTCAGCCCCCCTACAATGCCCAAATGACACGAAACTGGTCTCGTTGGTTAGCGCTACGTTTGTGCTGTTTTGTGCTGCTAAAATCTCCGTTCTATCTTATCGTTTTTGCATATTAATGATTTATTAAAGGTCACCAAAGGTCACTCAGCCCCCCTACAATGCCCAAATGACACGAAACTGGTCTTGTTGGTTAGTGCTATATTTGTGCTGGTTTGTGCTGCTAAAATTTTTATTTGTGCTGTTATGGTTTTTAAGTTATAACAGTTTTTTTTTTTCAAACCCCACTCACTTTGCCCCCCCATACAATCAGCACAAATAAAAACTCAAGTGTGTCTCTTTAGTGCTACGTTTTGTGCTGGTTTGTGCTGCTAACATTTTTATTTGTGCTGTTATGGTTTTTAAGTTATAACTGTTTTTTTAAACCCCACCCACTTTGCCCCCCCCTACAATCAGCACAAATGAAAACTCAAGTGTGTTTCTTTAGTGCTACGTTTGTGCTGTTTAAATTTTCATTCTTTTATCGTTTTTGCATTATTAATAATTTATTAAAGATCACCAAAGGTCACTGAGCCCCCCTACAACACCCAAAAGACACGAAATTGGGCTGGTTGGTTAGTGCCTCATTTGTGCTGGTTTGTGCTGCTAAAATTTTTATTTGTGCTGGTATGGGTTTTTAGTTATAACAGCTTGTTTATATTTGATAACACCCCACCCACTTTGCACCCCATGTTATTAAATCTTAAAAACAAACTACCTTTGTGCTTTTTTGTGTCATAAAAATAAAAATTTGTGCTGCTTTTATTTTTAAGATAATAGCAATTTGTTTTTTCCAGACGATGACATCACACCCCCTCCTGCCACGTACCTGGTTAGTGAGCTCCTGGTTAGACAGCAGCCATGGGAGAACAGCGAGGTATGAGTGCCTGTGATCAACCCAGTAGACTGTGTGGTGGCAGCAGTCAGCAGGTGGATGTGGCAGCAGAACCGGCTTGTGGCAGATGAGCTGGCACTAGCTGTGTGAAGTTGGCACCCCATGTTTGTAAAACCTGAATAAAAATATACTATTTGTTTGTGCCGCATTTGTGCTGGTTTGTGCAGCAAAAATAAACGTTTGTGCTGCTTTGGTTGCGGAGATATTGTGCGTTATAGTTGCTGAAACCCCTCCCACTTTGCACCCCATGTTGTTGAATTTTAAAAACAAACACGCCATTTGTTTGTGCCGCGTTTCTGCTGGTTTGTGCTGCAAAAAGTAAACTTTTGTGCCACTTTGGTTTCGGAGATATTGTGCATTATAGCTGTGTGAAGTTGGCACCCCATGTTTGTAAAACCTGAATAAAAACTTACCATTTGTTTGTGCCGTGTTTGTGCTGATTTGTGCCGCAAAAATAAGCATTTGTGCTGGTTTGGTTTCTGAGATATTAAACATTCAATTTAAAGCCCCGCCCACTTTGCACCCCATGTTACTGAATTTTAAAAACAAACACGCCATTCGTTTGTGCCGCATTTGTGCTGGTTTGTGCAGCAAAAATATACGTTTGTGCCGCTTTGGTTTCGGAGATATTGTGCGTTATATTTGTTGTTGAAACCTCGCCCACTTTGCACCCCATGTTGCTGAGTTTTAAAAACAAACACGCCATTTGTTTGTGCCGCGTTTCTGCTGGTTTGTGCCACAAAAATAAACTTTTGTGCCGTTTTGGTTTCGGAGATATTATGCGTTATAGTTGCTGAAACCCTGCGTCCAGAGGATCTCACAGCGCGGGCAGCAACTTGAATCCCCTTCGGTTGCTGGACGAGATGGCAGAGGTGGACAGGCTGCTTCCCCAGCTCAGGGCGGAGGCGGCATCCAGAGGAGCGGAGTGGCTGCAGGAGCGGCTCTCATCTGTCCTGCGAGATCGAGCCTCTGGGTCAGGGACAGGGGGGCAGGAGTCCATACGAGCTTGGAGGTCTCGGGCCCTAGAGTGCTTCTCTCCCTGCCTCCAGAGCTCGGTGCCACATTGGGAGTCCCATGCGGGCCCCTTCAGGACTACCTGCAATGTGATCGGCTATGTCCGCGGGTGTTGCTCCTGGAGGGAATCCCCTTCATTGTCGGGGCAGGACTTCCAGGGGTGTCTGTGTCTCTCCCCAGCCTGCCCGGCATTAGGATCAGTAACAGGCGGGCTCCTCCCCCGGTGATGAGCCAGCGGGGGCAGAGCCTCGGCAGGGGAATCGTGCTTCTATGGCCCCCAGGCCCTTTACCTCCATGGCCGGTGGCTCTCCCAGGACCAGCCAGCACCAGGTGATGTCAGAGGTGGGGAGGAGAGGTGGTGTGAGACCAGTGGCGAGTGCCCAGAGCTCTGGGCACTCCAGTAAGGTGACCCAGAAATCAATGGGTGGAGCCGGTGCAAGCAGGCAGGGCCAGCAGCCGCACAGATCCTCGGCATCCAGGGCCACTACTCCTGGGGTGCTGCCGGAGAGGAGACGTGGAGATAGATGAGAGATCGGAGAGCAAGTTGTCCGCTTCGGAGGGGGAGGAATCGCATGGATGCCCTGCATCGATGGAGTCGGGACCTGCATCTGGTGGGATCCTTCCTAGGCAGCCTGGTAAGTCTACTACTTCTAACATGTCTGTATTTTCTGCTGTTGATGATAATGTGTGTCTAGGGGGAGGGCCCTCTCCGGCACGGAGTTGGCGGCTCTGCGGTCTGATTTGCCCAAGCTTTGCCCAAGCTTTCTGCATCTTCTAGTGCAGGTGGTGGTCATGCCACATCTAGGTCAGATATTGGGTTGCAGGGGTTCCTTTTGGGTTTGAGGGAGCTGGTTCAGCTATTTGAACCAGTGCCCAAGCCATGCCATCGTCGGCGTGGATCCCGCCGGTGGGTGGGTCAGAGGCGACGAGACTGGCTTCAGTGTGCAGGGTTGATCCATTTTCCGTAAATGTCATGGCCATGGGGATAGAGAAGGGCTGTGATATTGTCTTCTTGGAATTTTAGATAGGTTAGGGAACTTTGGGTGCACTTAGAAAAAATAATATAGGAATTGAACAGGGCTAGTGGCATCAAATGAATGGTGACTTTCTTGTACCAAAACAGTGATCTCCTGGTGGCCAAGTAGGGCTGCATCATCTGGTCGTTCATATATCCACCCCCCCATGTAAAGGTTATACTCATGCACACATTTTGGCTTCTGGACAGGGCTTTTTTTTCTCTGCAGTTCTGCCAAGGTGTCGTCATGCATTGTGGAAAGGATGTAGACATCTCTTCTTTTATCTCTCCACTTCAGTGCTAGTACCTCTTCAGTCCGCATACTGGCCATTTCATCCTGTTTCAATTTCTTGGCGATCAATTTCTGTGGGAAGCCTTTGCTGTATGTCCATGCTGTCCTACAGGCCACAGTCTTTTGGTATAGATGGTGGAAAAGTGGGAGACTCGTGTAGAAATTGTCTACATATAGGTGGTAACCTTTCCCAAGCAATGGTTCGATCAGCTGCCAGACAACTTTGCCACTTGTTCCCATGTAGGTAGGGCATCCAGGGGGGTTTAGCTGTCTGTCTTTTCCCTCATAAATTATAAAATCATATGTGTAACCCGTGGCCCTGTTACACGCCTTATAAAATTTTACCCCACATCTGGCTCTTTTACTGGGGATGTATTGCTTTATTCCAAGTCTTCCAGTGAAGTGTACTAGGGATTTATCTACACAAATATTTATATCAGGGGTAAACATCTGCTTGAAGCTGGCGCAAAAAAATGTGATTAGGGGCCGAATTTTAATTAATTTATCATAACTGGGATGATTTCGAGGGAGGCATTGGGCATTGTTGTTGAAATGTAAAAACCTCATAATCATCTTGTAACGGGTTCTGGGCATCAATGACAAATAGACTGGCATGTGGTGGATAGGTTGGGTAGACCAGTAGGCATGGAGTTCATTTTTTTTGTCAGCCCCATGTTGAGGGTTAGGCCAAGGAACATTTTAAATCCTTCCACGGTGAGGGCTTTCCAAACAATAGGACGGGCATATGAAGGATTTGGATTGTTGGCTATATGTTGGCTGGCATATAGATTACATTGCTCCACAATGTAATTTAGGAGATCATCGGTAAAAAATAAGTGAAAATAATAAATTGGGGTACATTTTCTGACTGTATCTGAGGGCCTGGCTGGGCTGTAAAAAGGGGAATTACAAGTTCTACTGACGTATCGGGCAGCCATGTTGGATACAGTAGAACATCTGGGAAGCTAGTATGAGCCCTGCTTCGTTGTTGATGGGATTCTCTGTTGCTAATATCTGGCTTTTCATCTAGGAAGGTTGCAGAACTGCTGGTAGATGACTGCCTATCCCAGAGTGCTGCGCTGCTGGTGGATGCCTGCTGGTGGATGCCCTGGAGTGCTGCACTGCTGGTGGATGCCTGCATATCATCCTGGAGTGCTGCGCTGCTGGTGGATGCCTGCTGGTGGATGCCCTGGAGTGCTGTGCTGCTGATGGATGTCTGCGCCTGCTCATCTCTCCTGATTCTCCTTGTTAGGATTCTTTCCTCATCCTTTTCCATTTCGGAGCCACTGCTTTCACTGGCTCATAGTCGCTATCCGAGTCTGACAGAGAGAGTTCCCTGCTACTCTCGTCCGACATACTCTGGAGCATCTGGAGAGCCTCCTCGGTGCTGTAGAATCTTTTAGCCATGTTGGCGGGCAGATGTGCCTGATGTTGGTGGGCAGATGTGCCTGATGTTGGCGAGCAGATGTGTCAGATGGCGGGTGGCTGTGCCAGATGTTGGGCGGCTGTGCCAGATGGTGGGCGGCTGTGCCAGATGTTGGGAGGCAGATGTGCCAGATGTTGGGCGGCAGATGGGCCAGGTGTTGGTGGGCAGATGTGCCTGATGTTGGCGTGCAGATGTGCCAGATGGCGGGCGGCAGATGTGCCAGATCGTGGGCGGCTGTGCCACATGGTGGGCGGCTGTGCCACATGGTGGGCAGCTGATGTGCCAGCTGTTGACGGTAGATGTGCCAGCTGTTGACGGGCAGATGTTCATTGGGACAGCTGTATGACACTGTGGGGACACTGTGTTTTGGGGAAACTAGCGCATCGGGATCACACGGGCGCACGCCCGCGCAATCCCACTCCTTCTGAGGGACGTTTGGGAATGTCCACTCAGAAGGAGTAAGCACCCACCCGCCCATTTATGTGCAGTGGCTGGGTGGGAAGTGGTTAAAATAAACCCTCCATTAAAATTATAGTCTGATCATTCAGTGGGCAAACGTACAAAATCAGCAGGGGATCAAATACCTTTTTCCCTCACTGTATGTCTGGGCTGTGGGGTAGGTTGGCAAGACATAAGCCTTTTCTTACTAAGAAAATCATCCAAGCCCTCTACATCTAGTCCGCAAAAAACATGTGGGAAAATGTGTTATGGTCTAAACATTTTGGCCATAGATCTAAAAAGTAAGTTTGGTGAAAAACCAACACTGTGCATCACCAAAAAAACACCCTACCCACAGTAAAACATGGTGGTGGCAGAATTATGCTATTTTTCTTCTGCTGGATCTGGGGTTTTATTTAAGATGGAGGGGCTTATAAACAGTTAGACCCCTTTCACACTGAGACGCTTTACAGGCGCTAAAAATAACGTCTGTAAAGCGCCTCTCCCAGGCTTTCACACTGGATGGGTGCGCTGGCAGAACACTAAAAAAAGTCCCGCAAGCAGCATCTTTGAGGCGCTGTAGGAGCGGTGTATGCACCGCTCCTTCAGCGCCCCTGCCCATTGAAATCAATGAGCAGTGCCACCGAAACGGTGCTTTGCAGGAGCTTTTAACCCTTTTTTGGCCGCTAGCAGGGGTTAAAAGTGCCCCGCTAGCGGCCAAAAAGCGCTGATAAAATGACGGTAAAGCACCGCTAAAAATATTGGCACTTTACCGTCAATGCCCCCAATGCCCCAGTGTGAAAGGGCTCTTACAAATATCAGTTATTTTTTTGGCACAAAACCTGCAGGCCATATTGACCGTAAAGGAGGCTGGGCATTACTGAAAATAGAGGACAGTAGCTATGGGAAAAGAGTGCACTTAAACCGAGGCGATAAGGGTGAGAATGGATGGAAGTGTAAAATAATGGCCACAGAGTAGAGTGAGCATTGCTGGAAATGGAGGCGAATGCCCAGCCAGAGCTGATTTGGATTGGTAGTGTGTAATTACTGTGAAACTAGTTGATGACAATACTATGATGACCAGTCATTACAGGAATAAGCATGCATAGAGCAGTACACTGGGCTAGACAGAGCTAGCACTAACAGATACAAAAATATAGGGGATAGAATGGGTGCTAAGGAGGGAGCCTGTATTGCTTTAGCTCATGTATATACTTTCTCCTTTTGTGTGTTTTGTGAGTTTCCTCAGCAGCCACTGCACAGCAGAATAAAGTGGTGGGAATTAGAGCTTAATGTATTGTTAATACACAAGGCCAATTAAGTGGAATATATATGGATGTGAGCCAGCTGCAGAGTGTTTTACAGGTCCAGGGCCATGATGCACTTTTTTGGTGAAACACTGTTCCTGAAAATGCTTTAGGGACTGTGCCCACAGGTGGTGGGTGGGGGAACCAATGGAAGCAGTATGTTCCCCAAATTCTACCTGTGGGGTAGAATGCCTGGGGTGGGGGACTGCAGGGTCTCTCATGACCCTCAGCTACAGACCTACTGCTCCTGAGCAAGTTCTCTTTCCTTGCTCACTGCATATACAGTATGCATTCCATTTTCTGGTGACCTCACAGACCTTGTTACCTTCCCACCATCTCATTACCTATGCACCATCCTTCACAATCCTCTGGATGTGCTTCTTAGCTCCCTGCTACCTTACAGTGACCTAATCACAGACCGTATCAACCCTACTCGTTCCAGCAGTGGTTTGTGAGTACCCATTGTGGATACCTCACTTGTTTACCTATTATGGATCATAAGCGCAAGGGCAGCAGTCCTGGGGACCTTGCCAGATTAGGGTCCTTTAACATTGCTAAGGGGTATTGCAGTGTTCTTCCTAAAAGGCTTGTTATTGAAAGCCTTTGTTCTCTGCCTGAGTCTTGACACTTCTGGGAGTCTTTCTTAACCTCAGCAGGGGCCACTCCCTCCTCTGTTTTACCTAGGGAGGAATTCTCTGTTACTGTGTCTGAGTTAATGGGTAAAATTGCAGCCATCTTAGCTGACTCAAAATGCAGTGCTTCCACTCTGATTACGCTGGACTGCAGCTGCTTCTGTACAGTCTGAATGAAGGCATCTGTAGCCTATCCTGATTTAAGGAGCTGAATGGAGTTGGTACAGTCTCAATCTGTAGACAGAACACCAATACTTAAGAATACCATATTGGTCCAATTGGTGCAGTTTGCATATGCCTATACATGGAGCTATCTGTATCAGCTATGCCTCAAGTTACCTGCTAGGTTTCTCTTAAAAGCCCTCAGCCTATTAAGACTTTTCTAGTCCTTTCCCTCTTGCAACCTGTGCTGTATAGGAATTGGCCTTATCCAGACAGTCTTTGCCCAGCAACAAAGTTAAATAAGTGAACCATTCCTGTTCAAGTCCCCTCACAAAAAGGTGGTACCCTCACTTGCCAAAGTAGGGGACATCTGTTGGCCTTTCCAGCCATCTGGTCCTAGGGCATTTCAAAGGTCTGGGTCCATAATATTGTATTGGGAGGCTACAAACTGGAATTTTGTTTTTTTTGTCTTAAAGTGGTTGTATACCCCCAATGCTGAAGTTGTACCTATGTGTAAGCCGATAATAAGGCTTACCTATAGGTACTGTAAATATCTCCTAAACATGCACCGTTTTGGAGATCTTTACCTTGTAGTGCCCGATGATGTCATTGGCGCTTACTTCCTCTTTAACGCCACATCATTAGCCAATATCTGTTATCCCATAAAGGGTAATGTTTTATGAGTTCTTTCAAATCAGTTTACTGTTCCAGAAGCCAAAGGGGACATCCATCTCCTACTGGATCTCAAGGTGCACAACACTTTTCTTTAGGCATGAAAATTCCACATGGAATCTGCCAGGTTGGTCATTGCTTCCCACCTTCTTGTAGACCTCATTGCATTTCCTCATCTTCCCAACACTACCTATAGTTTGTAATGGGCATGCAGCATTACTAATTTGTTACCTTTCCCTCTGGTCTGTCCACAGCATCTCAGTTTGTCACCAAGGTGCTAGCGCCTGTTCTTGCTCTGCTTGGTGCTCAGGGCATATCCATTCCTTTAGATAGTTTCTGTCCTTCAGACTGTCCAGACCCTACAGGGGTTTGGGTAGATCGTAAATGTCCATAAGTCACCACTGGAATCATCTCATTGCTTGAAGTATCTAGGTCTGGTCCTGGATATGACCCTGTTCAATTTTTTCCTTCCACGGTAGAAATTTCAGAGCCAAGTAACTGATACTTTTGCATGAGTATTGTAGGATTGATGGTGACTTCCCTCGAGGGAACCCTATATGCCCATTATTATTCCAAATTGTTACAACTGAACATTCTGGCAGCCTAGGACAGGCAGTCTTATTCTCCGGATTGCCATGTTTGAATGAATCACAAAAGCATAGTTACCCTGTCCTGGTGGATCATGAATACAAATCTGGAGTCATGGAAATCCTTCCTCTCACTAATCTGGAAAGTTCTCACAATGGAAGCTAGCCTATTGGGCTGGGGATGAGTCCTGGATACTCTCTTGGTGCAAGGGACTTAGTTGTTGTAACAGTTGTAACAAAGCTTGTTTCCTGATCAATATACTAAAACTCAGTTATCCCTGCAATGCTGGACCCCTCAACTGCAAAGTCATCTGACTAATGCCAGGGTAGTAGCTTACATCACCCATCAGGAACCAGGAGTCTTGCAGTTCAAAGAGAAGCTGATCTGATTCTCGCTTGGGCTGATTCTTGCTTGGGCAGCCCAGGCATAGAAAATTGACAGTCTGTCACACGGAGGGAATACCGGACATGGACCTTCTGGTTTCCAGGTTCAACAACAAACTGAGCAGGTTTATGTTCAGGTCCATGGAACCTCTAGCCACGTGCTGACCAGTCACATACCTGGTATGTCACCGGTGTTCAAGTGGTTACACCCAGGGCTGTCTTTAACGCGGGGTGATCGGGGCATCTGCCCAGGGACCAGCCATTGTAGGGGGGCCCCAAAGCAGCTGAGCTGCCCCTGGAGTTTACAATCCACAGTGCTCCTCTCCCAGCTGCCGTTCACATCCCTCTCTGCTCTACACACAGTGAGCTGTATACAAGAGCAGAGGAAGGGGGTGGGAGATAAGAAGCTCCTCCACGGAAATGAATATTGCAGCTTCTCTTGTGCAGCCCCGCTCTGATGGTTTTTAGGTAATGGAGTCTGGAGGCGGGGGCGGGTGTATTGGTGCCGAGGAATGCTGTGTATTGCAAGAGGGGGGTGTGGAATAGTGCAGGAGGACTGCTATATATTGATGGGGGGGTTTAAACTGGAATCAGGGGGAGGAAAGCTCTGTACTTGGAGGGGGGACTTGGATGTACACAACACACCCCTAAACCCTGCAATCTGTATATAGCGCACCCCTCCAACATGCACTCCATACATAGCGCACCCCTCAATCTTGAACTCTGTACGTAGCACACCCCTCAACCCTGCACTCTGTATGTAATGCACCCCTCAACCCTGCACTCTGTATGTAACGCACCCCTCAAACCTGCACTCTGTATGTAGTGCACCCCTCAACCCTGCACTCTGTATGTAACGCACCCATCAATCTTGCACTCTGTTATGTAACGCACCCCTCAATCCTGCACTCTGTATGTAACGCATCCTTCAACCCTGCACTCTGTATGTAACACACCCCTCAATCCTGCACCCTATATGTAACACACCCCTTAACCCTGCACACTGTATGTAACGCACACCTCAATCCTGCACTCTGTATGTAATGCACCCCTGAATCCTGCACTCTGTATGTAAAGCACCTCTGAATCCTGCACCCTATATGTAACACACCCCTTAACCCTGCACACTGTATGTAACGCACACCTCAATCCTGCACTCTGTATGTAATGCACCCCTGAATCCTGCACTCTGTATGTAACGCACCCCTGAATTCTGCACTCTGTATGTAATGCACCCCTCAACCATGCACTCTGTATGTAATGCACACCTCAATCCTGCACTCTGTATGTAACGCACCCCTCAACCATGCACTCTGTATGTAACGCACCCCTCAACCCTGCACTCTGTATGTAATGCACCCCTCAATCCAGCACTCTGTATGTAACGCACCCTTCAACCATGCATTCTGTACGTAGCTCGCCCCTCAACCCTGCACTCTGTACGTAGCTCACCTCTCAATCCTGCACTCTGTATGTACTGTAGCTCACCTCTCAGCCCTGCATTCTGTACGTAGCGTACCACTCAACCTTGCACTCCATACAAAGCACACTCCATGCAAAGCGCACTCCTCAATTCTGCACTCTGTACGTAGCTTACCCCTCAACACTGCTCTACTGCAGGCGGCATGTCTAGTCATTTATTTCTGGGAGCCTGTCCTTAGGGATACTGCTCACATTGGAATCTGTGCCTACCTGCACTCAGTTAACCTTCATAGTTATGTTCTCTGCCCTGCTCATTGCTAATAGCATGTTCTAGGAGTTTTCTGTCTATTGGTGGGTCCCCTCACCTCCCCATTCCATGGTGTGCAGGCAGTGGGAAGAATATGTGCTGTAACCTTTAGCAACCAATCAATGAGCTGTATAGATGTGCTGTAACCTCTAGCAACCAATAAGTGTTAATGATGCACAGTAACCTCTAGCAACCAATGAGTGAGCAGGAATAATGTGCAGTAACCTCTAGCAACCAATGAGTGAGCAGTAAGCATGCAACCTCTAGCAACCAATCGGTTAGCAGTAATGATATGCTGTAGCCTCTGGCAACCAATCGCAATCACTTCCTGATCTGCCACAGTAAACTGGTTTTGAGTGGGGGGGAAGGAGCTGGGGGGCCCAAAGAAAATGTTTGCCCAGGGTTCCATCAATATTAAAGACAGCCCTGGTTACACCCAGATGATGCCTGCAGCCGCAGGCATCACACCATTAGCGGTTTTTAGAGCCGGTGGTCGGCTCTCCTGTAATAGCAAAAAGTGCTGCTAATTAGCCGCTTGATTGCTGTTACAAGTAGCTGGAGGCCCCCCCCCCCCCCCCGGCCACTTTGAGTGTTTTTACATGCAGAGGAGGGATTTGGGGTTTTTTTGACCCTGGATCCCTTAATAAAGAGTACCTGTCACATGCCTAATGGTGTCACAAGGATGTTTGCATTCCTTGTGACAGCAATAAACTTGATAAAAAAAAAAAAATAAAGCAACAGTGTGCATGTATGCAATTTTAAAGCATGACATGTTTGGTATCTATTTACTTTGCGCAACATCATCTTTTATATTTTGTAAAAAATTGGGGTTATGTATTGTGTTTTTTGCATTACAATTAAAAAAAAATTGTTTTTTCCCCAAAAATTGGGTTTGAAAAATCCCTGCGCAAATATCGTGTGACATAAAAAATTGCAAAACCCAGCACTTTATTCTCTTGGGCTTCTGCTTTTAAAAAAATATATGTTTGGGGTTGGTTTCTAAGTAGTTTTCTATTAAAAAAAAAAACCTGATTGTTACATGTAAACAAAAAGTGCCAGAAAAAATAGGATTTTTATAGACAGCTTACCTATAAAATCCTTTTCTTGGGAATACATCACGGGACACAGAGGCTTGGTAATTACTTAGTGGGTTAGATAGTACCTTCAGGTGATTGGACACTGGTAACCCTAATTACAAAGTGAGTTCCTCCCCTATATAACCCCTCCCATACAGAGAGTACCTCAGTTTTGTAGCAAAGCAATAAGTACCCCAACATTTAATCCCGAAGAGGGGCGGGAGCTCTGTGTCCCGTGATGTATTCCCAAGAAAAGGATTTTACAGGGAAGCTGTATATAAAAATCCTATTTTCTTGTTCATACATCACGGGATACAGAGGCTTGGTAATTACTTAATGGGATGTCCTAAAGCAATGCCCAAATTGAGGGGAGGAAGACACAGATCGAGGGGAGGGAGACATAGACCACCAACGGACAAGAGGATCTATACTGCTACCTGCAGCACACTGCACCCGAAGGCGGCATCCTTATGCCCTCTTACATCCACCTGATAGAATCTAGTGAATGTATGGACTGAAGACCAAGTTGCAGCCTTGCAGATCTGAGCCATGGAGGCCTGGTGATGCACTGCCCATGAAGCACTAACTGCTCTAGTTGAGTGTGCCTTAACCTGAAAAGAAGGAATCTTCTTCTTTATACCATAGGCCTGAATAATAACTTGCCGAATCCATCTAGAAATAGTGGATTTCAACGCTGCCTGGCCCTTTCCGGGGCCTTCTGGCAGAATAAACAGACAATCAGTCTTTCGTATCTGAGCGGTTGCCTGCAGATAGATACTGACTGCACTTACAACATCTAGAGAGTGTAACAACTCCTCTTTCGCGGACTGCGGATCTGGAAAAAAGGACAGTAGGACCACATCTTGATTCAGATGGAATCCTGACACCAGCTTAGGTAAAAAATCAGGTGAGGACGCAACACCACCCTGTCCTTGTGAATAATCAGATAAGGCTCTTTACAAGAAAGAGCTGCTAATTCTGATACCCTTATAGCCGAGGAAATGGCTACCAAAAAGACCAGTTTCTTTGTCAGAACTAAAGAAGCATGGTGCAATGGTTCAAAGGGTTGTTCTTGCAAAACGGACAAAACCAAGTTCAGAACCCATGGGCACACAGGAGGTTTGACTGGCGGATTCAAACGCAGAGCCCCCTGAATAAAGGCCCGGACCAGGGAATGTGAGGCAAGTGGTTTTTGAAAGAAAGCTGATAAGGCCAAGATCTGGACCTTGATAGTGCTCAAAGCCAGCCTCATTTCAATGCCTAACTGAGGAAAAGCAAGAATCCTGCTAATGGCATACTTTCTAGGATGCCACCCCCTGAGTTCACACCAGGAAACATATGCCTTCCAGATTCTGTAGTAGATGAGCCTGGAGGCAGGCTTCCTAGCATTAATCAGAGTGAAAAGGACTGACTCCGAGAGCCCACGGCTTTTCAGAATGTGGGTCTCAGCAGCCAAACCGTTAAATTCAGACTTCGTAAAGCAGGATGGAATATTGGACCTTGTGAGAGTAGATCTGGACGCAGCGGAAGAACCCAAGGTCTTCTCACTGCCAGCTTTACGATCTCTGCATACCAAGGTCATCTGGGCCAAGTTGGGGCCACCAGAATGACCAACTTTGCTTCTCTTTTGACTCTCCGAAGGAACCGTGGAAGAAGCAGAATTGGAGGAAAGGCATAAATCAGAGAGTAACAATCCCATGGAATCGTTAAGGCATCTGACCCTTGTGCTAGCAGATCCTTTGTTCTTGACACAAAGCTGTCCAGTTTTTTGTTGAATCTGGATGCAAACAGGTCTACATCCGGGGTACCGCAATTTTGACATATGGTCTGAAATATGTCGGGGTGTAGAGACCATTCTCCTGGACACAGCTGCTGGCGGCTTAGAAAATCCGCCTGCCAATTTTCTACCCCTGGAATAAAGACCGCAGACAGGCAAGGAATATGCCTTTCTGCCCAGAAAAAAATGTGCTTCACCTCCCTTTGGGCATCCAGGCCTCCTTGGTGATTGATATAAGCCACAGCCATGGCATTGTCGGACTGTATCTGGACAGGATGACCCTGTAGTCTGAAAGTCCAGACCTGGAGGGCTAAACAAATTGCCCAAATCTCCAGAATGTTGATGGGCAAGAGCCTTTTGGCTCTGGACCATCTTCCCTGGGTGGAAGCTTCTTCCAGAACTGCTCCCCAGCCCAATAGGCTGGCATCTGTGTTTACAAGTTTCCAAGTAACTGGGACAAAGGACTTTCCTTTTAGAAGATTCTTGGTCAGTAACCACCAATTGAGGCTCTGGTGCACCCCTGGGGATAGGCACATTGGGAGATCCAAGGCTTGAACTCTCTTGTTCCAGGCAGAGAGGATGCTGCTTTGTAAAGATCTGGGCGTAAGGGACAGCCTCAAAAGAGGCGACCATTTTCCCCAATAGTCTCATACATAGTCGGATGGAGGGATTTCTCCTTGCTGAGACTACCCGGACCAAATCTTTTATGGCCCTGGCCTTTGACCTGGATAAGAACACTTTGCTTTGGACTGTGTCTATGACCATACCCAATACTCCAGCCTTTTTAGGGGCTGCAAGGAGGTTTTGTCTAGATTGAGGACCCAGCCTAGGTACTCTAAGTACTTTACCGTGCAGAGCACATTGTGGCTTAGGCGAGTTATTGACTGTTCTATGAGTAGCAGATCGTCCAGATAAGCTGTGACAGTTTTGCCCTGAGCCCTTAGATTTGCCAGGGGCTGGGCTAAAACTTTTGTGAACACTCAAGGAACAGTAGCAAGACCAAAAGGAAGGGCCAAAAATTGAAAGTGGCGCTGATCCACCGCAAACCTTAGGAATCTTTGGTGAGCAGGAAATATTGGCACATGCAAATATGCATCTTTGATGTCTATTGATGCCAGGAATTCTCTCCCCTGAAGGGTGGAGACTACTGAGTGGATAGATCCATGCGGAAAGAACGAATGTCTAGAAACTGATTCAGGTCTTTTAGATCCAGAATAGGTCTGACATCACTGTTTGGTTTTGGAACCGTAAGGAGGTTTGAGTAGAACCCTGAGCTTTGCTCTTCTGGGGCTACCTCTATAATTACCCCTTGAGATTACAGACGTTCTAAGGCCAGAAGTAAGGGTCTTCTTTTTTTCTGGGTCTATGGGGACTCTTGACCTTAGGAAACGAGATGGCGGAAGCTCCTGGAACTCTAGTTTTTAGCCCAGGGACACCGTGGAGGCTACCTATTTGTCCTCAATCTCTTCCCGCCAGGCGCCTGCAAACTGCAGCAGCCTTCCCCCCACTCGGCTGAGCGGGGGCGCCCCTTCATAGGGAAGCTTTGGGGTTCTGTTTACCAGATCTTGGACCCCAAGGTTTCTTTTGCCCTTGGGCTTGACTTTGGACCTTTCCTCTAATATTTGATTGGGGAGGCCGTCGCCACTGCCTGGAGTTCGAGGCTCCAGGGGCAGAGAATGTCTAAATGAAGGACGTTTACTCTTCCTTTTGACCAGTAACAATGTGGTTTTACCCCCCGGTAATCTTCTGGATATATTTGTTCAGATCATCCCCAAACAGGCGTTCTCCACAAAACAGGAACCCAGTTAAATATATTTTGCATGAAGCTTCAGCTGCCCAATGCTTAAGCCAAAGGGACCTGCGCATGTGTACCAGCAGGAGAGTGAGGCGAGATGCTTGCTGAGCAAAATCCATAATGGCATCAACCATAAAACACAAGGCTTTAGGAAGTTCTGCATAAGCCTCAGCCTCCTCAGTGGAAAGGAGGCTAAGCACCTGCTTCATTTTTTCCTTGAGGAACTGGCACATGCCAATTGCTGCAACCGTAGGCTGGACCACAGCGCCCGCCACAGAGAAAGAGGCTTTAACCACTTGACATCCGGCCATAGACGAATGACGGCTACAGTGCGGATGTCAGTTTCACGGGAGGCCTCCCCTTTCCTCGCTCCCCGTGCGCGCTCACGAGCGCATCAGGGAAATTCTGTGTTGGCCGTGTCCCTTGGACACAGCCAATCACAGATTGCTGTAAATGGCCAATCACAGCGGCCATTTACAGCGCGATCGCGATGGCCAATGAGCGATGATCTTAAATGTAAACATATGAGATCATCTCTCATTGCCGGCTCTCTCATCACACAGAGAAAGCGTGTAAGGAGAGAGAGAATCTGTCAGTGATCTGTGAGTTACAAAAACCTTTTTACTGTGCCTACAGTGCCCCATCAGTACAGTGCCCCATCAGTACAGTGCTCCATCAGTACAGTGCCCACCTATGCAAATCGGTGGCCACCTGTGCCAATTGGTGCCCACCTGTCTGCCATCGGTGATCAGTGTGATCAGTGACCATTTGCACATCTTCACAATCAGTGCCCACCTGTGCCACCTCATCAGTGCCCACCTGTGCCACCTCATCAGTGCCCACCTGTGCCACCTCATCAGTGCCCATCTGTGCTGCCTCAGTGCACATCTGTGCAATCAATCAGTGCCCATCTGTGCCACCTCATCAGTGCCCATCTGTGCCACCTCATCAGTGCCCATCTATGCCGCACCATCTGTGCCACCTCATCTGTGCCCAGCTGTGCCACCTCATCTGTGCCACCTCAGTGCACATCTGTGCCATCTCAGTGCACATCTGTTTCGCCTCAGTGCCCACCTGTGCCACCTCATCAGTGCCCACCTGTGCCACCTCATCAGTGAGCACCTGTGCCACCTCATCAGTGCCCACCTGTGCCAATCAGTGCCCATCTGTTCCGCCTCATCAGTGCACATCTGTTCCACCTCTACAGTGCCCACCTGTGCCACCTCATCAGTGCCCACCTGTGCCAATCAGTGCCGCCTCATCAGTGCCCATCTGTGCCACCTCATCAGTGCCCATCTGTGCCACCTCATCAGTGCACATCTGTTCCACCTCATCAGTGCCCACCTGTGCCGCCTCATCAGTGCCCACCTGTGCCGCCTCATCAGTGCCCTTCTGTTCCACCTCATCAGTGCACATCTGTTCCACCTCATCAGTGCCCCTCTGTGCCACCTCAGTGCCCATCTGTGCTCATCAGTGCCGCCTCATCAGTGCCCATCAGTGCAGGCTTAGCACACACCTGTGTAGTCGCATCACCACCAGCAACCATGTTCAAAAGATGCTTTTCCGCCGAGGAGGCGTTCCAAATACTTTCCCAGGCCGACGAGAGCAACAGGGAGCTCTCTTTTTCAGATTTCCTTTCAGACTCCGATTCTGAGTCGGACATAAATTATGAGCCAGTCCTCAGTAGTGGAACACTGAGTGACTGAGAGGAGGAAGATATTCGGCCTGCCAAACGAAGGCATTCTAGTGAGGAGGCAGTTCCATCCACCAGCACAGGAGTGCCATCCATCAGCACAGCAGTGCCATCCACCAGCACAGCAGTACCATCCACCAGCACCACAGTACCTCGGCAAGAAAGGCCAAGGACCCATGCCAGCCTTCCCTATGTCCTGTAGAACCCCTTGTGGCTTCCTCCTAATTCAGGAGAAGCCAACATTCCCACTTTCACTGCCCAGCCAGGAGTCCAGGTGGACACGGAGAATTTTTCCCCAATACATTTTTTTTATTTAATTTTTACCGAAGACATGCTATCAAATATTGTGGCCCAGTGCAACCTTTATGCACAGTAATTTATTTTAAATAATCCAACGTCCTACTATGCCCGTCCCTACGAGTGGAGAGACCTAACGGTGGAGGAGTTGAAGGTTTTTTTAGGCCTCACATTTAATATGGGACTCACCAAAAAAAACCACTTTGATGTCCTATTGGTCAACCCACCCCATCCACCACATGCCAGTATTCTCCAAGGTATTGCCCAGAAACAGATACCTCATGATAATGAGGTTCCTTCATTTCAATGACAATACCCAGTGCCCTCCCCGAAATGACCCAAATTATGACAGGCTTTTCAAAATTCGGCTGCTTCTAAATTATTTTTCTGAAGTATTCCCCCAGCTGTTTACCCCGGACCAAAACATATGTGTGGATGAGTCCCTTGTTTTTTTTTTTTTTTCTCGAACAAAAGGTTTATTGAAAGTAAATTATTACATACAGTTCCAGAGCATAAATAATATTTTACAGAATGTAAATCATAACATACACAAAAGAGGCAATCAGTACAATACATCGTACTCTCTTATCAGATTCAAAGTACTTTGTAGGACTCGTACAACCCCCATTATTTTTACCTGTTCCCCCCTACCTTAACACACATTCATGTCATACTCTCTGTACATCCTTTTTAAGTCAATCTGATAAAAGTAAGCTTTAGAATAAGCGGTCAATCACTAAATCCACTGGTGCTAGCCAATGGGCCCATAATTTCTCATATTTTTTAGAGGACCCCCTATGCTGATGTATAATTTTTTCGATACGGAGTGTGACCCCCATTTGTGTGATCCATTCTTGCACCGTGGGTGGGTCTGTGGATTTCCAGTGCCTGAGGATAAGCAGACGGGCCTGAAACAAAGCTCTTCTAATAGCCTATTTAAGGATATCCTCAGTCAGGAGGTCATCTATTATCCCCAGCAAACATGGTTTAGGGTCTAAGGGTATCAGTATCTGGAAAACTCTATTAATAGTATCAATGACATTATTCCAATAGAGGTGCAGTTTGGGGCATCTCCATAAGAGATGGATGAGATCTCCGTGATCTCTGGAGCATCTGGTGCAGGTGGGGTCAGTACCTATTCCCATACGGGTCAATCTAGCCGGCGTGTAGTGTACTCTGTAAAGTATATAAAGCTGGGAGAGTTTTTGAGCAGCATTCAACGAGCACATGGGAACTGCCTGTAAGGCTTCCTCCCATTGTTCCTCTTCAAATGCACCAACATCCTGTTCCCATTGAGACACAACCTTCAAAGGTGTGTCCCTTAGGAAGAGATTCAGAAGCATGGCATAGCAATCAGATATAAACCCTTTATAAGTAGTTATTTCAAATAGGTGATTAAAAATGGCCGTGGGCTCCAAGGTCCAAATGTCCGTACCTCTCTGGGCATCTATCGCGTGTTTGAGTTGCCTATAATAAAAAAACATAGACCCCGGCAATTGAAAGGCCTCTCTGAGCTCCGAGAAGGATCTCAATGTGCCATCTCTGAATATATGTATCATGTGTGACACCCCATATTGTTTCCATTTCAGACCATATGGTATTTTAGCTATCTCTAAGCAGTGATTATTTTCCCAAATGGGGCTATATTTGGTAAAGCCCTCCACCCCCTGGAGCATCCTGACCTTGTTCCAAATCTTCTGCATAAGAGCGTAAGTTGGGAAGAGCTTATTGGATTTAGTGTATTGTAGGGCCTCTAAACCATCCACTACCTCTCTCTTGGACTTGAACCGGAGTATTTGAACCGAGGAGTCCCTCAGATTCATTTCCAAGTCTTGTCTAGGACTTATGACTCTTGCAATGTGTTGCAGTTGGGAAGCTAAATAGTAAACCCAGGGGTTAGGCAACGCTAAGCCCCCATCGTCTTTGGGGCGCTGTAACTGCTCAAGTTTAATTCTAGGAGGTTTTGATAGCCATATGAATGTCCGGAAAAGGGAGTTAATAATTCTAAACTTTTTCAAAGTGATGACTATTGGGGAGTTGTGAAGCACATAAAGTAATTGTGGCATGAGGATCATCTTTATTAGGTTTATCCTCCCTACTTGGGATAGTTTCAATTTACTCCATACTTTGACACGATCGCGACAGCGATTGATCAAAGGGGTTAGGTTTAGGTTGACGTAGTCCAGTGTACGGGCTGTAACCTGTATGCCCAGATATTTAAGGGATGTCGAGATCGGGATATCCTGCATATTTCTTTGGGATGGGGACGGGTCACGGTCTAGCAATAGCAGAGAGGACTTGGTCCAATTAATAACTAGACCTGAGTACTTCCCGAACTGGCTAATGACCCTCATTGCTTCCGTCAGTGAAGTAGATGTATCACCAAGCAGCAACATGGTGTCATCAGCATACATGATGACCTTTTCTTGAATGTCCCCATATCTAAAACCCTGTATCGAGGGATTAGTACGTACCATAGCCGCTAGGGGCTCAATAGCCATAGCGAATAGGAGGGGAGACAGGGGGCAGCCCTGCCCCGTACCTCTATGTAGTTTAAAGGGTGACGAAATCTTCCCTCCTTCCCTAATGGCTGCTATTGGAGACGAGTAAAGTAGTTGTACCCACTTAATGAATCCTTCGCCAATGCCGAATTTCCTCATTACTGCCCATAGATAGTCCCACTCGACGCTATCAAACGCCTTGTGGGCATCCAGTGACAGCAATGCTCTATCACCCCTATTATCTGCCTGGGATTGGATGTTGAGAAAAAGTCTGCAAAGGTTTATCGCAGTCGACTTTTGGGGCATAAACCCGGATTGATCCGAGTATATTATAGTGGAGATTACTTTATTAATTCGAATTGCCAATACTTTAGCTAGGATCTTTACATCATTTTGTAAAAGAGAAATAGGACGGTACGACCCCGGGTCAAGGGGGTCTTTATTGGGTTTTAATACCAGGACTATGTTTGCTCTGGTCATTGATTGAGGGAGGCTACCATTCTGTCTCGCTGCATTAAATACCTTCAGCAGGTGTGGAAGTATATGCTCGCCATATTGTTTATATACCTCAATGGGAAGTCCATCATCTCCCGGAGCTTTTGAATTGGGG
This sequence comes from Aquarana catesbeiana, assembly GCF_042186555.1. Classification (NCBI taxonomy): domain Eukaryota; kingdom Metazoa; phylum Chordata; class Amphibia; order Anura; family Ranidae; genus Aquarana; species Aquarana catesbeiana. The sequence goes on from NC_133324.1 coordinate 597,010,750, forward strand.
AACAAACTGGTCGCCATCTGCAATTCTTCAATGGTTAAAGGGGCATCAAGTTCTACCTTAGATTCCGCCGTTAAGCTAGGGAGCTGGATATCATCCAGATACTCAGATAAAGAGTCTAATGAGTACGTTTGTTTAGATTCGTACAGGGAAGAATAAAATCTCACCAACTCTGCCAAAATTTGGTCTGGAGAGTTGGTTAGCCCACCGAGGTGCGTACGTAGGGCCCCAATAGAGGGGGAAGTTTGATGGGAATGGGCAATAGTTGCTAACAGGCGTCCAGTATGCTCACCCTCTTCATAGAATGCTGCTTTATGAAAGAATCTTTCTCTCCGCTGTAGATGCCGTGATCCTATACAGCGCGTCTTTCGTCGAAAGCCACGCCTCTTTGTTAGTTTGAGTTGGATCTGTAATAAATTTATTCTCAAGATCCTCTGTCATACGTTCTATTCCCTCCCTCTGAGCATGTGTCTTTCTTTTAATAGCTTGAATTTCGGCTATGAAAAGGCCTCTCAGGACAGCCTTAAAGGCTTCCCAGTTCATGGCCAACAATTCGTCGGCTGTATGTATGCGCCAAAAGTCAGTAATATGAGATTCTATTTGCTCATGGAAAGGGAAGAGATTCAACCAAAATGCATTCATTTTCCATGGAGCCTTTGCCACTGTGGAAGGAGGGCGCACCTCTAGAGTCACAATCAATGGGGAGTGATCTGACACACTCCTGAGAGCATATGTCATCTCAGAAATGTATCGTTCAGCCACATTGGAGCATAAACATAGGTCTATCCTTCACAGTGATGAGTAGGTTTTAGAAAAACAAGAGAACTGTTTCACTCCCAGATTTTTAGCTCTCCACCCTACTTCCTCAATAAATTTTCGAAGAGCTGTGTGGTGTACCCCCTTCCCACCCACCACAGGCGGATGCTTATCTAACAGCAGATCCGTATAGTTGTTGAAGTCTCCGAAGGCATACAACGGTATCCCCAGATACTTCATTTGGTATGCCACCAGGGCTCTCAACACCTGATTGTTATATGGGGGGGGGGGCACATATACAAAAGCTAGTATGCATTTAAAGGTAAACAATTTACAAAACAGAAAGACAAATCTCCCTTCTGCATCAATTTCAGAATCTAATTCCTCGTAATCTATGGAACTATGTATCATCACACTCACGCCTCGAGAATACGAGGTATGAGTGGAGTGATATGCCTTGTTCACCCATCTAAAATTAAGGCATGACAGAGAGTCCATTGTGAGGTGAGTCTCTTGCAGGGCACATATGGCCGGGAGGCGTTTCCGTAACAGAGATGATACCATAGTCCTCTTTAGGGGATCTTGCAGACCCCGAATATTCCATGAAAGAACAGTCACTGTCGTCATTTTTGAGTGTCTAGTAAGTAACTTGCAGGGGAAAACCATTTGTTGCTCCTCTTACTCCCACCTGGGGGGGGGGGGGGGAGGGGCTTTCATGTCATACCTTAAGAGTGCTGTCAATTGACGAATCAACCAGCAAAAGAGAAATGGAATTGCAGTTCTACACGAATACTGATATACCTCTAACGCTCTGGAACAAGCTTGTATGAAGGAGTACCTTCATACAACGGTGCGTGAACCGAACATAAATGCCTCTTCTGATGTAGGCTATCCATCATCATGACCTCGTCACACAGAAGGGCAAACATTTCTTGTAATCCAGGACACCGATGTGTCAACAGGAACAACAAAACTTTGTGGGACAACCGGTCCCTCCGACCCCCAGCGGGGTTCCGAACAGCAATAACATAGTTCCTGGTACTTACTAGTAAGTACATTGCCAGGATCCATCACATCTTTCGAACTTGCACTTTTATAGGAGAGAAATCAATGTAAGTTTCCGGCACTGCCCTCAGCCGAGGGAAAAATTAATAAAAGCCCCCGGGGCCATTGTTAAAGGTGTCAATCTCTGCTTTAGGTCTCCGGTCTTGAAGGAACTCATTTTCATTGGCATCCAGCCAGTCTGCGGCTTCTGCAGGGTGTTCAAAAAAGTGTACTCGACCCCTTAGGGTAATTCTGAGTTTCGCAGGATATAGCATTGCATAGGAGGCTTGTACTCTTTGCGGGCGTTTTTTGATCTCAGAGAACCGCGCACGATTCTTCTGGACTGCAGCCGAGAAATCTGGGTATAATGAGATCCGTGTGCCATTGTACTGGATGTTTCTTTTTTCTCTGGCTAATCGCAGAATAATCTCCCTGTCTCAATAATTCAGGAGATGGGCCAGTATCAGACGAGGGGGGTTTCCAGGTGGGAGAGGTCTTGTGGGTATTCTGTGGGCCCGTTCTACAGCGTATAAATGGGTGAGAGCTTCCTTGCCAAAAACCTCAGCCATCCATTGTTCTATGACCTGCGTGGGGTCACGGCCCTCCACCTTCTCAGGTAGCCCCACTATGCACACATTGTTACACCTGAGACGATTTTCGAAGTCCTCAGCGCGTGTATCTGTGGCTCTCGCTAAACGTGTGGTGGATTGGGAGTCTCTAATCAGTGTAGGGAGTTTCTCCTCAAGTTCACTTATTCTGCTTTCTGCTGCAGTGGTCCGTTCCTGGATTTTCTGAATATCTTGCCTGAGGTGACTGACCTCTTCCTTCAATCCACCAAAGCGTACTTGTAAATTATTCACAGAGGCTGTGCAATTATTAACTGCTTTTAAGATGTCAGCCAGTGTGGGCTGTTCACCCCCTCCTCCTCCTCAGGTTCTTCAAGCTCATCAACTGCAGTGACACTGACCTCCTCCTGAGTCATCATGGCGCCTTGTTCCCTTTCACCCTCCTCCTCCTCAGTGTCATTAAATGCAGGGCATTCACCCAGCGGCTGGGCTGCAGCCAAACCTGATTTCTCAGTCAATTTTTGAGCATAGTACCTCATATCCTTAGGGTGATCAGCGGAGCCATCCTTGGAGCACTTTTGCTGCTTAGTCTGTCCCTCCTTTGTCTTGTCACGCTTCTGTGTGGAGGGCGGAGTGGCGCCATTTTGAGGATCCATCCTGGAGCTTTCTCCTCTCTGTCCTCGGGTCATCATGCCCTGTGTGCGTATCTGGATGGGAGCGGAGCGTGGAGGAGATTCTCCCCGGGTGATCCAGCAAAAAACGGGTGATATATAGTGGCGGGAACCTGTTCAATACAGGATCACTGCGGGAGCTCTGTGACTAGACGTCTGTTCACATGCCGCGCTGGCCACGCCCCCGGATGAGTCCCTTGGTAAATTTAGTGGCAGACTTAAAATAAAACTATTTATTCCCAGTAAAAGGGCCCGCTATGGGGTGAAGGTATACAAATTATGTGACCGAGTCACAGGTTACATATATGCCTTTAAAGTCTACGATTAGAAGGACACCCAGATGCAACCCCCTAATTGCCCAGACTACTTGGGATCAAGCGGGAAAATTGTTTGGGACCTCATATACCCCCTACTGGAAAAAGGCTACAATTTATACGTAGACAACTTCTACACATCTCTGCCCCTGTTCCACAACCTTCACCGGAAGAAGACGCCAGCATGTGGCACCGTAAAAAAGAACCGGAAGGGCTTTCCGCAAAGTCTTGTCAATAAGAAATTGAGAAAAGGAGGAACAGCAAGTCTAGGAAACATCGAGATTTTGGCAGTGAAGTGGAGAGACAAAAGAGATGTCTACATGTTGTCTTCAATCCACAATGATACCTTCGTGGAATCCCCAGAAGGAATGGCCCCATACAAAAACCTAAATGCATCTATGATTATAATTTGTTTATGGGGGGAGTCGACTTCAATGACCAAATGCTGGAACCATACCTTGCCACAAGATGGACATACCATTGGTATAAAAAAGTCGCAATTTATTTTTTTAAATTGGCCATATACAATTCATATGTAATTTATGGTAACTCCACCCAAAACCCCAAACGCTTCCTTGGCTAACAGAAGGAAGTTTTCACTGTCCTTATATTCCCGAACGGCCCACCAGAAAATATCCGATCAGATGTTCTAAGTCGACTCTCCGAACGCCACTTTCCCGATAAAATCCCTCCCAAACCAACAGGCCAACGACGGCAAAAAAAATGTAAGGTGTGTACCAGAGCAGGATTCAGAAGAGACACATCTTTTTATTGTGCACAATGTCCTTCCGAACCAGGCCTCTGCATAGGTGAATGTTTTCGCCGTTACCATACTTCAGTAAATTATTAGTGAAGTATGGTAAGCGTAAGCCTCAGTTCCTGCAATTTACCCTCACACCCCTTATGCCACTGCCTGCTCGGTAGCTGACCCTGGCTTGTTTTTTGACCATGCTTCTGTCTGCCGATTCTGTACATACCTCTGCCTGATCTGGAACTGACCTTGGACTGTTTGACCATGTTTTTTGCCTGCCTCATGGACTGATCTTGTACCCTGCTACTGGACTAGTGGAATTCAACACAGGGGTCTCACATATGTGAGGGGCTCCAGAATTGTTTTTCTGGATGAAGAAAACAATTTTTTTTGTTTTCTCAATCCTAGATTAGGGTCTGGAGACTCGGAGGCTTCAAAGAGATTTGGGTGGGAGAAGCCTCTACCCCTGTCCCCATTCTGTCCTGAACGAGGCCCTACTTCTGCCTGTAGGACTTACTGCTGTCATGCCTCTGCCTGTCGCACTGACCACACCACATGGACCTGCCTACTACCAGGACCAATATTTTTGGCACTGCTGACAATATCTCTGCCTGCACTGACCCTGGACTTTATATGAACAGTAACCCTGCCTGCTGCCTGGACAATTGTGTTCGCCATTGCTGACCAAGTCCCTGCCTTCTGCCTGGACCGGTGCTATCCTCCTATGTACAACTGCACTACTACAACCACAGGCAATCTTTTGCTCAGCATACTGTATTTTGAGGTGTAATTCTTGGTTTGTACATGCTATGTGTCCCTGGAACACCTGACGGTGTCCCTTGCATGTTGGATCTCTGTATGTGGCCAGGCTGTGTAGAAGTCTCACACATGTGGTATCTTAATACTCAGGAGGAGTAGCAGAGTGTATTTTGGGGTGTCATTTTTGCTATCTAAATGCTATGTGTTGGAAATATCTTATAAACGGACAACTTTGTGTAAAAAAAAATGCGTTTTAATTTTTTTTCCACATTTTCCAAAAACTTCTGGAAAAAAATGAACCGTTCAAAAGACTCATTATGCCTCATAGATTATACATTGGGGTGTTAGCTTTCCAAAATGGGGTCATTTTGTGGGTGTTTGCATTGTCCTGGTGCTCCAGGGCCTTCAAAAGTGTAATAGGTGGTTGAGAAATGTGATGTGTAATTTATGCTCCTAGAACAACACCTGGTGGTGCTCCCTGCATGTTGGGCCTCTGTATGTGGCCAGGCAGTAAAAAAGTCCCACACATGTGGTATCGCTGTACTCAGGAGGAGTAGCAGAATGTATTTTGGGGTGTCATTTGTGGTATACACATGCCATGTGAGAGAAATAAGCTATTACAATGACAATTTTGTGGGGAAAAAAAAATCTCAATTTTGCAAAGAATTGTGGGAAAAAATTCAAACTTCAAATAACTCACTATGCCTCTAACTAAATACATTGAAATGTCTACTTTCCAAAAAGGGGTTATTTGGGGGGCATTTGTACTTTCCTGGCTTGCTAGGGTCTCAAGAAATGAGATAGGCCACCAGTACATAAGATGTGATAATTTTTTATGATTTGCACCATAGCTTATAGACTCTAAAACTTTCACACAGACCAAATTTCCACAAATTTTTGGTTATTTTTACCAAAGATATGTAGCATTATAAATTGTGGCCAAAATTTATGAAGAAAAATTACTAATTTGCAAAATTTTATCACAGAAATTAAGAAAAATTTGTTTTTTTTCAAAATTTTTGGTCTTTTTTGATTTATAGCGCAAAAAATAAAAAACCCAGAGGTGATCAAATACCACCAAAAGAAAGCTCTATTTGTATGAAAAAAAGGACAAAAACTCATTTGGGTACAGTGCTGCATGACTGAGTAATTGTCATTCAAAGCGTGAGAGCACTGAAAGCTGAAAATTGGTCTGGATAGGAGTGGGGTTTAAAGTGGTGTTCCGGCCGAAATTATACTTTTTAAATAAAAATACCCCTACAATACACAAGCTTAATGTATTCTAGTAAAGTTAGTCTGTAAACTAAGGTCTAATTTGTTAGTTTATAGCAGTAGTTTGTTATTTTATAAACTTACAGCAGGCCGTGGCCATCTTAAGTGTGGGCATCTGAAGCCAGACTGTATTTCTTCCTGGATCTCATCCTTGCAGATCTCGCACATGCTCAGTGCAGCACAAGCAGTGTAATAGGTTTCAGGTCAGGTTTCCATAGCAACGGCAGTTTCAGAGGAAGTTGCCGCCCCTTCCCAGAAGGCATTGCAAACAGGAAATGATGCGATGGGCCGCGGCCAGGGAGGAGGAAGTGAAAAATGAATACAGCAGATATACAGTAGGTGCTGAGAAAAAAAATTAAAAAATATCCAATTTGTTTACAGTGCACAGTTTAGTGAGGGATGCTGAAGAGTTGTAAAAGTGGGTGGAACTCCACTTTAAGTGCCCAGTAAGCAAGTGGTTAAATAAAGTTTCCAGCTTTTTGTCAGTTGGATCCTTAAATCCTTGCGCATTGTCCACAGGACAGGTCAGGCTCTTATTTACACAAGAAACAGCCGCATCTATGGCTGGGACTCCCCATTTCGTGGTGAAACTTTCCTCCACCGGATAAAGCATAGAAAACCTTTTAGAAGGAGAAAATTGTTTATCTGGGTGACCCCAGTCCTCATACAACATCTCATCCAGTAAAGGATGAGTTGGGAAGGCGTACACAGCCTGTGGGAATTTCCAGAATCCCAGGGAGGAAACAGGGGAAATGGCAGCCTCAGCAGAGGGCAATCTGTATGTGAAACGTACCAATTCACTATAGTTTTGGGGGGGGACCCTTTTCCTGCTATCTTTTAAGGAAGCTGTGACAAAGGTAGTAATCCTTCCTTCTAAACCATCCAATGCAGCCTTTAAAGCGTCTTCTGTGACGTAAACAGGGACTGAAACATTGGGAGAGGCTGCAAAACCTGACAGGGGTAAAGACTCATCCTGTGAGGCTGCCTCCAGTCTTGCAGGGCGGGGGGTATTGGTATCCTACAGGTATGTCCAGAACCCCTAGATGTAGGCAGTGATTTTCTGGTGCCTCTTTTACCTCCCCCTGGAGTCCACTCTCCATATGGGAGGGGTTATATAAGGGAGGAACTCACTTTGTAATTAGGGTTACCAGTGTCCAATCACCTGAAGGCACTATCTAACCCACTAAGTAATTACCAAGCCTCTGTGTCCCATGTTGTATGAACAAGAAAGCCTGGCTTTCAAGTGGCTAGACTTTGCAGTGGTTCCCTGGTGACTCCATGGGATTGGTTCAATCTGATCTATGCCTTTCCTCCTTTGAGCCTGGGTTCATACTATTGTGAACACAGACATCACATGTGATTTGCACCCACACTGCTGTGCCGATCACATGCGATGTCTGTGCAATGCAAGTTTAGCCATACAGTTGTATGGCTGAACTCACATTGGATTTGCATAAAAAAGGTGCAGGGGCTTTTTTTTCCCACACTGGAATCAGATCGCATGGGTGTTCACACCCATGCGATCTGATTCCTGTCCGAATCCATAGTTCACACTGCGATCTGTGAACCGATCTGGGGGTGTCATTAACATTGTATTGACACCCACAACGGTTCACAGAGGGCAGTGTGAACTGCCTGCGGGAGAGATGTGATGCGGGAACCGGCGCTGGAATCGCGCTAGTTCCCGCATCGCTACAGTGTGAACCTAGGCTGAATCTTTGCCAGAATGAGATGGAGGGCATCCCAGTGATTCTTATTGCACCAAATTAACCCAGGCAGATGTGGTACTTGGACCTCCTCAGACTGCTGAGAGACTCCCCCATTGCCTCCCAGATCCTCTGTCCCAGGGATCGGTTTACCACCCTGCTTCCAGGTTGCTAGCTTTACAATTCACGAGTGCCACACTGCATGTTGCTGCAGTACCATGTAACTCAGCGTGGCGCAATTTAAAATAGGGTCAGGGACTGTAAGACAGCCCATTGAAGTGACTGGGCTGCCTATATGCACAACGCAGGTTGCAATGATATAAATGTAACCCCAGATCCTTCATATCACAATCCCATTAATACATCAGTATTCTCAGTCCCCCTGCATATCACCCCCCTTCATATGTCCCTACCCCCTTCACATCCCTGCCCTCAGTCCCCCTTTATATCATCCTCCCCCTCCTTCACATTCCTGTCCTGGCACCCCTTCATATCTCCCCTGTATTTCTGTATTGCTTTTAGATTCCAGTCCTCTTTTTTACAGTATCACCTCCCTCACAACTCTGTCCTCAGCCCTACTTCATATCACCCCCCCACTCATTTATATTCCTGTCCTCTGCCCCCCAATTTTATATTCCCCCCCGACTTCCCCATACAGCACAGCAGTGGTTCAGTACTCTCCCTTGTCTTACCTTACACAGGGCTGAGTACAGCAGACACAACAGGTCTAGAGCTGACATAAGGAGGCAGGACTGTTATGAATGGAGCACAGGCCCTGCACCACTTTTTCTGTTAATCGGCTTGTGATTGGTTGCTAGGAACGCCTAGCAACCAATTACCCGCTGCTTAACTTGAAAAGTTAACTTTGCAGCACTGCCCTCCTCCAGAACTGTCTTGCCTCCAGATGCCGATAGCAGCATGTAGGGATGTCAGCGGTGGTGACGGCTGAAGGGGTGAGCCGGCTCCTAAATGGCAGGATTGCGGCGGGCCAGGTGGAAGAGTGTCTCGGTCCTGGTTTGGCCTGCGGTCCGTCATTTCATGATGCCCGGTCGACATGATCCTGCAGTGGAAGCAAGCACACTGAATACTCACTGTCTTTCTGAAAGTCCATGCCAAAAGAGCTGCCATTGACCAGATATAACAATCTACTTCTACATTCTTTTTTAGTGTATGTTGCCCAAGAGTCCCACCATTCCTAATGGATTTTATACCATATAAAACAAAATATTGCTGTCCCCTCAAAATAACAGACAGCCATTAATGTCTAAACCGCTGGCAACAAAAGTGAATACACCCTTAAGGGAAAATGTCCAAATTGGGCCCAAAGTGTCAATTTTTTGTGTGGCCACTATTATTTTCCAGCACTGCCTTAACCCTCTCGGGCATGGAGTTCACCAGAGCTTCACAGGTTGCCACTGGAGTCCTCTTCCACCCCTCCATGATGATATCACAGAGCTGGTGGATGTTAGAGACCTTGAGCTCCTCCACCCTCTGTTTGAGGATGCCCCACAGATGCTCAATAGGGTTTAGGTCTGGAGACATGCTTGGTCAGTCCATTATCTTTACTCTCAGCTTCTTTAGCAAGGCAGTGGTTGTCTTGGAGGTGTGTTTGAGGTCATTATCATGTTGGAATAATGCCCATGGTTCCAGTAATCCTTGTCTTCAGCAAACCGGTTGCAGGCATTTCTTGTGGATCATCTTTAGAAGAGGCTTCCTTCTGGGATGACAGCCATGCAGACCAATTTGATGCAGTGTGTGGTGTATGGTATGAGCACTGACAGGCTGATGCCCCACCCCTTCAACCTCTGCAGCAATGCTGGCAGCACTCATACGTCTATTTTCCAAAGACAACCTCTGGATATGACGCTGAGCACATGCACTCAATTTCGACCATGGAGAGGCCTGTTCTGAGTGGAACCTGTCCTGTTAAAACGCTGTATGGTCTTGGCCACTGTGCTGCAGCTCAGTTTCAGGGTCTTGGCAATCTTCTTATGGCCTAGGCCATCTTTTATGTAGAGCAACAATTCTTTTTTTCAGATCCTCAGAGAGTTCTTTGCCATGAGGTGTCATGTTGAACTTCCAGTGACCAGTATGAGAGAGTGAGAGCGATAACACCAAATTTAACACACCTGCTCCCCATTCACACCTGAGACCTTATAGCACTAACGAGTCACATGACATTGGGAGGAAAAATGGTTAATTGGGCCCAATTTGGACATTTTCACTTAGGGGTGTACTCACTTTTGTTGCCAGGGGTTTAGACATTAATGGCTGCGTGTTGAGGTATTTTGAGAGGACAGCAAATTTACACTGTTATACAAGCTGTACACTCACTACTTTACATTGTAGCAAAGTGTCATTTCTTCAGTGTTGTCACATGAAAAGATATAATAAAACATTTACAAAAATGTGAGGGGTGTACTCACTTTTGTGAGATACTGTATATTATATGTTTTGCTTCTGCTCCTAAATGCCAAAAGTGATTTTATAGTACAGTTGTCAAGTTTTGAAAAGCAAGGAAATAACTTTCTAGGGGCAAATCTTAAAAACCTGTGGCTGACCCTGGAAATATAAGAAATGTGATTATGGTGCCTGCACACAGCAGCAAAACATCCAAAGAATGTGTTGCTATGGTAATTCCTTTATTCTTATTGACTGTTTCCATGTAAAAAAAATCATGTTGTCAGTAGGCAAATATTTACATCCTTGCTTCTGTAATCGCTCACCCTCTTCAGTGTTTAATTGTGCAAGATAAAAGCTTCACTGAGTTTTCTTTAATCTTCTCACGTAGGTGGGTGGGGCGTTTCTCCTAGAGACAGATTCTTAATGTAAGACAGACAAACATAACATTGCACTTTTTAATGCTTGTACTAGTGCAGTATAATATATGTGGGGGAAAGATTACAGAATTACTTTACTGCAGAACATAAAATTCCATCACGGTGAGTTAATTTATTCCTTTTTATATCTTCTGTTTGCCTGCTATAGAGGAAAGTGCAAAGTATTACCTACTAGAACCAGAATGCTATAATTATTTTGCATGCAAGACGTAAAACATTACAAAAGTATATATTCATAACAACCATGACATCTTGCCAAGGAGCAGGTCACAGATTAGCATTAACATTTTTGTCACAAGTCCTGTAATACCAATAAGATACAGGAGGATGTTTCAGGAGCTTATGATTCCTGCACAAATATCAAATAAAACTGTTACTATGGGGATTTCTTCCTTCTGCTACTGTATCAAATCAATATTTGGTGTGCCCACCTGTTGCCTTAAAAACATTATTAATATTTTTAACCACTTAAAGACCATGCCTTTTCTGGCACTTTTTGTTTACAAGTTTAAGGCCTGGTTCACACCTATGCAGGTTACAGTTTGCATATTCCAGTTGCCTTTTTCATTTTGCAATACACATTTTTGATCCATTGCCTATGGAACCAAAAAAACTGAAAAAAGCCCCTGGCCCTTTTCATAAAATGCACAGACGTGAACATGATCCATAGGAAACCATGTTAAATGGACTGTAGTGTGCTTCTAGAAAACTACTTATAACCCCCAAACACTATATATAGTGTTTTTAGCAGAGACCCTAGGGAATAAAATGGCGATCGTTGCAATTTTTTTTATGTCACATGGTATTTGCACAGCGTTTTTTTAAACAATTTTTAATGAATTAAAGAAAAATAAACACAATATACAGTTGTGCTGATACGTTTACATATCCTGGCGGATTTTATGATTTCTTGGCCATTTTTTAGAGAATATGAATGATAACACAAAAACATTTCTTTCACTCATGGTTAGTGTTTGGCTGAAGCCATTTATTATCAATCAACTGTGTTTACTCTTTTTAAATCATAATGGTAACAGAAACTACCCAAATGACCCTGATCAAAAGTTTACATACCCTGGTGATTTTGGCCTGATAACATGCACACAAGTTGACACAAAGGGGTTTGAATGGCTATTACATGTAACCATCCTCATCTGTGATCTTTTTGTAATTAGTGTGTGTGTGTAAAAAAGGTCAATGCATTTCTGGACTCCTGACAGACCCTTGCATCTTTCATTCAGTGCTGCACTGACGTTTGTGGATTCTGAGTCATGGGGAAAGCAAAAGAATTGTCAAAGGATCTATGGGAAAAGGTAGTTGAACTGTATAAAACAGTAAAGGGATATAAAAATATATCCAAGGAAGTGAGAATGCCAATCAGCAGTGTTCAAATTCTAATCAAAAAGTGGAAAATGAGGGGTTCTGTTGAAACCAAACCACGGTCAGGTAGACCAACTAAATTTTCAGCCACGACTGCCAGGAAAATTGTTCGGGATGCAAAGAAAAACCCACAAATAGCTTGAGGCGAAAAACAGGACTCTCTGAAAAGATGTGGTGTGGCTGTTTCAAGATGCACAATAAGGAGGCGCTTGAAGAAAGATGGGCTGGATGGTCGAGTCATCAGAAGAAAGCCATTACTACGCAAATACTACAAAGTATCCAGCTTACAATACGCCAAACAACACAGAGACAAGCCTCAAACCTTCTGGCACAAAGTCATTTGGAGTGATGAGACCAAAACTTAATTAAAACTTTTTGGCCACAATCATACTTGATTAAGTTTTACGACCGCTCTGTGATTAGTATCCCCCCCCCCCCCTGCATTCCCCCCTAGCTCTCCCTCTGTCTTATCTCACTAACTCTGCTGCTATCTTTATTACCATTGATTTGTATGTGTTTGGTTTTCTCTTTCTTTTTTTTTTTCTCTTCTTTAACATTCTGCTTAAAAATTTGTGAATCAGTACTGCTTGGACCTTGAAGAAGGGGACATACCCCGAAAGCTTGTCCTGAAAAATTGTATGTTAGTGCAAATAAAAAAAGTATCACGGACAGTACTCAATTTTCTCGGCCACAATCATAAATACAACATCTGGAGAGGAGTCAACAAGACCTATGATGAAAGGTATGGAGGTGGATCGCTGATGTTTTGGGGATATGTGAGCTACAAAGGACCAGGAAATTTGGTCAAAATTGTTGGCAAGATGAATGCAGTATGTTATCAAAAAAATACTGGAGGAACATTTGCATTTATCAGCCAGGAAGCTGCGCATGGGATGTACTTGGACATTACAACACGACAATGATCCAAAACACAAGGCCAAGTCAACCTGTCATTGGCTACAGCAGAATAAAGTGAAGGTTCTGGAGTGGCCATCTCAGTCTCCTGACCTAAATATCATTGAGCCACCCTGGGCAGATCACAAACGTGCAGTTTATGCAAGACAGCCCAAGAATTTACAGGAACTCAAGGCTTTTTGCCAAGTGGAATGGGCAGCTTAACTATCTGAGAAGATAAAGAGCCTCATCCACAATACCACAAAAGACTTCAAGCTGTCATTGATGTTAAAGAGGGCAATACGCAGTATTAAGAACTGGGGTGTGTAAACTTTTGATCAGGGTAATTTGGGTAGTTTATGTTGCCATTATGATTTAAACACAGTTGATTGATAATAAATGGCTTCAGCAAAACATTAACCATGAGTGAAAGAAACGTTTTTGGTTTATCATTCATATTCTCTGAAAAATGGCAAAGAAATCATAAATTCTGCCAGGGTATGTAAACTTATGAGCACAACTGTATACCCCAATTTTTTTGTGTAATAGAAATAGATGATGTTAAGCTGAGTAAATGGATGCTGAACATGTCACACTTTAAAATTGTGCATGCTCGTGGAAAGGCGACAAACTACAGTACTTAAAAACCTCCATAGGCAAAGTTTTAAATGCCTTTAAAGGTTACCTGTTTAAAGTTATAGAAGAGGTCTAGCGCTAGAATTATTGCTTTCGCTCTAACATTTGCGGCGATACCTCACATTCGAACACCATTTACATATGCATGCGTGACTTACGTATGTGTTCGCTTTTGCACGTGAGCACGGAGGGATAGGGGCACTTAAAATTAATTTTTTTTTATTATTTATTTTATTTTTTATTTTTACATCAACCTTTTTTTTCCCTATTACAAGGAATGTAAACATGCACAAGCAATGGGGGGGGGGGGGGACCCCTCCCTAAAAATTGGGTACTTAAAGTGATTGTAAAGGCTCGTTTTTTTTTTTTTAAATAACAAACATATCATACTTACCTCCACTGTGCACTGTCCCGATGGGGTTCCCTTGCAGGCGCGCTCCCGAGTCCGGCATTTGCGTCCATAGACACGAATGCCGGACTTGGCCCCGCCCCCTGGCGTCATTGGATTTGATTGACAGCAGTGGGAGCCAATGGCTGCACTGCTATCAATCTATCAAATCAAGAGCCAAGAACCCTGGGCAGAGGAAGAGCACGTCCCTGCTGGGTGAAATTCCAGAGCTCAGGTAAGTAAAACGGGGGGGCTGGGAAGCCCAGTCACTGCCAGGTGTTTTTTCACCTTAATGCATAGGATGCATTAAGGTGAAAAAACATGAGGGTTTACAACCCCTTTAATGGGATTAATGTGGCATGTATCCAGACTGAGTAAAAGGTATTAACGTTCATTTCAATTTAAATTCAACATATGTGTGTACGTATCAAAAACATCCCAAATCTCTTCTTGACCTTTTTAAAGCAAAAGATCAAAAAAAAAAACATTTTTGATTTTTTGCTTTTAAAAAAAAGGAATTGTTTACTTTCGCCCTGGACCAAAAGTGAGGTCCTGACGTTGTTTCGGTCCTCCGAGGCCATAGAGGTGATCAAAGCGGATCTACTCTTTGATCGCCTGTGTAGCCAGCTGGCGGAACCGTCGGATCATTTCTTGGGCGGAAACGTTAACCTGAGTAAAACCAGGAAGCTTCCGAAAGCATTCCAGCGGTTCACGAGCAAATGAAAGACAGCCACTGCTGAACAAAAACAATACTGGTGTTATGGCTGATAGCTTCAGCTATAATCCCGGTAAACCACTTGCAAACCACAATGTACAGTATATATACGTATTGCGGTCAACAGGTGGTTAAGGAACTCAGCAGGTAAATTGTTCCAAACATTAACATTCTTCCATGGATTTAGGCCGTCTCTGTTGCCTCGGACTCTTCATGTAATCCCAGACACACTCAATGATGTTAAAATCAGGTCTCTGTGAAAGCTACAGTATACCATCTCCTCCAGGACTTTTCACTGAACATAGTTCTTTATGACTGGCTCTACATTTGGTGTAATTTCCCTGCTGCAAAATTAATGATGGATAAGTATTTGTACAATTCAGTATTGAGGAAAGCAATGATTCTGTCCAAATCTCCAACTTCCTGTGCAGAAATGCAGCCCCAAACCTGCAAGGAATTTCCACCATGCTTCACTGTTGCCTGCAGACAGATACTCATACTTCAACACTCTTCGGGCTATATGAGCTGATTGTGCCACTGGAAATCTTTTGATTGCTAAGGACAGTCAGCATGATATGTCTTTTATTTGCTCCACTAAACTTCCTTATCACAAATAACAAACAATTTCCCAGCACACTTACCAGCTAGCTTGCAAAAAAAACAACCAAATTGACCCTGTTTTATAATTGTGAGGGGTTGGTTAGCTCAGTGGTAGGTGCGTTTTTCAGTGAAGTCTGTGCCTGTCCAAACTGTGTTTTAAGGGCCTGGTAACCCACTTTTATTAAAACAGATCCACAAACTTGACCATGCAGGGGTTTCGGTTGCACGCAACATAAACAGGTAACAAAATAGCAAGCTACCTGGCTCTCTCTTCAGTAGTACTTCTGCTCTCATTAATTGGTCCCTCAAACCATCTGCACTTCAATGCAAATAGCTTTAAGCCCGTCAACGCGCATTGATCTTCCTTAATGCACACAGCTCCCCTTCAATGCACACTGCAGCACACAGTGATACCGGCTCATAGCTGTCTCCTATGGTGAAGCCCTGTCTCCAAAATCGGAGCCCACCTCTCTCCTTGCTGTAGCTCTCAGTCCTTTCATAAAGGCTGTGTGCACCTCCACAAACACCCTGCTGGTCTTCAACAAAACCTGGACACTGGGTTGGAAATTTCTTCTCTCTCAAGGCACTTCAAAATCTCCAAACTACGGAGCCAAATCCAGGGATACCAAAATCCAGGTTAAGCTGTAAAAACAGTTTTCCTGGTGCCTTCATGGTAGCATGCACATGGTGGGTTGTTCCGCCAAACCACAGAACCATAAGAACTCTCTAAAAGAGAGCTACGCCTCCCTGCCTCCATACTTTCTCCATCTTAAAGAGGATTTAACTTTCCCCTTGATGGAAGAGATCAAGGATGTTGTTCTGGAAGAAATGGAGAAGGTCAGCAAGAGACTGGCACCATTCAACCGTTTCCAAAAGCTATATCCCCTGTCAGATACAGATGCAAAGCAGCACCGAAACTCACAATAGCTGAATGGATTATGCAGATTATACACAGGGCTTACTGGTTAGAGGGCTTCCTGTTCCTCAGGAAGTGAATGTGCACTGGACTAGAGGGATTTCATCATCTTGGGCAGCCTTGGCAAAGGTCTCCCCAGAAATAATCTGCAAGGAAGCAAGCTGGTCCTCTTTTTCCTTGATTATGGCTCACTACAGCCTAGATCCAGCTAGTGTTACTTCCCGGGATTTTGGGAGGAAGACCTTGCAGTTTTGTGACAGTCAATTAATATTTTGTCTTCCATCAGCATTCCCTCCTTGGTAGCGAGCTATTTACCATGCATATGCTGCCATGAAGGAAAATGGAATACTTACATTTCCTTTCCTGGTGACTATCCATGACAGCATATTTCCCTCCCTCGTTCTTATCCTTGTGGCTGGTTTGAGTCTAGTTATGAGAATTTGGGTGTGGGGGCATCACTCTCTTTCATAGAGTTATTATGGTCCTGTGGGTTGGCGGGGGCGAAGCAACCAACCATGCGTATGCTGCCATGAAAGGCACCAGGAAAAGAAAATTACTGAAAAGTGAGTATTCCATTTTCTGAGCTCAAAATCAATACTTTGGAGTCCAAGATTCTGCACACGTGCAAACCCTTTTCCCTTTGTCCAACCATTTTCCCAGTGGCAGGGCCTCACACTGTCAGGCTGGGTTCACATTTACAGTGCCTTGAAAAACTCTGAACTAAAAACGGACTTGCATACAGTGCCTTGAAAAAGTATTCACACCCCTTTATATTTTCCACATTTTGTCATGTTACAACCAAAAACGGAAATGTATTTTATTGGGATTTTATGTGATAGACCAACACAAAGTGGCACATAATTGTGAAGTGGAAGGAAAATTATAAATGATTTAAAACATTTTTTTACAAATAAATATCTGAAAAAGTGTGGTGTGCTTTGTAGTCAGCCCCTTTTACTCTCATACCCCTAACTAAAATCTAGTGGAACCAATTGCCTTTAGAAGTCACCTAATTAGTAGAAAACGTCCACCTGTGTTTAATTTAATCTCAGTATAAATACAGCTGTTCTGTGAAGCCCTCAGGTTTGTTAGAGAACCTTAATGAACAAACACCATCATGAAGGCCAAGGAACACACCAGACAGGTCAGGGATAAAGTTGTGGAGAAGTTTAAAGCAGGGTTAGGTTATAAAAAACTATCCCAAGCTTTGAACATCTCATGGAGCACTGTTCAATCCATCACCTGAAATGGGAAAGAGTATGGCACAACTGCAAACCTAACAAGACATGGCCGCCCATCTAAACTGACAGGCCGGGCAAGTAGAGCATTAATCAGAGAAGCAGTCAAGAGGCCCATGGTAACTCTGGAGGAGCTGCAGTGATCCACAGCTCAGGTGGGAGAATCTGTCCACAGGACAATAATTAGTCGTGCACTCCACAAATCTGGCCTTTATGGAAGAGTGGCATTGTTAGAAGAAAGCCATAAGAAGTCCCGTTTGCATTTCCCGAAAAGCCAAGTGGGGGACACAGCAAACATGTAGAAGAAGGTGCTCTGGTCAGATGAGGCAAAAATTGAACTTTTTGGCCTAAAAGCAAAACGCTATCTGTGCCAGAAAACTAACACTGCACATCACCCTGAACACACCATCCCCACCATGAAACATTGTGGTGGCAGCATCATGTTGTGGGGATGCTTTTCTTCAGCATGGAAAGGGAAGCTGGTCAGAGTTAATGGGGAGATGGATTGAGCCAAACACAGGGCAATCTTAGAAGAAAGCCTAAGCCAATCTAAGAATAAAGGGCAAGGGTTCGCCTTCCAGTAAGACAACGACCCTAAATATACAACCAGAGTTACAATGGAATGGATTAGATCAAAGCATATTCATGTGTTAGAATGGCCCAGTCAAAGTCCAGACCTAAATCCAATTGAGAATCTGTGGCAAGACTTGAAAATTGCTGTTCACGCTCTCCAATCTGATAGAGCTTGAGCTATTTTGCAAAGAAGAATGGGCAAAAATGTCACTCTCTAGATATGCAAAGCTGGTAGAGACATCCCCAAAAAGACTTGCAGCTGTAATTGCAGTGAAAGATGGTTCTACAAAGTATTGACTCAGAGGGGGCTGAATACAAATGCAGGCCACACTTTTCAGATATTTATATGTAAAAAATGTTGAAAACCATTTATCATTTTCCTTCCACTTCACAATTATGTGCCACTTTGCGTTGGTCTATCACATAAAATCCCAATAAAATAAATTTACATTTTTGGTTGTGACATGACAAAATGTGGAAAATTTAAATGGGTATGAATACTTCTTCAAGGCACTGTATGCAGGTCAATTTTTGGTTCAGAGTACGGTACGGTTTCCAATCAGTGGTTCAGGTGCGAATTTGACACTGAACCGGACCCCTTTTAAAATTTGCATCGCAACCAACATGCATATATGTAAACCGGCCCCATTGAAACCCAGTCTGGGTCAAATGTTATGCAAATCGGATGTAGTTCAAAACGCATCCAATTCGCATATATGTAAACCGAGCCTTACACAATTCACATTAAAAACAGAGGGTTTATTTGCACATATTTGCAAATATATATGAAAACTGCACTGCCTCGCCAAGGCACCTCTGTATACTGCAGTTCTAACTCTATATTTTAAAGCAAACCGATCAATATACGCTTATTGCAATTTTTTTAACCAAAAATATGTAGAAGAATACATATTGGCCTAAACTGAGGAAATTTTTTTTTTTTTTTTTTTTTTTTTTTTTTAAATTGGGATATTTATTATAGCAAAAACTTTAAAATATTGTGTTTTTTTCAAAATTGTCGCTCTTTTTTTGTTTATAGCGTAAAAAATAAAAACCTCAGAGGTGATCAAATACCACCAGAAGAAAACTCTATTTGTGGGGAAAAAAGGACAAAAAACTTTGTTTGGGTACAACGTCGCACGACCGGGCAAATTGTCAGTTAAAGCAACGCCATGCTGTATCGCAAGAATTGGCCTGGTCAGGAAAGGGGGAAATCCTTCCGGGGCTGAAGTGGTTAAAGGCACAGGGACACACTGTAAGCCTAGCAAGAGCACAAGGGCAGCTGAAGGCATCCAATTTGTCCCCACACCAAATCCAGCAAACAATCTGTACAGATAAATGGTAAATACCCCAATCTTTAACTAGATTATACAGTAAGATGGAAGGGCTTTGCACATCATAAACAACAGAAAATTTACCAGCACACTTAACAGCCAGCGTGCAAAAATAAACCAAAAAAACCCCCCTCAACTTTCTTGGTCAGTCACTGCATTTATAGTCCCCATATTGCCTGTTTCTTTGTGCTTCTGCAGAAGAGCATGGCCAGCACATCTGGAAACACCAGGGCCATCTTAAGAGCATTATAGGCCCCCGGGCAATACAGTGCACTGGGGCCCTGTCTACACAATCACGTACGAGAATAAAAATGCAAATTATCAATAAGGCTATATTTATTGGTACTTCCATCAAATTCAGTGTTTAAACATTAACACAACGTTTGGACAATATAACACGAGTTTAATGGGCACAG
Organism: Aquarana catesbeiana; assembly: GCF_042186555.1. NCBI lineage: Eukaryota > Metazoa > Chordata > Amphibia > Anura > Ranidae > Aquarana > Aquarana catesbeiana. Next base: position 597,030,516 of record NC_133324.1, read on the forward strand.
TGGCAGCATTTGATAGGCACAGTGGCAGCGTTTGATGGGCACAGTGGCAGCATTTGATGGGCACAGTGGCTGTATTTGATGGGCACAGTGGCAGCTTTTGATGGGCACATTGGCTGCGTTTGATGGGCACAGTTGCAGCTTTTGATGGGCACAGTGGCAGCTTTGATGGGCACAGTGGCTGCGTTTGATAGGCACAGTGGCTGCATTTGATGGGCACAGTGGCAGCTTTGATGGGCACATTGGCTGTGTTTGATGGGCACAGTGGCTGTGTTTGATGGGCACAGTAGCAGCTTTTGATGGGCACAGTGGCAGCTTTTGATGTGCGCAGTGGCTGCGTTTGATGGGCGCAGTGGCTGCGTTTGATGGGCACAGTGGCAGCTTTTGATGGGCACAGTGGCAGCTTTGATGGGTACAGTGGCTGGGTTTGATGGGTACTGTGGCAGCTTTGGACACAGTGGCTGTGTTTGATGGGCACAGTGGCTGTGTTTGATGGGCACAGTGGCTGTTTGGGCACAGTGGCAGCTTTAATGGGCACAGTGGCAGCTTTTGAGGGGCACAGACAGTGGCTGTTTTTGATGCACAACTTGAACTTACTTAAGTAGACAGTGTTAGACTTACTTGAGGCTGCCGGTCTGGTGCAGTACAGTGTGTCACTCACAGCAGCAAGGCAGCACCAGCTATCAAGGGCCGTCTTTCCGCTCCGCTCCCTCTCCGCGCTGCATGAAGAACATGGCAGAGGTGGGCGGAGCTTGTTCACTAGCAGCTTGGGTGGCCGTGGCGCGCTATGAATGCTGGGGCGGCCGCGGCCTCTGACTGACGTCACTGGTTGCTAGCTAGACGCCGGGCGGCCGGCGATCCTAGCAAGTGAGAAACCAGTGCAGATAGTGAACTTAAGCAGCAGATTGCAGCACTGAGGACCGGCCCTGCATGGGGCCCTCCAGACAAGTGGGGCCCCCGGGCAACTGCCCAGCATGCCCAGTGGAAAAAACAGCCCTGGGAAACACCAATCTTCCTTGAAATTTCAGCCTGTGAGAGATCCTGTTGATGCAGTCTGACCATAATGGTTTTTGCTGTGCTCAGTCATGCAATTGTGTAGGATGTTAAGACTGAACTGCCTTCATTGACCTTAAATTGTTAGTAGACAATGGATTTTCCATGCCAAGTTTCATTCCACGTACTCAGCTTACTCTGTTTGATTTAATGAAGGTATTTTATCCCACATGTAATCTTGTTGATCATTACCATTGATCTGGAATAATTGTTTAATCACGTGCTGGACCATATGCCTGCAGAAACCTTAAAGTGGTTCTACAGGCTGAAGGTTTCTTTGCATACCTTCAGTGTGCAGCTCCCCCCTCAGCCCCCACTAATACTCACCTAAACCCGATCTAGCGATGTCCACAGGAGCAGAGCTCTCCCGTGTCTCTGCCTCTTCATTGGTTGAGACACAGCAGTGGGAGCCATTGGCTCCCACAGATGTCAATCACAGCCAGTGAGGAGGGAGCGGGGGTTGGGGCCAAGCAGAGCTCTGTGTGTCTCAGACACACAGAGGTGACTCGAGTGCGAGCACGCACAAGTGCATATCAAGCAACTTGCTATGGAGGCATTTAGCAGGGGGGAGGGGCCACTTGTGGTTGTGGGACACTAAAAAAATAAGTGGCTGAGCTGTGTTTTTACCACCCTTAACCATTCCCTTTAAGTTGCAAAGGCAGCTGGATGGGGTTGCTCACAGGCTCATGTTCGGCAGGCAGTATTGCTCTGGAACATGACCTGAAAAGCCTGCGCCAGTGCTTGTGGCGTGGTGTTGTGGGCTTTACAGGGTTAAAGCAGGTGGGGACAAGGTGAAGATATTGCTTTATTTCATTATTTTTGAAAACATCCTCACTTTCTATAATTTTTCACACGTGCCTAAAATTTTTGCATAGTACTGTATGATGTAAATAACTGTCCTGTGGTCATATACATATAGTTTCAAAGAAATATTAGTGTGTGTGTATAATGTGTGTACATTACTAGTATTTTGTTTAATATTACATACTAACGTTCTGCTTCTTGCTTTGCTGAACTGCACAATGGTTATACTTTCTAAAGCTTAGTGCACACAATAAGATTATCAGACGAACAATCATCCGTTTTTACATGCATAGGCACAATGTCACATGATAGTACAATATAAGTAACTTATAAAACGGATAATAACAAGATAAAAAGTAAGTATCTAGTCTGGCCATAGATAGGCACAATGTTGCACATATCTAGATGTTGCTGTGAATGAACGATGCATGGGTACAGCATCAGTAGCTCGACGCGTTTCGTGGTTGATATGTGTGTACATATATGTATTGACTCTATATGTATATATATGAAATGCATCATAAGACTCATAGTGCTGTGTGTCTTGTTTATTTATTTTTTTATATGGAATAAATTTGATACGAATTATTATTTATTTTATTGTACATGTTTAATTTAAAGTCCCAATCCTTTATTCAGTTTTTCAGCTGAGAAAGCTCCTTCTCCAGATGAAAGAAAAAAAAAATCACAGGAAGACTCATGGGATGACGTCATTTTGGCCTAGGCCAGAAACCAGGAAGCAACTGTTAAGCCGGCAATAGACAGTTCTCAGCCGGTTCCTGCTGAATCAGCCTAGATTCGAACTGTGTGTGGGCAGGCTGAATGTACCAAGTTGACTGATCTATCAACTTGGGTACAACCAGCCTGCTGGATTCACTTGTGCTTATCGTTAGCGGCTACTATAGCTACTAGCAATATTCACTGCCTTCTCCCAGTGGGGACGGCTTCCCCCGCCCGCTCCCGGCCCCCAGGATTCCCCTGTCAATACTGTGTTGATAGGGGAACTGTGCAAATTTCTTTCAGTTGCAGGAAAGAAATTTGCACTGTCTATGACCTGCCTTAGACCTGTTTGTTATTGGGGTCTAACTCACTGGTAAGTGGCTGTGTGGATCTTTGGTGGCTGGTACACAGTGGTGTTCATGTTATGAGAAGAATTATTTTCATTGACTTATGCACTTGGGATTTTCAAAACGATTACAGACCTATTGATTTGAGAGGAGCTTAGTTTCATGTGTTTATTTATTTGGAATTGTTTGTCATTATTACAATTGGGTTTATATTATTTAAAGTGATAGCGCAACCCAATTTTTATTTATTTTATTAAGATATACCTTATGTGTTGAAATACCGGTGAGTGCTGCTGTTAAATTTAAATTCAAGACTTGGTTTGTGGAGCACTTTAGCATGGGTTACATCAATTCATTTACTTTTGTAAACAGAATCATTGTTGCTAACCTTCCCGGTGTCTAGCAGCTAATCTACAAATCTCTGCATTTAATACATGAATAAAACATGGAAAGAGCAAGCTTGTAAAAATGAGCAAGTCTCTATTCAAAAGTATTTTAAAGTGAACTCTGCACTAATAACTCTAAATATGTGCTAATTAACTACTTCAGCCCAGGACCATTTGGCTGGCCAAAGACCAGAGCACTTTTTGCGATTCGGCACTGCGTCACTTTAACTGACAATTGCGCGGTCGTGCGACGTGGCTCCCAAACAAAATCAACGTCCTTTTTCCCCCACAAATAGAGCTTTCTTTTGGTGGTATTTGATCACCTCTGCGGTTTTTATTTTTTGCGCTATAAACAAAAAAAGAGCAACAATTTTGAAAAAAACGCATTACTTTTCACATTTTGCTATAATAAATATCCCCAAAAAATATATAGAAAAACATTTTTTTCCCTCAGTTTAGGCTGATACGTATTCTTCTACATATTTTTGGTAAAAAAAAAAATCACAATAAGCGTATATTGAGTTGTTTGCACAAAAGATATAGTGTCTACAAAATAGGGGATAGTTTTATGGCATTTTTATTAATAATTTTTTTTTTACTAGTAATGGTGGCGATCAGTGATTTTTATCGTGACTGCGACATTGTGGCGGACACGTCGGACAATTTTGACACATTTTTGGGACCATTGGCATGAATACAGCGATCAGTGAGATTAAAAATGCATTGATTACTGTAAAAATGTCACTGGCAGTGAAGGGGTTAACACTAGGGGGTAGTGAAGGGGTTAATGTGTGTCCTATTGTGTGTTCTAACTGAAGGGGGATGTGGACTGTGCAGGGAAACTAACAGATCCTCTGTTCATACTCTGTATGAACAGAGGATCTGTCAGTTCTCCCCTCAGAGAACCAGAAACTGATCCTGGTTCTCCGTGTGCCACGAGCGATCGCGGGAGCCTGGCGGTGATCGAGACCGCCGGGCACTCGCATCGCCTCGGGGGCGAGCGGGGGGTGTGCGCGCGCTCCTCTGGTGGCGTGCACGCGCCCCCTAGTGGTCACAGGGCGAAGCAACGTTACCTAATGTCGTTTCGCCCAGCCGTGCCATTCTGTCGCAGTACAACTGCAGCGGCTGGTCGGCATGTGGTTAAATGACATTGCTTTTACTCTTTTCCCTTTGCGTTTTGATAGCAGTAATATATTTTATTGTATTCCATTTTCTATTACATTTGAGCCTATAATCCAGTTGAAAGATAGGTAACCCAACCATAGAAAGTTAAGTGGTACAAATGCAGTGTTTATACTTTAAACCATCCTTTAAATTCCATCATTGGTGTCATTGGGAAGGATTGTGCCCCTTCATTGGTTTCAGTGGGGGAAATTATGGCCCACTGTTGGTATCAGTGGATGAAAAAGTGCCCCAAGGGCCGAATAAAAGCAAACAAAGGGCCACATCTGGCCCCCAGGCCACAGTTTGGAGACCACTGCTTTAAACTGTACATGTACTCACTGGCCATACTGATTTTTTACTAAAACACTATTAACCTCTTATATGCTCTTATTTATGGTAATTTTTACTATTTCCTGTTGATTTCTGCTTGCATAGCTATTTAGGTATAAATATATATTCTTATTAATTAATTCTATGTCATCAATACAAAATTAATTTATATTTTATAGAATCTATATGATGATTATGGTGGTATATTATCGACAATGGAAAACAGTTTAATGTATCATTTGGATGAAGCAGACAGTGGATGCCCAAGGTATAGTTCACTTGTATATATAAAGATGTGATGTGCTTTTTACAGGTGGATGTGAGTGGCAGGTTTTGGAGATATATCCCTGTTTTTTGGGAATCTGACAAACTGTGGGATTGGCAATGATAGACTCAGTTTGTGAAGTTTGGGGTTAAGCATGGAACATTAAGGGGGATAGGGGCTGTGAAGCCCAAGAGAGAATGTCAGAGAGGACATGTACAGTGCCTTGAAAAAGTATTCATACCCCTTGAAATGTTCCATATTTTTACATGTTACAACCAAAAACATAAATGTATTTTATTGGGATTTTATGTGATAGACCAACACAAAGTGCCACATAATTGTGAAGTGGAAGGAAAATGGTAAATGATTTTCAATTTTTTTTTACAAATTAATATCTGAAAAGTAATGGCGTGCATTTGTATTCAGCCCCCTTTACTCTGATACCCCTAACTAAAATTTTGTGGAATCAATTGCCTTTAGAAGTCACCTAATTAGTAAATAGAGCCTACCTCTCTGTAATTTAATCTCAGTATAAATACAGCTGTTCAGTGAAGCCCTCAGTGGTTTGTTAGAGAACCTTGGTGAGCAAACAGCATTATGAAGGCCAAGGAACACAACAGACAGGTCAGGGATAAAGTTGTGAAGTTTAAAGCAGTGTTAGGTTATAAGAAACTATCCCAAGCTTTGAACATCTTACGGAGCACTGTTCAATCCATTATCCAAAAATGAAAAGAGTATGGCACAACTGCGAACCTACCAAGACAGGGCCGTCCACCTAAACTGACAGGCTGGGCAAGGAGAGAAATAAGTGGAGAAGCAGCCAAGAGGCCCATGGTAACTCTTGAGGGGATGCAGAGATCCACAGCTCAGGTGGGAGAATCTGTCCACAAGACAACTATTATGCCCTGTACACACGGAAAATGTACGGAATTTCCGACACACAAAGTTTGAGAGCTTGCTATAAAATTTTCCGACAACAAAATCCCTTGTCGGAAATTCTGATCGTGTGTACACAAATCCCAAAGTGCCACGCATGCTCAGAATAAATTAAGAGACGAAAGCTATTGGCTACTGCCCTGTTTATAGTCCTGACGTACGTGTTTTACATCACAGCATTCAGAACGATCGAATTTTCCAACAACTTTGTGTGACCATGTGTATGCAAGACAAGTTTCAGCCAACATCCCTCGGAAAAAATCCATAGATTTTGTTGTCGGAATGTCTGCTCAATGTCCGACCATGTGTACAGGGCATTAGTTGCGCACTACACAAATCTGACCTTTGATCTGACTTTTTACAATTTGGCACTGCATCGCTTTAACTGCTAATTGCGCGGTCATGCAATGCTGTACCCAAACTAAATTTGCGTCCTTTTCTTCCCACAAATGGAGCTTTCTTTTTATGGTATTTGATCACCTCTGCCATTTTTATTTTTTGTGCTATAAACGGAAAAAGAACGAAAATTTTGAAAAAAAATGATATTTTCTACTTTTTGTTATAAAAAAAATCCAATAAACTCAATTTTAGTCATACATTTAGGCCAAAATGTATTCAGCCACATGTCTTTGGTAAAAAAAATGTCAATAAGCGTATATTTATTGGTTTGCGCAAAAGTTATAGCGCCTACAAACTAGGGTACATTTTCAGGAATTTACACAGCCTTTAATTTATGACTGCCTATGTCATTTCTTGAGGTGCTAAAATGGCAGGGCAGTACAAAACCCCCCCAAATGACCCCATTTTGGAAAGTAGACACCCAAGGAAATTGCTGAGAGGCATGTTGAGCCCATTGAATATTAATTTTTTTGTCCCAAGTGATTGAATAATGACAAAAAAATTTACAAAAAGTTCTCACTAAATGATCTATTGCTCAAACATGCCATGTGCATATGTGGAATTACACCCCAAAATACATTCTGCTGATTCTTCTGAGTACGGGGATACCACATGTGTGGGACTTTTTGGGAGCCTAGCTGTGTACGGGACCCCAAAACCAAGCATCGCCTTCAGGATTTCTAAGGGCGTAAATTTTTGATTTCACTCCTCACTACCTATCATAGTTTTGAAGGCCATAAAATGCCAAGATGGCACAAAACCCCCCCAAATGACCCCATTTTGGAAAGTAGACACCCCAAGCTATTTGCTGAGAGGCATGTTGAGTCGATGGAATATTTTATATTTTGACACAAGTTGCAGGAATATGACAAACTTTTTTTTTTTGCACAAAGTTGTCACTAAATGATATATTGCTCACACAGGCCATGGGCATATGTGGAATTGCACCCCAAAATACATTCTGCTGATTCTCCTGAGTACAGGGATACCACATGTGTGGGACTTTTTGGGAGCCTAGCCGCATACGGGGCCCCGAAAACCAAGCACCGCCTTCAGGATTTCTAAGGGCGTAAAGTTTTGATTTCACTCCTCACTACCTATCACAGTTTTGAAGGCCATAAAATGCCCAGATGGCACAAACTCCCCCCCAAATTACCCCATTTTGGAAAGTAGACACCCCAAGCTGTTTGCTGAGAGGCATGTTGAGTCCATGGAATGTTTTATATTTTGACACAAGTTGCAGGAAAGTGGCAATTTTTTTTTTTTTTGCACAAAGTTGACACTAAATGATATATTGCTCAAACATGCCATGGGCATATGTAGAATTACACCCCAAAATATATTTTGCTGCTTCTCCTGAGTACGGGGATACCACATGTGTGGGACTTTTTGGGAGCCTAGCTGCAGACGGGGCCCCGAAAACCAATCACCGCGTTCAGGATTTCTAAGGGCGTAAATTTTTGATTCACTCCTCACTACCTATCACAGTTTGGAAGGCCATAAAATGCCAAGATAGAACAACACCCCAAGCTATTATCTGAGAGGCATGGTGAGTATTTTGCAGCTTTTCATTTGTTTTTGAAAATTAAGAAAGACAAGAAAATTTTTTTTTTCTTTTTTCAATTTTCAAAACTTTGTGACAAAAAGTGAGGTCTGCAAAATACTCACTATACCTCTCAGCAAATAGCTTGGGGTGTCTACTTTCCAAAATAGGGTCATTTGGGGGGGGATTTGTGCCACCTGGGCATTCCATGGCCTCCGAAACTGTGATAAGCAGTGAAGAGTGAAATCAAAAATTTACGCCCTTAGAAAGCCTGAAGGCGGTCCTTGTTTTTCGGGGTCCCGTACGCGGCTAGGCTCCCAAAAAGTCTCACACATGTGGTATCCCTGTTCTCAGGAGAAGCAACAGAATGTATTTTGGGGTGTAATTTCACATATTCCCATGGCACGTTTGAGCAATATATCATTTAGTGACAACTTTATGCAAAAAAAAAAAAAAAAGTGTCTTTTTCCCACAACTTGTGTCACAAGATAAAATATTCCATGGACTCGACATGCCTCTCAGCAAATAGCTTGGGGTGTCTACTTTCCAAAATGGGGTCATTTGGGGGGGTTTTGAACTGTCCTGGCATTTTATGCACAACATTTAGAAACTTATGTCACACATCACCCACTCTTCTAACCACAAGACAAAGCCCTTTCTGACACTTTTTGAAAAAATTATTTTTTTTTGCAAGAAAATTACTTTGAACCCCCAAACATTATATATATTTTTTAAAGCAAATGCCCTACAGATTAAAATGGTGGGTGTTTCATTTTTTTTTCACACAGTATTTGTGCAGCGATTTTTCAAACGCATTTTTTGGGGAAAAAACACACTTTTTTAACTTTTAATGCGCTAAAACACACTATATTGCCCAAATGTTTGATGAAATAAAAAAGATGATCTTAGGCCGAGTACATGGATACCAAACATGACATGCTTTAAAAAGTGGTGACAAACTAAATACATTTTTAAAAGCCTTTAAAAGCCTTTACAGGTTACCACTTTAGATTTACAGAGGAGGTCTACTTCTAAAATTACTGCCCTCGATCTGACTTTCGCGGTGATACCTCACATGCATGGTGCAATTGCTGTTTACATTTGACGCCAAACCGATGCTTGCGTTCGCCTTTGCGCGAGAGCAGGGGAGGAAAGGGGTGCTTTTTTTTTTTTTTTCTTTATTATTTTTTTTCTTTTTTATCTTATTTTTGAACTGTTCCTTTCATTTTTTTTTTTTAATCATTTTTATTGTTATCTCAGTGAATGTAAATATCCCCTATGATAGCAATAGGTAGTGACAGGTACTCTTTTTTGAAAAAATTGGGGTCTATTAGACCCTAGATCTCTCCTCTGCCCTCAAAGCATCTGACCACACCAAGATCGGTGTGATAAAATGCTTTCCCAATTTCCCAATGGCGCTGTTTACATCCGGCGAAATCTAAGTCATGAAATGCTCGTAGCTTCCGGTTTCTTAGGCCATAGAGATGTTTGGAGCCATTCTGGTCTCTGATCAGCTCTATGGTCAGCTGGCTGAATCACCGGCTGTATTCTCAGGTTCCCTGTTGGGACAGGAGAGCCAGAGAAAAACATGGAAGACAGTGGGGGGGCATTCCCTCCCACTGCTTGTAAAAGCAGTCTAGAGGCTAATTAGCCACTAGGATTGCTTTTACATGAAAGCCGACCGCTGGCTGAAAAGAATGATACCTAAATCTGCAGGCATCATTCTGGTATAACCACTCAAATTCCAGCAACATACCAGTACGTTGCTGATCCTTGTTGGCATATATTGTAAACTTTTTTTTCATGCAGCCTGTGGACTGAACGAAAAAAAGAGATTGATCGGTGGGTATGCCCACCATTCGAATACCACTCTTCATCCACCCACTTCTAATGATGGGCATACATGCACCGTATATATGTCGAAGCATGGGAGCATCCTCCCGCAAAAGTTAGGAGCAAATCGCTCCTCCACCCACTGCTGCCCCCACGCTTCGGCATATATGCTGAAGTATGTGACTGTGGTGGTGAAATCACCTCCGACAGTGCTGGAGTCACGGCTTTATGTATCATGGGAGCAAACGCTGTTGCTGTCAAGATAAATAAATCCACGCTGCAACTGAATGGCGTACCTGCTAAGCAAATGATGGTTAACAATAAAACAAAATAACATTACAGTATAACAGTAAGACTTACCATATCTGCAAAGCAAATACAAAAAAATATAGTAAAAAAATAAAACATTTAACGCAACCTGTGCCTAAAATATATATATGCCGAAGCATGGGGGCATCCTCCTGCAAAAGGTAGGAGCAAATCGCTCCTCCACCCACTGCTGCCCCCACACTTCGGCATATATGCTAAAGTATGTAACTGTGGTGGTGAAATCACCTCTGACAGCGCTAGAGTCATGGCTTTATGTATCATGGGAGCAAGCGCTGTTGCTGTCAAGATAAATAAATCAGCTCTGCAGCTGAATGGCGTACCTGAAAACAAAAAAATCGTTAACAATAAAACACAGTAAACAGTAAAGTATAAAAAAATTGCATATCTGAAAAGCAAACATGGTAAAACATAATAACAATAAAACATTGCAGAATAGAATACAGTAAAAAAGAGCAGAACAATAGAGAGAGAATAGAGAGAGAGAGAGAGAACAATAAAACGACAACTATTTTTGTTTTTTTTATTTTATATTTTTTTGTGTTTTTATTTTTTTTACTTTTTTTTTTTTTACGATTTTTTTTGTAACTATAACTTTTGTAACTGGTACCAGGTTCGGGTCTCTCAAAATGCGATGGCATCTTGGGAGACCCTATGTTAGTGTGCCTAGTCTGTGCAGTGCTGTACCCTACGCTAATACTCAACTAGTGAATGGTAGCGTTCAAAACATTCACCAATGCAAAGACCAGGATTGTCAGGACAGGAGGGACAATAATACCGGGTGTCACGCCTATATCCGTGCTTGCTGCAGACACGACATCTTCTTTGGGGGGCTCGTTGTGTAGGGGTACTCGAGAGGACATACGGAAAATGCCTCTCATGCAGCCGGCTTACTGCATTTGGTTGGGGAAGGTGAGGTCGAGCACCGTCTGGAAACAGAAGGGCTCTGACGATCTCTTCCTGGAATTTAAGGAAGGATCCAGTCCGTCCTGAAGCTCTGTATAGCACATAAGCGTTCAGCAAAGCCAATTGAAATAAATAAATAGACACTTTTTTGTACAAGCGTCTGGCCTTACGGGCAACTAGGTACGGCGCCAACAACTGGTCGTTGAGGTCCACCCCTCCCATATTTAGGTTATATTCGTGGACACAGAGGGGATTCTCCACAACACCAGTCGCCGTAGTAATTTGCCGTCGTGTCTGCATGAAGGTAGGTAAGAACGAAAACATTCTTATTATCCCTCCACTTCATAGCGAGCAAGTTATTACACTGCAAGCAGGCTCTCTCCCCAGCCTAAGACGGGAATCTACAAGCCGCTGGGGAATACCCCGGCGATTAGATCGATTAGATCGCACGGTGCCACATGCTCCAATTTGATGATCAAACAGGTGACTAAAAAGTGGCACACTCTTGTAATAATTGTCCACGTACAAGTGGTACCCCTTTCTGAATAAGGGTGACACGTGGTGGTGGCTCTACGTGACTATATTTGCCCTCGTAAACCATAAAACTACATTTATAGCCTGTGGCCCTGTTACAGAGCTTATACATCTTGACCCCGTATCTAGCACGCTTGCTGGGAAGGTACTGTTTGAATGACAAGCGGCCAGAAAATTTAATCAGGGACTCATCAACGCAGACAACTTGATGGGGAGTAAACAAGTCTGCAAAACGTTGGTTGAAGTGGTTTACGAGGGGCCGAATTTTGTAGAGCCGATCGTATTCAGGGTCTCCACGAGGACAACAGAGTTCATTGTTGTTGAAGTGCATGAACTGCAAAATCTGCTCGTATCGTGCCCTGGCCATGGAGGCAGAGAACACGGGCATATGGTAAATTGGGTCAGTGGACCAATATGACCGCAACTCACTCTTTTTATTTATGCCCATGTTGAGGGAAAGGCCCAGAAAGATCTTAAATTCGGAAACCGTAATTGCTTTCCAATCTCTGGCAAGGGAGGACTAGGGATTAGCGGCGATGTGTTGACCAGCGTACAAATTGCTTTGGTCCACAATAGATCTATCTATCGGTGAAAAACAGCGAATAAAAATCCAGTGACGTAAAATCAACTGTTTCCACCTGAATGCCGGGTTGGCCAGTGAATGGGGGAAGTACGGGTGCTGCAGAAGTGGTGGGTTCCCAATTCGGATTGGCGAATGCAGCAGGAAGGGCACTATGGGCACGACGTGCCTGTGTTCATCTTCTTGGTGGCAGCGGGACACTACTTGTGCTTGCCACCTTGCCAGCTTGAACTGCACTTATGGGACTCGCCACGTCACCAAGTGTTACTGCAGTGCTGGATGTACGACCAGGGTGTACTAGGCCGCTGGTGCTTGCCAGTTCACCAGAAGGAATAGCGGCGCTAGTACTTCTCTGCTCCATATGAGGGACCTGCGGTTCTTGCACATCAAGGACAGAAGAAGAAGTTCGGGGTCTGGTACGCCTGACCTTGGCAGGGATCACAACTCCGTCGTCAGAGCTATCTGTCATAGAGCCGCTGTCTTCTACAGGATCGTATTCTGAGCCTGAATCTGACAGATGAGTGACTTCCTCTTCACTTTCTGTCATGCTCAGAAACGTGTAGGCCTCTTCACTAGTGTACCTTAGATTTGCCATTTTGGGCTCTAAATTTAGTGGTACACTAGTGAGACTCACAGGCAAAAAAGCTCCTGACTGTTAGCGACTGTATCAAAACGCTACCAAAAAAACTGTTAGCGATCGCAGGGATCAGACCTGACTCTGCGAATGCTGCAGTTACGTGTGTTTAGTGTTTTGTAAGTGACAATGATCGATCGATACTGCACTTGGGTGGGCTGGGCCGAGGGGCAAAACGCAGGTGCTAGCAGGTATCTGGGCTGATCCCGCTAACACTGCGTTTTTGGGAACCCTAAACTGCTGGGGACGCTAGTATAGATCTGATCGGATCAGATATTGATCCGTTCAGATACTATAGCACTAAGGGAGATGTATGCTGCGTGCGTGGGTGTTAGCAGTACTGGCGCTAACCTGACGCTGCCTGGGGCGACGCAGACCTTATCTGACCCTAAAACCCAACTTATATCACCGCCGGGCAATCAGGGGGTTAAATCTTTATAAGGTAATAAACAGCGGGTGCCCTGAAACTATAAAAAATGAACTAACTAACCAGCGTCACCCGTAACAGTTATACGGTGATCGCTGGTGAAAGGGTTAACTATGGGGCAATCAGGGGGTTAAAACCTTTATTAGGTAGTATATGGGGGTCCCTGTCGCTATAAAACACTGACGGCGAACCTATATACTTACCTCCCTAACTAGCGTCACCTGTGTCACTAATACAGCGATCAGAAAAACGATCGCTTAGTGGCACTGGCGACGGGGGATGATCAAGGGGTTAACCTTTATTAGAGGGGGTTAGGGGGTATCCTAGACCTAAAGGGGGCTAACCCTAACTGCCCTACCACTTATAACTGTCACAAACTGACACCAATGCAAAAAAAAAAAACAGCTATTGGTGTCACTGTGACAGGGGGTACAGGGGGGTGATGGGGGGTGAAAAGTGTTCCTGGTGTGTTCTACTGTTAGTGTAGTATTGGTGCACTTACTTGGATGTCTTCTCTCCTCGGCGCCGGAACGAAAAGACCGGCTCGAGGAGAGATGACATCACTTCCTCTGCCGCTGTTTACATTACAGCAGCAGAGGAAGCATTCCATTGGCCGGGAGCGATCGCGAGGGGGTGGCCACGTATGGAAGGCCTCCCCCTCACCTCCGATCGCCGGGGGAGAAATACCGACCGCCTTGGGCACCGGGGGTGGTTCGATCGGACCCCCCCGCCCGCGGCAGGCAAAGTAACTTTGCCTGACCGTGCCATTCTGCTGGCGTATATCGTCGTGAGGCAGTCGGCAACTAGTTAATACTCCACACAACCTCCGATCTGCTTCTGGAGTCTCATCAGGCAATTACACAACAGTGTGGCACATCAGGGGCACATCAGACATTACGTATGATGAAACGTGTAGGGTGGAGGCGGAGTGCACGCTACTGCGCATGCATGAACAGCCACGGCCATTTTGTTTTTGGGAAACTTGATGTGCATTTATCCTTATTAACATTGTTGTATCCATGGATTTACACTATGGAGGGTATTGTTTTCTTCCTTTATGGTATCATTCGTGTATAAAGCCTCATTGCATACTGAATTGCGGGACACACTGTGGTGTATTTGTCTGATGAGACTCCCAGAAGCAGATTGGAGGTTCCGTGGAGTACTAAACAAGCACTGTTTTACCTTTCCTTAGTAAGGGTCATTGGAATCTGGTAAGCCCCCACTCTTCACGCACTGTGGTGGTTTGTATTGTGGTCCTAGTATTAAGAAGTTTTGAGGCTTTTTCTTGGGATTGACTTTTTTTCTATCATATACAGGGAAGATTACCTTATCAATTTCTTGCTCTTCATTGGGACTTTTATTGATCTTTTTTATGTCTTATACTCATGGAATTATACACTACATTGTCAAAAGTATTGGGACACCTGCCTTTACAAGCACATGAACTTTAATGGCATTCCAGTCTTAGTCCGTAGGGTTCAATATTCAGTTGCCCCACCCTTTGCCACTATAACAGCTTCAACTCTTCTGGGAAGGCTGTCCACAAGGTTTAGGAGTGTGTCTATGGGAATGTTTGACCATTCTTCCAGAAGTGCACATGTGAGGTCAGGCACTGATGTTGAACGAGAAGGCCTGGCTTGCAGTCTCCGCTCTAATTCATCCCAAAGGTGTTCTATCGGGTTGAGGTTTAGGACTCTGTGCAGGCCAGACAAGTTCCTCCACCCAAACTCGCTCATCCATGTCTTTATGGACCTTGCTTTGTGCACTGGTGCCCAGTCATGTTGGAACAGAAAGGGGCCATCCCTAAACTGTCCCTACAAAGTTGGGAGCATGAAATTGTCCAAAATGTCTTGGTATGCTGACGCCTTAAGAGTTATCTTCACTGGAACTAAGTGGTCAAGTCCAACCCCTGAAAAACAACCCCACACCATAATCCCCCCCTCCACCAAATGATTTGGACCAGTACACAAAGCAGGGTCCATAAAGACATGGATGAGTGAATTTGGGGGTGAGGAACTTGACTGGCCTGCACAGAGTCCTGACCTCAACCCGATAGAACACTTTTGGGATGAATTAGAGCGGAGACTGCGAGCCAGGCCTTCTCATCCAACATCAGTGCCTGACCTCACAAATGCGCTTCTGGAAAAATGGTAAGACATTCCCATAGACACACTCCTAAACCTTGTGGACAGCTTTCCCAGAAGAGTTGAAGATTGTATTGCTGCAAAGAGTGGGCCAAATCAATATTGGACTCTACGTACTAAGACTGGGAGGCTATTAAAGTTCATGTGCATGTAAAGGCAGATGACCCAATACTTTTGACAATATAGTGTATGTTCACAATCATTATTTATGTTTTTGCTTTTTTGTACTATACACAGCATATGCATTGTTCATTATTTGCACATACTGTATGTGTTTTATAACTTCATAAGCGCTGCACTACTGTTCTTGAATTTATGTATGCCCTGTATTAGGGTATTGTGCTAGCTGCTTTGAACTATTACAATTCCTTGGGCTCTTAGCGCATTTTTTTGATTATAATTCAATAAAGCTGCTGCGCCACTTTTCTGCCGCTATTCCCTCTTGTAGTAGGTCAAATTCATTAAGCATTTTTACCACTTTTGGTTCTGACAGCGGCTCGTGCACCAAATTCAGGTAGTTCTAAAATGTGTCACTTTTACATTGTAATTGCATTGAATGCACCAAATGTAAAAGTGGAGCTATTTTAGACCAACTCTCTTTTGGTGTAAGGAGGGAAAAAAAAGTGGCGCAAAGTGAGCCAAATTCAAGTACAAACAGGTACATTCTTCAACAAACATTCTAAACAGGTACATGGATTTGGCATATTCTTCACCACTTTTAGAATGCGAGACAAAATCACAAAATCTGCCTATGCCAGTCTTTATGAATTCCAGGGATTGTCTTGCTCTTGTAACTGGATCTTCCAGTTATGTACGCAGTGTACATTATTACAAATCTATGCAAAGTGACTCTGTCGTTGGATGAAGCTGGCCTTTAAATATCCTTAACTGGTGTTTCTTGTCATTTCCAAAGTTGTTCTTCAAGTCCGAGATATTTTGAGGATGAATTAAAAAATGAGTTTGCTTGGTCAGAGAAGAGGCGGTTTGCTCTTCACCAGAGCCTAAGGAACGCTCACCATGCCTTACAGCATCAGAATGACTGCTTACAACAGCAAGAAAATGACATAGCCAGCAGCGATGTGACACTTGAACATTTGTTGCTGAGACAAGAGGTAAATTTCAAAAATGGCATATTTGTAAACTAGACTGTGCACATATAAGTCACAGTTTTAACATAAATGATCTAACCATACCATTATTAGAAAGAAAAGTTGAGCATAATCTTATGATACATATTCCATGTTATGTTTTCATATGTAATTTTTGTTTTGTGATTATTGTTTAACCCATTTCTGACACCTCCTCTCGACCCTTTAGGAGCTTCTAACTGGAGGCGGGCATTTTGGTCATGTGACCACTGTGATTGGCTGTCACAGCGGTCACATGATCGGAAAGCTCCCAATTGCAAGAATGCATCGGGAGGTTTCTGGTCCCCACCGGTGACTGTGCTGGGAGCACACAGGGCACGCTTTCTGAGCACAGAAGAGTCTTTACATAGGTCCGCATAGATACGGCTTTCGGTCTTAAAGCCCACCCACCAAGAAGCCGCATATATTCGCCACATCAACGGGAACAGATTAACCAAAAATATAAGCATAGTAAATACAGGTTCTTTTGATGGCAATCTACCAAGACTGTAAACAAATAAGTTTTAATTTAGACACTCGGCATCTGGAAATTAGTAGCTGAATGTAGAAATTTTAAAAGGCATTGTACATTTTCAAATGTTTTTGTTGTTTTAACTAGGTATTAGTGTATTCCCCATGTCATTTGCTTGCCTTGCCTTGTAATGATGTTCACAAAAGCATATGTAACGGAGACTTACTCATTTAAAAATGAACATGTTGAGGCATGTACAGTATCTTACAAAAGTGAGTACACCCCTCAAATTTTTGAAAATATTTTATTATATCTTCTCATGTGACAACACTGAAGAAATGACACTTTGCTACAATGTAAAGTAGTGAGTGTACAGCTTGTAAAACAGTGTAAATTTGCTGTCCCCTCAAAATAACTCAGCATACAGCCACTAATGTCTAAACTGCTGGCAACAAAAGTGAGTACACCCCTAAGTGAGCATGTCCAAATTAGGCCCAATTAGCCATTTTCCCTCCCCGATGTCATGTGACTCATTAGTGTTACAAGGTCTCAGGTGTGAATGGGGAGCAGGTGTATTAAATTAGGTGTTATGGCTCTGACTCTCTGATACTGGTCACTGGAAGTTCAACATGGCACCTCGTGGCAAAGAACTCTCTGAGGATCTGAAAAAAAGAATTGTTGCACTACATGAAGATGGCCAGGCTATAAAAAGATTGCCAAGACCCTGAAACTGAGCTGCAGCATGGTGGCCAAGACCATACAGCAGTTTAACAGGACAGGTTCCACTCAGAACAGACCTCGCCATGGTCGTCCAAAGAGGTTGAGTGCACGTGCTCAGCGTCATATCCAAAGGTTGTCTTTGGGAAATAGATGTATGAGTGCTGCCAACATTGCTGCAGAGGTTGAAGGGGTGGAGGGTCAACCTGTCAGTGCTCAGACCATACGCTGCACACTGCATCAAATTGGTCTACATGGCTGTTGTCCCAGAAGGAAGCCTCTTCTAAAGATGATGCACAAGAAAGCCAACAAACAGTTTGCTGTAGACAAGCAGACTAAGGACATGGATTACTGGACCATGTCCTGTGGTCTGATGAGACCAAGATAAACTTATTTGTTCATATGGTGTCAAGCGTGTGTGGCAGCAACCAGGTGAGGAGTGCAAAGATAAGTGCGTCTTGCTTACAGTCAAGCATGGTGGTGGGAGTGTCGTGATCTGGGGCTGCATGAGTGTTGCTGGCACTGGGGCGCTACAGTTCATTGAGGGAACCATGAATGCCAACATGTACTGTGATATACTGAAGAAGAGAATGATCCCCTCCCTTAAGAGACTGTGCCGCAGGGCAGTATTCCAACATAACGACCCCAAACACACCTCCAAGACAACCACTGCCTTGCTAAAGAAGCAGAGGGTAAAGGTGATGGCCTAGCCAAGCATGTTTCCAGACCTAAACCCTATTGAGCTTATGTGGGACATTCTCAAATGGAAGGTGGAGGAGCGCAAGGTCTCTAACATCCACTAGCTCCGTGATGTTGTCATGGAGGAGTGGAAGAGGACTCCAGTGGCAACCTATGATGCTCTGGTGAACTCCATGCCAAAGAGGGTTAAGGCAGAGCTGGAAAATAATGGTGGTCACACAAAATATTTGTCAGGGCTGGGCTCAGCCCTTCCTTCTCTGAGCTGGCCGCTCAGCTGTCGGCTAATTGCCAGCTCCCATCTCTCTCCACAGTTACCCAGCTGTTGTTGATTCTGCTCGTCAGCCCTGCTTACTTAAAGCCGTCCAGCTCAATTGATCTCTGCCTTCTCCTTTGTCAGCATCACAGAGACTTTCTCCTGCGTTCCTGTTGAAGACTTGCTCGGCTGACATTGCTTCTGGCTCTGTACTACTATGTTTATCTCTGTCTCTCTGACATTTGCTTGGAGAAGTACAAAAAGAGAGAGGCGCCTCTGGGTGTAGACGTAAGAACAGTTAATTCATAAATCACATGTCAAAAAAACTCACATTTTGGAAGTCATCAACAGCATGTAAATGTGCAACATCCATCAAGGGGTAACCATCAGATCAGTCAAGGGACTCTTCCTGCCTGCTGGATGCTCAGCCTGCGTGTAGAGGACACCGCTAGAATGGTGGGCCGGCCATGGTGAAGACGAAAAACAAAGCGAGGCCTGGAGCGCAGATGGACAGCAGGCGGGGAGAGATAACGTCACTGGCAAGCGACGCATTTCATGAGCGTACGGGCTGCAATGACATGACAGCCGCGCTCCTTCATCAAGCCTTGGATAACACAGTTATCCTTATGGTGGTTGACCGGTTCTCAAAGATGTCTCATTGTATTCCACTTAAAAAGTTGCCGACTCTAAGGAACTGGCTTCTATTTTTGCTCGGGAGATCTTTCGCTTACATGGGCTACCCAAGGTGATTGTCTCGGACAGGGGTAGTCAGTTTGTCTCCCGGTTCTGGCGAGCCTTTTATGCACAGTTGGGAATTCAGCTTGCTTTCTCCTCTGCGTATCACCCGCAGTCTAATGGGGCCGCAGAACGAGCCAATCAGTCTTTGGAGCAATTCCTACATTGCTATATTTATGACCATAATAACAACTGGTCAGACCTATTACCATGGGCAGAGTTTGCTCACAACAGTGCCTTTAATTCTGCTTCCCGATTGTACCCATCTATGGCGAATTATGGTTTCCAACCTTCCATGTTGCCTGACTCATTTGTTCCGCAGAGTATTCCTGCGCTAGAAAAGCATCTCTGTGGTCTTCGTTCCACTTGGGCACAAGTTCAGGAGGCTTTGCAACATGCCAACGATAGGTACAGACTCCATACTGACTGCAGACGCCTGCCTGTGCCTTCCTACCAGGTTGGGGACAGAGTCTGGCTGTCGTCTCGCAACCTCAGACTTCGTGTTCCTTCTTTGAAGTTCGCACCTCGGTTTATTAGGCCTTTCCGTATCCTTCGCAGGATTAACCCAGTGGCTTACGCCTTGGACCTTCCTCCTAGTATGCGCATTTCAAATGTGTTTCATGTCTCCTTATTGAAACCTTTGGTCTGCAACCGCTTTACCACCTCGGTGCCACAACCTCAGCCTATACAGGTTGAGAACCATGAGGAGTTTGAAGTACAATCCATTGTTGACTCCCGTATGTTCCGTAGCAGACCTGGTGCATTGGAAGGGGTACGGTCCAGAGGAACGCTCTTGGGTCTCATCCTCGGACGTACATGCCCCTGTCCTCCTCCTTGATTTCCATAGATGTTTTCCCCTCAAGCCTGGTGGTCCTCCGAGGGGGAGGGAGGGGTCATTGAGGAGGGGGTACTGACAGGGCTGGGCGCAGCCCTTCCTTCTCTGAGCTGGCCGCTCAGCTGTCCGCTAATTGCCAGCTCCCATCTCTCTCCACAGTTACCTAGCTGTTGTTGATTCTGCTCGTCAGTCCTGCTAACTTAAAGCCGTCCAGCTCACTTGATCTCTGCCTTTGCCTTTGTCAGCATCACAGAGACTTTTTCCTGTGTTCCTGTTGAAGACTTGCTCGGCTGACATTCCTTCTGGCTCCTGATCCTGCTTGCTGTACTACTACGTTTATCCCTGGCTCTCTGACATTTGCTTGGCTGACTACCCGATCCGGTTACTGAACTCTGGCTTGTTTTGACTACGTTTATTCTGTTTACCTTACTATTTTTCTTATTATTAAACAAGTGTGATTTAACTATACTTCTGTCTCGTTCTGATTCATGGTTCCTAAAAAATATTGACACTTTGGGCCCAATTTGGACATTTTCACTTAGGGGTGTACTCACTTTTGTTGCCAGCGGTTTAGACATTAATGGCTGTGTGTTGAGTTATTTTGAGGGGATAGCAAATTTACACTGTTATACAAGCTGTACACTCACTACTTTACATTGTAGCAAAGTGTCATTTCTTCAGAGCCCATTCACACAGGGGCAACTTTGGATCCGACTTCAAGTCGCCCCAAGTCGCCCCTAGTCGCCTCAAGTCACGCTACATGAAAAAATCTATGTAAGTGAATGGATCCGTCTCAATGCACACTACTGCAGTCGCTCCGACTTCAGAAAAGGTTCCTGTACTACTTCAATCTGACTAGAAGGCGACTTGTACCCATTGATTTCAATGGAAGTTGCCTCCAAGTCTGATCACTGTTCATACTGAGGCAACTTTACAGGAAGCAGAAAGGAAACAGAAAGTAATTTACTCCACTAAACAGCCAGCCCCCTCCTTTTCACACACAGCTGATAAGCTCTGATTGGACACTTGTAAAGTTCCCTGTCCTGGAGGCGACTTCAAGTTGTGTTGTAAGTTGCCCCAAGTCGTGCTGTGATTCATACTCAAGTCATGTCCAAGTTGCCTCCCAAAGTCGCGCTGTAAGTCGTTTTGCCCCTGTGTGAATGGTGTTGTCACATGAAAAGATATAATAAAATATTTACAAAAATGTGAGGGCTGTAATTACTTTTGTGAGATACTGTATGTGTCTATTAAACTTTTGCTTTTGGTGCAGTGAGTAAAGTATATTTTGTGAGTAGAAAGACTGTGGCATGTGGGACGTGTATAGAATGAGTGGGCTCAAGTTTTATTTAACCATGCACCTTTAAGCTCCTTCCAATGTTACTGCAATTTGGCCACACTCACCAATATCCCTGTGAGCTGCTGTCAATTTTCACAAATAATTATTCCACAGTGCCTGCAGTTACAGAGGTCAGTAAGGGCTTGTAATAATGCTAATATACCGATTGTTAAAACTTGTAATATTTAAATATCTGTATTTAATTTTAGGCCGCGCTCACACCATAGTGCAGAGACATCAGTTTTTCTGCAGGCATTCTGCATGGGCTCACACCGCGCTGATTTTTTCTGCACAGGAATCTGCAATGTGTATGCAGTTTTCGGCAAGGGAACAGGGCACATAAATGACGTGCATGAAAACTGATGTCAATGTGCATAGAAACTCACTGAAATGCTCATGAAAACTGATGTAAATTGATGTGAAATTGATGTCTCTGCAAGTGAAATCTGCACATCAGTTTTTATGCATGTATGGTGTGAACGAGTCCTTAAACATGTCATAATACAGTACTACTGTGGAGCACACCAGTTTATACCATTTTCACACAGAAAATTTGGAGTTTAAGTGAAACCCTTTATTGGCGGGCTTAAAGGGGTTGTAAAGTTTCATTCTATGCTTTAAGGTGAAAAACCTTCTGTGCTTTAGCTGCCCCCCAGACCCCCCTTTTTCTTACCTGAACCCGATCGTTCCAGCGATGAGCACAAGCCCAGTTCGGGTTCTCATTGGATTGATTGACAGCAGCGGGAGCCAATAGCCAAATCCAGTGACAGGAGAGCCGGGGGGGGGGGGGCAAGTCCTGTAGTCTGTGTCATTGGCGCCCCTATGGAAAGCGGCTCTCCGTGGGGGCACCCAATGAAAAGGAGGAGCACCGCCAGGTCATCCCAGAAAGGGAAGATCGGGGGTGCTCTGTGCAAATCCTTTGCACAGAGCAGGTAAGTATGACATATTTGTTATTTAAAAGAAACTAACTTTTACAATCATTTTAAGCTATGAATGATACAAGTTTTTGCAATGACATATACTTTCTTCAGATTTTATTTAACCCCTTTTTATATAAAACCTGAAGAAGGGATCTTAGTCATCCCACAAGCTTGCATCTTTACTAATTTAAAGGTAAACTAAAGGCATTTTTTTTAGATTTGGATAGAGTGATGAGGGGCCAGAACTAATATCAGGTTTTTGTTGCTTTCTGTGTCCCATGGGGAGATTCAACCCTCTCTAACTGTCCTGATCACCAAGGTCCCCAGGAATGAAAGTTAGGGTAAATCAATATTTTTGATTTGTCAGCAAAACATTAATAGAGGGAAAATATTCCAATGGGGAAAATTGTTCCCATGACAACAGTCTAAGATGGAATTTTCCTCAACTTGTAAAGCTTATCTCACGTCCTGTTGATTCTACAGAACAGGAAGAAAACGGTAATCTTCCTAATGAGACACAGATGACAAAAAATTCCGGATTTTAAATCTCCACTACTCTATCTGAAATAAAAAATAAATATTAAAAGGTTTAGGCTTTAGATATACTTAAGGGTATCACTTAAAATCCAAATGTTCTGTATAAATTGAGAGCTAACACAGTACAAGTTTCTACTATTACTGTTTTAGTCTTGACATGAGATGAAGGAAATTAAATTAAACAAAGGAGTCAAAAACAGAATGCTTGTTTATATACAGTATTTGAGGGATATTATCCAAAATTACTGTACAAATTTGTGTGGAACACATAGAATGTGAACCTTTGCTTCCAGTAACTGGTGTCCCCTACTTTGGGCAACAAAAACTACAACCAAACTTTTCTTGTAGCTGTTCATCTGTCCTGCACTTCAGCTTAGAGGAATTTTAGCCCATTTCTCTTCACAGACCAGTTTAAACTCAGGGATGTTGGTGGGATTGTGAGATGTTGGTGAACTGTCCACTTTAGGTCTTTCCACAACATCTCTGTCAACTTATGGTCAGGACTTGACTCAACAATTCCAAACCATTAACTTACTTCTGCTTTAATAATTCTTAGGAGGATCGTGTGTAGTTTATTTCTGCATTACTCATTTTGTTCTGAGCTGTAGTTCATGATACTCTGAAAGATACTCTAAAAAAATTCCTGCAGAATTGTCTGGTACAATTCAGAATTCATGTTTTCATTAATGCTAAAATGTAGTGTTTGCCTTTCTCCAAACAGAATGCGTTTCATTCAAGCCAAACATTGCTATTTTGGTTTCATTCATCAACAGAACATTCTTTCAACAGACTTCTAGCTTATCTACTTGGTCTTTAGCATACTGTAAATGGACAGCAATCTTTTTTGATAGAAGTTTCTTTCTCCTTGTAACCCTGGCATGCATTATTTTTCCGTATTTCCCTGATGGACCCATGAACATTCATTGATTCAAAAGATGCCTTCAGTTCCCTACACATTAGGGGTTCTTTGAGCTCTTCCCAAAACGTACTAACCTTGCTCTTGTTTTGATCCTTGTTTGCCAAAAACTCCTGTAGGGACTGACAATGATGTTGAATTGCCTCCTCTTACACATGATCTGTATGATCTTTTTCAGCCTGGTATCAATACCTGTTTTTCGGAGGTCTTTAGAAGTCTCCTTTGTTCAAGCCATATTTACACAAAACAATGTTGTTAGGTTTAGACATGGATAGCGAGGACGCTGAATTCCATTGTTTAAACAAAGCAGGGCTTTCCACCCTTACACCTAATTATCTTACCATTAATTGAAGTACCAGACTTCCCCCCTCCTCAAATGAACTGAGAATTACATACTTTTGCAACAACCCAATATGTAACTTTGAATAATTTCCCCCAATAAATATTATTTAGCATTTATAAAGGTTAAAAAAACACTGTATCTGGGGAGAAAATACCCAGTGGGGATTGATTTATAATGAATTCACATAACCATTCATGCAGTTAAAGTGCATTTGAAAGTGAATTCACCCATGGACTATGCAAATGGGGCAAAATGCAAATGTAAAACGGCTATATCCTGTGCTGTTTGGTTATAAATCATTGATTTTTAACCACTTGCAGACCGCCGCACGCCGATGTACGTCCAAACTTTGGCGGCGGATATCGTTGTTATGACAGCAGCTAGCTGCCATAACCCTGGTATCCCCGTCTACTTGCGGCGGTCGGCTTTAAGATAAAAGTGGTCTCTGCAGCGGATTCGCAGCGAGATCACTTTTATCGGTCCTCCCGCCATGATCCGGTGCCCTCCGCCGCTTACCGGAGCCGTCGGTAGCGGCAGAGGCAATTGCGTCCTTCTCCGTGCTGTGCCTGGAGACGAGTGAGGCTAAAATAGCGCCCACTCGTCTCCATGACACTGCTGGGCGGAAGCGACATCAAATCGTCACTTCCGCCCATACGTCTTAAAGGCACATTTTTTTCAATGTAATTTTTTTAGATTTATTTTTTTTTTTTTTATTGCATTTTGGTGTAAATATGAGATCAGAGGTCTTTTTGACCCCAGATCTCATATTTAAGAGGTCCTGTCATGCTTTTTTCTATTACAAGGGTTGTTTACATTCCTTGTAATAGGAATAAAAGTGACACATTTTTTTTTAAACTGTGTAAAAATAAATAAAATCATGTAAAATAAATAATAATAAAAAAAAAAATTTAAAAAAAACCCCCGGTCCCGACGAGCTCGCGCGCAGAAGCGAACTCATACGTGAGTAGTGCCCGCATATGAAAACGGTGGTCAAACACACACATGTGAGGTATTGCCGCAACCGGTAGAGTGAGAGCAATAATTCTAGCCCTAGACCTCCTCTGTAACGCAAAGCATGCAACCTGTAGAATTTTTTAAACGTCTCCTATGGAGATTTTTGAGGGTGAAAGTTTGACGCCATTCCACGAGCAGGCGCAATTTTGAAGAGTGACGTGTTGGGTATCAATTTACTTGGCGTAACATTATATTTCACAATATAAAAAAAATTGGGCTAACTTTACTGTTGTCTTATTTTTTTATTCAAAAAAGTGAATTTTTTCCAAAAAAAGTGCGCTTATAAGACCGCTGCGCAAATACGGTGCAAAAGAAAGTATTGCATTGACTGCCATTTTATTCTCTAGGGTGTTAGAAAAAAAACAATATGTAATGTTTGGGGGTTCTAAGTAATTTTCTAGCAAAAAAAACTGTTTTAAACATGTAAACACCCAAAATCCAAAACGAGGCTGGTCCTTAAGTGGTTAATCTAAAATACCAAATTTGGCTGTTAGTTGGGGCTAAGTATCAAAGGAATTTCCTATAATACTTAGCGTGGCAAAATGCGATATCTTCCATTGAAAATAAATGAATCAAACAGCACAGGACATAGCCTATTTACATGTGCTTTTTGCCCCATTTGCACACAACAAATGTACATCAACTTTCACTGGGTAAATGGCTGAGCAAACTCTTTCTAAATCAATCACTGTTGAAAATGCGCTATGCTTTTCCTTTATATCAGTTTGCACAAATGGAAAAACTACCATTTATTTTTTTTCAGCTTTTGGAATCAAGATTTTCTTATTTGAAAAACAACAATTTCAGCCCAGGGTTTGTCAGTCGAGATGTAATGGGAACTAAAGAAAACCATTGTATTCATTACTTACCAGCTATCACTGATTCCAACAGGTATGTAAAAAGAGATCATAATATCACATGAGATGCAAATAAATTATACTGTACCTTTTTTCAAAACATATTTATGGTGTTTGCATTTTAGGTTAAGAAGCATTGGCCTAGGTTAGTGGACTGATGCTTATATTAGATTTATATCACTTTTCTTTGACAAAGACTGAAAACAAAAAAGCAATATCAAACATGTGCTTTCATGATCTCCTCCATTAATACTTTTGTACATTATTATGATCACAATTATTATTTTTTACTAATAATATTATTAAATATTATATTAATGCATTTAATATAGAATATTTCACAAAAAATATTCTAGCATGCTAAAATATTATAATGTCTTGTCTGGATTTTGCTGCAATGTTAATTGTATTCACCAAGTGATTACACAAATGCACTAAGTGTTAAAAAAAGGTGTAAAAATTGTACGGTTCTATGTCCCTAAAATATGTTTTTAGGTTGTCATTAACTACACACTTTGTGGCTATGTATTTATCTGTGCTTTGTGGTGTCAGATAAGCATGGATTCAACCACACAGGCCATTTGACTGGCAGTACCAAAGATAGCATATGTATTTCAGATATAGCAAAAGTTTCCTTTTCTGTAAAAATCAACTCACAAATAGCACAAATGGCATGGTCACATGCAAATAGGTGGGCATGAAATCTGAAATTTTTAAAAATGTATTTATTTATTTGTTTTTTGGGGGGAGGGTGGAGTGGGAAACTGTTAAAGCTTTTTGTTTGTTTTTTTAATTTATTTTTTTATCTCTATCTATGCCTCGCCGGAGACATAGCAGGGTGCGAAAATACCCTTTAGACCAGACTTTCTCAATCTTTTAACCACAGAGGAACCCTTGACATAATTCTCAGGGAACCCCTGTTAAAATGACTTAATCAGGGTCATTGGGAAATGTCCCTTACATTGGTGGTCAGTGAGAAGAATACACCCTTTACAGGGGTGGTATAATAAATGTCATCTTTACAGACAGCTGAAAAGATCACTGGTATCCTGCTGCTGGCTTTGCAAACTGACGTTGAACCCAAAACTATGCAGGAACCATCAGATGGGAGATCAACCAGCCATAGCTCAAGGATCTCCTTAGCAACCTCTGGAGGAACCCTAATTGAGAATGGCTGCTTTAGACTGTTGTCACCAACAGGTGCAAGATTTCCCTTCCCTTTCGTCTAATGACAATTAGACTTTTGGATTTTCACTTAGTGTCCTAAAGACAGTGGTCACCAGGACATATAGAGAGGGTGAATCTCCCCTGTGTGGAATTAGCAATAAAAACTAATATAGGTTCTCACCATTCACCACCCTATGCAAAGAGCTTAACATGTGTTGGCTTTAGAAACACTATAAAGCCCAACTTAAAGCAAACTTGTTTGTTTCTTACCCAGTAGCACATACCTTTTAAACTGTAACCCCTCTATTCCATTTAAAAGCAAATTCCTGGAATTTCCAGGCATAAAGAATCATACAACTCACTCCCATTCATGTGACAGTGCTTGTGCTTGGCAGTTGGTCCAATGCTGTCACATGACAATGGATATAGAATCCTCAGCCCTGTGTAGGCTCTGACTGGAGCAACTCCTTGTTTACACAAGGCTTCCTCTTTTTAGTGGATGTGCAAAGCTGTGGGAACAAGAAGGAAAGATAATTATGTTTTGTTGGAGAGGGGGAGCACTAAAGCAAACTAGCTGTATGCTGTACTTGGTATTCAAAATAATTATATCTGTTTATAGAATTACTGATTTAGAAAGGGAGATAAATGACATCAAAATGAAGATGAGAAGATATTCTTTATTAAAGGAAAATAATGTACATAGATGGAACTTATATGAAGAAAGAAAAAACAAAGAAGCAGAGGTACATTACAACAAATTGCAATAATGTTTTGCCATCACGGATATAACACTCTCTAAAAATGACACGATCACTTACAGAAGCTTCTAAAAGTGCTTATTGATTTTTTTTACCTCTCTGTCTATATAGAAAATGTGAGAAAATTGATGAATGCTCCATATTTTATCTATCTTCATTACCATGAAAAAAATGACATCCCAAATCTGTGGCTACCCTCAGAGGCTGTTGTCATTGACAGAAGTTTACCATGATATGATACAATACCTAGACTGTGTGTTAGGCAAACCTAACTAGATTTCATTACAAGCATAAAAATCTTAAATAAACAAAATAAATACATACATATGTTTCTAAATAATAATACATTTTAATAATAGTTCATATTTCAACCTATAGAGATTCATTTACAAAGAGGCAAATAGACTGTGCACTTTGCAAGTGCCATTGCTCCAGTGCTAAGTAAATGAGGGAAAGCTCTGCTGACCCTCATCATCCAATAATTTTCAATTTAAATCAAACATTTTTATAAATTTTCCCTGCATGTTATTGCGTATTCTTTGCAAAGTGAATCGTCACCTGGTTTACTAAGCTCCGGAACAACTACACTTGCAAAGTGTACAGCATATCTGCCTTTAGTATATCTATGTTTTTGCCCTTCTATGTGCTCCTTGCTGTGAAAGCCAGGTGGGGGCAGGGGCCATTTGTTTGTTACTGGTGTAAAATATGGTCCAGGGACACACTGTACACCTTTGCTGCCATTGTGCTCTTGCTGGGTGTCCAGTGTGCTCCTCTTCCTTTAAGGGGGATTGGGCTGCCTCCAGGCCCACCTGCGCCTCATCTATCCATTTAATGCATGTGCTTCCATTGTGGAGAAGCTTATAAATTCAGTAGCATTAGGACTGCAAGCATACACAGGGTGCCGTGAAGAGGCCTTGCAGCTTATGCATGCGTTTGTAAATGCGTGCTAACTAAATCCCTGTTTTTAACGCAGACTGTTGGACAGGTTAATTTGGTCAGTTGGCAGACTGGTTGGTGAGTTGAGCTATGGAATGTTCTGTTTTTGCCTTTTTTAGTATATCTACCCCATAGTGTCCATAAAGATATATTATACAGTATGTGAAGCAATAAATCAGTGCCTATCCAGAGATATAATCCAGTTTCAAATTTCACATTTTCCCCTTTTTCATACAGTGTACAGTCTTTACAAGAAATGTTTGTCTCCCATTTCCCTCGACCCCTTAACTAAATACATAGGTAAAAAAAAACAAAAAAAACACTGGCTTATGATAAATAAATACACATGATAATAATCTGTGTTCCTTCCCCTTTATGTCCCCTATGCAAACTGCATTGTGAGGTATAAGAAGAGGAGAAATGCACAGCGCAACTTCTTTACATCACACAAATTAATACCACTGACAAATATAGTGCTAAAACCCAGCACTAAGGATGAACACTTAAGCCTCGTAAACACAATCGGATTTAACAATGGGAAATGTGTGATGACAGGCTGTTGGCGGAAAATCCGACCGTGTGTATGCTCCACCTGACAATTGTTGTCAGATTTTCCGCGGACAAATGTTGGATAGCAGGTTTTAAAATTTTCCGTGGACAAATGTCTGTTGTTGGATTTTCCGAACGTGTGTACAAGAGTTCGTCGGACAAAAGTCCAAAGTATAAACACGCATGCTCGAAAGCAAGGACGAGCCAGAAGCGGTATTGTAAACTAGCGTTCGTAATGGAGAATTAACATTTGTGATGTGGCAAATTATGAAATCTCGAAATGCAGCGCACATTCTGTTCTTCTTTAATGGGATAATAATGAAGCCGCTTTGCTGGTGATACTGATGGAGTTATTGCAAACAAATTATCAAAGGCTTTTTTTTTCTAGTGATATCAAGAATAATATTATTTTTTAATTTTTTATTTTTTTGGGCAAGTTACCACAACACTACCACAACACTATTATCCTGTAGCTTTTAAGATCAAGGATACAACTATGTTGGAGTCTCTTGTCAATTTTACATTGTATTTTTTTAAATGTAACTGCCTACTCCCAAACTGTCATTTGAAGTAAAACACATAGCCAAGTATTATTCTCCACAATTTTTTTATTGCGCATTAAAAAAAGAAAACAAATAAAATTAGACATGCTATTTGCCAATAGAACTTAACCAAAAACTGCATTCTACGCATCCAAAAATATAGAAAATATACCAAATCAAATCATTATTCAACCAAAAAAAAAAGTCAAATCAATAACAAAGGCCAAAAATAAATAACATGTTATCTCTTCCGATTCCACAACATGTCGGGTTGACGAATAGCCGTTCAGAAACAAACTGCAAAGCACGAAATGAAAAGCGTGAAATGAAAAGCGCGAATCAACACTCACCAAACTTCTACTAACACGAAATTAGCAGAAGGAGCCCAAAGGGTGGTGCTAAAGAGCTGAAAAACCATGTAGTACATCACTACATTTGTGATTGTTGGCCAACAATTGTGTGCTGTGTGTATGCAAGACAAGTTTGGGCCAACTCCCTTGGGACAAAAGTCCACGGTTTTGTTGGCCAGTAATCCGATCGTGTGTACGAGGCTTTAATCCGGTCTAGGAGTGATGCACCATCAGCTCCTACTTTCATGCTTGGTGCATAAGCTTCATTCAACTTGTTTCATCTCCAAAATACTTTATCAGAAGCATCTACTTGATGCATATGAACACATTTAATATGTGTTTATGGACACTGTTCTGTCATATTTGTATTTTTTTGTGTTGTATTGAATTGCATAATGTATCTTATTGTTGTGATGTATGCTGACATCTAGTGGTGGCTTAGGGCCATTACAATTTATTTGCTTTTGTATTTTGGTATCTTCCTCTGTCCTCCTCTCCTGTTTAGTGCTGGTTAGTTCAGTGCTTGCTATATCTTCTCTGTTTCTTCCATATTACCTCAGTTGATGTTAGTATTTTAGAGGGCTTAGGAAGCCATTGTCTACTTACACATCAGGAGACTAGGAAAACATCCTCTGTACTGCAATTATGTGAAGCAAAATTGCAATGGAATCAACTTCTGTGTCTTATTGAAGAGTAAAGCTGCATGCGGATGGTGCTATGTCAGCATGTGACCATACTGTCCAGACAGACTGGATCTGTCACGTACCAGGTGTGAGGCCGAGATGCTGAGAGGGCTCGCCTTGCGGCTAAGTGCAGCGCTTCCCTGAAAGTGGTACAGGGAGAGCAGTGCCCAGAGAAGCACGGTTTGCCAGGTACTGAGATGAGATGAGCTGGTCACCGTGATGTAGCAGAAACAGGCTGGATGAACTGTAAAGCTGGTGTGCTTGCAGAGTACCAGGTAAGCTTGACAGAGAAGAACCAGAGACAGAAACGAGAGCCAGGCCCGGGGGTCATACACGGTAAGATCAGTTCAGATGATGAGATTGGATAGCCGGGGTCATACACAGGAAGATGGATCTGTAGCAGAGTCGATAAGCCAAGCTAAGGTTAGACACAGTGGAGCAAGCCAGAGAGAAGTCAGAAGTACAAGCCAAGGGTAAATCAGGAGATCAGGATCACAGGGCAGAGCAAGCCGGGTCAATAACAGAAGTTCAATCAGGATACACAGGGACACAGTATCAAGGAGAAGCTGAAAATAATTCAGCAATGAGCAGCTCCAGCAGCAGGCTTAAATAGAGCAGGAAGTCAGTCATGTGATCTGTTCAGGTTACAAGGAGGAAGTACCGCTCACATTAATCACACTGTGCACCATGGCGGCCATGATTGTCTTGGGCGGAATTGCCAGTCCTTCTTCGGCCATTTCTCTGACAGTGCTCCCCCAAGGGGCAGCCTCCGGATGCCTAAACAAGCCCATTTTTCAGGATGTCTCTCACGGAACTCCTGTAGTAGTCTAGAGGCATGTATGTTATCCACTGGTTCCCAAGAGTTCTCCTCTGCTGAATACCCTTTCCATTTAATAAGAAATTGGTTTTGCCTACCTCTCTACTGACAATCCAGGATAGCTTCTACCTCAAATTCTGGTTCATCGTCCACAAAGACTGGAGGAGGTGGTACTTCATCTCTTCCAGGAAAAGGGCTTGGCGTGACTGGTTTAAGCAGCGAGACATGAAACACCGGATCAACCCAATACGATGTTGGCAGTGCCAGTTCAAATACCACAGGATTAACTTCCCTCTTGACCTCAAATGGCCCGACAAACTTTGGCCCCAATTTCCTGGAAGGACAAGACAATTTGAGGTTAACAGAAGAGCGCCATACCTTGTCCCCGACTTGGAAGCTAGATTGTCTCTTGAAGTCCTCTTGAGCTTTCTGCATAGTCTCTTGGCGGGTCTGATAATTTGTTTGGATAAATGTTATGCGATCCTGAACTGCGGGTACTGAGGCTTCAGGTATGGTGTTTGGCAGGAATGAAGGATGAAATCCATAGTTCACCCAAAAGGGTGACTGATTGGTTGCTGCATGTACTGAGTTATTGTACGCAAACTGAGCACATGGAAGTAAGGGAAGCCAATCATCTTGGGAAAAAGAACAAAAGCACCTTAGATACTGTTCTAGAGTTTGGTTGGTTCTCTCGGTTTGCCCATTACTTTGTGGATGATAGGCAAGGAAAAGCAAACATCTATTGCCAAACTTCTGCAAAGACTTGAGGTAAACTGGACCCCTCGATCCGAAACAATGCTATCAGGAAGTCCGTGTAGTCTGAGTACCTCTCTAATGAAGATATTTACTGTATCCATAGCTGAAGGTGTGTCTATCATAGGCAGGAAGTGAGCCATTTTAGACAGGCGATCCACTACTACAAAAATAGTTGTGTACCCTTCTGATGGGGGTAAATCCACTATAAAGTCCATTGAAATTTTTTTTCATGGCTGCTCCTGGACTGGTAATGGCCTCAACAAACCCCTAGCCTTGGCATTGAACCCTTTGTTGCACTGACAGATGGCACAGGACTTCACATACCTCCTACAATCCAATTTCAAGGTGACCACCAAAAGGACTGCTGAATGAGTTCTGTTGTCTTTCGAACCCTGAAATGCCCAGCAAGTTGATGATCGTGGAGGGTCTTTAAAACCTGTAACCTGGTTTGTTGAGGGACAAAGATCTTATCCTGATGCCACAAGAACCCTTCTTGACTTCTTAGAGAGGAAGCCTCTGATTTTGTGCATTGGACTGAGGATTGTTCAATTGATGCTCTTAAATCATGTTGAAGTAACAAGAAGTTCTGGCTTGGCAGAATTGTGTCAGGTATTGTTACCTCTGGGGTGTCAGGAAACATCCGTGATACATCATCGGCTTTTCCGATCTTTGACCCTGGCCGATAGGTAATATGGAAATTGAATCTGGAGAAAAACATTGCCTGAGGAGTCTGTTGGGGTCACGTTTGGCTGTTCGAAGATGTTCCAGATTTTTATGGTCAGTGAAAATCATAATAGGGTGTGCGGCTCCTTCCAAAAAAATACCTCCACTCCTCTAGGGCTGTCTCTATAGCCAGGAGTTCTTGGTCCCCAACATCATAGTTCCTTTCTGGCTGACTCATTTTGCATGAAGAAAAGGCAACAGGGTGGAGTAACACTTTAGAACCCTGACGTTGTGACAGGACTGGCCCTGTGGCTACTTCTGAAGCCTCAACCTCCAAAACGTAGGATAAAGCAGGATCAGGGTGCTGGAGAACTGGAGCAGAAGTAAACAGGGATTTTAGTTTGTCAAAGACTGCTTGGGCTTCAGACGACCACTGAAATCAAAAACGATGGCGGGTGACTAGTGAGATGATGGCAGAAAAGTTCTTCATAAATCTTCTGTAGAAGTTTGCGAATCCAACAAACCTTTGTACCCCCTTTTTATCTACAGGTGCGATACATTCATTCCAGAATAGCCTTGACTTTTTGTGGATCCATGGCGACTTCTTCTGTAGAAATGATAAGCCGCAAGAACTGAATTGACATCTTTTCAAAGTCACACTTTTCGGCTTTTACATATAGTCCATGTTTCCTTAAAGTTGACAACACTTTCTCCACATGTGACCTATGAAGCTCTAGGGTAGCTGAAAAAATGAGAATGTCATCAAGGTAGACAATGACAAAATGATACAGGAACTCCCGAAAGATGTCATTCACCAGATGCTGGAATGTGGCTGGTGCATTACAGAGTCCAAATGGCATTACAAGGTTTTCGAGGTGCCCGAATCGTGTTCTGAATGCCATCTTCCATTCGTCACCTTTGCGAACGCAGTTGTAGGCACCTTGCAGATCTAGCTTCGTAAAGACTTGAGCATTACGGAACCTCTGAAAAAGCTCTGGAATAAGAGGGAGCGGGTAACGGTTTTTAATAGTGATTTTGTTCAGCTCCCTGTAATCCACACATGGTCTGAGGGTCTTATCTTTTTTTTTCCACAAAAAATATGCCACCCCCGGCAGGAGAGGAAGATGGCCGGATGAATCCCTTTTCCAAGAGAGAGGAAATATGCGGCCAAAGGGTATTTCAGAACCTGGAAGGAGCTCTATTGGGCAATCATATGGCCGATGAGGTAGAAGAACATCGGCATTTTACTTGAAGACATCTGAGAATCCTCGATAGACTGATGGTATATTCTTATGGGTGCTGGACATTGGTTGGACAGTCAAGCAGTTAGCAGACTTATTATGCATGGGAGTGAGACAGTACTGATGACAATATGAAGAGGGAAATAGAACTTCTCCTTTAGACCAGTCGATCTGCGGATTGTGTGCCTGTAGCCATGGGACACCTAGAATGACCGGGAACATAGGTGAGCTCAGAACATCAAAGCGCAGAAATTCTTGGTGACCAGTCAAGGTGAAAAGAGGTGCAGTCTCTTGGGTAACAAGCCCAGAACTGGGCAGGGAGCCATCAGTAGCTAGATGAACTGTCAGTTGTTTTTTCCTGTAGAGGGGAATGCCAAGTTTCATTGCCAAAGTCAAGTCCAGAAAGCAGCTGCAGGCTCCAGAATCAATTATTGTCGGAAGCTGAACCTTCTCATCTGCTATCTGCAGGGAGACAAGAAGGACAAGATGAGAGGAGGAAGATTCTGCCATCTGGGAATATTACAGGAAGACATGGAAGAGACTTACGAGGTCTTATGGGGCAGTTGTGTAAGAAATGTCCAGTTCCGCCACAGTAAAGGCAAAGATTAGCATGCAGGCAATGAAGTTTCTCTTCAGGGGTCAGAGCTTTGCACACTAGCCCTATTTGCATAGGTTCAACTTCTGAAGTGGATGCAGAGGAAGGCATGGTTGCTGGAGATGAAGGAACCTTGCGTAACATCCAAGTGGGTCTGAAGGCTTGGGCTCTTGTGGAACGTCGCTCCCACAGGTGCCTGTCAAGTTGAACAGCAAGCTGAATAAGGCCTTCCAGGGTGGAAGGAGACTCTACTCTAGCCAATTCATCCTTGAGAGATTCTGACAGGCCCTGGCGATACTGATATTTTAAGGCTGCCTCGTTCCATCCCATGTCAGCGGGCCATTTACGGAAGTCTACTGTATAGTCCTCCATGGGGCGCCTTCCTTGTTGAAGAATATGTAGGACAGCTTCAGCAGTGGTTACCCTCTGTGGGACATCGTATAATTGTGCCATAGAATCAAAAAACAAGTCCACAGAATTGATGACAGATTCTTTTGTTCCAATAAGCTGTGAGCCCAAGCCTGGGGTTCGTCTGTTAGTAATGAGACAATGAACCCTACTTTGATAGTCTCAAGAGAGAAAGTCCATGGTTGTAGGGCCAAGTACAACAAGCAAGCATTCTTGAACGATCTAAATTTTTTCCGGTCCCCGGA
Source organism: Aquarana catesbeiana (assembly GCF_042186555.1). Lineage (NCBI taxonomy): Eukaryota > Metazoa > Chordata > Amphibia > Anura > Ranidae > Aquarana > Aquarana catesbeiana. The sequence continues at coordinate 597,066,319 of NC_133324.1, forward strand.
GAATCGTTCAGGAGTTGGTACCCGTAGTTCAGGTGGAGGGACCACCACTGTATGGGTAGTGGTGGTGTGTTCTTAAGCTGGTTCAGCGGTTGCAGAACTGGTGGAGGGTAGAGCATGATCCGCCTGGACAGGTGGCCCAGTCAAATGCTGCAGATGCCCTTCCAAGCTGGAAGTAGCCTTCCTGCAATCTTTGTACTGTTTGAGTGAGAGCAGTGACCTGTTGGCACAAAACCTCCAGAGGGGAAGCACCTCTGTCGGCCTCTGACATGTTGGCTGCATTATGCTGACACGTATCAGGTGTGAGGCCGAGATGCTGAGAGGGCTCCCCTTGCGGCTAAGTGCAGTGATTCCCTGAAAGTGGTACAGGGAGAGCAGTGCCCAGAGAATATTCAAGGATTGACTAAGTCAAAAAATTAGCGGACTTTGTGGGCACATAATGAGAGAGAGAATCAATAAAAAAGTATAAATTTTATTACAACATAGTTAAAAAACATATAAACAACATACAAACAACACCCTATATGGACACAGTTACCAGTTACCCAATAATGCAGTTATAGAGGACTGGATCTATGGTACAAAGATTAATTTAATACTGTATCAGGTAAAAGAAACATTTCTGATCCAGTAATGCCTCCAAAAACGTGCTCGTCAACGCATTTCACTAAAAAAAAAAAATAGCTTCCTCAGGACAAATACTGGGTAGGTGCTGGTATATTTAAAAACAAGAAAGTACATGTGTAAGTATTCAATGTAGTATATATCTACATAAGTATGAATTATGATTATTACAAGGTTTCTCCAGGAGGAGTACGTATACACAGAGACTAATTAATTATATACATAACAACGTGTATGCTTGCCTGGTAAACTTGTGGCTCAAGGTGTGGGAGAACTTGACCAAAATGACAAACAGCCGAAAAAACAAAATTGCATATGTTTGTCTAAAGTAGTGGGATACACATATATCATGTGGTCTATAGTAGATACCACTAAATAAGACAAAAAACAACAAACATATGCATTATAGATTAAGGTGCTACTATAAAGGTCCCCCAATTCAAAGACCGATTTATACTAGACTTGGCTCTCACCTGGTATATAGTAGTCATGTATAGGTATTTGAATATAAATCACACACAGCGGTAAGTGGTCACAAATTCCCACTATAAGTGTGTTCAATACAAAAAATAAACCAAGTCAATAATCAGATATTGACCCTTTAGATAGGGTATATATAATAAATAAAAATGATCCAGATATTAAGATATCCAGAGAGTATATACGAATGATACTTACCAATAGTATCAAGAGATAGCCCATGGATACCGGACCATGTTATTAAATGGATAATTATACAGTCCCCTTAAGTATAGAGGTGCATGGAATATCTAAGAGAGGGGGCATAGCAAACTGTTAATTATTTGGCATATGAAAAAAAAACAAAATGCACGGACCCACCTGAATGTGTAAAAACTGCGCTTATCTCATAGGGGGAGACCTTTTGTTGGGGCTCAAGTTGGTATTGTCGCATACATAGGGGAAATGTGTGCCCCTGTAATAGAAGCAATTGAATGGAATAAATATCCACTTTAGGACATAAATTTGCATAGTGTTTTCTGGAATGGTTGAGCAAAGATACGGCTTACCTTTTAGTGCTACACCCCTGTGGACAGCTTTCCTTGCTGTGTGTGGCCCAGACCCATGTGCATACCAACTTATATAGAAGGAGAGGAAGTAGAGGGGTGTGGCAGCCTGAAAATTGTGCCAAAAAGCTGAGTTATGTGACGTAGAATAGCTCCACATGATCATAGGTCACATGCTCAAAGTCATGTGACCACCTGCATCACCATCTGGCATAAAGAAAGCAGAGGGATATCTGGTCACATGGCGTATAACATTTCCATGTGATTGTAGTCATGTGGGTATAGTCATGTGACCACAAACCCATCTTTCAAATGATTAAACAGATATCAACAGGAAGTGAGCAGGGCTATGCGACCATAAAGAAGTATCTGAACACATATACCATCAACTGTGTGATTATAGTCATGTGAACATGGTCATGTGGCCAAACAAAACACTTCTCAAATGGTTCAGCAAATATCTACAGGAAGTGAGCGTGGTCACAAGACCACAACCATTTAGCCAGTGATTAGATAGCTGTACACAGGAAGTGGAGAGATACATAGAGCAGTATAATGACACATATCCACGCAGACACACACCAAGTGGCCAACGCCAAAACTCTACCCCCAGATAAGTGGACGGACAAAAACAATCCCTCCATAATATGGCATATGCGGCAAATAGTGCAATGACATATCGCACAAACGCAAAACAAAAATGCATCAACATCATGGATCCCCGAAAACAGGAAACTCCCGCCAACAAGCAACCGGCAAGCTCAGGACAAAATAGACATACAGATAAATGAAAAAATAAACAAATATATATATATATATATATATATATAAATAAAAATTAAATAAATATAAATGTACATGGGGCCACTGTGGTCAGACCAGAAGATGGTTCCGTTACACCCTGTAACAGATCAGTACAGACAGCAAAATGAAAAGAAAAGGCTTGTAGCTAATAGCATCATTGAGGCCAGGGGCAGTGGTAGCAGCCAGAGTGTGAATCCATCTAATTTCCCTTTGTAGAACCTTTTTTATCATGACTACCACCTCAGGAGTTAATTGGAATGTTTTCTAATGCTACAAATTTTACTACACTGCTGTCACCAGCATGCATTTGATTTACATGTCGTCCTATAGGTGTCAGCAGTTGATTATTGTTGATGTAATATATATATATGATCCTTAATTTGACGCCGAAAAGCTTGTTTGGTTTTGCCCACTAGGAAACTACTATGCAAAACATAATATACACCACGCCCTCCATCTGACAGTTGACGTGGTGTATCGTGGTGTATCGTAGAGTGTAATCTGCCTTTTGGCAGATACATTGCATGGTTTTTATATCATATCATATCCATGGACAACAAGCGCATGAACCATATTGCCAGGTTCCTCTCGAGGTGGTGTCTTCCCTGGCTCTCTCAGTAAAATGGCTCTGTATCAATCTATCCCTGAGTGATCTTGCCCTCTTAAAAGTAATGTTGGGTTTAGAATCGGTATATTTACAAAGGATGGGATCATTGGTAAGGAGATACCATTGTTTCTTAAGTATTTCTCTTATACATGAGTGTTGGCAGGTATAGGTAATAATCATCCTGGTGGTATCTTCCTCATTTTGTCGGGGTCTCTTACGTAGAGCTTCCTGTCTCGTCTGTTTAGATGCTCTTTTTGTAAGCCTTTTTAAGCGTTGTCTTTGAGTATCCCCTATCGGACAGTCTCATTCGTAATTTGTCTGCTTCTTGATTGAATAGTATATCATTAGAGCAGATTCTGCGTAACCTGAGATATTGTCCGTAAGAATACTATTGATAAGAGGGGTCGGATGGAAACTGTTAGCGTGTAAGAGGTGTTCCCTGCTTTCTCCTTTCAATATAGAGTGGTGTTGATATTCCCGTCACCTTCAATCACAACTGTGATATCCAGGAAGGGAATGGATTTCTTACTTTGATGCATAGTAAATTTTAAATGAAAGGCATTCTGATCTAAATGATGCATAAATTCAGCTAGATCAGCAGAGGACCCAGTCTACAACATCAAAACATCATCTATATACCTATACCACATTAGGATGGAGTCCCAATATTTGGCATACCTGTCATCAGAGAAAAGCATGTATTCCCACCCCCCAGGTACAGGTTGGCATATGATGGGGAACAGGAGGTCCCCATCGCAATCCCCTGCACCTGGAGGTAGTGGGAATAGTTTAAGGTGAAAATGTTGCCTATCAAAATAAGCTTCAAAATAGAAAGAATAAATTTACTGAAGGACCATGTGTCCTGAGTCTCACTCAGGAAATCCTGTATGACAGACAGACCTGAAGAATTTGGAATGCTTCTATACAGGGCTTCGATGTCAATAGCCACTAGTATCCATCAGTACCTGAATATTTTCCAGACGTTGTAAAAGATCTGGTGTGTCCTGAACATATTAAGGAAGTTAGAAAACATGGGAGCGGAGATATTGGTCAACTAATTGACTAGCCTGTTAAGGCTGAGATGCTGAGAGGGCTCTCCCTGCGGCTAAGTGCAGCGCTTCCGTGAAAGTGGTAAAGGGAGAGCAGTGCCCAGAGAAGCACGGTTTGCCCGGTACTGAGATGAGATGAGCTGGTCACCGTGATGTAGCAGAAACAGGCTGGATGAATTGTAAAGCTGGTGTGCTTGCGAGTACCAGGTAAGCTTGACAGAGTAACAACCGGAGACATAAACGAGAGCCAGGCCGGGGGTCATACACAGTAAAATCAGTTCAGATGATGAGATTGGATAACCGGGTCATACACAGGAAGATGGATCTGTAGCAGAGTCGATAAGCCAAGCCAAGGTCAGACAGTGGAGCAAGCCAGAGAGAAGTCAGAGGTTAATTCAGGAGATCAGAATCACAGGTCAGAGCAAGCCAGGTCAATAACAGAAGTTTATTCAGGATACACAGGATCAAGGAGAAGCTGAAGATAATCCAGCAATGAACAGCTCTAGCAGCAGGCTTAAATAGACCAGGAAGTAAGTCCTGTGATCTGCTACAAGGAGGAAGTACTGCCCACATTAGTCACACTGTGCACCATGGTAGCCATGATTATCTTGGGTGGAATTGCCAGTCCTTCTTCGGCCATTTCTCTGACAGGATCTATGGCGGTATGTTAATGAATAAAGTGGCATTTGAAACATAACAGTAAGAAAACATATTTCTATTTTTAGAAGCCACTGAGAATTAGATTACAGTTATCTGCAACATTCTAATGTGTTTGATCTCACTAATTAGAATTAAAACTTTCCACAGTTTGTAAAGCTGTGCATGCATTGGATTATTGTGTATACTGAATTTGCTTGGGGAATTAAAGGAATGGTTGTTGCTAGACATTTTTTTTTTAATTCTTTATTTTATTTTAATAAATATACACCATTATATAACAAAGAAAACATAATAAATTATTACTTACTACTCATATTCTCACCATTTACCTTAAGACCTACCCACCCCCCCCCCCCCACCCCTATCTTGCAGAAACCACTAAAGGAAGATGTTTAAACTATTTATTTTCCCATCATTATCCCCTTTCTCGTTATCTAGTGATCTCTTCAACATATCTCCACATTTTTTTAAACTCAAGCCACATTTCCCATTTATCTTTACATTCTGTCCCTTCTGCCAGTTCAACTCCCTTATCATCTAGACTCTCTAAATTATATATTTCATTTACAGAAAAAATCCAATCCCTAATTTTAGGGCTCTTCACTTCCTGCCATTTTTTCGGTATTTGCCCTTTTGCAGCGTTTAACATGATGGGAATAATAGATGCTTTATATTGTCTGTACTGGAACAAACATATCCACGGATCTTCCATAATTGCTTTGTTGGTAATAAACCTTATAATCTGTAAGACTTCCTTCCAGAATTCCTTAAAGATGGAGCACTCCCACCATATGTGGGCCATTGTTCCCGGAACCTTACACCCTCTCCAGCACTCCACGGACTTTCCCGGTTGAAATTTACTAACCTTATGGGGTGTAGCATACCACCTTGCCAGGCACTTATAGTTTGTCTTGGACGTTTTTGTATCTACAGCAGAACAATGTGTCAAATTTAAAATTTTCTCTAATGTGTATTTATTACATTGTGAACCCAATTCATCTTCCCATTTCTTGATATATGGCGGAGTAACCAGCTCCTCTCCAATCATTCGCGATATATTATTTTTTGAGTTTTCTCTCATGCATAGCTGCTTCAACGGCCTAAGATCTTCTACATCTCTAATTGGCTGTGGCAATTTTTCAACGAAGTGGGTCAGCTGTATAAACTGCCATGTATCAATCGTCATTAGTTCCGTGTCTAATCTTAATTCTTGATAAGTGTTTATTTTACCCTTCTTAGTTATATCTTTCAGTTGTGCATTTCCCCTTTTTATCCAGTTCCCCCCATCCGACCTCATCCCTGGCTCAAAAAACTCATTGTCCTTTAAATAAATCAAGGCTGAATTATATTCCCAATTATTTTGTGTGTGAATCCTATCCCATGTTTTTAGTGTGTTCCGTGTTAACTCGTGCATATTTGGTCCCAGTGCCCTATATTGTGGGGGACTCCATATTATGTGACTTAACTGTGTATTACTCATAGTGTTTTCTATACTAACCCATCTCTTTTCTTTGGACTCTTTTGCCCATTCCACCACCCTAGAAAGGACCACTGCAATAAAATACTTTTTAAAGTCCGGGATCGCTAAACCGCCCTGTTTTTCCCCTGCTCAGTACCGAATATGCTATTCATGGTTTTTTATTACACCAAATACATTTCAATATCAGACCTCTTAAGGCTGTCAAGTATGATTGTGGGAGTGGTATTGGCAGCATTTGAAACTTGTATAGGAATTTCAGAGCAAGCACCATTTTACTGTATTAATACGACCAATCCATAAGAGAGGGCGCGTTGATATTTTTTTGGCTTCCTTCTTAATTTCATCTAACAAAGGGATATAATTTATTAAATATATTTTCCTCAGAGAATCTGATAATCTGACTCCAAGATATTTTATGTCCTTTCTCCAAGGGAAATTAAATTCTTTAAGGAGTTTGGCTTCTTCCAGCTTAGTTATATTTATACTTAAGGCTTCTGACTTGCTGAGATTAATTTTAAAGTTTGAAATCTCACCATATTTTCTCAACGACTCCAGCAAATTTGGAATCGTAATTCTAGGATTAGTGATGAAGAAGAGTACGTCATCAGCAAACACCGCAAGTTTGTGCTCCTCTGCATCTATCTTAATCCCACTAACATCTAAGTTGTTTCGGATTGAAGCAAGCAGAGGCTCCAAGGCTATCATGAACAGAAGGGGTGACAGCGGACACCCCTGTCTGGTTCCATTTTCCAATGTAAACGATGAGGAAAATACCCCAATCACCTTCACCGTCGCAGGAGGATGGTTATATAGTACTTTAATCCATTGGATCAATCTCGGGCCTATCCCCATGACGTCCAATGTTTTCATCATGAATCCCCAGTCTACCCTGTCAAATTCTTTTTCGGCATCTATTGACAGGAATAGACCTGGGGACCCATTTGACTTGAGAGACTCAAGGAGGAGCAACGACCGCACTCCGTTGTCCCGCCCTTCCCTTCCTGATATAAAACCAACCTGGTCTGGATGTACCAGGGCGGACATCCTTTCCTTCAGTCTCATTGCCAAAACTTTTGCATAGAGTTTAGTGTCTGCATTTAGTAGGGCTATTGGCCTGTAGCTAGAACAAAGCGTCCTATCTTTGCCCTCCTTCAATATCACTGTTATTGCTACAGACAATGCTTCTTCTCCCATTTCACAGTTTAAACCTAAACCATTCCAATACTGGCAAAGCTTCGGGACTAAAATTTTCTTGAATTTTTTGAGATAATAAGTTGTAAATCCATCAGGGCCTGGGCTTTTTCCCGGTGCAGATTCTTTTAATACTATATTTATTTCCTCCTATGTAATAGGTCTATCCAAGTCTGCTCTATCTCTCTCTGACAGGCACGGCAGTCCAGCAGCATTTAAAAATTCTTTGACTTTGTGCATATTTTCTTGTTCCCTTGACCCTTCTGTCTTACTGAGTATAAGGCTTTATAGTAGTTTCTAATTTCTTCCACTATCTCTTTAGAGGTATGGACCACGTCCCCCTTCTTATTTTGCATTCTTTCCATAAAGTTAATTTCTCTTTTCTTTCTCAGCATCCTAGCTAGGTGCTTACTTGTCTTATTACCCCAAAGGTACCTGTCTCTGGCTGAGCTATTAAATATCCTTCTAGACTCTTGTTTCATAATATCTTTCAGTTCTTCTCTCTTATTTTTCAATTGATGAAAGAGATCCTGATGGTGGCTCTCAGCTTTTTTATGATCTTGCTCTAATCTATGAATTTCCTCAATGAGGCAATTCCTTTTTCTTCTTCTCTCTTTTTTTCTTCCAGAACCGATAGATATGAGGACTCCCCTAATATAGGCTTTATGAGCCTCCCAAAGGGTGGAACCCGGTATTTCCCCTGTATCATTAACTGAAAAAAGGGTTCTGTTTCTTTCTGTACTTTTTCTACTATTTTGTCATCTTTTAGAAGGTTTTCGTTCAAACGCCATGTAAACGGTTGTCTCTGGGTCGCCCGGAATCCTCAGTCTCATTGAGACCGGGGAATGATCAGATAGTGTTGTTATTTCTATCTTAGTTTCACCTACTAGGTCTAGTAGACTATGGTCTACCATTATGTAGTCCAACTTAGAGTACGTCCCGTGCACAGGGGAGAAAAAAGTATAGTCACATGTTTTAGCGTGTTGTACCCTCCACATGTCCATAATTTGACATTGATGCAATATAAGCCTAATCATATTTAATGAAACTCTACTCATCCCCTGCGCCCGGGACGTACTATCCAGAGAAGGGTTCAAGCAAAAGTTAAAATCCCCCGCTAAAATAACCTCTCCTGTCTTATAGTCCATTAGCTTACTCAATACCTGTTTTAGAAATCCAATCAGATATTTGTTAGGACAGTATACGTTTGCCAGAGTAAATGTCTTATTACCTATACTTCCCTTCAAAAAGAGATAGCGACCATCAGGGTCTGTCATTCTGTCCACCAACGAGAACTTTGTCGTTCTTACAAACCCAATGGCCACCCCCTTGGCCCTCTTGGTTGACGAATCACCATAAAACCAGGTCGGGAAATCTTTAGAGCAGAGTTTAATGCATGACTCATGAACCAAATGGGTCTCCTGCAGGAACACCACATCTGCCCGATACTGCTGGAGTTCTTTTAAAAGTTTATGTCTCTTAACTGGGGAATTGAGACCTTTAACATTGTATGACAAAAAATGTATTTCTGTCATTTATAATAATCTAATAAGGGCCCTCGTATCAATGTTTAAACTTGTCTTCTGCATGTATGTTTATTTATTTCTGCAAGATAAATCTCCTCCCTCTCCCCCAACCGACACCCCCACCACCCCTCCCCAAGGCCGTAGATCGGCCACAAGTCCACAGTAGAAAATCCATATCGATCTCACCCTGCAGACTTCTTCTCCTAGGGTGCGGCTCCAACCACGGCCACCCATGTCCATGTCCCTACTCCCCCCCAGCCCTAGAGGAGGAGGAGGGACCGAGCGTACAGAGTTGGCCCTATTCCCCCATGAACCTTCAACCTCCCACCTCTCCCTGTCTTTATATGTTAAACCTTCACCCCCCCCCCACTCCCGCATCCACTTTGATTATATTTAATTTAAAGTAGAGAAATCCTACTTTGAAAGTTACAGTAATACCCTTCTACCACTATGTTTGATCTTATTCTTTCTATCTAGGGATGTTTGGGACTGAAATGTCCAACTTTTTGCAAAAGTCTTGGAGATCTTCCAAGAACTTTAGTCTGACTGTTCTTCCATCTTTTTGCACTATTAATGATATTGGAAAACCTCAACTATATCTGATTTTGGCCGTCCTCAGTTGTTCCAGAAGGGGTTTTAGTTGTCGTCTCCGAGCCAAGGTTCCTGCTGATAGATCAGTAAATATTTGTAAGTCCACTCTCTCATATTTCACTGGGGGTGCTCCTCTAAGTTTGTTCCATATCTTGGCTTTATCTTCATACAGATGGAATTTGATGATAACATCCCTTGGTATTTCCTCTCTCAGACCTGGGGGCTTTCTGACCCTATGTACCCGGCCAATCTTTAGATCGTCTTCAACCCTTCTATCCAAAATTGGATTAAATATTTTTTTCATTTTAGTCTCTAGGTCCTCCCCTTGTTGTTCTGGTAAGGCTCTAATCCTGAGATTTTGCCGGCGACTTTGATTTTCTTGTTCTTCTAATTTATATAGTATATCTCAATGGTCAGTTTGCATTTTTCTCATTTGTATTTTTAAATCTGATATTTCTTGGGCCTGTTTTCCTGTTAATTCCTCTGCTTCTTCAACCCTCCTTAATAAGTGGCCCATATCCATCCTTACATTTGAAATCTCCATTTTGATCGAGTTTTCTAATTTAGCAAACATTTCCAGCATTTCTATTTTCGTTGGGATTAAAGTCAAATTTCTTTGTTCTTCCATTTTGCTGAGATCAAGTTCTCCCATCGAATCCGACTCTTCTCTGGACTTTTCACCTTGATCTACTTTATGTTTCACTGGTTCCCTCTTCTTTTCTTTTGTACCCAGCTGCTTTTTTTCCAATCTGGGACTTTTTGAACTCGCTTCTTTTAAATATTTCTGGATTGTGCTCATGTTCAAGCTCTTTTTGGAGGTCTTAGGTTCTGTCGTATTTTAAGACTGACCTCTCATGTTCTCTTTTATTTTTTCTCTTCCCTCCCCACTTAGATCTCAGTATTCCAGGAGTTCAAGGAATTTCACCCCCTAAGGTTTCCTATTTAGTCCCTTTTAACGCCTTACGCCCAGCTATAGGGTCAGTTAAAGACTGTATTTACTGATCTCTTGTTCACTTTCAAGTTCCTTGTGACGGTATAAACTGCTATTTAGTTTTGTTTCTCAGAGAAACCAAATCTTCTCATATATAGAGTGTTAGTAAGCAAGATACGAACAAAAGGGCGCAGGCTGTGAACAATGGGATGGAAAAACCAGTGTTTATGCTCTAGATCCCTCTTATAACGTAATATTCTTGGTATAATATAACCATTTGTATAACCATTTGTGGCCTCACATCTTTAAACATTAATTCCGTTCCATTTATTTCATTAGAAACATCAATTATTGCTTAAGAATAAACAGTTCATTTCTAGAGCAATCTCACAGGGGCGTCCTTGGGGTTCGCACTAAGTAGTGTGGCCCGACCTTTGCTTATGATGGCTTTGAAGTACAGTTTTATCAAAACAAAAACCTTTCTTTTTCCACTGCCTTCTTTCTAGCTGTATAACAGCAGTCATATGCCCTTTTTAAAGTTCAGATGCAAAAACAAGTATAGTTCTGAAGCTCAATGTGCACATTGAAGGACAACAGTCACAGTACATTGTCAGCAGTATGTTACACAGATTAACTCAGCTCCATTTGTTTTCTAGTTCCTGTTTTAAACACTGCAGTTAGTATTTAGGCCCTTGAATATAACTTTCACTAAGGTCCCACAAACAATTATAACAGTTCTAGAGCGTTTACACCCACTTCTGGGGTCCAAAAAAAAAAACCTTTTATCACCCAATTCGTGTTTTGTTGCTATGTTCAACACTGACTTTAGGACAGGTCTCTTCAGGAAGTCTCTGGGATGTTTATAGCAGCAATGATTTTAATTGTAGAGGCAAAAGTCATACCTGGGGGGGAGTTTCTTCATACTGAATTTTTCTGGCTCTTACCCTTCAGCATAGATCTGGTCCCGCTGTTTATGTGAAGCAGTAGTATCCCTCCAAAGACCTCTTGTTCTCCTTAATGCATCCACTCCACATACAGGAGCTGGCAGCACTCTTTTCTCCCTTCAATCGTGATCAGTTTGGGTGAGTATGCAGCAGGCAGATAAGATGAGGGGGGGTGGACTTGTAGTCAGGCTGGCTCCGGCCGGTCCGAGAAGGAACGCTAAAGATAAGACACTCCACCGCTCCAATAGCCAACTATGGGCATTCTGCTCCTGTACTCTCCGCCCCCCGGTGCCGAGCCCGAGACCGCCGCTCTCTGTTGCAGGTGAGAGGTATTCATCCGCTGGAGCGTCCGCGATCTCTCACCTCGCTCTGCTCCAGCTGGTTCATCCAAGCCCCCTCTGTCCGCACACCACTGCACTGCTGTCAGGCCCCTCACCTAACGCTGACACGTCACGTCAGCATTGTCAGCCCCTGTGAGGCCTGCAAGACTTGTTTCTAAACTTAAAACTATAGGAGAATTTCAGTAAAATATTCTTCTCTTCTATGGAGTCTCTGCAAGAGTTAAATAGTTCTACTACTCTTAACAAAGAAAGATGCATAACATCTTTGGAAGCTAAGTCACAGGTAGATTACAAGATATCATAACTGTATGTAACTGCATTGTGCCACTATACTTCCTCCAAGCACGCTAAGGTATCCTCCAGATCACTAAGGTCCCACTCACAGCAATTGTCACTATGACCCTGCTCACAGCAATCATCTCCGAGTAACCCACTGATATTACCTTGGGCAAAGGTAGAGGCAAGAAAAGTGCAAGCATGCTGCATTAAGAGGGAAGCAGCCATCAAAGCACAGGCTGTCCAAGCTTGTGCACAGGCAGAAGAGTAAGCTGCCCAGGCAAAAGCACAAGCCACTCAAGCTCCTGCACAGGCAGAGGCACAAGCTGTCCAGGGAGAAGCGTAAGCTGCCCAAGCTCATGAAAAAGCAGAAGTGCAAGCTGTCCACGCACTAGCCCAGGTAAAAAAAGAAGCTGCCCAGGCAGGAGCACAAGCTGCCCACACACGAATGCAAGCAGAAACAGCTCAAACAGAATCCCAGCTAGAAGTGCTTAAAGCAGAATTCCACCCACTTTTGAGAGGTGGTCTTAAACGAAAGACCACCCCTCGACCCCTTGTTTTTGAATATTGAAAAAAAAATTTTTTTCCAATAATACCTTTTTTGGAAGTATAAGTGTACTTCCGATTCAGCCGGGCCGCGGCCCAGGACGTCATGTCCTCTTCTTCGGCGACCACCCCCGTTGTTTTCTGGGACCTGTGTGTGTGCCAGAAGACAGGCTTGCCATTCACAAAGCACTGCGGGACTTGTGCATGAGCAGACGGAAACCTTTGTTTCTCTTAGTTAGAATGGTGGCGCCTGCACCCGATCCAATGGCTTGATCAGCCTCGGGGGGGGGGGGGGGCTGAAATCGTGGGCTCCCTGGACAGGTAAGTGTCCTTATCAAAAGTCAGCAGCTACAGTGTTTGTAGCTGCTGACTTTTAAAAAAAAAAATTGCGGTTGGAACACCGCTTTAAGAAAGAAAGAATGAAAGCAGCAGTCATAGCTGAGCTATACATTTTATAACAACCTGCAGAGGAAGAGGTCCATTGTCCCATTGTGACAATCTGCTGCTCCTGCAAGGCAGACCTTGCAACTTATCCTAAGCCAGAATGATGTCAACACAATTGCAAAGGACACTTAAAATATTGTACACCAACCCATAGTACATTTGCCATTGGGCAAAGTTGCAGCAATCAGTCACACCTGTCATCCTGGTGCAATAGACAGTTCTCCACCTCCCAAACTATTATCATCCTATGGAGCAACTCATGTGTCATAACAGACCCTCCTGAATCTAACTCACCAGATTATCTTAAAACCACCTGAAACTGGTCACACTATTCTTGAGACTCATCTGAGCCTTCACCTGGAGTGAACCTGTCTGCTACTCTTTTCTCTCCTTCAACACCTAAACACCGGGTATTGATGGTTGTCCAGAGAACAATAGAAGCTGGAGATCAACCTTTAACTCAGTAGTCCAGGACCTTAGCATCCCACATATGCATAAAATTAGTCTGTTGATAAGCTGATTGGACCTTAATTTGTCAGATTGTATTAGAAAGCTTAAAATAGCTCACATCCATAAAATCAAGCAGGGACCTTAATCTTGTTCGAGAAATCATATTTTTGGGAGCTCTGAAGTTATTAAGCTTGCCTGGTTTAGGAGACTGCAGAACTTTGCAAAACTATCCAACAAAAACAGATGGTAGCTAGAACATTGTTGCTAATTTTTATGGACAGTTTGCTGACTGGGATGGTACCAGCTGATTGGAGAAAAGCCAACGTGGTACCAATATTTAAAACAGGGTAACCGTGGTACCAATATTTAAAAAAGGTAGCGTGCAAGCTATGGGAGGGGATGATAAGGGACTATATCCAAGACTTTAGTAATGAAAAGGGTCATTTTAGTGGTAATCAGCAAGAATTCATGAAGAATCGTTTTTGCCAGACCAACCTATTAACATTCCACGAAGAAGTGAGCTGCCATCTAGATAAAGGAAGGCCTGTCAATGTGGTGTATCTATATTTTGCAAAGGCATTTGATACAGTTCCCCACAAATGTTTATATATACACACACAGTGCAGTCAGTGTAGTATATATATACAGTGTACAGTGCAGGCAGTCTAGAATATATATATGTATATATATATATATATATATATATATATATATATATATATATATATATATATATATATATATATGTGTGTGTGTATATATATATATATATATATATATATATATATATATATATATAGTGCAGTCAGTGTACAGTATGTAATACAGCATATTGAAGTGGTTAAGGGGAACCCTATGACAGAATTAAACAAAACAAAAAAACAGCCTGGGTTCCTCCCTCAGTCCATACCAGGCCCTTTGGGTCCGCAATAGATTTTTAGGGGAACTCCACGCCAAATTTTAAAAAAGAAAACAGCGTGCCCCCCCCTCCCCCAAAAAATCTATACCAGGCTTTTTGGGTCTGGGATAGATTTTAAGGGAAACTCCATGCCAAAATGTTAAAAAAAATTGGCGTGGAGTCCCCCCTCAAAATCCATACCAGACCTTTATCCAAGCAAGCAGCCTGGCAGGCCAGGAAAGGGGGGTGAGTGAGCGCCTCCCCTCCTGAACCATACCAGGCTGCTTGCCCTACACATGGGGAGGGTGCTTTGGGGTCCCCCCCAAAGCACCTTGTCCCCATGTTGATGGGGACAAGGGCCTCATCCCCACAACCTTTGCCCAGTGGTTGTGGGGGTCTGCGGGCAGGGGGCTTATCAGAATCTGAAAGCCCCCTTTAACAAGTGGGCCCCCAGATCCTGCCCCCTTCTATGGGAATGAGTATGGGGTATATTGTACCCCTATCCATTCACCAAAAAGTGTCGAAAAGTAAAAACCACAAAAGACAGTTTTTGACAATTCCTTTATTAAAAAAGAAAAAAAAAAGCGTCCAGCAATGTTCATCCATCTTCACTGACGCCGCCCGATGGGCCCGAAAAATAGTAAAGAAAAAATAAAGCTACGCCTCGATGGGAGGCGTCCCATCGACTGGTGTCTTTTTGTGGTGACAGCTGTTATATAGGCAAGGGCGGGGTCACCAGTGATGTAACCGAGTGACCTGCCCCTTCTGACATCATGTGCCATCAGAAGGGGTGGGGTCATCTGGTTTCGTCAGTGGGTAGCCCTCGCGCTTGCCTTTATAAAAGCTGTCATAGCCAAGAGACAGCAGTCGCCAGGAGGCCTCCCATGGAGGTGGAGTTTTTTCATTTTTTTCTATTTTTCGGGTCAATCGGGCGGCGTGATTGACGATGGATGTACATCCATAATTCCTTTTAATAAAGGAATTCTCAAAAACTGTCTTTTGTGTTTTTTACTTTATGACAGTTTTTGGTGAATGTGTAGGGGTACAATGTACCCCTTACCTATTCACATAGGGGGGCAGGATCTGGGGGACCCCCACAACCACCAGGCAAGGGTTGTGGGGATGAGGCCCTTGTCCCCATCACCCCATCAACATGGGGACAAGGTGCTTTGCGGGGAACCCCAAAGCCCCCTACCTATTTTGAGGGCATGTGGCCTGGTATGGTTCAGGAGGGGGGCTCGCTCACCCCCCCATCCTGTCCTCCAGACTGCATGCTCGGATAAGGGTCTGGTATGGATTTTGGGGGACCCCCCCGGGGCAATTTTTTTTTTTATGCAGTCCCATTTGTTCTCCTTTCTTTCTCTTTTATCTCTCTCTATCCTAATTTCTTTTTTTTCCCCATACCTCTCTCTAGCCGTCTTTCTTGTTCTCTCTCATTCTTTCTCTCCCTTTTTCCTTGTCAAAAGAAGTTTATTGAGTATACAATGTTATAAAGATACATAAAGTAAGTTTACAAGGATCTATAAAGTAAGCTCATTGTTTTACAGTAGGGTTTATATAGGTAAATATCATGAAATTTCAAATATTAAACATTGGGTTCACGTAAACCTAAATTAAAGATATATATCATTTCCTTAGTTACTTTTGTAGGTATTTAAATGATTTATACCTACTATACATATTGTTTACAAGTAGAGTGTATATAGGTCAAATAAATTCTGATAATGAGCTTTAATCGTAAGGTGGAGAAAAGGAAAGGAAAGAAGAAAAAGGGTAGAAAGGCAGAGGTATGGTCCACAAGGTTGTCCCGCTCGTCAGTTTATTATTCTTTTTAGTTCTCTTTGAAGCCTTAGAATGGGTGTCTCTGTAAGTCATTTAATCTGTTACCATGGCAACAGGACAGAGTCATTGAAGTTTGACAGGAACTGTTGTTTTATCCAAGGATGCCAAAGTTTTTCAAATTTTGGAATTTGATTTTGATCGATGGCTACCATCTTAGCATGGGACATTGTATTATTCATTCTGTGAATTGTTTCTGCTAGTACCAATGTAGGAGATTTCCATGCCTTGGCCACTGTTTGTTTTGCAGCCGTTATTAGTTGGATCATAAGTTTGAATTGAGAGAGTGTTAACCATTCCGGTTTTAGATTAAGTAAAGTTAAATATGGATCTGGTTGTATTATTTTTTTAAATATTTTAGATGCAATCATGAAGACTTCCTTCCAGAAGGTTTGGATTACTGGGCACGTCCACCATATGTGTAAATATGTGCCTATTTCTGGGCATCCCCGAAAACAAAGAGCTGAGGTATTAGGTGAATATTTTGCCACTCTAGCGGGTACAAGGTACCAGCGAGTTAGGACTTTATAATTTGTCTCCAGTGCTAAGATGTTGGGTGAAGATGACTTAGATGTGAGCCATATGTTAGACCAGTCCGTGTCTTCTAAAGTTCGTCCCAGGGCCTCCTCCCACCTCTGAACGTAAGAGGGTCTATTAAGATTTGCTACTCCATATAATTGATTATAAAGTGATGAAATTGTACCTTTAGCAAATGGATCTTTTGTACAGATTGATTCAAAAATGGATAATTGGGATAATGGTGTATCCCCCTTTAGGAATGGTGTATAGAAATTTTTGATTTGGAGATATCTAAATATCTCAGAGTTTGGTAGATCATATTTTTCTCTAAGCGATGGGAATGAAAGGAATGATTTAGATGCTATGAAGTCATTTAGTGTCTGAAAGTCTGATGTTGTCCAAGCTCTAAAAGAATTTGGGTAGATCCATGCCGGATAAAAGGCCGGATTTCTGATAAAAGAAAGGAGAGGATTGTGTGGAGATTGTAACTGATATTTGGTTTTTAGTTTATCCCAGAGAGATAAGAAGTGTTTAGTTATGGGATTATGAATTTTAAAGCGGTCTTTAGGATCAAGCCATAATAAATTTGATATTAATAGAGGGTCATTTTCTGAAGCCTCTATAAATACCCACAATGGGATTTCCTGTTTTGCATGGTATTTGGACAGACTGGCCAAATGTGCTGCTCTGTAGTAGTTAGTAAAATTAGGGTATCCCAGGCCTCCTTTATTTTTGGGAAGATGTAGTGTGTGTATAGGTATACGTGGTTTAGAAGAGCCCCATATAAACGAAGTTGCTCTTTTTCGTACTATTCTCAAAAAATAGGAAGGAATTGGAATAGGGAGGACTCTGAATAGATAAAGCAATTTGGGTAGAATAGTCATTTTGATTGTATTAATCTTCCCTATCCAGGATAAAGGAAGTTGCGACCATTGTTTTATTAGATTTGTGATCTGTCTTAATACAGGAGGATAATTGGTTGAGAATAAGTCAGAATGAGATGCTGTTAAATGAATTCCAAGATATGGGATTGATTTTTCTGCCCATGTGAATGGGAGTGCAGCCCTAGCCGGGATCAATTCCATGTTTGTGAGTGAAATATTAAGCACTAGGCATTTCTTAGGATTAATCATAAGGCCGGATAGGGCTGCAAATCCATCAAGAGCTGGTATTAAGTTAGGACCAGAGACCTGTGGTGATGATAGAAAAAGTAATATATCGTCTGCAAATATAAATAATTTGTGTGTAATACCTCCTACTTCAATGCCAGTTATAGTTTGGTTTGTTCTGATGTATTGGGCCATGGGTTCGAGTATAAGGGCAAATAATAAGGGAGATAATGGGCAACCCTGTCGGGTACCTCTTTCGATATTAAAGGCTTCAGATTTGTATCCAGCATATTTTATATAGGCTTTGGGTTTATTATATAATGCTTTGATCCATGTTAAAAAGTGGGGTCCAAAACCCCATTTTTGTAATGAATATTGCATATATTGCCAGGATACTGTGTCAAATGCCCTCTTAATATCGAGAGATAGAAAACATAAAGGGATTTTCCGTTTTTTAGCAATATGTGCCAATAACACTGCCCTGCGTATATTATCGCCTGCCTGTCTATTTGGCATGAAGCCTACTTGATCTCTATGTATTAATTTTCCTATAATGCTATTGAGGCGTTTTGCTATTATTTTTGCTAATAATTTAATATCGAGGTTTAACAGAGAGATAGGCCGATAATTCACACAGGAAGTATCATCAGAAAGGGGTTTTGGGATCATACAAACAATTGCCATTAGTGTTTCTTGCCGAAAAGAATGTCCATCTAGAAGTTTGTTAAAAGTTTCAGTGAGAATGGGAGAGAGTATTTCTGAGAATGTTTTATAGTATAAAGCTGAGTAGCCGTCTGGGCCTGGTCTTTTGTTAAGTTTTAGGTCTTTTATGGCGTTAGCAACTTCATCTATAGTTATAGGATCATCCAAACTGCTTTTTTGATTCTGAGATAACTCAGGTAAGGTTATTTTTGAGAAGAAGGATTCAGCCTCTGTAGGATTAAATTCATTGTTTGTCTTGTATAAAGTTGCGAGATGTGAGTGAAATTTATGGACTATTTTAACTGGATTACAAGTGTAAACATTTTTTGATAATTTCAAACGTATTGGTTTGAAAGATTTGTTAGTTGAATTTAATGCCCGAGCCAAATATGTACCTGGTTTGTTTGTATTCATGTAGAAATTGTGTTTGGAGCGTTTGAGGGATTTATCAACTGACTCAGTGAGAAGTAGATCGTATTCCAATCTAGATTTTTCCAGATGAGATTTTGTACTCTGAGATGGATTATCTTGAAATGATATGTAGGCTGCATTAAAATTGAGTTCTAGTTTTTTTGCTAGATTTTTGCGTTCCCGTTTAAATAGTGCCATTTGTCTTTGTATTGTACCACGCAAGACAGGCTTATGAGCTTCCCACAGTGTTATTGGGGAGATGTCTGTTGTATTATTAATTGATATGTATTCCTTTAAAGCTTGTTCAATGGCCATCTGATGTAGTGGGTGTTTGAGCATTATGTCCGGTAAGTACCACGTTGGGTCATGCGCTTTTGGTATGGCTGAGGCTATAGTAGTGTATACTGCATTATGGTCAGACCACGGAATCGGAATTATATCTGATGCAATAATTTCTGGTATCATTCCTATTGTTAGAAAAATATGATCTATTCTGGTGAAGGTTTGATGAGGGTGTGAGAAATAAGTGAATTTCTTTTTCATTGGGTTACTTTCTCTCCACGAATCTACCAGATTGTATTTGGAAAGAAGTTGAGAAAAAGGTAATCTAGAGGTTATTTTGGATGGTGTAAAAGGTGATTTATCTAGAAATGGGAGGAGGACCTGGTTCGAATCCCCACACATTATCACTGTTCCTATTTTGTGTGTATTAATCACTTGTAATATATGTGAGAGGAATGGTGTAGGTTGTTTGTTAGGAGCGTAGTAGGAAATCACCGTGATTGCTGTATCCATTATATAACCCATGAGTATCAGGTATCTACCTTCTGGGTCTTTAATTTCTGATGATAAGGTGAATGGTGTGGATCGGTGAAACGCAATTAGAGTTCCCCTTTGCTTGGTACAGGCAGAAGCCGTGTAAATTTGTTGATAAAAAGGAGAAATATATTTTGGAGTAGAATCTTTGGTGAAGTGTGTTTCTTGGAGGCATACTATGTGAGCCTTCTTGTTATGGAAAGTACGGAAGGCTTTGGTCCTTTTTTGAGGGACATTTATTCCCTGAACATTCAGGGAAATTATATTCAGTGGTGCCATGGCAACAGATCAAATAGTTTTGACTTACTTTTTGTTCTGCAGAGCTGACTGCGCAGATCAACCTGTGTGGACTGAAGAGATGAATAGATAGAAAAGAAACCAGTGAATTCTGGAGTAAAGAGTAAACAAAAAACATATGAGATTAGATGATACATTGTATAAATTATTTTTTGCAAGTAATCACAATTTACCCGTGAAAGAGAATAAATATCTCTCTCAGGGGAATAAGTGCATTCGTCACACTCCCACATAATATGGTTGGGAGAATGAGGAGGGCTAATGGGGGTACACGGATCTTCCGCTTACAGGAGAGAAGTGCTATGTCAAAAGACATCAAAATGATGTTTCATTAATTGGAGTGCAGAATATAGTTTTTGTTGAAATTATTTATTCCAGGGTGGTTGTATATGGTTAGTCTTGCCCTAGGCTAAATAATTCAGTTAGAAAGGTACTGTTAATAACTTTGGTATTGATGAAGATAGTTTGAATTATTTTGGGATTTTAACCCTTTTAGAGTAAACAATTACATATTTTATTCATATGTAACTGTTTAGATATGTTAACTCATAAAATTGAGGTTGTATTGCTTCAGATTAGAATAAACAAAAACATAATTCTAGGAACTAGTTAGGTAATAATATATTTGTTTTAAGAAAAGAAAGAAAAAGCTTCCATTACTTCTGGATTATTGAACATATTTGTCCTAAAAAGTAATAAATCTATTGTTATTCCCTAGTAATATATAACTGAACAAGAATTTCCTTATTTCACTTATGTATTCTAAGGCTATATGAATCAGAAGTAATAAGAAATATAACTGGAATGTAACATGATCCCACACAGTGTGTGACTATCAGAATGCAGTTACATTCAGTTATAAATACAGGTTTTTTATAGAGAACCATCTCTTAGTATAATAAATGAAGAGATATCAGGAATTAGGATGTCAGTCCATTGAATCTTCTTGGTCCATGGATGATGTGGCATAACGGCCTCTTTTGTGAGAATGATGATTCCCATTTTGTTCTGAAATTTTCTGGGTGCTGCCTGAAGGTGAAGATGATGCCATTCTTCTACGTGTGGGAGAGTTGCTGCTTGTGGGTTCTGTCAGATTTAATTTTAAAAGGGTTTGTTGTAGTTCATCTGCTGATCTGCTTCTGTAAATTGTACCTTGGTAGTTAAATCTGACTGAAAAGGGGAAGCCCCATTGATACATAATGTTGTGGCGTTACAGTTCCATTAGTTGGGGTTTCATGGATCGTCTTTTAGTAATAGTAAGTTGGGATAGGTCAGCAAAAATTTGATAATTGTGTCCTTGAAAATTAAGTTCCTTTTTTTCTCTTGCAGCAATTAGTATTTGTTCTTTCGTTCTGTAATAATGAAATTTTGTGATTATATCACGTGGGGGTCC
The DNA here is from genome assembly GCF_042186555.1 of Aquarana catesbeiana. Taxonomy (NCBI): domain Eukaryota; kingdom Metazoa; phylum Chordata; class Amphibia; order Anura; family Ranidae; genus Aquarana; species Aquarana catesbeiana. The sequence continues at coordinate 597,087,789 of NC_133324.1, forward strand.
ATCTTTCTTTTTGGCTGTGAGGGCTCTGTGTACTCTGTCCAGTTCTAAACGTTCAATAGGGATATCTGGCTTTAGTTCTTGTAATAGAGCAGTAATAGTAGATTGCAGGTCTGTCACAGTTTCAGGTATTCCCCTTATGCGCAAGTTTGAACGTCTGGCTCTATTTTCGTAATCTTCGAGCTTAGTTTGAAGTATTAAATTCTCTTCTTTTAATTGTTCCAATTCTGTTATATTTACTTGGGTTGTAATTTCAATTTCATTCATTTTTATTTCTAGGGCTGCGGTGCGGTTTCCCAGCTCTCTTATTCCTTTGGTTAGGCTTTTTGTTATTTGGTCTGAGGTTTGTTTTAAAGCCTTATGAAGCATCTTTTCAAATTGTAATAATATTACTGGGGATGCTGAGGAGGCTTGTGGAGAAGTTTGTGAGAGGATTTGTTCTGTATCTGACTCAAATGGAGAGTCTTGCTGTGACATTTTCTGTCTGTGAGAGCGCCCTGATGCTGTATCTTGTGAGGTGACTGGAGCTGCTTTAGTTGCAGTGAGTGCCTGTGAGCTCTTTGTGAGGTGATTTTTATTTCTGCCATGGTTTCCTCCCAGTACCATATTTCCTGCCCAAACTTTCACAGTTTGTTCCCTGGGGCAAAAAGGTTCAAATGGATACCTTTTGAGCCTGCAGGCTCTGCTTTGTCCTTCTCTTCTCTCCTCAGCGGTGCGGAGCTCTAACAATGCATGTCTGCTCCGCTAGGCTCCGCCCATCTCCCCATTCTCTCCCTTTTTCTTTGTTCCTCCCCCTCTTTTCCTCTCCCTTCCATGTATTCTCTATTTTCATTCCTTCTCTTACTCCTTAGTGGGGGGGGGGGGGGGGTCAGCTGACATTTCTCACCAGTCAGCTGACCTCTAGTCTCTGCCCCCACCCCATGCCATGAACTGAATGGGTGGCTGTGAAGAGGCTGAGTGGGTGGCCGTGGGCTCCAGGAACAGCCCAGCTGGGCGGCCACAAAAAGGCTAGGAGAGTGGTGCATGCTTCAGGAACAGCCCAGGATTCGTTGACCCCTGGCTAATCATCATTCGACCCCCAGGTTGAGAACCACTGTTGTAGTGCATAGCAATAAAATGGAAGTAGCAAAGAAAAAAAAGGAGCATTCCAGGGTTTTTGTTTTCTTACCAGAGGAAGCGGTCTTTGTTGGTGATAACTGAAGACAATTTAGTTTTTTCCTTTTGTGTCATTTTTCGATTTTTTTTTGTATGTTTTTGGTGTATCTTTTATAATTTGAGTTTTTTTTTTTAACTATAGAAAAAAGGGAAGAGAAAATATAAATGTTTAAACTTTTAACAGTCAATATACACAAAAAAAAGAAATGTTTTGTACATTTTTCATTATTTTGCTTTTCTGTTTTCATCACAGCATGATCACCCAAAAAAATACTCCTTCAGTAATTAAAATTATTTAGTTTTTTGTTTTAAGTACCCAAGCCTTTTAGTTTTATTTTACATAGGGGAGATCACACAGAGAGTGAAAGATTGGATCTGCTCAGTCATTTGCGGTAAATTTAAAGGTGTACCAGATTTACCAGTTAAAGTCTGAGCGTTTAGATTTTAAAAGTATGTTATTGAAAAGAAACACCTAACACCTAAATAGTAAAAAACAAGGTTACAGCGGGCTAAAGAAAAGCAATCATGGACTGTGGATGACTGGATGAAAGTGATATTCAGTGATGAGTTACGGATCTGCATTGGGCAGGGTGATAATGCTGGAACTTTTGTTTGGTGCCATTCCAATGAAATGTATGAAAACGACTGCGTGAAGAAAACATGCAAATTTCCAAAATCATTGATGATATGGGGTTGCATGTCAGGTATGACAGTCATTAAATCTTCAATAAATGCATATTGAGATTTTGGACACTTTTCTTATTCCATCAATTGAAAGTATGTTTGGTAATGATGGCATCATTTTTCATGATGTAATCTGATGCAGATGTTTGTTTTACAACTGCAAACTACATGGTGATTCCATAATACTTTCGTCAGAATTAGGTGATTCCATATGTTTTGCCCTCTGCTTGATCTGCAAAAACAGTTGCAACTGACTACAGTTTTCTTTCTTTTCTCTGTGCGAATTTGCACAGGAGCCCTGTGCGTATTTTGGTCCATTTCAGGTCCGAATTTAGTCCAAAAATTCAGGCTGAAATCAGACCTGAAATGGTGAACGGGGACCCCTGCTGTGAGCCGCATGCAGCAATAGTGTGAACCCAGCCTAAATGTCTAGAAGATTTAGGACTGTTTTGGAAAAAAGTTGCCAATTTTTGTTTGGATACAAACATTAGTAACCCTTACTTTAAAGGAAACTCTCATTTTGATGAAAAAATGATATAATATATAAAAGACTCTACTCAAATCATTTTGCAATGTAATAGTTTATTCTTTTTTTCTTTTTTCAAGTTTATTTATTTACTTTTTTATTTATTATAGGTATTTATATAGTGCTGTCAATTTTTGGAGCGCATTACATATATATTATACATTGACATTAGTCCCTGCCCTGAAGGAGCTTACAATCCAAGGTGCCTAACTCACATTTATATATATACATACTAGGGCCAATTTAGACAGGAGACAATTAACCTACCAGCATGTCTTTGGAGTTCAACCAGATATTATTTTCTCTAACTTCCAAAGATGAATTTGTCACTTCCATACGACAATGGCATCTATGGGAATAATGGATGCATATTGTACACTCTGTGTGTAAGCAATGGCCTCAGAGATCTAAGTTTCTCCTCGTGTGGTTGGATCACTGCCATTCCTAGCACTGGGTGCGGTCATGGAATTATAGCAGGCACATTCTCTCGTGTAGCATTCCTTAGCAGTTTTTTATTGGAATCATGATATGTTACCTCTTATGATGACTATTCAACTTTAATTGATTTATTTAGATTGATCTGTGAATTACTGCTATTAAACTCGGAACTCTGTACTGGAAAAATGTTTATATCTTGAAATCTAAAATATACAAACTTATCGTCCAGACAGCTGTCGTATGCATAAAAAATTACGCATATTTAGAGAACCTGTACTTAGGAACCCTGTGTTCAGGATAAATAGAATTAAATAATTTAGAGAAAATTTTATTATTTTTGAGGTTTTTTTTATTTTTAATCTAATTAAAAAAACTACCAAATATAGACGTTATGTGTGCTAAAATATGGTGTTAAAATAATTTTGCCATACAAAGCAGTTAAAAGGTTTTTTTGTTGAGTATACCAGTGTATATAAAAACATACACATTTAGTCTGGATACAGAGGTTTTGATTACCTTTTGAACCTTGTATTTTGCTTTCATTAAATGTAAAGATTTTTTGGGATATATGTTACTCTATTATTCATCTTTCTTGGTGTCTACAAATGTGTTTCCTTATGCCCTTTCCTTTTATTCTATGGTAAAATGTAACATGCAACATTATTAGTGCTACACAAAAGGTATCCATGCACAGAATAAAATGGTTGCACGTTATTAATGTCTTTGGTCAGCGATCACGTGGCAGTGCTGACCAATCAGAATTGCTCTGATCTGTCCCAGAAGCCCTACAGAAAGAAGAGGAAGAAATGCAGGGATTTAAAATCCCCAGACCCCTACACTGGCTGCGTGGGCACTAACAGCTCATCTCCCATGGAGGTAAGTACAGCAGGAACCGGGGGGTTGGGGAAAGTTAGGATGTTAGCTAATCTTTCAATTTTTTCTAAAAAGGTGAACTTACATTTCAAGCAGAAATGAAAAGGTCTGTTCTAATCATTAATTTCTACGATCTGTCCTTACTATGTGCAGATGCAAGAAGAGCTGAGACAACATGCAGAACTCGTGGAAGCTAAATGCAACAATGCACAACGTGAGAAAGATGCCCTAGAACTAGAGATCACTTCACTTCATTCTGGACTTCACCAAGAAAAAGTCACCTCCAAGGAACTGGAGAAGAAATGTGTGAAACTTCAGTCGCAAATACTGGCCAACAGAAATGTTAGTGCATAGACAACAAGTCATTATAGTTCCTTCTTGATTTAGCAGCATATTAATGCCGTTCAGGGGCCTTGTTGCCAACTGCATACAGATCCCACAAATTTATTACAATTTTAAAGATATGACATTCTCAGGTCATGTGTCGACAGCTTTTGTTCACCATCACAACTGCTTTTCTCCCTATACATGCCTAGAGGAACATAAAATTAGCTTGAAGCAGCTTAGAAGGAGCTCAAATGCAGGCCAAATACACCTGTCAATGAACTCTAGTTGATCTAAGAGCATCTCAACTGATGTTACAGGCAAGCCGCATACACCTGAAAGAATCTAGCATTTGCCCATTGACGGAAGCCCTAAGGCTCCTTCCACACAGGCCACCAGGGGGCAGAATTTTTTTTTTTTTTTTGACATGCCTCATTAGCCATCTAGAGGCAGACATGGTGCTACTTGGGTGAGTACACATTGCTGCAGGTGTGATGCTTTGCCTTGTGGTGCATCAATTTTAACTTGACATGCCAAGTTTGACAGACAGCACTGGCTGTCAAACTCACTCACGGAAGTCAGTGTGACCGCCTCACAACCGTGATCCAAATGCTAGGCTTGCAATTGTGGCATGATGCCTCACTGCAAAAACCTATGTTTGGTAGTTAAAAAAAAGCCTTAAAATGTCAGGAGGTGGCAGCATCGCCTCCTAAACGAATGCAAACCTCCTCTCATCAGCCTCTAAAAAATGATCCACTACAGATAGCTTTTCAGGGGGGTGATAATCACTGCTACCAGTGTGAAAAGAGCCAGAGATATCTCCCTTCCCCTGGAGTTTTAAACCTTCATTCCTACTCTACATCTCTATAGCTATAACCTTGATACAATTGCAATTTTTTCTTGAAATTATTTCCTAATAATGGCTAATTTTACAATTTGGTTGTCTTCACAGTCAAATTTAGTTTTGAGCTATGATATCCTTTGCAATATTCAACAATTGACATGCAGTTTGCATGACATGAAAAAAAGTCCACTACATGTGAAGATGACCAGCGCTGCCTGCTACTAATCTAATTCAGTGTAATTTATTCTGACTGTCCAACACATGACATTAGACTTAAAAAAAACCTCACATTTTGAAATACACTAGACTTATTGTATGTACTCTTGCAGGAGATAATCTTATGACATAAAAAAGCTGATTTATTGTTCCTGTTGTACCATAGGGCATTCTGAATGCTAATATAACACATCATATTATATTGTAATTTATGACCAATGAAGGTAATTCAATTACTTCTAAAGTAATAGTATTGTGTAAATTAAAACCATAGGGTCTTGTGCTGCATCTGAGTGACATCGAGGGGCCTATTAATTAAGGCATCAATGATAAGGGAAAATATAATACCATCTTAGTGGATATAGGATAAATGTCACATGTGTTTTAATTGAAAACAGATTAATGAGAGTCTTCATCTTGAAGTGTCAGCTCTGAAGAAGCACAGCCACACACTGGAAAATGCTGTCACAACATCTGCAAGTGAAAATAAATCACTCCATTCACAAATAAAAAATCTACAACAAGAAAATCAGAGTTTGTGTTCTCAAAAAGAACTTCTGTATAGCATAATGAAGAAAAAGGGTAAAAGGAAACATCACCGTGAGGAGCAAAGCAAAAGGTACAGTAAATCTAAACATTTAGTGGCAGACCCATGTACAGCCATGTGCGAGAGCTCCTAGTGTAGTGTGTTTTACAGTTTTAAAATTGGTGAGCATATTTCAAATTTGTTGCACAAGAGCATTGATACTGTGTGGGAGAAAGTGGAACATGTTGTTTAAAGTGAAGAAAAGATCACAAAGATATGAAAGAGTTTTAATAAAAGATACGGTTTTTATATATTCATTTTATTCTACTATTGCATATGGGCATATAGGACTGTATATTTGTACACATATATAGACTGCTTGTCACGATTTAGCCTGCAGTTTTCCTGCCTGCCTAATTCTTACTGCCTTGCTGCAGTGCTTTTCCTAGTCCTCTGATTCCTTTCTAATATGTTGTTTGGCTTCTAAGCTCACCTATGGGCGCTGCCTGCAATTCTGCAGGTTTATATTTTCTTTTCCCTTCCATCACTTTTTGGCCCACCTTCCAGTTGGCTTTCTTATATATACATATGATCAGTGCACCCAGCGTTGCCTGAGCAACTTCTCACTTCTCTGAGCTCCTGTTTCCTTATTATTATGCAGCCTACACACGACCAGTTTTGCCGTTGGAATAAACTCTGAAGGTTTCTCCGACGGAACTCCGAGGGAATTCCATTCAAGCGGTCTTGCCTACACACGTTCAACCCAAAGTCCGACCAAAGTCAAGAACGCGGTGACGTACAACACTTACGACGGGACTAGAAAAAGGAAGTTCAATAGCCAGTAGCCAATAGCTTCCGTCTCGTACTTGCTTTGGTCCGTCAGAACAGCATAAAGATGATCGGTTTTCCCGATAGGAATTGGTTCCGTGGGAAATATTTAGAACATGTTTCATTTCTAGGTCACGTCAGAATTTTCGAAAAGAGAAGTCCGATGAGACCTACAAACGATCGGAATAGACGATGAAAAGCTTCTGTCGGACTTTTTCTGTCGGACATTCCGCTCGTGTGTACGTGGCTTTAGGTGTATTCTTGGTCTGACTTCCTGTGCACTGACCCTGATTCGTCTACTGTCTGTGCTTGCCTGCCGCTTGCCCTGACCTTGGCTTGTTTCCTGGATTTCCTTCTGTCTTTTGCTGTTGTACTCTGCACACATGAGTGGTCGCCACATCCTCTGCTGAGCGTACCTGGGGGCCACAACCTGGTTCTAGCTTGCTGCAAGTCCATATCCACCATCAGGGGCCCTGGTGAAGAAGTAGGCTGGGGTTTAGACTTTGCACCCTTGAGAACCCTATTTGGCAATCTGCAAGGGCTCACTATCACAGACTCCTGACACTGCTCCCATGTTATAATTTATAGAAACAAAGCAAGTTTCCCTCTGAATATGCACCTAACCTAACTCACAGTAGTATTATTCTCAATAAAACCTGCAGTCCGCAAACAAAACAATGTAACTTGTTCTTCTGATATTTACGCCATATTTAGGGTGACTTTGAACCCTTTTGTAGAAATATCTCAGAAAGTTCCTGCATGTTTTCACTGTGAGTGGTATTTGGTGAGATTAGTTTGCCCCTCTAACTAATTACCCTGCAGACATCTTCAAACTGAAAATGTACAAAGGAGACTACACTGCATATGTGTAGAATGTTTAGAATCTTGTTATTGTCTTTGATCATTGCTGACAGAAAAGATTTCTATACACCTTGGCTTCACACCAAAAAACAAAAACCCCAAAAAACTGGGAATGCCAAAAAGGCTGCTTCCGGTGCTCAATAGGGTGAGCCATTTTATGTCTATTTTATCTGAGGTTTTATGGAACAGAGAGCGATGCAAGTTGCGTAAGACCATCTAAGTGCATCTTTAGCTGTACTCTACCCCTCACCTTTTAAGTTTGACTTTTTCAGGGGGTTCTATCATTTGTGTCCTGTGTGGTCTGCAGGTCTATTTACATTCCTTCTCTAATACCAGCCTGTTATAAGCAACACATATATTGCCCAATTTAGGCCTCAAAAGTCTAGAACAATCTGCAAAACATTTTGAAGTTGATGCTTGTATGTGCGCCTTAACATGAACTATATGCTAATTTATAAAATGCATCAGTGGATAAATTGTTCCAGGGAATGACTGTAAGGGACAGCTGTAACGATATCACGTACGGGACATGAAAAGCTGTAGCTAGCTGCCATGTTGTGTGGAAGTAGCCATGACAGTTTGGCTAACCATGTAACATTACAGAGAAATCTGAACTCCCTCCTCCCTCCTCCCTTGTCTTAGGAATTCAAAGCTTTTTAGGTTCAACAGAAAAGGTTATCTCAACAGAGAAAACAGAACCAGGCTAGGTCAGTAAAAAGCAGCTTGTTGAAAGGGCAGAGTGTTCAGGCCTGTCGTAAAACTGTCACCCTCTCCATTCAGAGACCTAACAGGCCCCAGTTGTAAATTGTCTGAATACACATCAAGCTTAAAACAGTGGAATAAGTATGAAATTTCAGCATGTTTCATAACTTCCAACTTAGTAATAGCACAGCCATAATATGGACATATTTAGTTTTCCTCAGATAATATGTAACGTTTCAAGTCCAGACACCCCTATGGCAGGTCATATGGGAAACCCCTGGTACCACTTATTCCTCCTAAGCAGGCTATACATTATAGATATGGCATGTTTAGACTTGTTTTGAAAGAAATCTCACGTTGAATAATAATATGCATATTTGCAGTCTGTAAACACTATAGATGCAGATATATGAATATGTATCACAAAATCTACCTGGGACGTGGTCATGAGTGTAGACACCTCCCAGCAACCAACCCCTAAACAAGATGACCAGACGATTGGTCACTGGTCGCTGTCAACACCCCCTTTGATTTGACAGAAAAGAGGAGATGCCAAGACAATAGTCAGTTCTCCTTTTACCATCCAAGAAGAAACATCTGCCAAGTCGAGAACCAATTACCTAGCTCATCGATCGAACTCTGATCAACCCTCGTACATTAATTGCAAATATTCTTTCTTCCCAATTCTACCTTATTGCTTTGTGGCTGTATATTGTCTTTATCTTTTTGAAACATCTTTTTTCTGTAAATGTTTTATTTGCATCAACTTTGACCTTTTCATAATAAACCCTTATGTTGAAAAGTGTTAACCTTCTCTCTAAAGCTCTTAATGCAAACTATAAACGAACCTGCCTCATGAAGGGCGCTACTGTTGTAGAGTAAGACTCTGAGCACACCTGTCTGTGGTGGCAGTGTGTGTGGCAGACGCTTATTCTAAAATTATAATTGGTATTGCTAAAATTACGAGTCTCCCCCGCCTCGGTCTTTTAAAACGGGGGTGGTGGCAGTTAAAGGGTTAATTGTGTAATTAGCCCAGTGACAATCACTCTCAGGCTGCTCGCACCTAGATTGTGGTCCCGCAAGCTGGAAAATCTTTGTGCTGGGCGCAACTGAGAGTGGCATTGTTACGTAAGTGACAGCGTGGTGTGAGGTTGGCCGGTCCTTCGTTGCAAGTTAGCGAGGAGAGCAGGGATCTGACACCCGCGTTCGCCACAACAGCCATTACTGGTGTCATCAAAACAAAACATTTTTTTATTACCCACGGTCAGGATAATTATTAGCTCTGTGGTCACGTTGTTTTTTTTTTTTTGGATAAACAGAACAGTTTCAGAGGTAAGATAAATTCCTAGGATTGAAAGACTGTAGCCTTTTTTCTACCTTATTAGGTTGCTGTTTGTTTCAGGGCTACTAGAGAAATCCAGATTGAGAAACCTGAAGATAACAGTTGTGTGAGCCCTATACATGGCAGTTTACTCTCTGGGTCATCATGTGATTCTAGCTTCAGGAATTCTAGGAGGCCACAAAAGCTAAGAAGAAAAAAGGTATATTGTACTAAAGGAAGATTTTTTTTATAATACAGTGGGGACGGAAAGTATTCAGACCCCCTTACATTTTTCACTCTTTGTTATAGTGCAGCCATTTGCTAAAATCATTTAAGTTCATTTTTTTTCTCATTAATGTACACACAGCACCTCATATTGCAGAAAAACACAGAATTGTTGACATTTTTGCAGATTTATTAAAAAAGAAAAACTGAAATATCACATGGTCCTAAGTATTCAGACCCTTTGCTGTGACACTCATATATTTAACTCAGGTGCTGTCCATTTCTTCTGATCATCCTTGAGATGGTTCTACACCTTCATTTGAGTCCAGCTGTATTTGATTATACTGATTGGACTTGATTAGGAAAGCCACACACCTGTCTATATAAGATATAAGACCTTACAGCTCATGTCAGTGCATGTCAAAGCAAATGAGAATCATGAGGTCAAAGGAACTGCCTGAAGAGCTCAGAGACATAGTTGTGGCAAGGTACAGATCTGGCCAAAGTTACAAAAACATTTCTGCTGCACTTAATGTTCCTAAGAGCACAGTGGCCTCCATAATCCTTAAATGGAAGATGTTTGGGACGACCAGAACCCTTCCTAGAGTTGGCCGTCTGGCCAAACTGAGCTATTGGGAGAGAAGAACCCAAAGATCACTGTGGCTGAGCTCCAGAGATGCAGTCGGGAGATGGAAGAAAGTTGTAGAAAGTCAACCATTACTGCAGCCCTCCACCAGTCGGGGCTTTATGGCAGAGTGGCCCGACGGAAGCCTCTCCTCAGTGCAAGACAAATGAAAGCCCGCATGAAGTTTGCTAAAAAACACCTGAAGGACTCCAAGATGGTGAGAAATAAGATTCTCTGGTCTGATGAGACCAAGATAGAACATTTTGGCCTTAATTCTAAGCGGTATGTGTGGAGAAAACCAGGCACTGCTCATCACTTGTCCAATACAGTCCCAACAGTGAAGCATGGTGGTGGCAGCATCATGCTGTGGGGGTGTTTTTCAGCCGCAGGGACAGGACGACTGGTTGAAATAGAGGGAAAGATGAATGCAGCCAAGTACAGGGATATCCTGGACAAAACCCTTCTCCAGAGTGCTCAGGACCTCAGACTGGGCCGAAGGTTTACCTTCCAAGACAATGACCCTAAGTACACAGCTAAAATAATGAAGGAGTGGCTTCACAACAACTCCGTGACTGTTCTTGAATGGCCCAGCCAGAGCCCTGACTTAAACCCAATCGAGCATCTCTGAAGAGACCAAAAAATGGCTGTCCACCAACGTTTACCATCCAACCTGACAGAACTGGAGAGGATCTGCAAGGAGGAATGGCAGAGGATCCCCAAATCCAGGTGTGAAAAACTTGTTGCATCTTTATCAAAAAGACTCATGGCTGTATTAGATCAAAAGGGTGCTTCTACTAAATACTGAGCAAAGGGTCTGAATACTTAGAACCATGTGATATTTCAGTTTCTCTTTTTTAATAAATCTGCAAAAATGTCAACAATTCTGTGTTTTTCTGTCAATATGGGGCGCTGTGTGTACATTAATGAGGAAAAAAATTAACTTAAATGATTTTAGCAAATGGCTGCAATAAAACAAAGAGTGAAAAATGTAATGGGGTCTGAATACTTTCCGTCCCCACTGTAATACTAATGATGATGAATATGAAATAAATGATTGTTTTACCACACCAGCGACCCTGTGTTTAATTATTGTAATTTTGAATTTTCTTTATTCCAAGAAAGTTGTGAAATGAGACATTTGGTTGATGTGTAAAGGGGTAAATATAAAGCAAACAGACTGCACAAAATAAACTGATGCAGATCTTAAACAACAAGCACCTTTAGGTTCTTTTCACACTTATTCCCTGTACACACGATCGGACATTGATCGGACATTCAGACAACAAAATCAATGGATTTTTTCCGACGGATGTTGGCTTAAACTTGTCTTGCATACACACGGTCGCACAAAGTTGTCGGAAAAACCACTCGTTCTGAACGCGGTGATGTAAAACACGTACGGGACTATAAACGGGGCAGTAGCCAATAGCTTTCGTCTCTTAATTTATTCTGAGCATGCGTACCACTTTGTGCGTCGGATTTGTGTACACACGATCGGAATTTAACCGATCGGATTTTGTTGTCGGAAAATTTTATAGCCTGCTCTCAAACTTTGTGTGTCGGAAATTCAGACGGAAAAAGTCAGATGGAGCCCACACATGATCGGAATTTCCGACAACACAATCCGATCGCACTTTTTCCGTCGGAAAATCCGACCGTGTGTACAGGGCATTACAGGTGGTTGATCTGCATTTTTACCACACCCTGACATCCTACTGCCTACTATCTCATATGGCATAGCAAAAGAGATAAACACAGGGGTAGAGCAAGAAATTGAATCACCCAAAGAAGAAAATGCCAGCAATTATGCAGTAAATGCAGCATTATTGTCAAATTACCAACATTCTGGTTACTTTCATGTTTACTTTACACTGCTGGGCGGCCATGGACAGCACCAGAGATGTTTGTTTCTTGGAGACAGACCCCCCCAAAATAGGAATGAATGGTAATCTTATGGTAGGTTGCTGAAATTGCATATCAGATCACCCCAGTATTAATGCCTCTCAGGGTGCTTACTGAATAAAACAACCTAGAAGTGTCTGCTACTTTACATAGCAGTTTCAAACCCAACTCTGGGCAAAAAAAAACTGTTTTCCTATGCAGTGGGGCTGTGCCCGCACTGCATAGGTCAACTACTCGTTTTTGTCTAGGGGATTAGAAAACAGCGATATACATACTTAATTCCCTGATCCTTCCCACACAAGACCAGTCCCTGTGAGTCCTACCCCCAGCAGTCTAGCGGTCTTGTGCTGTGGACTGTTCCTGCTCTGGGCGGGAGGACTTCAGGAAAAGTCTACCGCTGGATCATGGCAGAGCGTTTACCAATGGACCGGAGGATCGTCGGTTGAATAAACAGCTTTCTCCTCTCCCCTGAACCCCTTCAATTATGATGGCGTCTCACCATTATTGAATAATTTTTTTTACATTACAGAAGATGCAGCAGAAATATTGTGACTTTATTGTTTGCTTCATAAGGGCAATTAGGGCTATTTTCATAAAGCTCTAGATTTCAGAAAGATACACAGTGCCAATTCATTATTACTTCTACACCCACCTTTCCTATATCAGAGTATAACCTGTGATGAACTTCTAAAAAGAAAACACTGTCAGCTACCTTTTGCAAATAATTTAGATTGATAGTAAAAATGTTTCCTTTGCCATGTAAATACTATCTAGCCATATCTAGTCACAATCTTTCCACAGGAAGTGAAACGTGAGTCAAAGGTTGATGACCGTAAATATGGAAATGGACTTCAACTGGATTGTGAGAGGTATATAATTTATGATAAATGGTATATTTATTATTATTATCATTACTATTTTTACAGTGGTCATATTTCTGTATATGCCAGACATGTTGTGGCCTAGAGTGACCCAGGTGGTGTGCCAAGTTGACTTATTGCCATGCTTTTGACAGTTCTATTCTAAAGTAGTTTCAGCCTTACACGTTAGTGTCATAAGTGGTTTGATTTATTAGTGTGAAAACCTACAGTGCATCCAGGAAAGTATTCACAGCGCTTCATTTTGTCTACATTTTGTTATGTTAGAGCCTTATTCCAAAATGCATTTAAATTCATTATTTTCCTCAAAATTCTACAAACAATACCCCATAATGTCAATGTGAAAGAAGTTTTTTTGAAATCTTTGCAAATTTAATAAAAACAAGAAAACCAAAAAAAATCACATGTACATAAGTATTCACAGCCTTTGCTCAATACTTTGTTAAAGCACCTTTGGCACCAATTCCAGCCTCAAGTCTTTTTGAGTATGATGCTACAAGCTTGGCACACCTATTTTTGGGCAGTTTATCCTATTCTTCTTTGCAGGACCTCTTAAGCTCCATCAGGTTGGGTGGGTCAGTGCACAGCTATTTTCAGATCTCTCCAGAGATGTTCAATCGGGTTCAAGTCTGGGCTCTGGCTGGGCCATTCAAGGACACTCACAGAGTTGTCCCATAGCCACTCCTTTGTTATCTTAGCTGTGTGCTCTTGGCTGTTCGAAGATAAACCTTCGCCCCAGTCTGAGGTCCAGAGCACTCTGGGGAAGGTTTTTATCAAGGATGTCTCTCTACATTGCTGCATTCATCTTTTTTTTAACAAGAAATTGCTGCATTCATCTTTACCTCGATCCTGACTTGTCTCCCAGTTCCTGTCGCTGAAAAACATCCCCACAGCATAATGCTGCCACCTCCATGCTTCACTGTAGGGATGGTATTGGCCAGGTGATGAGCAGTGCCTGGTTTCCTCCAGACATGATGCTTGCCATTCAGGCCAAAGAGTTCAATCTTTGTTTCATCAGACCAGAGAATTTTGTTTCTCATGGTCTGAGAGTCCTTCAGGTGCCTTTTGGTAAACTCCAGGCGGGCTGTCATGTGCCTTTTACTCAGGAGTGGCTTCCTCCATCTGGCCATTCTACCATACAGGCTTAATTTGTGGAGTGCTGCAGAGATGGTTAATCTTCTGGAAGGTTCTCCACTCCACAGAGAAACGCTGGAGCTCTGTCAGAGTGGCCATTGGGTTCTTGGTCACCTTCCTGGCTAAGGCCCTTCTGCCCTGATCGCTCAGTTTGGCTGGGCAGCCCGCTCTAGGAAGAGTCCTGGTGGTTCCAAACTTCTTCCATTTACGGATGATGGAAGCCACTGTGCTCATTGGGACCTTCAATGCTGCAAAATTTTTTCTGTACCCTTCCCCAGATCTATGCCTTGATACAATCCTGTCTTGGAGGTCTACAGACAATTCTTTGGACTTTATGGCTTGGTTTGTGCTCTTACATGTACTGGTAACTGTGGGACCTTATATAGATAGGTGTGTGCCTTTCCAAATCACATCCAAGCAACTGAATTTACCACTGGTGGGCTCCAAACAAGTTGTAGAAACATTTCAAGGATGATCAGTGGAAACACGATGCACCCGAGCTCAATTTTGAATGTCATGGCAAAGGCTGTAAATACCTAATTACATGTGTTTTTTTTCATTTTTTTTTTTAATACATTTGCAAAGATTTCAAACAAACTTTTTTCACGTTGTCCTTATGGGGTATTGTTTGTAGAATTTTGAGGAAAATAATTAATTTAATCCATTTTGAAATAAGGGTGTAACATACCAAAATGTGGAAAAAGTGAAGCACTGCAAATACTTTCCGGATGCACTGTACATCTCACCTACCACTATCAAGCTGGTTCACACTGGATGCATTTTATTTTACTGCATAAAAAAAAAAAAAAAAAAAAGAAAGCAATCAAATTCATTGACAGGATAAATATATTGTTTCCAATTTGATCTTTTGTTGCAGTAGTTAAGAAAACATTCTTGCATAAAGCCTAAGTTAGAAGGGGTTAAAAAAGCAAAAAATAGCACAAACATAGCTTGGTAATATACAAGGTTGGGTAGTAGGTAGCTTGTCAATGTTTGGAAATGCTAGCATCAATAAGAGATGTATACCTTGTTATAATCCAGCTGTGGGCAGGAATCTGCATTGTTATGGATCAAGTAGATCAAAGAAGAAGTATGTCTCACCCGGGGGTGGAACTGGAATACTGTGAAAGAATCTTGTCCTCCAAGTTGTTGCATGCTGATAGGTGAGTATTTTCCCTCCAAGAGTCAAGTAACTCTTTTAATGTAACAATTTGGGAAAATATTGCATAAGATGGGTTAAATGTTCCCATAGTACACATAGTAATTATTGTATTCTTACCCTAGTTTTGTTTGTGATAATTATAGATTATACATTTAGATTGGAACACATTACTGTTGTGCATACCAGTGTAATTTTCAATTAACATTTTAATGTGTGCTGACTGCTCCTAGGTTTCTGTAGTCTTGAACACGTTAATTACAAGATGTGAGCTGAAATCAGCATTGCTTCATTCATTTTTGGGTACTAAGACATTTTGTTTTCTTTCCAGTAAAAGATCTGAAATGAATACAGAGATTATTCTTTCCTGCTATCAACATCTGGCAGATTTACTGAGGAAACTGGAATGTAAGTTTGGGTTGTACATATTGAAATATTGTACAAATGGCAGTAGAGATGAACATCATTTCTAGTAGTGTTTAATGTTCTTGTTATTTTTATAGGTCATCTCAAGAGCAATGTAAAATTAGATAAGGAGAAAGAACAGATTTTTACATTTCTTTTGGGAACTCTAAAGGAACTTAAGGTAAGATATGTAGGGTATCATAAAGGTAGAGTAGACACAGACATGAATGTTATGTCCCTACATTAATATATTCTGGGTCTTGAAACAGGGAATTAATTGCAAAGATTTTTGGGTTTGGCAAAATATTAAAAGGATGAGAAGGGTGCTGAAAAGTGGTACAGTTGCAAAAGGGTCTTGAGGGGTGGTAGGGCCCAGAGTAATACCTCTTGTTACCTGCCACTGTGAATATTTAGACATCCCCATACATCATTGTTGTACATATGTAGACATTAGAGTAGGGTTTTTTGTACGCAAGGAATCAAAATGGTATTGAATACATTCTTTAAACCTCTTCCTATATATGTTTTTTTTTATAAGTAAATGCCTCTTTAAGGTGTTATTTTTTCTGTTTAATTAAGCTTTGACAAACACAACTGGAAGTTGAGTGGTTTCTATGCAGAGCTGCACCAGATTTTGCATTCTCTAGTTTTAGTAAATCAACCCCTATTTTTCTGTGGAAGTCCCAATGTCTGACTGCCAGCAATAAACACCAATAATAAATAATTTATTTAGTAGAATATATGTTATTTCATGGAAACAAGACACAGCGTTCACTCTAATGGGGTTAAAAAAATGTGCTGTTAGGAAGATTTTGGAGGTGAACAGCAAAGCCCATAAGATGATAGACAAGGTTAAGGACTCTTAGCTCTGCTCTTCTGGAGGGAGAGTAGTGTTTCAGGGGTTTGTTCACCAGAGGGGTCTAAGGAGCCCTCTGTGACAAGTTGCTCAGTGCCACAGCCCTCTTGAATGGATACTGGCATTTAGACACAGGTGAAATAACCAGTGAGTTCTGGAGCCTCCTGTTTTTTTATCCCCACTTCAGTCCATCATGAACGCTGCGGCCAGGCTCATCCACCACACAAACCGCTCAGCGTCTGCTACACCCCTCTGCCAATCCCTCCATTGGCTGCCACTCAGTCACCGAATTAAATTCAAGATACTAACTATAACTTACAAAGCCATCCACAACTTGGCCCCTAGCTACATCTCTAACCTAGTCACAAAATACCAACCTAATCGTTCTCTTCGCTCCTCCCAAGACCTCCTGCTCTCAAACTCCCTTGTCACCTCATCCCATGCTCGCCTTCAGGACTTCTCCAGAGCCTCCCCCATCCTCTGGAATGCTCTACCCCAATCCGTCCGTTTTTCTCCTACTTTATCCACTTTCAGACGATCCCTGAAAACTCATCTCTTCAGAGAAGCCTATCTGGCCCCCACCTAACAACTGTACATTTATCTTCTCAATCAGCACATCACCCACAGTTATTACCTCTTGTATCTCTTGACCTCCCCTCTTAGATTGTAAGCTCTAAGGAGCAGGGCCCTCTGATTCCTACTGTATCAAATTGTATTGTACTTGTACTGTCTACCCTCAAGTTGTAAAGCGCTACGTAAACTGTTGGCGCTATATAAATACTGTATAATAATAATAATAATAATTGTTGCATTAGCTTTTTTCTTTAACTTCCTTTTCCTCATTGTATCACAGGATGGTAAGCTTTCAAGTGATAAAAGCAGAGATCAAGTGGAGGAACTTCTAAATGAGCGTAAGGACTTGCAAGAAAATTACCACATGAGACTTAATCAGGTAGATGATATAAAATATATACTGTACCTTTGTCATAAATCAATAGTAGAAAGTTGGCTCACCAAAACTGATAATGTTTTGTTAGCCAACTTGGGGGATGTTCTTTCAGAAACTTCACCTTCTGCAGGAAAAAAATGGATTTTTTGACAGTGAATTACCAGTAAATTTAGTTTGATCGACTCAAAAATGTTCCAATTTAGGGCAGGAATAGGGATGAGCTTCGTGTTCGAGTCGAACCCATGTTCGACTCGAACATCGTCTGTTCACCCGTTCGCCGAATTGCGAACGATATGGGCCGTTCGCGCCAAATTCGTGTGGCGCGTCACGGCCCATAATTCACTGTGGCATCGCAGTGCATTGCTGGCTGATGATTGGCCAAGCATGCACTATGACCCGCATGCTTGGCCAATCACAGCGCCGTCTGAACAGAGAGCCGTAATTGGCCAAAGCCAAGGAGGCTTTGACCAATTATGGCTCTGCGGATTTAGCACACGCCCCACACTATATAAGGCTGCCTGCACGGCGGCCCTGTGTAGTGTGTGTTCCGGCGTTCATAGATAGAGAGAGAGAGAGACAGACAGTGTCATTTGATTTGAGTTAGATAAATTAGGCAGAACAGTCAGTCAGTTAGCTGCACTTACAGTGTGTTGTGTATATATATGCATCCCAGGTGTTGCATATATATATATATATATACACTGTATTCAGTTTAGCTAGATCCGTTCCTGTTATCTTCTTACTGACAAGCAGGCTTGTCTTGTTACAGTATTTACAGCTACCTGAAGAAAATTGCTGGTGTTCTTTTGATCCTATTAGTACCACAGTCAGGCAGCTAGACTATTTACAGTTAGTGCAGTGCGTCTTGCTCACAGTGTTCAGCTAAAACTACAAGTTAGTGGGGTGCGTCCTGCTCACAGTGTTCAGCTAAACCTACAAGTTAGTGGGGTGCATCCTGCTCACAGTGTTCAGCTAAACCTACAAGTTAGTGTGGTGCGTCCACCTCACAGTGTTCAGCTAAACCTACAAGTTAGTGCGGTGCGTCCTGCTCACAGTGTTCAGCTAAAACTACAAGTTAGTGCGGTGCGTCCACCTCACAGTGTTCAGCTAAACCTAGAAGTTAGTGCGGTGCGTCCTGCTCACAGTGTTCAGCTAAAACTACAAGTTAGTGCTGTGCGTTCTGCTCACAGTGTTCAGCTAAACCTACAAGTTAGCGTAGTGAGACCTCTGCACAGTGTTCATCTAAAGCTACAAGTTAGTGCAGTGCGTCCTGCTCACAGTGTTCAGCTAGATCCGTTCCTGTTATCTTCTTACTGACAGGCAGGCTTGTCTTGTTACAGTATTTACAGCTACCTGAAGAAAATTGCTGGTGTTCTTTTGATCCTATTAGTACCACAGTCAGGCAGCTAGACTATTTACAGTTAGTTCAGTGCGTCCTGCTCACAGTGTTCAGCTAAAACTACAAGTTAGTGGGGTGCGTCCTGCTCACAGTGTTCAGCTAAACCTACAAGTTAGTGGGGTGCGTCCTGCTCACAGTGTTCAGCTAAACCTACAAGTTAGTGTGGTGCGTCCACCTCAGTGTTCAGCTAAACCTACAAGTTAGTGCGGTGCGTCCTGCTCACAGTGTCCAGCTAAAACTACAAGTTAGTGCGGTGCGTCCACCTCACAGTGTTCAGCTAAAACTACAAGTTAGTGCGGTGCGTCCTGCTCACAGTGTTCAGCTAAACCTACAAGTTAGTGGGGTGCGTCCACCTCAGTGTTCAGCTAAACCTACAAGTTAGTGCGGTGCGTCCTGCTCACAGTGCCCAGCTAAAACTACAAGTTAGTGTAGTGAGACCTCTGCACAGTGTTCATCTAAAGCTACAAGTTAGTGCAGTGCATCCTGCTCACAGTGTTCAGCTAAAACTACAAGTTAGTGTGGTGCGTCCACCTCACAGTGTTCAGCTAAACCTACAAGTTAGTGCGGTGCGTCCTGCTCACAGTGTTCAGCTAAAACTACAAGTTAGTGCGGTGCATCCACCTCACAGTGTTCAGCTAAACCTAGAAGTTAGTGCGGTGCGTCCTGCTCACAGTGTTCAGGTAAACCTACAAGTTAGTGTAGTGTGACCTCTGCACAGTGTTCATCTAAAGCTACAAGTTAGTGCAGTGCGTCCTGCTCACAGTGTTCAGCTAAAACCACAAGTTAGTGTGGTGCGTCCACCTCACAGTGTTCAGCTAAACCTAGAAGTTAGTGCGGTGCGTCCTGCTCACAGTGTTCAGCTAAAACTACAAGTTAGTGTGGTGCGTCCACCTCACAGTGTTCAGCTAAACCTACAAGTTAGTGCGGTGCGTCCACCTCACAGTGTTCAGCTAAACCTAGAAGTTAGTGCGGTGCATCCTGCTCACAGTGTTCAGCTAAAACTACAAGTTAGTGCTGTGCGTCCTGCTCACAGTGTTCAGCTAAACCTACAAGTTAGTGTAGTGAGACCTCTTCACAGTGTTCATCTAAAGCTACAAGTTAGTGCAGTGCGTCCTGCTCACAGTGTTCAGCTAGATCCGTTCCTGTTATCTTCTTACTGACAGGCAGGGTTATCTTGTTACAGTATTTACAGCTACCTGAAGAAAATTGAAGAAAATTGGTGTTCTTTTGATCCTATTAGTACCACAGTCAGGCAGCTAGACTATTTACAGTTAGTACAGTGCGTCCTGCTCACAGTGTTCAGCTAAAACTACAAGTTAGTGGGGTGCGTCCTGCTCACAGTGTTCAGCTAAACCTACAAGTTAGTGGGGTGCGTCCACCTCACAGTGTTCAGCTAAACCTACAAGTTAGTGCAATGCGTCCTGCTCACAGTGTTCAGCTAAAACTACAAGTTAGTGCTGTGCGTCCTGCTCACAGTGTTCAGCTAAAACTACAAGTTAGTGGGGTGCGTCCACCTCAGTGTTCAGCTAAACCTACAAGTTAGTGCGGTGCGTCCTGCTCACAGTGTCCAGCTAAAACTACAAGTTAGTGTAGTGAGACCTCTGCACAGTGTTCATCTAAAGCTACAAGTTAGTGCAGTGCATCCTGCTCACAGTGTTCAGCTAAAACTACAAGTTAGTGTGGTGCGTCCACCTCACAGTGTTCAGCTAAACCTACAAGTTAGTGCGGTGCGTCCTGCTCACAGTGTTCAGCTAAAACTACAAGTTAGTGCGGTGCATCCACCTCACAGTGTTCAGCTAAACCTAGAAGTTAGTGCGGTGCGTCCTGCTCACAGTGTTCAGCTAAACCTACAAGTTAGTGTAGTGTGACCTCTGCACAGTGTTCATCTAAAGCTACAAGTTAGTGCAGTGCGTCCTGCTCACAGTGTTCAGCTAAAACCACAAGTTAGTGTGGTGCGTCCACCTCACAGTGTTCAGCTAAACCTAGAAGTTAGTGCGGTGCGTCCTGCTCACAGTGTTCAGCTAAAACTACAAGTTAGTGTGGTGCGTCCACCTCACAGTGTTCAGCTAAACCTACAAGTTAGTGCGGTGCGTCCACCTCACAGTGTTCAGCTAAACCTAGAAGTTAGTGCGGTGCATCCTGCTCACAGTGTTCAGCTAAAACTACAAGTTAGTGCTGTGCGTCCTGCTCACAGTGTTCAGCTAAACCTACAAGTTAGTGTAGTGAGACCTCTTCACAGTGTTCATCTAAAGCTACAAGTTAGTGCAGTGCGTCCTGCTCACAGTGTTCAGCTAGATCCGTTCCTGTTATCTTCTTACTGACAGGCAGGGTTATCTTGTTACAGTATTTACAGCTACCTGAAGAAAATTGAAGAAAATTGGTGTTCTTTTGATCCTATTAGTACCACAGTCAGGCAGCTAGACTATTTACAGTTAGTACAGTGCGTCCTGCTCACAGTGTTCAGCTAAAACTACAAGTTAGTGGGGTGCGTCCTGCTCACAGTGTTCAGCTAAACCTACAAGTTAGTGGGGTGCGTCCACCTCACAGTGTTCAGCTAAACCTACAAGTTAGTGCAATGCGTCCTGCTCACAGTGTTCAGCTAAAACTACAAGTTAGTGCTGTGCGTCCTGCTCACAGTGTTCAGCTAAAACTACAAGTTAGTGTGGTGCGTCCACCTCACAGTGTTCAGCTAAACCTACAAGTTAGTGCGGTGCGTCCTGCTCACAGTGTTCAGCTAAAACTACAAGTTAGTGTGGTGCATCCTCCTCACAGTGTCCAGCTAAACCTACAAGTTATTTTTTTGCGAGCTCTGCACAGTGTTCAGCTAAAGCTACCTGTAGAAGGTTGGTGGTGTTTTCCTGATCCTATCACTACCGCAGGCAGCTAAAAAAGCTACAAGTTAGTTTTTTGTGAGCTCTGCACAGTGTTCAGCTAAAGCTACCTGTAGAAGGTTGGTGGGGTTCTCATACTACAGGCAGGCAGTTGATTTTGCTAGCTGCAGTATCAGTACATATATATATATATATATCCCAGCTTAGTGCAGCTACAGGCCATTAGTATGTCTGGAAGGCCAAGAAGGAGAGGCAGACAGTCACAAGCCAATAAGAGAGGGCAAGCAGGCTCTGTGTCTAGTGCTGGTCGTGGAGACGGTGCATCCTCATCAGCACGTGGCCGTGGGACACGCTTGGCCTTTTTTTTGGCAGCTGACCGTGTTGAGCCGCAACATGCGGAAGACTTGGTCAAGTGGATGACCAAGCCGTCCTCATCCTCCTCATCCTCTCTCACCCATACCCAGGGTACTTTGTCTGGCAAAGCAGCAGCCTCTTCCCTTGGCTCAATGTCATCAGTGACTCCTTCCCTAGCCCCACCATGTCCTCCTGAGGATTCCCTCGAACTGTTTGACCACAGTGTTGGGTACATGCTCCAGGAGGATGCCCAGCGTTTGGAAGGCTCTGATGATGATACTGAGCTCGATGAAGGCAGTAATGTGAGCACGGACAGAGGGGGTGCCCAAGAAGGACAGCAATCTGGCAGTCATGCTCCCCCTGCTGCAGCATACTGGGGATGATGAGGTCACTGACTCAACGTGGGTGCCTGATAGGAGAGAGGAGGAGGAGGAGGCGGCACATCACCAACGAGGCAGGATGCCTTCCAGGGGCCAGCCTAAGGGCAGCACCTTGACTGCATCACACCCCAAAGCTCCACATGTGCAGGGCGCTGCAGTCTCTGTGCGTTATTCAAAAAGTTCTTTGGTGTGGGCCTTTTTTGAGACGAGTGCATCAAATCGCACCGCTGCTATTTGCAACATATGTCTCAAGCGTATCTCGCGTGGCCAAAACATCTCCCGCTTGGGTACCACATGCTTGACCAGACATATGTTGACCTGCCATGCAGTTCGTTGGCAAGCGTATCTAAAAGACCCACACCAAAGAACAAAGAGGACCTCTCCTTGCTCCTCATCAGCTGAGATCTCCAACCCCACTATACCTTCAGTCCTCTCTGAGACCTGCACTGAGAGGAATGAAGGTGTAGAATTAGGTGTGTCACAGCCAAGTACTTGTGGGCAATCTGCTTTTGGTACACCGACGTCAGATTGTACCAGGCAAATTTCCCTGCCCCAGCTGCTGCACCGCCGAAAGAAGTTTGCTCCCAGCCATCCACATGCCCAGCGGTTGAATGCTAGCTTGGCAAAATTTCTAGCACTTCAACTGCTGCCTTTTCAGTTGGTAGACTCTGCCCCCTTCCGTGAGTTTGTGGAATGTGCGGTTCCTCAGTGGCAGGTACCCAATCGCCACTTTTTCTCACGGAAGGCGATTCCAGCTCTCTACCGGCATGTGGAAGGCAATATCCATGCCTCGCTGGACAGGGCGGTCAGTGGTAAGGTGCATATTACCGCTGACTCATGGTCCAGCAGGCATGGACAGGGACGTTACCTAAGTTTCACGGCGCATTGGGCGACTCTGCTGGCAGCTGGGAAGGATGCAGGACAAGGTGCAGTAGTGTTGGAGGTTGTTCTGCCACCACGCCTCCAAAATGCTAATGATTGTGACACACCTCTCTCCTCCTCCCCCTCCTCTTCTTCTTCCTCCATGGCCTCTTCCTGTGCTTTGTCCTCGGAACCAGCGGTGCTCCGTAGCCGTTCAAGGGGCTACGCAAGTACGCAGGCCAAAAGATGCCATGCGGTGCTTGAGCTGGTGTGCTTGGGGGACAGGAGCCACACTGGGGCAGAGGTTCTGTCAGCTCTGCAGGGGCAGGTTCAGAGGTGGTTGACGCCATGCCAACTTAAGGCAGGAATGGTGGTTTGCGACAATGGCACCAACCTCCTCTCTGCCCTCCGACAGGGACAAATGACCCATGTGCCCTGTTTGGCTCACGTCCTTAACTTGGTGGTGCAGCGGTTCTTGTGCAGGTACCCGGGCTTACAGGATGTCCTGAGGCAGGCCAGGAAAGTCTGTGTGCATTTCCTTTGGTCATATAATGGCAGTGCTCGGCTGACGGACCTCCAAAAGGAGTTCAACCTGCCCAAGAACCGCCTAATCTGTGACATGCCCACCAGGTGGAACTCAACGTTAGCCATGCTGCAGCGGCTGCACACGCAGCAGAGGGCCATCAATGAGTACCTGTGCGACTATGGCACCAGGACAGGGTCAGGGGAGCTTGGTTTTTTTTCCCCACGCCAGTGGGCCATGATCAGGGATGCATGCACTGTCCTGTCACCATTTGAGGAGGCCACGAGGATGGTGAGCAGTGACAGTGCATGCATCAGTGACACTGTCCCCCTTGTCCACCTGTTGGAGCACACGCTGCGTGGAATAATGGACAGGGCAATTGAGGCAGAACAGAGGCAGGAAGAGGAGGACTTCCTTAGCTCTCAAGGCCCCCTTTATCCAGACAGTGTTCCTGCGTGCCCGCCGATCACACAGGAAGAGGAGGAGGAGGAGGAGGAGGAAGATTGTGTCAGTATGGAGGTGGAGCCTGGCACTCAGCATCAGCAGCAGTCTTTAAGGGATCAGTCCCAAGAAACACATGGACTTGTACGTGGCTGGGAGGAGGTGGCTACGGACCATGTCTTCCTTAGTGACCCAGAGGACTCCGGACCGAATGCCTCAGCAAATCTATGCTGCATGGCCTCCCTGATCCTGCAAAGCCTGCGTAAGGATCCTCGTATTCATGGTATCAAGGAGAAGGACCAATACTGGCTGGCAACCCTCCTTGATCCACGTTACAAGGGTAAGGTTGCAGACCTTATCTTGCCATCGCAGAGGGAGCAGAGGATGAAACATCTTCGGGAGGCCTTGCAGAAAGGTCTGTGCAACGCGTTCCCAGAGACTGGGAGGTTACAAACTCCTGTTTCTGGACAACGTGTTGCTGAGGCTTCGGTCAGTCAAAGAAGGAGCGGTGGAGAAGGTGGCCGTCTGACCGATGCGTTCAGACAATTTTTTGGTCCGCAGCCCCAAGGTATGATTGGTTCCAGCAACCATCGCCAGCGTCTGTTTTACATGGTGCAAGAATACCTAGGGGCAAGATCTGACTTGGACACGTTTCCCACCGAAAATCCTCTGGGTTACTGGGTCTTAAGGATGGATCACTGGCCAGAGCTTGCACAGTATGCAATTGAGCTACTGGCCTGTCCTGCATCCAGCGTTCTTTCGGAACGCACATTCAGTGCTGCTGGAGGCTTTGTAACCGATCACAGGGTGCGTCTGTCCACCGACTCGGTCGATCCACTGACCTTCATAAAAATGAATCAGTCTTGGATCACCACCAGCTACCAAGCACCTGATGGTGATGTAACTGAATAATTTTTTTTGAAATCTCAGATCCCTTCAAAGACTGCCTATGCTGATGCTGAGTGACTATCCCTGAGTAATTATCCTCTTCCTCCTCAATCATCACGCTGATAGCTTGTAAGAACATTTTTGGTTCTGGGCGCCACCACCAGTGCCTAAGGCCCAATTTTTCAGCCCCTGTTTAACAGGGGCGTGTAATTACAATTTTTGATGCAATACTTTGCAGCAGGGCTCATTTCTGCGTTCCAACTAGAGTATCTGTGAGAGGTTGCAGTGTTGTGCACCAGCATCAGTGCCTAAGGCCCAATTTTTCAGCCCCTGTTTAACAGGGGCCTGTAATTACAATTTTTGATGCAATACTTTGCAGCAGGGCTCATTTCTGCGTTCCAACTAGAGTATCTGTGAGGGGTTGCAGTATTGTGGCACCAGCACCAGTGCCTAAGGCCCAATTTTTCAGCCCCTGTTTAACAGGGGCGTGTTATTACAATTTTTGATGCAATACTTTGCAGCAGGGCTCATTTCTGCATTCCAACTAGAGTATCTGTGAGGGGTTGCAGTGTTGTGGCACCAGCACCACCACCAAAGGCCCAATTTTTCTGCCCTTGTTCAACAGGGGCATGTAATTACAATTCTTGATCTAATATTTCACAGCAGGGCCCATTTCTGCACCCACCAAGAGCGAGTGAGGACTTACAGTGTTGTGGCACACTAGCACCACCACCACCACCACCACCAAAGGCCCAATTTTTCTGCCCTTGTTCAACAGGGGCATGTAATTACAATTCTTGATCTAATATTTCACAGCAGGGCCCTGTGAGGGCTTACAGTGTTGTGGCCACAACAACACCTAAGGCCCAAATTTCTGCTGAGTATATAGGGCAGGCCCCTACTTTCAAACATCTAACTTACAAACGACTCCTACTTGCAAACGGAAGGAGACAACAGGAAGTGAGATGAAATCTACCCCTAGGAAGGGAAATTCTCTCCTGTAAGAGTTAATATGGGAAAAACATTTATCCTTTCCACTGATGCTTTCCAATCCTTGTTCCACAAAAAAACCCAAATTTTCAAAAAACATTTGTCATTGGGACAAAAAGTGAGGTGAAATCTTCTGAAGAGGAGGAAAGACAGCAAAACAAATGTCACAGGGGTGATAACCCTTCCCTATGTTTTCCAAAAAGCTTAAAGATTTTTTGGCTGGAGCTAAACACGTTAAAAATGTACCCATTAAAAATTACAAACAGATTCTACTTAACAACAAACCTACAGTCCCTGTCTTGTTTGCACCGCCTGTATACTGCTGTTCAGAATATATAGGGCCTGGTGGCCCCACACCTTTCCTTATTTTAATTTGGGTGCGGGGTTCCCCTTAATATCCATACAAGACCCAAAGGGCCTGGTAATGGACTGGGGGGTACCCATGCCGTTTGTCTCACTGATTTTCATCCATATTGCCAGGACCCAACATTACAAGCAGTTTTAAATGAGATTTTTTCCTTTAAAAATGACATTTTGTGCAGGGACTGTTCTAAACACCGGAAACACGCGCCACTTTACAGGCATACTATAGACACACCCCAGGTACGATATTTAAAGGAATATTTCACTTTTTTTTTTTTTTTACTTTAAGCATCATTAAAATCACTGCTCCCGAAAAAAACGGCTGTTTTTAAAAGTTTTTTTTGCATTGATACATGTCCCCTGGGGTAGGACCCGGGTAGGACAATACCATGCAAATTAGCCTTTAAAATGAGCACTTTTGATTTCAAACGTTCGAGTCCCATAGACGTCAATGGGGTTCTAACGTTCGTGCGAATTTTCAGTCCGTTTGCAGGTTCTGGTGCGAACCGAACCGGGGGGTGTTCGGCTCATCCCTAGACAGGAATATAAGATATGAAGGAGATCACCTTGAGAAGTTGTACATCTCCAGCAGCAATCTGATGTGTTCAAGAATATGAGGTGGAGTTAAGATTTTATATACTGATCCTTGGTATGTGTTGCTAGCGGAAAATTTGAGGGACAAGGAAAGGAATTGGGTGCATGTTTTTGCGTTAAACTGAAGATTAAGGTCTTCCTTCTGTTCAAGAAGGGGAGGGGCATCAGGGTCCTCTTGTAGAAAAAAATAAGTGAAAGATGGGAAATGTGGGGCTGGGTCAGTGTTATAGCACTTCTGTTTAAAAAATATCAAGAGACAGTCAAAAGTAGAGGCACGGAGGAGTGAGCAAAAAGGGTGAGAGCTGTCTCTGTCTCCAATGTCCCGGGGAGTGGGGGCATGGTCAGTAGACATGGTAATTTGGATGAGCCACTGGTGATCTACAATAAGTGTGAAGCTCTATGTCTGTCTGCCTTTCTTAGTAGGGATGGAGGGAAAGTGGTATTCCCTAGAATAGAGAAACTTGAAGAAGGTCACAGAGATGCCCTTCCAGACAAGAAAATACCCAGGTAGGCATCAGAGTTTGGTGCCATTTAAGGTCTAGTGGGAAGTACTGTATTTATTGGCGTATAACACTCACTTTTTCACCATGAAAATTGGGTGCAAATAGCGTGTGCGTGTTATACGCCAATGCTTCAATTTTAGCTGCCTCGGAAGGGACAGGGAGGGGGGTGGGACGAGCGCCGTCAGACTACATACAGTGAGAATCACCTGTTTACTTGGTGGCCTCTGTAATAGAAAGTTCCATCTCCTGGGCCGCCATTGGACCACTGTTCTGTCTATCATAGGAGATTCTCACTGTATGTAATCTGTCGGTGCTCGTCTCGCCGCCCTCCCTGTCCCCTCTAGGCTGCAGATGGGCATCGATCAGGCTGCACTGATGGCAATGGTGAGGCTGCTGCATTGATGGCAATGGTGAGGCTGCTGCGTTGATGGCAATGGTGAGGCTGCTGCATTGATGGCACTGGTGAGGATGATGCATTGATGGCACTGGTGAGGCTGCTGCATTGATGGCAATGGTGAGGCTGCATTGATTTGGACTGATGAGGCTGCATTGATGGCACTTGTGAGGCTGCAGATGGGCATTGATCAGGCTGCATTGATGGCAATGGTGAGGCTGCAGATGGGCACTGACCCTAATTTTGCTTCAAAGTTCCTTATTTAAAAAATATTTTTTTTCCTGAAACTTCCCTCTTAAAATGAA
This sequence comes from Aquarana catesbeiana, assembly GCF_042186555.1. Taxonomy (NCBI): domain Eukaryota; kingdom Metazoa; phylum Chordata; class Amphibia; order Anura; family Ranidae; genus Aquarana; species Aquarana catesbeiana. Next base: position 597,116,043 of record NC_133324.1, read on the forward strand.
TGTGCGTGTTATACGCCTGTGCGTGTTATACTCCGATAAATACGGTATGTTACACCACTGGAGTGCATCTACTACTCCATCTCTCCAATTTCAACATTTTGTGGGCTAATGTCTACACCAGTCTGTGATTTTGGTATGGTGGGCTGCAATATTAGAGTTCAATATATGGCAGGAATTTGCCACCATTTAGCTGGCAAAGAATGGTTTGCTTTGATCTGGCAGGTTTGTTGGTCCATAAAAATTTAGAAGGCTCTTTTCCCTTCCCTCCTTCTTTTAAAAAGAAATCAGAACTGATATAGGTAGGACCTGCAGTAGGTGTAGGATCCATGGTATAATGTTTTGCATGATGACATTACACCTGCCAAGCCACGAGAAAGTTCCTTGAGTCCAAGAATTATTATCTTGTTTTTTTTTGTTTTTTTTTTAAATGAGTGGTAGGAAGTTGAGGGAATACATTTGGTACAGAGCCCTGTGTAGGTGGGCTCTGTGGTAATTCAGGAATGGGGACATCCATTTGAAAGGGAAGTTTTGCTTTATTTTAGAGTATTGGGAGTGGGAAATAAAACTATTCATTGTTTCTGATTTTAGTTTATCTAAAAGTCAGTTAGCTCTTAATATATCTAAAAATTCTGCCATAAGAATAGGTATAGGGATGTCTGGAACATAATAATAAATAATTAAGATCATCCACTTAAGCAGATATTTTATATTGGGCTCGCCTCATCTTAATTTCCTTGATGTTGGGGTTAGCTTTTACTGTCTTAAGAAAAGCAAGGGGACAGCCCTCATTGGTCCCATTTGTTATAGGGAACGCATCTGAGAGGATACAAAGGAACCACCTTTTCTGAAGGAGTGGAATAGAGTGAATGGATTCATGTCAGCATGTGTGGACCCAGCCCAAAAGACTTCAAAGTGAGGAAGGACCAGTCATAAGTCTTCCTTCTGAGCTCCTTCTGAGCTTTAACAGGCCTGAGTGTATAATGTTAATGGCACACGTTTTATTGTCGCTCGCCTCTCTGTTAGGTGTCTTATTACCTGTTTACCATGAATAACATTTTGAAGATGTGGTGGCAAACTGCTATTCTGTAGAGTGTACTTTTTTGTTGCCTTGTTTAGAGAAGAAACAGATTATAAAAGATTTTGATTGCTGGAGCCAAAGAGCATGCACTAGAAGCTTGCTGCACTGATTACTGTATTCAGAAAAGTTTAATTGGCACTTCACCAGAGTGGCTTTGACTTTGGAAAGGTAAAGAGATTTCAAGGATTCCCGAAGTTGTATCATCTCAGCTTCTATGTCAGTGTTTTGGAGATACTTATGTGTTACTTATAGAATATAATGCAAACGTTTATTGTAATGCAGCTCACCAATTCTTAGATGTGGTGGCTGCATTAGTTTTCTTTTTTAAGGCTTTCTTTCCTTTATTTTCATCTGATGATCTGCCCAGCAAGTCTGTTTTTTTAACAGAACAAGCTGCCTTGCAGATGTAGCAGTTAGAAGGCTGAAACAAACCATTTGACAGGGGTACTTACAACGATACGTTTCTTTGTTTATGTAAAACCTTTATTCCAAAACAAAACTGTTGCTGTAAGTGCTTTTAAAGTGTTAGATGGAGTTTGGCTTCAATTTGTTAGTGCATCTAAATCTGCTAATACGTATAATACTCCCCTTCCCCCATATTAACATTGCAAGGTGCCTTTCTTGTTCCTTCATTCAGAGTGTAGACACTCTAAGACAGGAGGCTTATTACTGGCTTTATTAGGTGAAAACAAAGGGAAACAAACTAAAAAAAACCAAAACTAATGCAGCCACCACATCTAAGGATTAGTAAACTGCAATATATTACATTTTGGTTTTTGGTTTAATACCACTTTAAGTTTGGATCTATGTTCAATCAGGACTCCCTGAGTGTGTGCTTAATTTGCTGCCCAGATTAGAAAAGAGGACATATCTGAGGTATAGTTGGTTTTGTTTCAAAATATGATTTGAGCTCCTTCATTATGTCCAGCGCAACCTCAATGTTTTTTTGTAATGAATTGAATTTAGTTTCCCAAAGGCAAGGTCTTAAGGTGTTACATCAACAGAGATAGGAGCATAGTCAGAGAATGTGATGTTACCAATATTCATGCATGTGACCAAGGGAAGCTACGTCTGTGAGTTTGTGTAAATGCAGACCCTTTTTAAGTTGTTTAAAGTGTTTGTTACCCCAACATTCATATTTCTGCTCTGTGCCTGCTGTACCATGTACTTGTATGAGAAAGTATCCTGTTTTCTTTGTATTACTTCCTTTGTGTGAAATATCTGGTGTTCTGCCTGTCCCTCTGCTCTCTTATTAAAAACTGACCACACTAAGCAGTAAGCAGGAGAATACACTGTGGTAAGTTCTCTAACTGTGCTGGGAACTCAGCCTGCTCTCTTCCAATGATTAGACTTGTCCTGACACACCCCACCTGCACAGCCTTTCACAGGGAAGCTCAGTGTAATGCTCCTCCTCCCCCCAGCTCTTATGCAGCTGAGAACAGATAGAACAGGGGGAATGTAATCACTTATAAAAAAAAGGGAAAAAGGTATTTATAATTTTTTTTTATATCTATACACAAATGTTTTGCCTTTCAGTTCTATTTTAAACTGAATGGGCTGTTTTACAAGGCGATAGTTTGCAATCACTTTAAGAGCTACATGGGAGAACCTGGAGGACACTTTAGAGGAGTCTGGAGCACGGTTCAGTATGAGATTAATATCACCCCTCAGAACCAGTACTTTTTAAAATCTGCCAGGAATCTGAGGGTCCAAGACTGGATTTGGTTTTAGTTTGGCAAGTACGCACTAGCTAATAAAACTGTTTGAGTGCCAACAGTGCCTTTGTCAAAAATAATCCAACCCTCTTCATCCTTGAAGCTGTTTATCAAAAACAGAGGTATAGCTGGAAATAAGAATGCTCACACCTGAAGACTTTTAGTCCAATTTGCCATTATGAAAGACCCTAGGAAAGGATCTGTCTTTCATAAAAGATTTTTCCTGTCCGAAAACAAGTTTCTTGAAAGGAAGTAATGTGCCTGCATTGTTCAGGCACATTAAGGCCCTAGGTATTCAAGGATATAATGCACAGAGAAAACATGCTCAATGGAGTTTATTTAGGTGCCGTGCAGATAATGTGAATTGGGGGTGTATTTGGGAGTATTTTGGATATGGAGTAGGCAAAAGAGAGATGAGCAAGGTTGGGAAGTAGAGGATCTTGGGATGGAAAGATGGTGGGAGATATAGGGGGAAGGAAGGATTAAGAGAAAAAAATAAGATAGAGGAAGGGAAGGAGAATGGAAAGGACAGGGGTAAAGGGACAGGCCAATTGCTCAGAGATGAGCAGGAACAAGCTGCCCCAGAGAAAGATTAATACTCTAACAGGTGAACCAAAGCTCTGTGTCCCCTCGACTGTTCTAGACAGGCTATGAGTTTGTAACTATGGTGGGCAGGAGACTGCCTTAATGCACTAGTAGCTCTTATCTCAGAAAGCTGACAGGTAAGATTAGTTGAGGGGTGTAGCAATATAAAGGAAGTTGTCCAGATTCGGGATAGTTTGTGGGGACAATACTGAGCATAGCAGGTGAGCCTGTGAGATAGCAGATTATACCAAGATCAAGGTTGGGTGTACATATCCTTGGCCAGTGGGGATTCTGCCACCACCTTGGGACTTATATTAGTTTTGAGGAAGTGCCATCCAGATAACATCTCCTTCACCCTGCTGAAAGTAGGTGTGATGTTCAGGCTTTTAAGGATCCCTGTGAGAACCGAGTTTATGTGAACCACCACATAGAATGGGGCAACACGGTGATGGGCATGTCCCTAAGCAAACAGAGAAATAGTGGAAAGCTGAAATGTGAAGTCTGGGATCACTGTATAACTTTAGGATGTGAACATGGAGGCCACAAGAGGGGTCAATCAGACTGTTGCAGGTGTAAGGAAATGTAAGACAGGGCACAACTAAAGTTACCATGAAGTCAGGGGGTGGGGGTATTGTGCAACACAAAAGGTAATGGAGTAAATTCTCACCCTCCATCATGAGTACTCCACTGGATACAACAAGAAGAGTCAAGGGAAACCCACTGTGTGGATTGAAAGATGCTTAGGAGAACATAATATACCCAAAGGGGCCTTAAATACTCATTGTGTTGAATGTTTTCCAGTTGAGCAGATCATGAACAAATGCAGATCTGCTGTTCCAGTGGCATTGCTGTTTGCAGTGAACGTTGGTGCAGTTTCCTTGGCAAGCATGTGACACTGCTAGTTCTTCAACTGAGGTGGCATAATATTTAGCATGTCATAAGAGCATGGTGTCTGAGAGAGTTCCTTGAAATATTTGGCATGATTTACAGTTGTGCACCATCACAGTTGATTTACTCTGCTACCAGGTCTTTCAAAGCATTGCCTTGTTTACTGTGAAAAAATTGACCCAGCATAGTGCACCGCAGAGTCTGTTGTCATTAGCCTATTGGCCAAAGGCCCTATGGACCCTGTCTAACTTAATGCCAATAGAGTTGGTGTTTTCTATAAGACGGCTGAGGATATCCTGGATTCTGACCTTAAGCTGCAAAGCTGGAGTAAGCTCCAGAAAGCCCTTGATCCTTAAATTCTTTCCTTGCCTGCTGTCCTCAAGATGAGCTGCTGAATCTGTGTGAGCTGAGAAACAATGATTATGTTGCATCTTTCCAACTGACCTATGTGGTCCACCATTTTGTCTGAGTCTGCTATATCTCCTGGACTTGCCTTTTTATAGTACATTATGCACTATGGTGACCAGTGACTTGAAATCCATCTTGGTTAAAATGTACATTGTATTTTTGGAGAGAACACAGGTTGTCCAGAATGTCCGTTGGCCATTTGTATGTGTCTGGTAAGGAGGAGTCCACAGAAATCTGAATATCGGTCCAGCTTTATCTGTGGGTTTTTGCTGGGAGCATAGGTGTGCACAGCCTATTGTATTAGAGTGTGCACCCTAAAGCTCAAGCACACATGTGTGTCTACATATATATGACGCAGACAGAGAGATCAGTCTCCCTGCAGGCACAGTGAAAGAGAAGTGTGTAAGTACTTTTCTTATAGCAGAGCCAGTAAGATGGAGATCTTTCCCATCTTCCTGCTGGCACACAGAGCGATAATGCTAACGTGCATGGGGTGATTACTGTGTTCCCAGGCACACCCAGAACATCCTGTGCGCAACCTATGGCTGGGAGACCTGGGTTCACGAAAAGCAGCTGATGGGCATCTGCTAGCCTGTGAGCTAAAGGCATGAGGAGGCATGTTGGTGTCTGATCTCGCTAGTGAGTCTGCTGGCATAGCAGTAAAGTACTTAAGAAGGACAGTCACAAATATGGTGTATGGCTGCTCCTAGCCTTTCCAGTCTTAGGCATACCATTGTGGCACTGTTAGGACACAGTAGTGGTGTACAGTCTTTTCTGAAAAGAGAAGCTGTCATAAGTAGGACATACCCCTAGGCCTTACTTTTCCAATTTTTGGGGTCCTTGTTCGGTTAAAATTCTGCAGTGCAATGCAATGCTATTATTTTGTCTCAAATTGATGGTGCACATTTGCCAGCTTGTTCTGCAGGAAGACCTATATGTTCCTTGGCATGTCCCACCACAGGTTTCAGTGCCTTCTTGATTCATCTGGAGATATTATTATTAACATAGTATTATCCGAGTAATATTAATAGTATTTTTTTGTTTTTTGAACAGAAAATCAACTGAACATTTTTGCTATTTATACATATTTTTGCAGTGGCTCATAACCACTTTTTTCAGCACACCTATTAGTACTTCCAATTTTGTAGCAATGACACAAACATTGTCTCTGTACTATATTCTGTATTCATTTTATATTTCAGGCATTAATAAGTTGTGATGTTGGAGTCTGCACAAAATTGGAACTGTCAATATAATCCTTAATCCTTTATCAGTAACTGCACTGCTGCTAAACACACAAGTGTTATGCCGCGTACACACGGTCGGATTTTCCGACGGGAAATGTTCGATGTGAGCTTGTTGTCGGAAAGTCCGACCGTGTGTATGCTCCATTGAACATTTGCTGTCGGAATTTCTTCCAACAAATGTTTGATAGCAGGTTCTCAAATTTTCTGCCAACAAAACTTGTTGTCGGAAAGTCCAATCGTGTGTACACAAGTCCGTCGCACAAAAGTCCACGCACGCTCGGATTCAAGCAGAAGGAGCCGCACTGGCTATTGAACTTCCTTTTTCTCGGCTCATCGTATGTGTTGTACGTCACCGCGTTCTCACGCTCTAAATTTTTGGCCAACATTTGTGTGACCGTGTGTATGCAAGACAAGTTTGAGCCAACATCCTTCGAACAAAAATCCACGGTTTTGTTGTTGGAAAATGTGATCATGTGTACGCAGCACAAGGCATCATCTCTTGGTGAGTTCAATACTGACGGGGAGCGGTTCTTGAGACACGCATAGTGTTGTATGAAGATTCTTTGCATCCTTTGGAAGATCATTCATATGTTTATGGACATTCTTTTTTTCATTACTATTGATTGACTGTGGACTCTACTGCATTTTCTATCTATCTATATTTTTTTTCATTTTCTGTATCCGCATTTTTGGTATGTGGTTATTTTAGCGCTGCTGAGCGCTTCAAGTTTTCTTAGGTGATATTTTACATTATTGATTTACTTACAAGCAGCTGCTTTTTTATGCATTTATTTGTTTATAGTTGTGATTTATTTTCTTTGGCGCAACGGTGAACTAGTGATTGGTTTAATCATTGGTTATTTTTACACATATTTTATAGTGTCTGAAATATTTCTGGAGGAGTTTTGTGGTCACAGCATACACTTTTTTTTTTAAACATCAGCATTGTAATAGCAATACAAGCAATTGATATTTGATAGGCCAAAAAATACTTACTTAAAAAATCTCCATTCATGTTCTGAGTTCTTCCTGTGTGCTGGCCATCTCTTTCCATGACCTCTAAGGGCCACAAATCCCATTGTACCTAGTTGCCTGCAAGCAGCGATTCCTGTATTGACTTCTAATTGACTTCCTCTCAGTGCCCCTGTAGTCCGGAAGGCAGGCTCTGTGAAATATGTGATGCAGCCTACTAACATTAAAAAGGTGTCATAGAATTTAAGGAAGTAAAACTGACTGAGATTTCTTCATAAAGAAAGTTTACTTCAAGATTGTTTGGATTAATAGGAATAGGCTAGAAAAACTTGAAATACAATGTAGAAATTAATATTATGGCATTTTGACTATGGATACACTTTAACTCTTAATAGATTACAGCTGTTATAATTGAACTGAATCATCTTGGACAAGCATATAATGGGATTTTAAAGAATTCTTTGGATCCTGATGACAGGGATGCAATAGCGTGGATAAGCAGAGTACAAGCAATTAAGGTAGGAGTTCCCATAGCTAAGATTTGCCATAAAACAAAATGGTTCCTCTAATATAGTACACATCAAGAATTCCAAAAATTGTGGACAACATGATTGAAATGTATTGTTTAGACTCACCTCAGTGCCATTGACTTCTTAGTATAAAACATTTAGAGTTCCAGTTCCAAAGTCCTTTATCAGCACTGTTGTTTTAAATGGGCATATCTACTACCTGTGTGGCCTTGTGCACAGGAACCCAAAAGCACCATGGTGACCCAAAAGGCGTCTTCACATAATAAGGAAAATTCTTAGGGTGGAAGAGGATCTTCTCCTGTGGTACTCATTGTCTACGCTGCTCTGTATTGGGACCTCATCTTTGTAAGAGTTTGTTCATACCAGTTCAGTTAAGCTATGTTGATTGTCACAGATTAACATAGGCTCAATGCCAGGGCACACAAAAAACAATTGCTACAAAATGATTTGCTGCAAAATAGCAAACATAGATTTAAAAAAGAAAAATCATCTTCAAGTCCTGACTACAATGATTACAAAACATACATAGAAAGCCATTATATAATTTCTTTAGGTAAAGAAAATCTTTGAAATATTTTTTGCAAATTGATTTTACAAGCAAAATACTACAAAAATAGTAAATAGATACTAATGAAAGTATCTAATGTCTTTTCTTTAGTGAATTGTAGCCAGTGTAGCTTGTATAAGAAACATTTTTGACAGACAATGCATGCTTCAACATAATTTTCAATTTCAGGACTCACTAAAACTCCTTAAACTTCACGATCAAGCAACTATGAATTCACAGAAAGGAGGACATTTTCTAGAAGAATCACGCTGAAATGTATCAAAACCTACCAAAAGTTTATTCACATTTCACACTTTTTACTAACAATGATTATTTTGGTGTGGCACGTTTTACCTTCTATTTTAAACAAATTTGTTGATTTTAAAAATGTGTTGTTGCTAATTCCTTTGCGTAGAATAAAATCCAGTATAACATTATGTTATTGAATTACATCATGAAGTACACTACCATCATTACTACATGGTTGATATAAAATCAAACACATAAAGCTATGCAGTACAATTTTTAAATTGTATTTACCGTATTTATCGGCGTATAACACACACCGGCGTATAACACGCACCCCAATTTAGGAGGGAATTTTAAGGAAAAAAAAACTTTTAGGAGGGAAGTTGAAGGGAAAAAAAACTTACATTTAAACGCCCATCATTGCAGCCTTCTCAGTGCAGCCATGTCAGTGCAGCCTTGTCAGTGCAGCCATCCCCAGTGCAGCCTTCCCCAGTGCAGCCTTGTCAGTGCAGCCTTGTCAGTGCAGACTTCCCCAGTGCAGCCTTGTCAGTGCAGACTTCCCCAGTGCAGACTTCCCCAGTGCAGCCTTGTCAGTGCAGACTTCCCCAGTGCAGCCTTGTCAGTGCAGACTTCCCCAGTGCAGACTTCCCCAGTGCAGCCTTGTCAGTGCAGACTTCCCCAGTGCAGCCTTGTCAGTGCAGACTTCCCCAGTGCAGACTTCCCCAGTGCAGCCTTGTCAGTGCAGACTTCCCCAGTGCAGCTTTCCCCAGTGCAGCTTTCCCCAGTGCAGCTTTCCCCAGTGCAGCCTTCCCCAGTGCAGCCTTCCCCAGTGATCCCAGCCATTCTGGGCTTCAAAATCGCCAATCGCGATTTGAAAATGGCGCCGCCGGCGCCGAAATACACAGAGCCGGTCCTCGGCTCTTTCCGGCGGCTGTCGTTCACTTTCGGCTCCACTCGTAGTCCCGAGCGGAGCTATCCGAACCTAGCCGAGTAGGTTCGGATAGCTCCGCTCGGGACTACGAGTGGAGCCGAAAATGAACGACAGCCGCCGGAAGGAGCCGAGGACCGGCTCTGTGTATTTCGGCGCCGGCGGCGCCATTTTCAAATCGCGGTCGGCGATTTTGAAAATGTGACAGGTTGGGATCGCAGGGGATCGACGTATAACACGCACCTGCGATTTTCCCCTGGTTTTAAGGGGAAAAAAGTGCGTGTTATACGCCGATAAATACGGTATTTGCCACATTTTTTATTTAGTAGCTCTAATGTTAAATGCACAATATTATTATTATTATTCACAAATTATATAGAGCCAACAGTTTACGCAGCGCTTTACAATGTATAGGGGGACAACACAATTACAGTACAGTTCAATACAAAAGTAAAGGAGGGCCCTGCTCGTAGAGCTTACATTCTAAAGGGAGGGGAATATGCACTAATCAATATGCACTAATCCATAGCAGCAGGTAAAAACTAGTTTTACCTGTTACTTGTTTTACTTGTTATGGTCAGTATTTCATTGTTATTTGCACAACTTTACTAAATTAAAGCAGACCTTCAGTCATTTTTTTAACTTTCTGTCAGTTAAATCTGCCTTTGTTTTAACTTTGGATAGTAAAACATTTTTTTCTGGCAGTAAATATCTTATACAGCCAACTTCCTGTTTCTTGTCTGGTCATTAGCTTAAGCTTATGACATCATGCATAGCTCTCTCTCTCACTCTTGTGAGAGTTTGCCAGGAAGGGAGGGGGACGAGTCATAAGAGGGCCAATAAGAGCTGCAGAGCTGGAGATGTGCCTCTGTGTGTCTGTGTAAATCCAGGAAATACAGGCAGCAGTTTCAGCTGCCCACAGTTAAAATGGCTGCAGCCAGACTTAGTGGAGGGAGATTTCTGCAGCATATTTAGCAAGTACAGAATCACAGTATATATAAAATAATATGCAAAGTGGTTGGAGGGAAGCTTCAGAATGGCAAAGATGTTTTTATTACAAATTATGTGAGCAGACTGCAGTTCCTCTTTAAGCTTAGTGTGTTATGTGCACAATAGTGGCAAATGCAATATCTCAATGCCTAGACTCTAACACTCAAGTCTTTTTTTACAGCAATCTCCTAACTATAGGAGTACCACAGAAGTCAGTAGATCTTTAGGAAATAGAGTGCAGTGGAGCACATTTGGATGAAAGTCTTAAGACACAAATTCAGTTTACATCACAAATTTTTCTATTTGACTTTATGTTAACATGTACTTGTGTTTAAAATAAATTAACGAAATGTTAGATTTTTTCAGGTGCTACACAAATGTATTACACATACATCAATTCTTTTTTTTTTTTAAATCTTTATTTTTTTTGACATAATCATATATTTAAATATTTTAAATGTTAATAATAAGCTATACGGTGTACTGAGTTATGAGGTCAGTCCAAATATATATTTAATAACATGAGTTGGCACATTTTTGTGATTGAATAGTTTGTACCTAAATCAAATAAACAGTTATAGTTCTAAAAGAAGCTGCGCTGTCATTTCTGTTGTACTATACTGTACATGGGGCCTAAACCAGTATGCTGCTTTCCCTGTTTACAGTTGTATACATATTCTGTAAGACCTGCTGTATGCAGGAAACATTTTTTTGATGGTTTCAAATGCATTGTTGCTACTAGGAGTGAAATGGCTATAAGTTTCATATCATAGAACATGACATTTAAAATAAGTGTTAACCGCTTGCCGACCGTATAATTTACAAATACGGCAGCAAGGCGGCTCTGCTGCGCAGGATCTAGTACGTGATCTTGCATATCCAGGTTTGGGGCATGCATGCGCAACGCTGGCGACCCGCTCCTGCTGTGATTATTTACAGCAGGGGCTGATCTACAGGTACCACAGACTCTATGTCCCCTGGCACCCGTCGTTCATTAGGCAGAGAGCCAACACGGCTATGGAAACAAGGCAGATCACCGTTCTGTCAGTAGTAAGGCATTGATCCTGTGTTCCTTCAAAGCCTTCCCCTAGTAAAAGTACACACAGTACACAAGCACTGGCTAGGCACACAGTTAACCCTTTGATCGCCCCTTATGTTAACCCCTTCCCAGCCAGTGTCATCAGTAGAGTGACAGTGCATTTTTTTTTTAGCACTGATCACTGTATTAGTGTCACTGGTCCCCAAAAAGTGTCAAAAGTGTCAGTGTCCGATTTGTCCACTGCAATATCGCAGTCCCACTATAAGTTGCTAATCGCTGCTATTACAAGTAAAAAAATAAGAATAAATAAAAATTCCATAAATATATCCCATAGTTTGTAGATCCTATAACGTGTGTGCAAACCAATCAATATACACTTATTGGGATTTTTTTTTTACCAAAAATATGTAGCAGATTACAAATTGGCCTAAATTTATGAAGAAATTTGATTTTCTTATTGGAAATGTTTTATAGCAGAACATTTTTTTTTCTTTTTCAAAATTGTCGGTCTTTTTTAGTTTATAGCGCAAAAAATAAAAAAACGCAGAGCTGATCAAATACCACCAAATTAAAGCTTTATTTGTGGGAAAAAAAGACATACATTTTTTTTGGGTACAGCGTCGCACGACTGTTCAAATGTCAGTTAAAGTAACACAGTGCTGTATCACAAAAAAATGGCCTGGTCATGAAGGGGGGGGGGTAAATCTGCCAGGAGTCAAGTGGTTAAACATACCAGTGTTCTGAGTAGGTTAAAGTAAGTTAAAGTAGACAAAAGTGGAAAGATCTACTCGAACAAATAAAGATGGCACCACTGTATCATTAATCTCTCATATTATCATGACATTATATATCACTTGAAAGAAATCAAAATAATGTTAATAGATTTCAGAAGGCGCTAGAGTAAAAGTAAAATTCAAACCTTAAAGTGTTACATTTTCACAGTGCGATGTTATTAGAGTTTTATGATAATATGTAAGTTCATTCTTCCCTCATCTTCTTAAATGCACAATTCTTACATTATTGCAGTGTGTTACTTCCTATTTTAACATGCATTGTGTTAAGGCATTCAGTTTGAATGAACATTTCACCTTGTGTTTCTGCAACATACAGTTACAATTTCAGATTGGTTGATTTAATAGGTGCTCAGTGTCTAAATGATTGGTGCGGGTTTTCTCCCACAGCCCAGGATTATTTTCAGAATTATTTATATGGCAATATGTACCTATATGCACCAATCAACCATACCATTACGTTGACCCACCCAATACTGAGTAGATCCCCCTTTTGCTTGCAAAGCAGCATGGATGCCATTACACCTCTGATGGTATTCTGTGGTATATGGCAGCAAGCTATCAGCAGCAGATCCTCTAAGTCCTGTGAGTTGTGAGCTGGGGCCTCCATGGATCAGACTATTTTTCGAGCACATTCCATAGATGTTTGATGGATTGAGTTCTAGAGAATTTGGAAGCAAAGTCAATACCTCAAACTCGTTAATGTGTTCCCCAAGCCAATCTTGAACAATTTTTGCAGTGTGGCAGGCTGCATTATCCTACTGAAAGAGGTCACTGCCATCAGGGTATACCATTTTCATGACGGGGTGTACTTGGTCAGCAACAATGTTTAGGTTGGTGGCACATATCAAAGTAATATCCACATGAATAGAAGGACCCAAGGTTTCCCACAGAACACTGCCCAAAGCATCTCACTGCCTCCACCAGCTTGCCTTCTTCCCATACGGCATTCTGGTGCCACCTCTTCCCCGGGTAAGCTATGTACATTAACCCAGGTGTCCACATGATGTTGAAGTAAACATGATTCATCAGACCAGGCCACTTTTTTCCATTGCTCCGTGGTCCAGTTCTGATGCTCACGTGCCTATTGTAGGTGCGTTTGGTTGTGGACACGGATCAGCATGGGCACCCTGACTGGTCTGCGGTTACACAGTCCTATACACAACAAACTGCAATGCCCATTTTTTCTGCTTTCAGCACATCAACTTCATTTAATCAAGATGGAGGCAACATTTTCATGGGTTACAGCTTTAGCAAGAGCAATGGTGTTCAATAAGATATGACAATGAATTAGTATTTCTCCAGCTTTGTGTAGGTAAATGAAAGTTGACCTATCAATATTTGTCATGGGTTAGATCAGACTATTTGCTTCATCTTATTAAATAAGCCATTTGGCCTGATTTACTAGAAAAACTACAATTTAGTATGGGAAAAAATCAACTTCATTTCTGATTCATGAATACTTGTGTGTACACCAATAAGAGGCAACACTGTGTACATTACTCTTCCCATGTCATTTGCAGATGAAGTGAAGCGTGTTCAAAGTTGTTGTGTGCATAAAGCTTTGTATGCACAAATATTTTATGGTGTTCCACAGTTGGACCTTTCAGCTAATACTCTTTCACCATACTTGAGGTGTTGTGCCTTACTCAGGACACTAGATGTCACTATTCATTCATAACTCAAAGTGAACACTAGGAAAATCTTTATACTATGTAATTGGTTTATCAGAATGGTTCTAAAATGTTAGGACAAGCACAGAAAGTCTTAACATAACTACACAGTTGTTTACTGACTCCTTTCCAAAGCCTCTGTACTTACATGCTATGTTAGTTGCACAATAAAGTTGATTTACTGAGGCCCTATTTCACTTTGCAAGCAAAGGTGTGATCTGCAAGGAAATTTTCCGTACAGCTAAGTAAATGGGGTGAAATTTCACTTTGTAAAGAATACCCAATCATGTGCAAGGGAAAAAAAAAACAATATTGGGTGATGGAAGTCAGCAGAGCTCTGGGGATAATCCCCCTGCCGAATGCAACAGCACTTACAAAGTGACACAGTCTATCTGCTTTTAGCAAATCAACCCTAATGTGTCTGATTGGTCAAGTGAACACATTCTCCTCCAATCTGTTTTAAATTAAACTCTGGGGTTGATTTATTAAAGGTAAATAGGCTGTTCACATTGCAGGGGAAGTTGCATTTTGCAAGGGAATTATCCCCAAAGCTTAGTGAATGTGGTGAAATTTCACCTTGCAAAGAAAAAAAACCATAAATTTTGCTTGCACATGATTGGATGATGGAAGTGAGCAGAGCTTTACCTCATTTACTAAACTCTGGGGAAAATTCAGTTGCACAGTGCAACTTCCCTTGCGAAGAGAAATAAATCAACCTCTTTGTCTGTACATATACAGACTGACTTGTGAATGTTAGGCTGTTACTAAAAAGGCCTGTAATTCTATAAATACAAATTAAAAGGAAATAAAACACACATATATGGATAGTAATTGGATATAGTACCAAGAAATATTCCAGTGTTAGCAAAATATGTGAACAATATTGCAGACCATCGTACAAGGTCTCCAGCAGTCTCCAGCAAATAATAAGCATGAGTAATTTCTCCTCAAATTTTGTTTGGTGCACTCCTTTCTCTCTCTCTTTCAATCCAATTCAACCCTTCTTGATTCCTTAAAGCGGAGCTCCAGCTCCCCCCACCAAAAAATGTAAAGCCAGCAGCTACAAATACTGTAGCTGCTGACTTTTACTATTAGAGCACTTACCTGTCCAAAGATCCCACAGTGTCCTCACCCAAGCTTGTAGGGCCATGCAGTGTCTGGTGTATGAAGGAAAAGGACTTGTTAGCCTTACTTAGTGGTACAGTGAATTTACTGAACTAGTAGGCTGCACAGAGAAGCATGCCATTCCTTTCCCAGCCTGGACTTATTGCAGAGCTGAAGCCCTTTGAAAATAATATTACAGGTACATTTCACTGCAGCTTTTGGCACATCATACTGCATAGAGCATACTACAGAAACATCAAGACATGAGGCGTGAATTTATACCTTTACAAGTCATATCAGTAGCGAGAACTCAATTAACTTCCAACATTGTTCTCAGTGTGTAGCCCTTTTAGCAACATAGGCAGATGCTTCCACATAGTTGTTAACATGTTTTGCACCTGTATGGTAACTGAAGGCTGAACCTGTGCTCATTTGGGAGTATTCTTTGTGTATCTCTATGGTAGCAACGCCATTCATTTCAATCTGGTAAACTCAAGTGGGGCCCTAAATTTACATATACTGTGCCCCAGACAACTTTACTTACATAATTTGAATCTTAACCAGTCTTGGACCTTAGGGAAAAAAAATTGAATAAAAAAAAAAAAAAAAACAGAATATGTAGCATGTCTTATCTTTCTCTTGCTGTTGTCAATACACCTACACCTTGACCTTGGTTTTATTTAAAAAGACATTATATAACGGCTAAACATGTGTCTTTAGTTTGTTCAAACCTTAATACCATAAATAAAATCATGTTATGCGATTTTTACTCCAGGAGTATATAATGAGTTTGGAAATTCTAGAGAAATGCTTAAATTGTGCATTACAATTTAAATAAACCTATTCCATTTTAGTCAACTAAAATATGACTAAAGCTAAAGCAATTCAGATGACTAAAATACAACTAAAACGGCAAAAGACTATGACTAAAATGAAAATTTGACGTCAAAATGAACACTGCCGACAGCGGGACTTTATTCAGTTGTGACCTACAGGAGAAATATAGTCAAAAAATCTTTTTTTCTATACTTCTCCTTTAACCGGTTCCGGAAGGCCTTCCACACATTTATTGTGGTAAAGTGGCACGGCTGCGTGAAATGACATACCTGTACGTCGTTTTGTGCAGTAGCTCTGGAGGGACGTGCGTGCTACCAGAGGCGCGATCGCACACTGATTGGACAGAGGGGGGGGTGAATTAGTGGGCCCGGAGGACCCAATGTCTGCCGGCCACCCGCAATCATTCCCGGAAGAGGCAAAGCGGTGATCTGCCTATGTAAACAAGGATCGCCGTTTTGTCAGAGGGAAAGAGAGAGATCTTGTGTTTCTGCTAAGCAGGAACATGGATCTCTTTTTTTCCCCAGTGAAATCATCCCCCACACAGTTAGAAAGCATCCCCTAAGGACACACTTAACCCTTTGAACGCCCCTGGTGTTAACCCCTTCCCTGCCAGTGTCATTAGTACAGTAACAGTGCATATTCTTAGCACTGATCACTGTATTAGTGTCACTGGTCCCCAAAAGAGTGTCAAAAATGTCAGTTAGGTGTCCAATTTGTCCGCCACAATGTCGTAGTCCTGCCAATAATCACTGATCACCGCCATTACTAGTAAAAAAATTAATAAATACAAATTCCATAAAAATATCCCATCATTTGTGATCAAATACCACCAAAAGAATTAAAACCACAGAGGTAATCAAATACTACCAAAAGAAAGCTCTATTTGTGGGAAAAAACGGACATCAATTTTATTTGGGTACAGCATTGCACGACTGCGCAATTGTCAGTTAAAGGAACGCAGTGCCGTATCACAAAAAATGGTCTGGTCATGAAGGGGGTAAAACCTTCCGGGGCTAAAGTGGTTAATTCATTTCAGCCTTAAATTTCCTCAGAAAATCTTTAAATATTTTTTTTTTTTTGGGAACATGCAGAAGAATAAAATATTGAAGATATGTAATATCCTCTATACTAAAGCCATCCACCCCCAAATCCCTACAACAGTTAATCCTCCTATTCCAAAACACTTAGCACCCAACCAACAGCTCCAGGTCACTGTTTATGATTGGGAGCCATTGAGATATGTGCTTGTTAACAAGATTAGAATATATACTTTATATACTTTATTATCATTGTATTCAATACAACATTTTACATGGTAACTCTCTGATAGCAGTAAAAAATACATGCATATATAAGGTGCATTTGCGTTTTGGGGAATTTATAAATGATGAAGTAATGGACGTTTGCAGATGCTGTAGCCCTTTTCCTTTGTTGGCCAGCATACACAGTTTCTAGGTTTGGTATGTCAGCACCAATGCACTGTTGTGATAGTAAAAAGCTATAATAATAATATTTACTAAACCCAAGGTAATATTCGTGCACTTGCAAAAAAAACAAACAAACAAAAAAAAGAACTGTAAACCTTAGTGACAAAAAACTGAATAAAACAAATACAATAAAAGCTCAATTAAATCAAATGGACAGGAGCATCTAAATCACCAATCCGAGTAGGATGTGTAACTAGCTGCAGCCAAACAATAATTAAAAGTGCGCTATCCTTGTGCTAGGTATAAGTTAATAAATCACATAAAAGACACAATAAAAGTGCATTAACTACTTCAACCCCGGAAGATTTTACCCCCTTCCTGACCAGAGCACTTTTTACAATTTGGCACTGCGCTGCTTTAACTGGTAATTGCGCGGTCATGCAGTGCTGTACTCAAACGAAATTTGCATTTTTTTTTCCCACAAATAAATCTTTCTTTTGGTGGTATTTGATCACCTCTGCGGTTTTTATTTTTTGCGATATAAACGAAAAAAGACTAAAAATTTTGAAAAAAAATTATATTTTCTACTTTTTGTTATAAAAAAATACAATAAACTCAATCTTAGTAATACATTTAGGCCAAAATGCATTTAGCCACATGTCTCGGTAAAAACAATCAATAAACATATATTTATTGGTTTGCGCCAAAGTTATAGCGTTTACAAACTAGGGTACATTTTCTGGAATTTACGCAGCTTTTGGTTTGTGACTGCCTATCTCATTTCTTGAGGTGCTTTAATGGCAGGACAGTACAAACACCCCAAAATGACCCAATTTTGGAAAGTAGACACCCCAAGGAATTTGCTGAGAGGCATGTTGAGCCCATTGAATATTTTATTTTTTTGTCACAAGTGATTGAAAAATGACAAAAAAAAAAAATTACACAAACTTGTCACTGAAACGATATATTGCTCACACATGCCATGGGTATATGTGAAATTGCACCCCAAAATATATTCTGCTGCTCCTCCTGAGTACGGGGATACCATATGTGTGAGACTTTTTGGGAGCCTAGCCACATACAGGGCCCCAAAAACCAATCACTGCCTTCAGGCTTTCTAAGGGCAAAAATTTTTGATTTCACTCTTCACTACCTATCAAAGTTTCAGAGGCCACAAAATGCCAGGATAGCACAAATCCCCCACAAATGTCCCAATTTTGGAAAGTAGACACCTCAAGCTATTTGCTGAGAGGCATGTTGAGTATTTTGCAGATTTTGCTTTTCGTCACAAAGTTTTGAAAATTGAAAAAAAAAAAAAAAGTTTCTTTTTCTTTCTTCATTTTCAAAAACAAATGAGAGCTGCAAAATACTCACCATGCCTCTTAGCAAATAGCTTGGGGTGTCTACTTTCCAAAATGGGGTCATTTGGGGGTTTTTGAACTGTCCTGGTATTTTATGCACAATATTAGAAGCTTATGTCACACATCACCCACTTGAAGACAAAGCCCATTCTGACACTTTTTGTTTACATTAAAAAAATATTTTTTTTTTTCTAGAAAATTACTTTGAACACCCAAACATTATATATATATTTTTAAGGCAAAGGCCCTACAGATTAAAATGGTGGGTGTTGAAATTTTTTTTTTCACACAGTATCTGCACAGCGATTTTTTAAACACAATTTTTTGGAAAAAAAAACACTTTTTTAAAAAAATTTTCATGCACTAAAACACACTATATTGCCCAAATGTTTGGTAAAATATAAAAGATAATCTTTTGCTGAGTTCATAGATACCAAACATGACATGCTTTAAAATTGCACACAACCGTGCAGCGGCGACAAACTACATACATTTTTAAAAGCCTTTAAAAGCCTTTACAGGTTACCACTTTAGATGTACAGTGGAAGTCTACTGCTAAAATGACTACCCTCGATCTGACGTCCGCGGTGATACCTCACATGCATGGTGCAATTGCTGTTTACATATGACACAAAACCGACGCTTGCTTTCGCCTTTGCATGCGAGCATGGGGGGACAGGGGTGCTTTTTATTTTTATTTTTTTTTAATTATTATTTATTTTGCTTTTTCATTTTAATTTTACACTGTTCCTTCATTTTTTAAAATAATTTTTATTGTTATCACAGGAAATATAGCAATAGGTAGTGACTTTTTAAAAAAAAAATAGGGGTCTATTAGACTCCAGATCTCTCCTCTGCCCTCAAGCATCTGACCACACCAAGATCGGTGTGATAAGATGCTTTTAAAATTTCCCAATTTCAGCCCACATGTATGCAAGACAAGTTTGAGCCAACACCCGTTGGAAAAAATCCATAGATCTTGTTGTCGGAATGTCCGATCAATGTCCGACCGTGTGTACAGGGCATAACTGTAATGCCCCGTACACACGGTCGGACATTGATCGGACATTCCGACAACAAAATCCTAGGATTTTTTCAGACGGATGTTGCCTCAAACTTGTCTTGCATACACACAGTCACACAAAGTTATCGGAAAATCCAATAATTCTAAACGCGGTGACGTAAAACACGTACGTCGGGATTATAAACGGGGCAGTAGCCAATAGCTTTCATCTCTTTATTTTGTTGTCGGAAAATTGTATAGCCTGCTCTCAAACTTTGTGTGTCGGAAAATCCGATGGAAAATGTGTGATGGATCCTACACACGGTCGGAATTTCCAACAACAAGGTCCTATCACACATTTTCCTTCGGAAAATCCGACCGTGTGTACGGGGCATAACAGTTCCAGGTTCGGGTCTCTCAAAATGCTATGGCATCTTTGGAGAGCCTGTGAAAGTGTAGACTGTGCCCTACATTAATACGCCACTAGTGTGTGGTAGCGTTGGAAACATTCACCGATGCAGAGACCAGGTTGGCCAGGACAGGAGGGACAATAATAGCAAGTGTCACGCCTATATCCGCGATTTCCACAGACACAACATCTTCTTTGGGGTGATTATTGGATAGGGGTACCAGGGAGGACATACGGAAAATACCTCTCATGCAGCCGGCTCACTGCATTTGCATTGGTAAGTTGGGGCACTGCACCTTCTGCAAACAGAAGGGCTGCGACAATCTATTCCTGGAATTTAGGGAGGATCCAGTTCGTCCTGACGCTTTGTACAGCACATAAGCGTTCAGCAGAGCCAATTGAAATAGGTATACAGACACTTTTTTGTACCAGCGTCTGGCCTTACGGGCATCAACTGGTCATTGAGGTCCTCCCCTCCCATATTAAGGTTGTATTCGTGGACACAGAGGGGTTTCTCCGCAACACCAGTATCTGCGTGAAGGGAGGACCGAATGAAAACAGAATTAAAACATTCCGATTATCCCTCCACTTCACTGTGAGCAAATTATAACACTTCAAGCAGACTCTCTACCCCGTCTAAGTCGGGATTCTACAAGCCGTTGGGGGAAGCCCTGGTGATTAAACAGTGCCACATGCGCCAATTCCATGATCAGACAAGTGACTAAAAAGTGGCACGCTCGTGTAATAATTGTTCACGTACAAGTGGTACCCCTTTCTGAATAAGGGTGATACCAAGTCCCAAACAATCTTGCCAGTAGTCCCTATGTAGTCTGGGCAGTTTTCAGGCTCTACGTGACTCTCTTCCCTCGTTAACCATAAAACTATATGTATAGCCTGTTGCCCTGTCACTTATATAACTTGACCCCATATCTGGCACGCTTGCTGGGGAGATACTGTTTGAAAGACAAGCGGCCAGAAAATTGAATCAGGGACTCATTAACGCAGGCAACTTGATCAGGAGTAAACAAGGCTGCAAACTGTTGGTTGAAGTGGTTTACAAAGGGCCGAATTTTGGGGAGCCCAACATATCCAGTGTCACCCCGAGGAGGACAGAGTTCATTGTCATTAAAATGCATGAACCACAAGATCTGCTTGTATCTAGCCCTGGTCATGGAAGCAGAGAACACGGGCATATGGTAAATTGGGTCACTGGACCAATATGACCACAACTCGCTTTTTTTTAGTTATGCCCATGAAGAGGGATAGGCCCAGGAAGTATATAAACAAAAATGTCAGTGCTACTACCCATACATCACATAGAAAGCAGAGATCCCGGGTGCTCGATCCACAGTTGCTGGCCGAGTAGGTTAATGAGGAGAAGATGATCCGCACTCCGGTGATTGCTCTTAAGAAGTATAATATTTATTGACAAGCCACAGTGACTAAAACGCAAATAAGAACAGTTGACGCGTTTCAGCCTATAAGGCCTTAGTCATAACCAGGGCCCAGGAAGGTCTTAAATTCGGAAACTGTAATAGGTTTCCAATCTCTAGCAAGGGTCAACTGGGGGTTAGCGGCGATGAATTGACCAGCATACAAATTGCTTTGGTCCACAATAGAGCTATAGAGATCTTCTGTGAAAAACAGTGAATAAAAATCAAGTGACGTAAAATCAACTGTTTCCACCTGAATTCCGGGTTGGCCAGTGAATGGGGGAAATACATGTGCTGCAGAAGTAGTGGACTCCCAATCAGGGTCGGCATATTCTGCAGGAAGGGCACTATGGGCTCGATGGGCCTGTCTTTGGTGGCTGCGGGACACTACTTGTGCTAGCCACTGCACCAGCTTGAACTGCACTTATGGGGCTCGCCACGTCACCACGTGATACTGCATTGCTGGATGTATGACCAGGCTGTACTAGGCTGCTAGTGCTTGCCAGTTCAGCAGAAGGATGAGCGGCACTAGTACTGCTCTTTGCTCTGGGGTCGGGTACACCTGACCTTAGCAGGGACCACTGCTCTGTCATCAGAGCTATCTGTCAGGGTGCCGCTGCTGTCTACTGGTTCGTATACTAAGCCTGAATCTGACAGTGAGGTGGCTTCCCCTTCGCTCTCATCTGTCATGCTCAGCAACATGTAGGCCTCTTCACTAGTGTACTTCTGTCTGGACATATTGGCCTCTAAATTTATGGGTACAACTAGTGCGACTCACAGGTAAAAAGAGTACCTGATTGTCATCAACTGCTTCAATCGCTACCAAAAAAACTGTTAGCGGTTCGCAGGGATCAAGCCTGACTCTGCGAACGCTGCAGTTATGTGTGTTGTGTTTTGTAAGTGACAGTGATCACTGCACTTGGGTGGGCTGGACTGGGCGGAGGGGCTAAACGCAGGTGCTAGCAGGTATCTGGGCTGATCCCGCTATCGCTGCATTTTTGGGAACCCTAAACTACTGGGGACGCTAGTATAGATCAGATCAGATCAGATATTAATCCGTTCAGATACTATACTACTAAGGGAGGTGTACGGAGCGCGCATGGGTGTTAGCACTACTGGCACTAATCTGACGCTGCCTGGGACTGACACTGACCCTAACGGACGCTAAAACCTAACTGATGTCACCCGCTGGGTTAAACCTTTATTAGGTAATATACGGCGGATACCCTGATGCTCTAAAAAACAAATTAACTAACCTGCATCACCGTGACACTAATACGGTAATCACTGGTGCCAGAGACTGAAAGGGTTAACTAGGGGGCAATCAGGGGGGTTAAAACCTTTATTAGGTAATATATGGAGGTACCCTGATGCTATAAAAACCTGTCGGTGAAACTAACCAACTAACTGGCTAACTAGCGTCACCTGTGACACTAATATGGCAATCAGAAAATAGATCTACTAGTGACACTGGTGACAGGGGGTGAAAGTGTTAACTGGGGGGGGATCAAGGGGTTAAACTTTATTAGGGGGTTAATGGGGGTACCCTAAAGTTACCTGGGTATACTACTAACTACCCTAACGCTGATTAGTGTCACAAGTGACACCAATGCAGTGATCAGTGAACAATCTGAAAACTGCAATTGGTGACATAGTGACAGGGAGTGAAGGGGTTGACTGGGGGGTGATCGGGGGGTGAAATGTGTGCCTATGTGTACTGTGTCAGTGTAGTGTTAGTGTAACTCACGTTTGGATGTCCTCTCTCCTCTCTCTGGTACCGAAAAGGATTCCACGAGGGGAGGTGACATCACTTCCTCTGCCTGTGTTTACAATTCACAGGCAGAGGAGGCATTTTATTGGCCAGAACCGATCAGCAGGTCCAGGCCAGAAATCATTGGCCTGGACCTGAAGACTGATCAGTTCTGCAAAGAATCAGATCGGCACGGGCACAGCGGGGGCGTGCCTCCTGCCCGCGGGCACAAGCAATGTACTGGTACTTCGGAAGGGGAGGGGGCAGTGAAATCTGAATCCCCAGACACATGCTCCCTCAGGGTGAACTGGCTTTGTATTATTGAAGCACCTTAAAGTGAGGTAAACCTGTACTGTTATTATTACTGTGTTAGGATTATTATTATCTTCACTTATTAGTAGGTGAATGCGGCCCTTCACGCCTTCACATACATTGAATCCAGCCCTTAAGTCAGTGGTTCTCAACCTTACTAGTGTCGTGACCCCTCGATAAAATTTCCCAAGTTGTGGGGCCCCTAACAGTAAAATTATTTTCGTAGCGTGGGTTATCAGCACCCAAGGCAAGACAAGTAATTTGCGCCCCTAACCTACGGAAATTTATCGCTCCCTGAGTCCCTTCCACTCGTACAGTATTAAAACCCCTTCTGGTACATGTTAGTATGTACCACTCTTTCTCTTTGTTCTCCTTTCTTTCCCTTTTATCCCTCTCTATCCTAATTTTCATTTTTTTTTCCTTATCCATCTCTCTAGCCATCTTTCTTGTTCTTTCTCTTATTCTTTCTCTCCCTTTTTCTTTGTTCCTCCCCCTCTTTCCCTCTCTCTTCCATATATTCTCTATTTTTATTCCTTCTCTTACTCCTTGGTGGGGGGGAATGGGATGAGTGACAGTGCTGGCGGGCAGTTGGAATGATTGGCAGTGCTGGGGGGAGTTCCGATCAGCTAACTTCAGCCTTGATCAAGGTCATCTGCTGATCTGAAAACTGTAGTGGGGACTTTTAATGGCAACTATAATGACAGGTAGTGTTACTCACTGTGTCTACAACTTTGTGGTGTCTCATAGCAGTGACACCTATGCCAAAATCAGGAGATAGGGTCTCCTAGAGCCCCTCCCACTTCACATTCTTCACCAGTCAGCTGACCTCTAGTCTCTGCCCCCCAGCCATGCCGTGAACTGAATGGGCGGCTGTGAAGAGGCTGAGTGGGCTGCCACGGGCTCCAGGAACAGCCCAACTGGGGTGCCGCAGGCTCCAGGGACAGCCCTGCTGGGCGGCCGCAAAAAGGCTGGGACAGCAGTGCTGGCTTCAGGAACAGCCCAGGATTCGGTGACCCCTGGCAAATCATAAATTGACCCCCGAAGGGGTCCCGACCCCCAGGTTGAGAACCACTGCCTTAAGTGAAAAAAGGTTGCTGACCCCTGCCCTAGGCCAAGATAGACTCCATGGAGGAAGTTAAAGTACAGAGGAAAATACACATAGTGTAGTATTTCACCAAGATTTTAATGTAATGATAAAATCACACTTACAATGTTTAAGGAATTACACAGCATGTGTTACAAACAACCAGCAGATCCAAGAGGTCAGGCTGAACAGCAGAATAAAATCACGTGTGAGGCCCTCCCAATGCATTTGTCTGTAAGCAGCGTTGTCTGGGGTTATGAGGCTCCTATCTGCTTACTTTCAATAGCACTAAGCCGTTGCACCTGCACGTGCCCCCCACAACATGTGATTGACAGCCAAACATGGTGAGCACATGACCAGTAAGCCCATGTACCCAGTACTAAGTTGCTAACTTTAAAGGGCCAGCCCCCATACCCTGGAAAGTGTTAGTTTTCATAATGTTATACAAACTGGAATTTTGAGCATATGGATTGCCATGTTTTTGATCACCTTTTGTAGTCTTAAACACAGCAATTTAAAGGCTGTTGCAACCACTTTAAAGAGGTTGTAAACCCACGGGGATAAATAAAAAAAAAAAAAAACCTGCAAGACAAAGGCATAATGAGCTAGTAGGCATAGCAGAAGAAAAAGAGATTAATAGGTGACGGAATAATAAATATCAGTGGAGTGAAACTAACAAAAGACAAAATCAAAGTATTGGATAAAGGTCTCAAATTTGCACCAAAAAAGAACTTGAACAAATTCAATGCTTATGTAGACATTAATAAATTTGCTAGGAGTCCTCATATCAAGAAATACATGTTAAATAATCCAGGAGAAAATATATCAAGAAACAATATTGTGGAAAGTGAGATCAAGTTTAGCGATCTAAAGAATAAATACTTATTTAACCCCCCATTGGGAACAGAAGGGCATATTTAAGTATTCCGAAGAATGGTCTTAAAGGATCTTCAAGATCTTAAGACCACAAAAATAAATGACCCTGTTGATATCAAGAATGGCATCAAAAAACTTGAAGAGAGGAAAGATGTTGTGGTAAGACAAGCTGACAAAGGGGGAGCGATAGTAATCCAATCAAAGAAAGACTATCGGGAAGAATTAAACAGATAATTGAGTGATGTTGACACTTATAAGAAATTGCCTGGTAATCCAATAGTACGATATAAAGATGATCTAGCCTACCTAATAGAAAGAGGGAAGCCAAAAGGTTTATTAAACAAAAAAGAAGCGAAATATTTGCAGCTGCGTGGATGTTGTATTCCAGTAATATACACTCTCCCCAAGATCCATAAAAATAAAGAAAAGCCACCGGGAAGGCCGATAGTAGATGGAATAAACTCAGTTGGAGCAAGACTAGGGGAGTATATAGACTGGTTTTTACTGCCGTTTTTATGTTTAATTACTTGAGACAATCACATTTGATGATAGACCAGTGTATCTTGCAACGGCAGATGTGGCATCGCTTTACACGATAATCAACCACGGAGAGGCAATACAAGCAACCAAATGGGCCTTGAAGGAATTCAGTGGATTGAAGGCTGTGCAGAGGAAGTTCTTGCTGGATTGTCTTAGATACAGCCTGGACCACAATTACTTCTGGTATGAAAGTGATTTTTATAAGCAGATTTGCGGAATAGCGATGGGCGCCAAATATGCACCCAGTGTAGCCAATCTCTACATGGCCGAGTGGGAGAAAGAAGCTCTTTATAACAAGAAGCCGCAGCAACTCCTCCTATTTAAGACATTCATTGATGATATCATTTTCATCTGGGCTGGTGACAAAGAAAGCTTGATGGACTTTGGATTTAATTTGAATTCAAACGATAAGAACATCAGATTGACATGTGAGATAAGTGATGAGAAGATACAGTTTCTAGACCTGGACATTTCAAAAGAAGATGGTAAATTGATCACACAAACACATTTTAAACAGGTCGATAGGAATAGCTACCTCCCATTGGACGGCTGCCATCATGCCTCTTGGTTAGAGAATATACCTAAAGTCCAATTCATTAGGCTAAGAAGGATTTGTACCAAACAGGAAGTGTTTATGAAACAAGCTGAATTTATTGGCGAAAGATTTGTCCAAAAGTGTTATCAATATGGCTTTATCAAGGAAAAAATTAAAGATGTAGGGGCCTTGGACAGAAGGATATTGATTGAAGATTCAGCTAGAAATATAGATTTTATGAATGCTGTACCTCTTGTTATGGATTACAGCATTCAGCATAAACAAATAGAGAACATTTTTAAGAAATATTGGAATATCGTGAAAGCAGATCGACATTTAGGAATAATACTACCAGAAAAGACAAAATTCACTTAACGGAGAGCACCGACCTTGAGGGATCATGTGGCAAAGAATGTGTTGGATCCACCTACTCAAAAAAAGTTTTCCTTCTTTGATGAGAAAGGATTCTACCCATGTAAGACATGTTATACATGTAGGCATACAAATGAAATAAAAAAGAAAAAAATCTAGTTTTAAATCTACCGTCACGGATAGGGAATACCAGATAAAAGACTTCATATCCTGCCGAACACAAGGGGTGGTTTATCGTCTGGAATGTCCGTGTCAGATTCAGTACGTTGGACGAACTAAAAGGGAACTCTGGAAGAGATTAAGGGAACATAACCAAAATATAAAGAATGGCTTCCCAAAACATAGTTTGTCTAGACACTATGAGCAGTTTCACAATAGAGACCCCTCTTCTTTAAAGGTATGGGGGATAGATAGATATAAACCCCATTGGAGGGGTGATAATAAAGTGTTCAAACTCAGTCAGTCAGAATCTCGCTGGATATATGAGCTTCGCACATTGGCGCCATTAGGACACAATGTGGAATCTGACCTCAATTGTTTTATTTCTGATTATTGAAGTTAGTTCCCTTTTTCTTTCAATTTTTTACTTTCACTCCCTAGATATTTTTATATTTTTTGTTTTTACCTTCTCCTATTTAAAAACAATTGAGATGGTTTAATCATTGCCCTCTTTGCCAAACATTATTTTCTGTAATCTATTTAGATGGCAGGCTTTATGTTATGAGGGGCCTTCTTCATGAAATCAATTGTTTGGTCTTAGTTTAAATAATTGATTTTGGCTATTTCTCATCTTCTATGATGAGTTTTAATTATTTATAGTTTTATTAATTTGAGTTAGTCATTTCTTCTTTATGAGTACTGCGTGGTCTTGTGGCTGTTGCAGTTTAAACCTTTTTAGTTACTGTATTAGAGCTATGAATTTTTCATTAATGAACCTTCCATTTAAGTAATTGACAGTTTTGAAGCAATAAATCAGTTGTCCACTAGATGGCAGGTTTACGTCATGAGAAAATGTTATTCCATGTGATTGTTTTTAGCTTATATTTATTTTGCCCACTAGATGGTGCTAGTATATTCATTATATTGATTAAAATCCTGATGTGATCTTATTAATCAATTTTAACATTATATATACTATTAGGACAGATATGCTTTTAATATATTATATGAAATGTTGTTATTGTGATTATTTGTTTTATATATGAAGAGTAGGGTTACTATGGTAACCGTCCTGCTATATGAGTCACCATTGTGCACCTGTCTCTATTCCCTTTGAGAAAGTCACCTGATCAGTGACGCAACGCGTCAGGGAAGAGAGGCGGGTGACGTTCGGCTTTACGATCACGGCCGGGATCGGGAAGCACTAGCATTGATACGCTAGCACTAGCATTGATACGCTAGTTTTTATTATTTAAATGTAAGGTCAATACCTTTATTAAACGTATTGGTTTTGAAATACTGCACCATGGAGTCCTCCCTCCCTTTCTTTCATATGATTCACCAATTATTTGGTTGAGAATTTGGGGCGCCTGGAGAACGAATCTGGTGGAAAGGCAGGAGATCCATAGGAGAGGTGCCACTGAGGGGGCTGCCGAACGGATTGGATTTATTCTACCTGTCAGCAGGGCTTATTCCGTTCTGCCTTGAGGTGAGAGACTGGGGGGACCACATTTGTTCACAATTGGAGATTGGCTGAATGGTGGCACCGGAAATGAACTGTTTTTTCACACATTGAAATCGAGATTGTCACAATCTGATTGCACCGTGCATGGGACTTTTTCATACATTTTTTTATTTTATTTGGGATTTTTTCCACTTTCCCTTTCACTTTTTAAGTAAGCACTTTGTTTTGGATTACAGTGAACTTCATTATTATTAATTTATTCTGTCATTATAGCAAGTTACACCCTTGCTTATTTTTACACGTTTATTACACGCCCTTTACTATTCATCTTGTAACTTGATTTATTTGTATTGCCTTTGCACTGATTGCGCATGTGCACGTATATTTGCACTTTATTATAGTGACATGCGTTTTTGGTGCGATTCAAAATTTTATTTGTTATTGTACTTTTTGTATTGTTTTTCTTCACAGATTTCAATTATTCACATTATTATGCACTTTATTAGTGAGAATTGCACCTATATTATGATTTAGTCCTTTATCTGTTATAGGAAGATTTTTTAATCAACTTTTATTATTTTTCACATATCAGGTTTAAGGATTTATTCATCTTACAGGCAATATTTACCCTCTCCTTAAGGGCTTTAGTATTTGCTAGTTTCTGAGTGGGGTATCCTTGATTCATTTATTGATGTAACATTGATTCTATAATCTTTGGTTACGCAATTTGATGGAAGATAAATGTTAGGACGCATCATCCGTTTGGATCTTCCTATTGAATCTTCATTAGATTTTGTCTCTGTACATTTTTTATCCTTTATTTATGTTTTATTTTTATGTTTAAGTAAGCGCCGCATAATTAATTATTTATACCATGTCTCCTGGAGTTACTTCCAGGTATCGCTGTGTTTGGCCGGAGCCGCGATGACATCACCGTCAGTCACTGCCGGTAACAGCATGCCAGCTGAAGTAACGGCATGAACGAGCTGCTGCTTCAGTGCGCATGTGCCGATGACATTGGCACATGCTGATACAAGGGATATCTCCTAAACCATGTAGGTTTAGGAGATATCCATGGTAGCTACAGGTAAGCCTTATTATAGGCTTACCTGTAGTAAAATGTGGTTGTAAAGGGTTTACAACCACTTTAAACTAGCTTTGGTTTACAAATACAATAATAAAGATCAAGTCGACAAACCACTGTTGCACTTTATTTGGTTGAAACAGTTAACTGTCGCTTGCAAGTTGCCCTTGCTCTGTATTTTTTGTGTTCCAAAGCTGGACGAAAGTGCCTGAAGATTTGGACTGCCTTAATACAATAACCCTCAATGCACAAGAAAATGTAAATGCATATCTTAATGCAATAGATCGTCTGAATGGACCATACGGTGCCTTGCAAAAGTATTCACCCCTCTTGGCTTTTTACCAATTTGGTTACATTACAGCCTTTAATTCAATGTTTTTTTAATTTGAATTATACGTGATGGATCAGAAAACAATAGTCTGGTGAAGAAAAATTAGAAAAATATATACATAAAACAATTTTTCAGAAATAAAAAACTGATAATTACCATGTGCGTATGTATTCACCCTCCTTTGTTATGAAGCCCATAAAAAGCTCTGGTGCAACCAATTACCTTCAGAAGTCACATAATTAGTGAAATGATGTCCACCTGTGTGCAATCTAAGTGTCACATGATCTGTCATTACATATACACACCTTTTTGAAAGGCCCCAGAGGCTGCAACACCTAAGCAAGAGGCACCACTAACCAAACACTGTCATGAAGACCAAAGAACTCTCCAAGCAAGTAAGGGACAATGTTGTTGAGAAGTACAAGTCAGGGTTAGGTTATAAAAAAATATCCAAATCTTTGATGATCCCTAGGAGCACCATCAAATCTATCATAACCAAATAGGAAAAGAACATGGCACAACAGCAAACCTGCCAAGAGACGGCCGCACCCCAAAACTCATGGACCGGGCAAGGAGGGCATTAATCAGAGAGGCAGCACAAAGACCTAAGGTAACCCTGGAGGAGCTGCAGAGTTCCACAGCAGAGACTGGAGTATCTGTACATAGGACGACAATAAGCTGTACGCTCCATAGAGTTGGGCTTTATGGCAGAGTGGCCAGAAGAAAGCCATTACTTTCAGCAAAAAACAAAATAGTACATTTTGAGTTTGCGAAAAGGCATGTGGGAGAATCCCAAAATGTATGGAGGAAAGTGCTCTGGTCTGATCAGATTAAAATTGAACTTTTTGGCCATCAAAGAAAACGCTATGTCTGGCACAAACCCAACATATCACATCACTCAAAGAACACCAGCGAAACATGGTGGTGGCAGTATCATGTGGGGATGTTTTTCAGCAGTCGGGACTGGGAAACTGGTCGGAGTTGAGGGAAAGATGGATGGTGCTAAATACAGGTATACTCTTGAGCAAAACCTGTACCACTCTGTGCGTGATTTGAGGCTAGGACAGAGGTTCACCTTCCAGCAGGACAATGACCCCAAACACACTGCTAAAGCAACACTTGAGTGGTTTAAGGGGAAACATGTAAATGTGTTGAAATGGCCTAGTCAAAGCCCAGATCTCAATCCAAAAGAAAATCTGTGGTCAGACTTAAAGATTGCTGTTCACAAGCGCAAACCATCCAACTTGAAGAAGCTGGAACAGTTTTGCAAGGAGGAATAGGCAAAAATCACAGTGGTAAGATGTGGCAAGCTCATAGAGACGTATCCAAAGCGACGTGGAGCCCCAAAAGGTGGCTCTACAAAGTATTGACTTTAGGGGGGTGAATAGTTATGCATATTGACTTTTTCTGTTATTTTGTCCTATTTGTTGTTTGCTTCACAACAAAAAAAAACAAAATCTTTAAAGTTGTGAAAATGTATTCTGCACTGGCCAAGGGTTAATGCGAATGATGTGAGATGAAGTAGAGGATATGTATTTAGAGAGGCGTTCAATAAAGGATCCTTGCCTCCCAGACTTTACCTGGTCACAATGTGAGCAGCAGGGTGCAGTTCTTTCCAGGTTGCTGCCTGGAGAGAATGTAGATTCAGAGCTGTCCAGTCTTTGCTCCCAAGCCTTTTGCCTGGATGAGAAGTGTTTGTTCTCCTAGCTGCCCATCTACTTCTAGAATGTCCTAAACTAGTTTGTGCCTGAGACCTAAAGTGTCCTAGCCTGGCCTGTGCATTGGCATCTGAAAGATAGCTGCTTTCCTGGGTCTAAAAAATATGTTGGGCTGTGGCAGAAGCCAAAATATCCCTAAAGCTGACCAATGGCAGAGGTCAAAAAGATACTGGAGGATAGTAGCCTATCTAGGCCCAAAGAGTTCACTGAGAAGTTTACTGAGTGGAGGGAATTTTTGCTGCTTATTTTGGGTACCCCGTACCCCTTTCTCCCCAAGTGATATGGGCCAATTTATTGCAAGTAACGTTTTGAAGGATACTGAAGTCTGTCTGTCGCTGTTGGTAGTTCGGCAATTACCCTGGTGCAGCTACATAGCAGGTCACTATTGGGAAGATTAGGAGAGCCTCCAAAAACCCAGTAGCTCCTAAGAGGTTATTGCTACATATACATAATTAAAATGTAAAGGATAGAAATATAAAGGGAGAAGAAAATCATGCTATTCATAGTCACATTTTTCCCAGCTAGCTGTGGTTTGGTATGACTAACTATATACACTGTCTTCCATTTGTAGCTGTCACACAAGAATACATTATCCTTCTGCATGTGCATTAAATAGAAGAACATGGAAGTTGTCATAAATGACTACTATGTACATTTCATTCAAAAGATAAAATATTTAAAGGCTCACATGATGATTTATAGGAGCACTGGCATGAAAAAGGTTTGGTGTAGGAGGAAAGCATGATAGTATGGCCTCTTTCAGGAAGTGTTTGTACTTGGTGTTTCTATGGAAACACATTACATTATTTACAGTGTGTAGAAGCATGTGCACTGTAGAACAGAATATAGAATCTGAACCAATTCATAATTTACATTTAAAAATCTAGAACCCAATATGACTTTTATTAGTACCATTACAAGATGTGTAACAAATGCCCCAAAAATGCCACATTAACACTGTTAAACAAATTTCAATTTAAGACTGATGTGTGCACAAACTTCACTGTTTTTTGTACGGTTTTAAAGTATAAGTAGCCATCTAGCTGTTTACTCCTTTACACCTCTAGCTATTACTCCTTTTAAAATAAAATTACAGTGATTTGAATAGATACACATTTTGAATTTGTATTGCAAAGTTTAAATGAAAATACATTTTGATATATTTTGTTATATTGTATATGATTGCAGGTTTATGCTTTTTTATTTCATTTTACATAATGATCCATAGGTTATTCTCCAACTTTGTGTTTAGTTGCCTGGTAAACACCTGCTGAAATATGCCACATAGAGAGTTTATTGTTTTAAATCAGTCTGAGTAGAGAGACTTGGCACCTCAGTGTGCTCTTTAACTTTTATGGGTTGTATTCCTTTTAGGACAAGGCATGTCTTATAGTATTCAGATGCCCTCAGGATAAACTGCCTAGTGACCTCCCGTTCAGTACCTTGTCAAGCAATGCTGCTAGAATCTGTAAGACCCCTTTCACACTGAGGCAGTTTTCAGGCATTTTAGCACTAGAGATAGCGCCTGAAAACTGCCTCCCATGCTGCCCAAATATGAAAGCCCGAGTGCTTTCACTCTGGGGTGGTGTACTTGAGGGACATTAGAAAAAGTATACAGCGCTCCCACAATGCCCCTGCCCATTGAAATGAATGAAGCACAACACGGGCGCTTTTAACCCCTTCTTCGGCCACTAGTGAGGGTTAAAAGCACCCCTCTAGCAACTGAAAAGCGCCACTAAAACGAGCGTCACTTTAGAGCTAACGAACAAGCGACCCCAGTGTGAAAGTAGCCTAAAGAAAGTGAATGCTGGTATTAGAATTAGAAGATTAACATAGTGTATAGGACCTGCTTTCTTAGCTAGGGTTCCTCCAGAGGTTGCTAGGGGTACCTTGAGCAGTTATCAATTTTTGCCTCTTAGTTAAGTTGGCATTCTTACCATTAAGCACCAATGTAAGGGACATTTTTTCCATTGACCACCGATGTAAGGAGCATTCATTCCTCCTTCTGACCACTGGGGGAAGGTCCCCTTGGCAGAAGTGTGAGAAAGTCCTTTTTCTACTGACTGCCAATATAAGGGGGCCCTTCTCCATTGGCCACCAATGTAAGGGAGTACTTAACTTTCCCCAACAAATAAAAAAAAGACTACAATTTTCACTATCTGCATCTCTTTTATGGCTATTATTACAATTTTTTTTAATTCCATTGTTATTACTGAAAATATTTCTGCCATTTAGAACAGCATTAAGTGTCAAATACATAAAGTATGCAACATTCCATATTATTTTATATATTCTCATATATCAAATTACTGTTCACCATAATTTATGGTAAATGGTAGATATAGTAATTATTAGCAGTGGTCCTCTAAAAGTTATTTCAAGGGTTTCTCAGAAAGTTTGAGAAAGACCATTATTAAAGTAAACTTGGATAAAAAGAAAGGAGTGCCCGCTGTCCAGAGAAATGCAGCTTCTAAAGCATTTTTTCATAGATGTTTATTAAAAAGTAGCAACGCAGGAAGGGGGGGGGGGGGGGCATTGCTGGAGCACACGGAAGATGGCTGCCTAGAAGCCGAGCTCCTCACCAGCACAGACAACTGGAGCTCCATACCGCACACAGGGACACAGGAGATCGCTGGTTTCTGCCTCACACGGTTGTGGGCACACATCCCAGACATGTCCTGCAAAAGAAAAGAGAAAAACTGCCTGAGGCGGCTGATGAATTTCCTCTCCCCGTCACCCAGACATAGCAGCCAAGATGGCGGCAGAGGCTCTCCATGCTCTCCAGGCAAGCAGCCTCAGAGGACAAAATCAACAGGGCTGCTGGGCAAAGGAGGATACACTGATTCTCAGCAACATTCCAAGGTGAGCTCACAATGTTCATCCAGTTTTACCAGCCCTGCTAAAACTTAATTATTATAAAGGAAAAAGAACTGCTCTATAAACATGAACCCTAAAAGCAGCAACAAATTGAGTTTCTCCAAAACATCTGCTATGATTAAGTGTGAAAAGGAATTTAATCTATCTATCTCAGATCAACAATTGGTGAAAGCTGTTATGAACAATATATTCTAGATGTGCCACGCATTGGGAATTGGCCAAAAAAATTCACCTTTGCTGGTATATTACTCCCTATGCCATTTCCAAATTCCCCCCAGAGAAGCTCTAACC
This sequence comes from Aquarana catesbeiana, assembly GCF_042186555.1. Taxonomy (NCBI): domain Eukaryota; kingdom Metazoa; phylum Chordata; class Amphibia; order Anura; family Ranidae; genus Aquarana; species Aquarana catesbeiana. Next base: position 597,150,651 of record NC_133324.1, read on the forward strand.
ACTGCTGGAGAGGCTGCAGACAAGTGGTAATTCTAGAACATATATTTTGGCTCTGCAGCCAATTGAGAGCATTCTGGAAAACTGTATACCAGCTTATTGCAGCTGTGACAGGGGTGGCTCTGCCAGCATCAGCACCATAGGCGTGCGCACGGGGTATGCCTGGGTACACCCTAATCACCTCCTGTTAGTGTAGCTGCATGCCGGCTGTCTCCCAAGTTCTCCTGTGAAATGCTGCAAGACTGTATAGCACTTTCACATTGAGCAGATCGCCAGGCTTGTAAGAGCCACTAAGTGCCTTAAACTGTCATGTAATGTTCCTGCTTGCAGAGACCATCTGTCAAAACTCGGCGGTGGTGTCGGGGGTGGGCGGGGTCAAACAGCTATCATACACCAACCAACGGGATAGGGGCTTGGCTGCCGCTCCATGTATGTGACTCTGCCCCTTTTTATGCAGTTCAATCACTGGCTGGTGCTTGATAGCTGATAGAAAGGGACGGAGCCACATACACGGAGTGGCCCTTCCAGCCCCTATCCTGTTGGATGGCCCATCCCCGACATCACCGCCGAGTTTTGACAGATAGTCTCTGCAAGCAGGGAAGTTACATGACAGTCTAAGGCACTGAGAGGCTTTTACAAGCCTGGTGATCTTCTCAACGTGAAACTCCCCCTCTCCTCTATCAGTGCCAATCAATGCCACTTGTCAGTGCCAATCAGTGCCAACCAATGCCACCTATCAGTGCCAATCAATGCCACCTGTCAGTGCCAATCAGTGCCAACCAATGCCACCTATCAGTGCCACCTGTCAGTGACAATCAATGCCAACCAATGCCACCTATCAGTGCTAATCGGTGCCATCTGTCAGTGCCAATCAGTGCCACCTGTCAGTGCCAATCAATGCCACCTATCAGTGCCAATCAATGCCACCTGTCAGTGCCAATCAGTGCCAGCCAATGCCACCTATCAGTGCCAATCAGTGCCACCTGTCAGTGTCAATCAGTGCCAACCAATGCCACCTATCAGTACCAATCAGTGTCACCTATCATTGCCTATCAGTGCACATCAGTGTGCCTATCAGTGCTGCCAATCAGTACTGCCTATCAGTGCCAACCAATGCCACCTATCAGTGCTGCCTATCAGTGCCCATCAGTGCTGCCAATCAGTGTCACCTATCAGTGCCAATCAGTGCCGATGAGTGCTGCCTATCAGTGCCAATAAGTGCTGCCTATCAGCACTGCCAATAAGTTCCCATCAGTGCTGCCAATCAATGCCCATCAGTGCACGGAGTGCAGGGATGGGGAGATGAACTCAGCAAACAGGCACATTGTCCATGGGGGGCCGGCCTGGTGGGGCACAACTAAAATCTGTTGATGTTTATTAATGCCACATGCCAATCTTTAGTAAAATAGGTAATCACCAGACTACTATTTACAATAAGCTACTGGAGGTAAAATAAAAAAGTGTCAGTAAAAGTCCTGCTGCTAAGCACTGTTATGTGTTCCCACACCACAAAAAAAAAAAGTGTAGCGCTAACTTACTAATCAACAACTTAACAATAATCTCTAATGTATGGAAATCTCAATAAACGTCAATATTACCACAATACCGGTCTCTGTGATATGTAACGTCACATATAATACACATCAAACTGAAAAAAGACATAAAAAATTAAACTCTGCAGGGATGGTGGAAACCCCTCTACAGATAATTATAATGTGAATTTTTGCACTTGAAGTTAATTTTCCACCACCCTTGCTAAGTCCATGTCTTTATTGACCTTACTTTGTGCACTGGTGCGCAGTCATGTTGGAACAGGAAGGGACCATCTCTAAACTGTTCCCACAAAGTTGGGAGCATGAAACTGTCCGAAATGTCTTGGTATGCTGACACCTTAAGAGTTCCCTTTACTGAAACTAAGGGGCCAATCCCAACCCCTGAAAAACAACCCCACACCATACTCCCCTCTCCACCAAATGATTTGGACCAGTGCACAAAGCAAGGTCTGTAAAGACATGGATGAGCGAGTTTGGGGTGGAGGAACTTGACTGGCCTGAGTCCTGACCTCAACCCGATAGAACACCTTTGGGATAAATTAGAGTGGAAACTGCGAGCCAGGCCTTCTCATCCAACATCAGTGTCTGACCTCACAAATGCGTTTCTAGAAGAGTGGTCAAACATTCCCATAGACACACTCCTAAACCTTGTGGACAGCCTTCCCAGAAGAGTCGAAGCTGTTATAGTGGCAAAGGGTGGGCCAACTCAATATTGAACACTACGGACTAAGACCGTTAAAGTTCATGTGCGTGTAAAGGCAGGTGTCCCAATACTTTTAGTAATATAATGTAAATATATATATATATATATATATACATATATATATATACTCACATGTGTGTTTGAGCTTTGGGGTGCACACCCTAATGCAAAAAGCTGCGCTTGCCTATGATCAGCACCACAGGCCCTGCTCAGTATTGATACAGATAAACTTCAAAATGTGATTAGGTCAATAATATTTAATATATTACATGCAGCACGCCTGATGATAGTCCGGAAATGGAAGTCTGTATCTACTCTACAAATCTTGGAGGTTGCAAAATATATACACATGATTTATGACTTTGAGAAATTATTGGATGATAGATAATAATCCGTATAGGTTCCATTAGAAATGGGAACGCTGTGTAACATTTTGATACGGCAAACTATTGTAAAGTTTTTTTTGTTGTTCATTCGCCTCAAACACTGAAGACAGCAACATACAGTGTCTCACAAAAGTGAGTACACCCCTCTTATTTTTGTAAATATTTTATTATATCTTTTCATGTGACAAAACTGAAGAAATGACACTTTGCTACAATGTTAAATAGTGAGTGTACAGCTTCTATAACAGTGTAAATTTACTGTCCCCTAAAAATAACTTAACACACAGCCATTAATGTCTAAACCTCTGGCAACAAAAGTGAGTACACCCCTAAGTGAGCATGTCCAAATTAGGCCCAATTAGCCATTTTCCCTCCCCAGTATCATGTGACTCGTTAGTGTTACAAGGTCTCAGGTGTGAATGGAGAGCAGGTGTGTTAAATTTGGTGTTATCGCTCTCACTCTCTTATACTGGTCACTGGAAGTTCAACATGGCACCTCATGTCAAAGAACTCTCTGCAGATCTGAAAAAAAGAATTGTTGCTCTACATAAAAATAGGCTAGGCCATAAGAAGATTGCCCAGACCCTGAAATTGAGCTGCAGCATTGTGGCAAAGACCATACAGGACAGGTTCCACTCAGAACAGACCTCGCCATGGTCGAACAAAGAAGTTGAGTGCAGCCTGTCAGTGCTCAGACCATACGCCGCACGCTGCACTGCATCAAATTGGTCTGCATGGCTGTCATCCCAGAAGGAAGCCTCTTCTAAAGATGATGCACAAGAAAGCCTGCAAACAGTTTGCTGAAGACAAGCAGACTAAGGACAAGCATGTGTGGCGGCAACCAGGTGAGGAGTACAAAGACAAGTGTGTCTTGCCTATAGTCAAACACGGTGGTGGGAGTGTCATGGTCTGGGGCTGCATTAGTGCTGCTGACTCTGGGGAGCTACAGTTCATTGAGGAACCATTAATGCCAACATGTACTGTGACATACTGAAGCAGAGCATGATCCCCTCTCTTCAGAGACTGGGCCGCAGGGCAATATTCCAACATGATAACGACCCCAAACACACCTCCAAGATGACCACTGCCTTGCTAAAGAAACTGAGGGTAAAGGTGATGGAGTGACCAAGCATGTCTCCAGACCTAAACCCTATTGAGCATTTGTGGGGCATCCTCAAACGGAAGGTGGAGGAGTGCAAGGTCTCTAACATCCACCAGCTCCGCGATGTTGTCATGGAGGAGTGGACTCCAGTGGCAACCTGTGAAGCTCTGGTGAACTCCATGCCCAAGAGGGTTAAGGCAGTGCTGGAAAATGGTGGCCACACAAAATATTGAGTTATTTTAAGGGGACAGCAAATTTACACTGTTATAAAAGCTGTACACTCACTACTTTACATTGTAGCAAAGTGTAATTTCTTCAGTGTTGTCACATGAAAAGATATAATAAAATATTTACAAAAATGAGAGGGGTGTACTCACTTTTGTGAGATACTGTATATGAAAGAGTTTAAAGAAGTACTACTAATTGCTTGTGCTATTACTAAGCAATTGGCTGTTGTTTGAAAATTGAGATATTATATATACTGATGACAATTTTTTTTAACATATGGCAATGGTTACAACATTGATGTTAAACTGTCTGTAAGAAAATTTAATAAAAACAATTTGAAAGAATATATTTGTAACAAAAAAAAGTAGCAGCACCTACATCAAGCCATCTTGTTTCAGCGAATAGACTCTTATGCAACTAAAGCTGGCATGCTGATACAAACATGATACAAAACAATTAAATAAAATTATGGTAGATTAATAACTAAAGTGGGATATAATAAATATTTGAGGAGGTGTTATTTAAATAGCAACATCATGGTGTGATCCACAAGGGGAGGGGCCACAAACGGGACTACAGCATATATTAAAAGAAGAGGGAAGAGGGAGGGGGGGTTACAACTAAGAACAAACTGTGGAATTGGGAAAGCTGCCCTAAAAATAAATAAAGTCCAAAACAGTTGACATCAAGACAAGTGAGTGTTCTTTGAAGATAAGAAGGGTTATAATAACACTACAGTGTGCATCCACAAATAAAGTGCCCGACCACCGTAGCTGTAGATTAGGCTTACCGGATGGCAAGCTTCAAAGGGCAGGTGGCTATAGCCCAGCCCAGGCCTTTAAGCTTGCTGATGACCACAATAGTGTTCAGATGGTGAAGGTCGCTCCCCAGAACATAGGGCATGGACACAAACGCCAGCGGCGTTGAATCAAACAAGCATGTATGGACACCCAAGTCCAAGGTCATGATCTCCAATTAGGAAAAGGTGCAGGCACACGATCTCAGCAGTGGGATGGGCAAAACAAACCAAAGGCCGGACAGCAACCACAATCTCCTGATCTTGTGTGGTATCTTTTAAGATTTTTCTCCAGCTCTCTGCACACCACGCCACAGCACCAATGAAAGAGAACAAACTGTATCAGGATGAAAAATTAGATTTATGTTTAACACTAAAAAGGGAATTATATTAGAACGATGCATATATGTATGCACCTCCACCAAAGGGTGAACACGTATATGTGCATCTGTGAGTAAAATACATGGGTGGACATGAAAAAACATCAAAATATATATGAGCACAGGAGAACAATAATAAAATCCATTATAATGTATGCAAGCATAGACCATCTATAAACTCCATCATACATTTAAAATTACATGCACGAGGAATATATATTGACACACATATGTATGATGGGGGAATTTTTTTTTTTATACATATAAACCTGTACAAAATGTAAAATATGTTGAATATGATTAAAACTAAAAACTAAAGAGTAAGGGCTGGTGACGCCCATACGGAATAAAAGATAATATTACATACAGGTAATGGTATTCTAAAAAACGCGTATAGTGTGTAAACCAAAATTGTCATGTGATCACACTGCTTGAAGGTGTGCTAAATATATTCAAACAACCATGCAGAAAAAAGGGGGGTAAGGTAAATGTATACTGAGATCATCTACACTAAAACACTGTGTCTATTCTCTGGAGACAGATGTGATGGCTATCAATATTAATGTCACCTATGTATATAACATACTATAAGTAACAGTTACATAAGGTAGTACTTACTATGTGAAGAATACCGAATGTATAGAAAGGACCATAAGGGTCAGCTGTGTAAAGAAGCAGAGTATGGGAAATTGGTGAATAATTCAGTAAGGAGGAACACAGTCTATAGTTACAGGAGGGTATGGACCTCAATATCTTCATTTAACCCTCTGGGTGCTAAAGTCCCTAAAGGATAAAGAACATTAGGGCCTCTAAGATGAAGGAGATTTGTCTGGGATTAATTAATGGGTCCATGGAGAGAAAATGTTCAGTTGCTTGAAGACCTACATCATGAGGGATGAAGGTGTACAATGATGTTACATCCAAGAACAGCCACCAATAGGAGAGTTCCCAAGTATAAGGTTTTAACATTTCTAATAAATGTGGTCCATCGCGGATATACAATGGTAAATTCTGGGCAGAAGGCTGCAGGAACTGGTCTATGTAGACTGAGAAACCACTGAGCTATCCATAGCTGCAACTATGGGTCGTCCGGGAGGTTTGGTAGGGTCCTTGTGTATTTTTGGGAGGTGATAGAAGTATGGAGTACTATAGAAATTCTTCTTAATGAAATTGGCCTCATGCTTACTGATTATATTATCCTTACGGGCCCTGCGAATAATGTCTGCAGCTAAAAGGGAATATTCATTAGTGGGATCATTGGGAATCATTTTATACGTGCTGTTGTCAGACAGTAGTCTTAGGGATTTCTGTAAACAGTCGGTTTTGTCCTGGATAACTATACTGCCCCCTTTGTCAGCTGGTCTAATGATAATACTATCATTCCTCATGAGTTTCTCAAGGGACTGACGTTCCATACTGCTGAGTTTAGATCTGAGATGGGAAACGGACGTGTCTTGTTTACACATTTTGATTAATTCAATGTATACTACTTGATAAAAAGATTGAAGATAGGGTCCTTTACAGTGGGTTGGGTTGAAAATTAACTTAGGACGTAGGTTAGTGTATGTTACAGGGGGGGATGTGGGTGCATGTTGAGTTAGCCATTCTAAGTCGTCCTCATGATAGTTCTCCTCATAGTGATCTTGTAAAATGACAAGATCTGTATCAATTAGGGAAACCTTGGCAGGGGGTAGGCTAGTGGGTATGTCTGGGGGTGGTATGTTTTTTGACGCTTGTATGCTATAAAACCTTTGGACAGTTAAATATCTGATAAATTTGTTCAAATCTTTGAATAATGTAAACGAGTTGGGCCATGTGGTTGGAGCAAATGTAAGTCCTTTACTTAATAAGGAAATGACAACTCCATGGAAGATAGGTTGTAAATTTTTACAGTTTTCTCATTTTGTCTTTTCTTTCTACCTCTTCCCCCTCTCCTTCCTTTTCTACGTGTTTTCTTTTTGAGAGGCATGGAGAGGGGCCCTTCTCTAAAAAAGTCTTAGTATTGACAAGTATTAAAGGGCTATCGGTAAGATGGTTACTACCAAAAACAGGCTTGGATGGTGGGTCACAGGGGTTAATCAGATCACTGGATAATTGTGATGCCGTAATAGTACTGTGTTGAACTATAGTAGATATGGCTGTGTATGGGATAGATGTAGGGACAGGTGTGGCTGAAACTGGGATGTTATCCGAGACTACTTGGCTATACAGTCTAGTGGGGGCAGGGGTTGGTTTGGGTGGTCTCCTAATACGTTGGGGTTTGGGTGTGGGAACCAATGGTGCATGGGGCACCAACGGATCCAAAGTAACTAATGGTAACCTAGCATTGGGCCTAGTTTGGGTAGGTTCCATAATTTGCCTGCCGTATGGACAACAGGACATGAGAGGGACCGGATCCGTACAGTATCTGGGCTTCTTCCAACAGAATACTCGGTTGAAATTGTAATCGTCTAGATCTCTTCTGAACTTGCTGAGTATATTGCAGATAAGGTCATCCTCACGCCGAATAGAATTCCGTTTCAGCGTAAGTAGCCAAGTGTGTGGCAAGTGCAGGACAATGTTACAGATATAAACACATAAACCTTGTATTTTTTCTTTCAGAGCAAGAAATTTCATTTCTCTCTGCTGGATGACAATGTCTATCCAATCCAGTTGCTGGTCCATCCTATTGACTGTTGACTCGGAGCGTGTAGCCTGTGTGCTCTCTCCAAGATTTCTCCTCCTTGTCGCTTCCCATGTTTCTGCTTCCGGTGACGTCATTGGATGCATTCCACCTGCGTTCCATGACGGTTCCAGCCGTCCTCCTGGTGGCCACAGGATTAATGTGCATTAATTGCTGTGCCATTAAAATTTTATCTAACTTATTGCACTTAGGTGGCGCTTCCTTTTTGTTTCCTTGTTTTCCCAGTACAGAGCTCTCTCTATTTAAGGATAGCGGCCACCCACCACCATTTTATGATTTACTATTTTACATACCACTATATCGACTATTGAACTGTGACTGTGTCCTTTACAGCCATTGTCTGTTGCATGTATAGAGGTGCATTCATCTTTGCGCTTACAGTTTTCTTTTCTCTTAGTATGCAGCAACAGCCCTGAAGAAAGGGGAGTCTATTCCCCCAAAACGTGTTGGCTTGTACATATTGCTACTCTGTAGCCTCCCTGGCGGTTTTCCCGAGTGTGGCTCGGGGTTACATTTCAGCACTATTAGCGGTAACCCCGAGCCACACTCGGGATTACATCGCAGGATCCTGGTGTGGCTTTACTTACCTTGTCCCTGGGATCCTGCGATGTCCCCCGCTGTGTCTGCGGGCTCCGTCCTCCTCTGAAGCCTCTCCTTGCCAGGCTCCGTTCCCTGCGAGCGTCGCGACGCACGGGGGCGGAGCCTGGCGGAAAATAAAAAAAATTGTAAAAATCATAACACATACAGTACTGTAATCTTACAGCTTACAGTACTGTATGAAATGATTTCACATCCCTTTTGTCCCCAGTGCTTTGGCCCATGCCCTGCATGCAGTTTTATATTATATATACTGTTCTTTCTGCCTGGAAACTGGAGATTGTCCATAGCAACCAAAAAGTGTCCCTTTACGTCAAAAGTGGCTTTAGATCAGCTAGAAAACAGCGATAGTAAATTAGAACACTTGCAGAATTGGACGATAGTGAATCGTGGGGAAATTTATTTTATTATTATTATTTTTTTTTTTTTTTAATTATTTATTTTTATTTATTATATTATAATTTATGTTTTTGTGTTTCAAACTTTATCAAACCCGGGATATCTACTAGACTCTTGTTTGGACAGATTTAAGTGTGTTATTGTTAAGAATTACAGACCTACAATATAAAACGCCAAATTTCCATGCAAAATAATTGTACCGCTTTCAGCACCTAAAATCCGAAATAATCATACCGCCAGGGAGGTTAATAAACGTCTATGAATCATACTTTAGAAGTTGCATTCCTGTTTCTTTCTCTCTTTTTTTTTTTATTCAAGTCTACATGCTGAAACGACCATAAGGTCACACAGAAAAGGCAGCAGCCCAAGCCCCAAGAGGGCTCATCGCCACCATCTATCACTGAGCACTATCCACCGGAAGGCATTCCTTCCTTTTTGCCCACACAAATACTCATCCAGGACCAGTGACCAATCTCAGTCAATCGAGCGTGGTCTCCATCCAACACAAGCATTATTGAAGTAAAGCAAGGACCAGGAAAAAAAATACTTATGCCCCGTACACATGGTCGGATTTTCCGATGGAAAATGTCCGATCAGAGTGTGTTGTCCGACATTCTGACCGTGTGTGGGCTCCATCGGACATTTTCCATTGGATTTTCCGACACACAAAGTTTGAGAGCAGGCTATAAAATTTTCCGACAACAAAATTCGATTGCGTCAATTCCGACCGTGTGTGGCCAGTTCCGATGCACAAAGTGCCACGCATGCTCAGAAGAAATTCCGAAACGGAACAGCTCGGTCTGGTAAAATTAGCGTTGTGGATACAGCACTTTCGTCATGGTGCAATGTAAAAAATGGTTTAATACAGCGCACTCTCTTCTTCTATATAATGTGAGAAGAATGAAGTAGTTTTGCTGCTCATATTCACACAGACTTCTCACAAACTTCTTTCTTTATTATTTATCGGGATTCCCTCAATATATTTTGATTTGACACATCTGACAAAATTATTTTTGGGTTGTTTTCTTTTTTTTTTTTTAAAGGCTGTTTTTTGTTTTTTTTGGGGGGTTTGTATTTTTTTCAAGGCTGATATTTGTTTTATTTTTTGGTTAGTTTTACTCCCTAATATTTTTGTGTGTGTTTTGTGTGTCAAGTTACCACAACACCATTGATATCTTATATTATTTAATCTCAAGAAGGTTGCTTGGTGTTGGTGTCCCTTGTTAATTTTTTGAAATGTACCTGAATCCTCACAACTGTCCTTTTTTAAGGAAAACACACATAGGCAAGTGTAATTGAAACAAAAAATCCTTTATTAAGGGCTCAGAACCAAACAAAGAGGGAGGCAACGCTGGAGAAACAGCAGAAATTGGCGAAGCCTTGGACCCCCAGGGCAGACATCAATTATTTAACATCAAAATTGGTGGCCTGAGGAGTCCATATCTAAGGGAGTGCAATCTGGTCCAGAAGTCCCAGAGATCATGAAAGCAGCAGATGACATGTATGTCCCCAGGCTGTGGTACTACAAGAGGCTGCATATTTTGCAAGACCAGACTGAACCCAGGGTCATCACTTTCTGGTCTTCTTTCCACGCTTCCTTTCCGGCTGTGGCTTTGGTGTTGGAGATGTGGCAGGAGGAGGAGTAGGACCTGGAGGAGGAGGAGTAGTGGGACCTGGAGGAGGAGGAGGACTATGTTTGAGGTCACAAATGTGGGTAACACATGTTATTTGGCCCCCCAACCCCTTATTGAGAGCTTCCAAAATTAAGGACTCACACAGGAGGCGTTGGCCCTCCTCCATCTGCAGCATTTTGCAGGCAGTTATGCAAGCAAAGTCCTCCTCCACAGTGTAGGGGGTTCTCAGGGCCTCTGTAGCCTTCCAAAAGAGGCCTATGGAAGCCTCCTCCAGGTTACTCCTCTTCCTGCCACTTTGTCTTTGCGGGTGTAGGGGAGGGACCTGGGTATCAGGCAGCCTGCTTGGCCCGGCCACCTCCTGGCTGAGACTTCCCTGTGTATGAAAAAGGGACTTGGTTTTAGTTTTTGCATCATCAATCACAATCTTAAATTAGTACTCCAAACTAACATCTAGTTAACATCATTGATTGGACAAGCAGAAATATTTAGAGGAATGCTATACCTGGCTCAATCTGGGCTCCTCCACATGTTGCTGCCTGGAAGGCCCAGGTTGGGCGTCAGAAGCCTCAGCTGGGGGGGAAGGAAGCGTGGAAGGAAGACTGGAGAGTGATGACCTGGGTTCAGTCTGACTTGCCAGAAAATGCAGCCAGTCATAGTACCACAGCCTGGGGACATAAATGTCATCTGCAGCTCCGGATCTCTGGGAATCCTGGACCGTCTTGTGCTCCCTTAGATATATACTCCTCAGGTCACCAATTAAGATCTTCAAATAGGTGATGTCTGCCGTGGGGATCACCGTCTTCACAAATTCCAGCAATTGATCCAGTGCTGACTTCCTCTTTGTTTGGTTCTTATATTCATGGTGGTTTATCTCCCATAGACAAGGCAGCTCCCTGAACATATCAATGAAGACTGGCATAAAGTCCTTATCTTTCAAGATATCCATTTTCACTGCAAGACACAACACAAGACAAACCCTAATGTCAGGCAAAACTCTCCTAATCTTGTTACAATATAGGCCTCAATCTAGAAGCAGTATAGGCCCAAGTTTAGATCTTACCTTCGTTATCACGATCGGCGCCTCCGATACTTCTTCCTCCGCTCACAGATCGTACGTACTACGCATGCGTGTTACGCTTTATACACACTGCGCATGCGTGTAACTCCGCCCGCCCCTGACGTTCTTTCTAGTCTATTCCCCGCCTCTTTTCGTTTGGCGCAGTGGGGGAAGAGCACATGGAGGAGACACAGAAGGTGCATCCTAATTATAGCAACAAGGAGGAGGGGGAGGAAAGCCCGGAGCCAGAAACGTCTGGATCCAGAAGGAGAAGATTTAAGGCCTCAAATATGTCCTTTGGGGAGATGTTGGAGATTGTCGACATCCTGAAGAGGGCCGACTATGATGGAAAGTATGGACCTTACCCCAACCCCAATGTCCGAAAGACCAAGATAATGGCGAAAGTGGTCAAAAGTCTGCACCGGAATTTCGGGGTACGTCGATCGAAAGATCAGCTCAGGAAGCGGTGGTCGGACGTCAAATTAAGAGAATATGAGCAGTACAGAAAGATCCAGAGAGTGCTGCAAAAAAGTAAGTAGTTGTCCTGTGTTCCTATTCTTTTTGTGTTTATTACGTTCGTGCTGCTCCATGTGCTTTTCTTAACTGTTGTACAGTTTAAAATGGCAACTGTCATGTTCATGGGCACATTATTCGTTCGTATCAAACATTTTTCTTTCGGCCTATAAAACACCATTGTTTTGGCCATATGCATTTGCCCACATTTTTTAGTGCCTACTTGTATGAAAATAATTTGGTTGTGTAGATGGGTTTGTTACTAGAATGAAATGCAAACTCGATTCTGTGTAAGGAGAGGACACTCAGCAGCAGTTTTCACATCTGGACACTGGAGCACTAGTGTGGGACACAAGAACACCCTTTTTTATTAGGGGGCCCACACAGGTGCTCCAGTGTATACTATAGGGGTGTCTCCATCTGTGAAGCTTGGACAAAACAGGTAAAGTATTGAAGCTTGACAAAGGACACTAAAAATTCTACATCTTGGAACTCTGCCAAAATAGACACTTGTACCCCACTTCCAAGCGATGTTTCATATTTATAGTTCTGCCATCAAATATCTGTGTGCTAAGTATACCATTTTTTTTTTACATAGGGGAGAAAAGACTCGGAGGACACCCCTCATCCGAGGAGACCAGAGACCCCCCACCTCTGGAAGAAGGGGAAATTCCCCAAAGACAAGAAGAGCAGGAGGAGGAAGACGTGGTGGAAATTGTCACCACACCAGGTGAGTGTCTGCGACCACAGGCTCAGGTAAGAGATGGATGCCGGCATATTTATAATACATGTTTTTTTTTGTTTCTATCTTTTTAGGTGATCGTGATGTTGTGGATCCAGGGCATTTCACCTCAGAAAGTGCACAGATCCTGATTGGGGAGATCATGGGGTGTAATGTTGTATTGGAAAATATCAAGAAAAACATCAATGATGTTTTTCAAAAAAATAAGAACATCATTGATGTTTTGGGGAGAGTTTAAAACCCCTCCAAATCCCTTTTGTTTATGGTGTGCTACAATTTTTAAATTTTTTGTCGAATTGTAGAAAAGCCAAATTTTGAACAGGCACACAGTATGTCAACATGTTCTATCTGCCATCACGGGAGATCAATGGACGCGTTTTGGGGGTGCAACCCCTTCCTCAATAATAAAGCTGAGAGGAAGGGGTTTCTCCCCCAAAACACGTCCCTTGATCCCCCGTGATGGCAGGTAGCACATGTTGACATTCAGGTATTTGTTTGCATCTTCAAAATTTGGCTTTTCCTGGGGTGACTTCACCCCGTCTGAACGCAATATCAAACACAGTTCCTAAATACTCATGTCTGATATTGCCTTCAAGTTCTACCAAATGTGAACTTTGTAAGTTCAAAAGATTTGTGTCTTTCTTGTGTGTTTTTAAACATGTCTGTTTTACCTTAAATGAACATTTCTACTTTTTCTAATGCCAAAAATTGTTATACAACAAACATGTTGGTTTGTTTTAAAAACCTTTTCTAAATGCACATGTGATTGTGCAGGTATTAAAAAGATTTATATACAGTGTTTTCCTCTATAACGTGTAAATAAAATAAAAAGTGAACAACACGTGGAAAAAAACAGTGGCGCTTACTTCAAACAAATAATTACACCCTTACAGTGACTCCTCAACTAATTATACACCTGATGAAAATAAATATAAATACATATAAATAATGTGAACACCAAGTGATGAGTGAAAATCATATAACGAGTTATGCAAACAGATGTTTTTAGAACAAATTCCACACAAAAAAATGAGAATATCACTATAACTCATTAAATTGCGAGGATCTACTTCAAGACCAAAAAAACATAAAAAACATTTGCAGCAAAAAAAATGTTCATTAGGTTATTGTGATACAGTCTTTCAAAAAGTGATGTTTTCTTTCCAACTTCCACCGCACCCAAGTGTTGAGTGGACCCACTCCCAATGAAAAACTCACTCACCAGCACCAATTGCCCCCACTTGCGTGTAAGGCTGCAATGCTTAGTGTTTCCAATCAGGAAGGATTAAAGCGACAAACCAGCCATCCAAATATAAGTGCACAATCCGTTCCACATGTGAAATGAAAAAATGCTCCAATAGTGTAATTCGTACAACCAGTTTAATGAAAAACACACATGCCAAATCTTCAATGGTTAAACTCACACTTTTAAAATTCAAAAATTGCACAATAAAACTTCCACAGCACACTGAACTCCAATGCACAGCACAGCACAACAACTTGGATAACACTCGTTAGGGGTTGCGGTCACGGCGGACCCGAGGTAAGCAGACATCTGCTCACTTATCTCACCCACTCCTCGCTCGCCCAGCCGCTCTGACAAATCCCTTTCCCTGGTGAGCTGAACCGCGACACTCATCTCACTCCGCGTCACTCGTTCCTGGTGTCCACCATCACACGGCCACGCCCCGACATGTTTCGTCACACCTGTGACTTATTCATGGGATAGGCTGCTCGGGATGACCGTCATCCCTTATGTACCCTCCTATCACCAACTGATAGGAGATCATTCAGCACGCATGCACAATGTTCGTACGTCGCGCCTGCGCACTATTCGTGTCCCCGTGAGCGCAAACCCCCATTACTAGGAGACGCTGCTTAGTAGACACGTAGAGTACATTATAAGTATAAGTTATTGGACTATACATAATACTGTACAATTCCTATATAAAGGCTTTCTTACAACTAGTGACAGCATCCTATATCACTAATCCTTCATCTATTCACTGGACCCTAAATACTAAAGCCTATATACTTATTTCTTTAAAAGTATCTCTTAAATGTGGTCAAATCATCACACACTCTATACACGTAAAAAGTTTATCATAAAAATAATCTAAAATCTCAGTGTTTTACATTTTTATATATATATCAAAGACTGGTTTAAAATTATCTCCAAAGAAACCTATATGAATGGCTGGAATATAATTATCTTGATAATTATGTGTGATTAGTTCCATAGATAGGTGGTCACTGACATGTGCATCCAAAACAATCCAAACCTGTCTAGATGCATACACATAGTCCATCCTGGCCCACGATTGATGTGTGGCAATATATGTAATCTGGGGTACATAATCCGCTAGGGCATAACTAGAACAACCACTGGTAGGTGCCAGCCAAAGCTTTAACATTATCTCCCCCTCTATTTAGGACTATATCTCTTATACCTATCGTTTCCATATTTACATGCTCTGCTCACCACTGGCTAAACCCTCTCCAGTGGAGTATATAATACCCCCTAATAAAGTGGCAGTGCTATGCTAATATCTCTCTTATGTATGACGGAGCTACAATGTATAATATATACCAGGTGGGTGCCTCAAACTCAACACCTCCACCATCACCCTATTGTTACTGTTCAATCGCTCGTCTAATTAAAAATCATTAATGTAACAGTTCAAATCTAGTTCGATGTTGAGTCCTCTAGGAGTCAAACATTTAAAAAGAAAAATCCATTCCGTTTCCCTCTGTGAAAGGTCCCTGATCCTATTGGATCCTCTCCAAGATGGATGCACCACATCAATGCCACAAAACTGTAGCAAGGAGGGGTCCTGTTGATGTTTTTCTTTAAAGTGCAATGACACGCTGTGGTGTTTATATCCATTTTTAATATTAGTCAGATGTTCACTTATAAAAAGATTGTTAATCAAAGATTGTGTGGATTATTGTCTCAACGCTACAACACTTTTGTGGTGCTCTAATTGTTGTTTTCTGTGACAATGGGTGTTATTTCCTAAGGGCATATCCACTTTGCACTACAAGTGCAGTTTCAGTGCAGTTTCAAGTGCACTTGTAGTGCAAAGTGTCTTTGCCTTTAGTAAATAACACCCAACAGTGCTTTGTATAAGGTTACACAATCACACCATTTTCAGGAATCACCACATTTCTGTCAGGGTCAGCTAAAACAAACACAAGCAAGAAATGTCACCAAAGATTTGCTTAATGTTTTTTTTTATTTGATAAACGTTTCACACATTGTCTGGCATATTGATAGCCCCCCTACCCGCAAAGAATTCAAGGTATCTTAGCTGGACATCACGGGCACTCAGGGAGGGCAAGCCAGGACGGCCACTTTCAAGCGCCGTCAGGGTTGGTTCATTTTGAATTCCAGCCTCAGGCCCAACTGAGCCAGCATAGTTGGCAGAATGTTGCCGTAAAAAGTTGTGTAGAACACAGCACGCCAGGATAATATGATTCAGTTTATACTCCGCCATATGTATGGGTGTAAGAAATAGGCGGAACCGGCTGGCCATGATTCCAAACTTGTTCTCCACCACTCTTCTGGCTCTGGCCAGCCAGTAATTAAAAACCCTCTGGTCCGGGGTGAGGGTCCTCATCGGGAATGGCCGCATAAGATGGTCCCCCAGCGCAAAGGCTTCATCCGCAATGAAGACGAATGGGAGTCCTTCCACATTGTCTTCTGGAGGTGGCAAGTCCAAGCTGCCATTCTGGAGACGCCTGTAGAACTCGGTCTGGGCGATGACTCCACCATCAGACATCCAGCCATTCTTCCCCACGTCCACATACAGGAACTCATAAGTAGCCGACACCACCGCCAACATCACAATACTATTGAACCCCTTATAATTATAATAGTACGACCCCGAGTTGGGTGGTGGGATGATGTGGACGTGTTTCCCATCAATTGCCCCTCCGCAGTTAGGAAAGTCCCACCGCTGGGCAAAGTGGGAGGCCACAGTCTGCCATTCCTGTGGCGTGGAAGGAAACTGTTAAGGAAAACAAAAAAAAATTAGGCTTTTTGCACATAAACATGGAAAGCAGATTAGACACAAACATTATTGGCCAACATCAAGATAACATTGATTTATGGGAATTTTTAAAGTCCAAAGTATAAGGTACACCTATCATATTTCCCCCCCCCCTGTCATGGGCCATTTCTAAAATTATAGGGGGGGGGGCTCTTGGACAGGTAACCCTCTCCACTTCATTGAGAGATGAATGCCTAAATAATGTGTATTACTTTGAACAGACCCTCCTTAGTTACACTATTGACAGCCCACTGGACAGGTAAGAAGTGTCATAATACAAATATATAAATACACACTGTACTCATTTGAGCACATTTGGACATTCTGCTATTACCTATCAAGATAATAATAGGATACAAAAACTTGAAACAGTACCATTTGAAAGCATACAGGCAGGCCCTTGCACTACATGCTTTGGGGAATTCATCCATAAATCTGAGCACAGAAGAGATGGGTATAGTGTGTATGGGTTTGGCAAAGTCAGCAGATAGATGATTGAGGATAGTTAGAGAATTGTTATCAGCTGACTTAGCAGTTGGGGGGAGGGAGGGTTTCAAATGATTTGGGGACCCCCCCAAAAAAGCCTCTGGCACTCTGCCTGAATTTAAAACACAAATCACATTTAAAAACATTTTAGGGGGTGTTTGGGGTAAAGCACTACTAGGGAGCTGATAAAATACATTGTTAAATGACTACATGAGGTGAATATAGGGCCAGGAGAGCATGCTGGGGAGGTAAGTGAAGGCAAATATGTATGAAGGACAACAAAAATAATTACCTAAAAATCCAGCATGCATGAGGACAAAGGGGACATTCACAGCATATTACAATCATGGTAATTAGGGAATGAGGAAAGAAATACAATATATTAGCAAACATTAAATACAATAAAATGTGATATTAAAGGATAAAAATCTTACCTTAATATACTCCTTCTGTAGGACCTGGATGATGGCAGAACAGGTCTCTGGGATAATGATCCCCAGAGCCTGGGGGGAGATGCCAGTCGAGAACTTCAAGTCCTGCAGGCTTCTCCCCGTCGCCAAGTACCGCAGGGTGGCGACGAGCCTCTGCTCCGGAGTGATGGCTTGCCTCATGCAGGTATCCTGCCTGCTAATATAGGGGGTCAGCAAAGCCAACAAACGGTGAAATACGGGGTCCGTCATCCGTAGAAAGTTCCTGAAATCATCAGGATTATTCTCACGGATCTCACGGAGCAAAGGCATATGAGAGAACTGGTCACGCTGAAGCAACCCATTCTTGGTCCATGAACTCCTCCCCACCCTGTTCATGGACTGGACTTGTGTCAAGGTCAGGACCCCAACACCAAGCCCCCGCACAGCACGAACTCTACGAGGATTACGTATAGGCAACATTGCTAGAAAACGGTAGGCTGCTCAGAACGAAGTAACAGAACGCACTGAAGAACAGCAAGGCCTGTGAAGAGCGACCTGAAAAACAGTAACGAACGAACAAGAACACAATGACAAGTCACGCGTAGCTTGCTTGTACGCACTGAAGAGCAGATACAAACCCACAAACACAAACTGAATAGCAGAAAACGATCTGAAAACCACGAGTCTGAAAAAGCGCAAATCGTCTCTCACCAAACTTTTACTAACACGAGATTAGCAAAAGGAGCCGAAAGGGTGCCGCTCTTGGTTCTGAACTGGCCTTTTCTAGTCTCGTCGTACGTGGTTTACGTCACCACGTTCTTGGCGATTGGAAATTCCGACAACTTTGTGCGACTGTGTGTACGCAAAACAAGTTTGAGCCAACATCCGTCGGAAAAAATCCTAGGATTTTGTTGTCGGAATGTCCGAGCAATGTCCGACCGTGTGTACGGGGCATTAGAAGGAACAAGCTAAAAAAAATACTTAGATATGAGACACTATTCAAGCCCAAAGATGACAAACAAGGAGGATGCAGGGCACTGAAGCCATAGAAATTCCATAGAAATACAGAAAAGCGTGCCAGACCTAAATCGGATAAAATAGTACAAGATAATTTTAATTGTTGATAAAAAAGTAATATAAAAATATCCATTTTGTTTCAGCGATGACACCACCCCCCTTCATCCGGGCTTTACACAGGATACAACTTGGATGGACTCAGAGAGAACAGTGACTTCACAGATCTATATTAGTTCAATTATTGATCTCTCCCCATGGAGGAACAACCTGACAGCAGTTTATGAGCTGCAATTGAGCCCTCATGTCTGCTCTCATTTTATTCTTATCACCTATGCACAAATTGAGGAGTTAATAGAGTTAGAAAAATAACTACTGGAGGTGTAAATGTTACCCAGAGATCACCATGACAGATAAGGAGTTCTCACATACTACACAAATCCAACAGATATGCAATACTGTAAGATGCATTAGGGAACAGACCCTGTCATAGAATCCACTGAGTACACAAAACTATAATTGCCTTTATTCATACTGTGTCAAGCTACATTTTTATTTCAAAGTAGAACTCCTTTTAACATGCCCTGAATCTCACAACCACTGAAATACATATCTAGCCCAGAAATGTACAATGTTCATGACTTAATTTATTGTGCATGCAATTTAAATGCATTTTCCTTCTGGATGTTAAACGTGGCTCAGTAATGTTCTCGTTTAATTACAGCACTGAATATGTTCCCCTAATTATCACTCTGCTGAG
This sequence comes from Aquarana catesbeiana, assembly GCF_042186555.1. Taxonomy (NCBI): domain Eukaryota; kingdom Metazoa; phylum Chordata; class Amphibia; order Anura; family Ranidae; genus Aquarana; species Aquarana catesbeiana. Next base: position 597,170,143 of record NC_133324.1, read on the forward strand.
GAGAAAATGTAAGTCTGTACTTATAATTAGTCATAAAGTCTATATGCCATAAGTCCTAATACTTATGACAGAATTATCTGAGCTTGTTAATAGGTAAACCCCAAGGGGTCCATAAGCATAACAAGAACAGTTGATAAGTAAGATCAAAACACACACATCTTTACACTGTGCACATCTCTGGCTTCTCAAATAGCAGTGAAAAGGTTCTTATATCAACTGGAATTAGAAACAAGATGTGACATTGATAACTGAGTCACATGCACAGCTCCTCTAAGCTGTGAGTCACATTTCCTGTTTTCTTTTGATGGGTAAAACTAAACGCTAGATTAATAGTCATCTGGACCGACTCCTGTGCCATTTTGTTTTTGTTGTTTTGGATATACAAAATATTCCAATTGCAATATGATAAATATAGTTAGCTGCAATTAATTTATTTTGCATCTTCTATATTATTTGTCTTAATAAAACAGTATCAACCAACAGAGGTATTAGTTATTTAGACAACACAGTTTCTACTTACTGTTATTTTCTTGGTGCTACTCAGTGCACCAGAGGCGTAACTAGAACCTTCAGGACCCTGGTGCCAGAAACCATAAAGGGCATCCCTGACCCACAGCTGAGGACCCCCCTACGGTGGCAGAATGCCAGGGCCTGGTCAAAAGTGGGACCTTTGCGCCACTGGTGTCAGTAATTTTTTATTTTTATTATTATTGCACCATTTTATTTATTTTTATTTTTTTACAGTTTTAGTTTTTTACAATTTTGTAGGAGCCCCGTTGGGGGGCTTTTGTGAGATATCAGAGATCTAAACAGACTTCTGATGTTCCACCTTTGAGAAAGAGAAAGGAGATTGAGGAGATAGCCCTCAATCTCCTTCTCTTCAGTCTTAGCTGCGTAGAATGAATGGACAGGAAAAGCTCTGTACAAAGATTCCTGTTCCTTCACAAACTGAAGCATAGTAAACACAGTTTTGAATGAACACAGTTTAACATGCTTCAGTTATGAATGGACAGAGGGGATTGGTTCCTCTATATGCTGTCCCTGCCGCCCCTCCTATCCAGGTGCACAGGGGGCCGCACGGGCCCCCTGGAGTATGGGGCTGGATCGCAATTGTGACCCCTGTACATATGCCCCTCCTCCTAACTGTATTGGTTTTGGTGGGACATTCCCAAGATTTAAACAAAATCCTGGTGTCCTGTGACTCTTGGCTGAGTTCTGGAGGTCAGTGCCAGAACAAGTTCTGACACTTGGCTCCAGTAACTTGCCTGACAGGGGCATGCCAAAATTGGCACCCAGGGCACTTGCCCCGCATCACTTACAGGTGCCAGGGTTCCCAGACACCGCAAAATGCTATGTGGCAGACAATATCTCTTTGATTTGGGAGAGGGGGGTGGTAAGATGATACAGTATGTGCTGGGGGTTGCTTTGGGAGGGAGAGGGCTAGAAGGTGTTTTGGGGAATTTTGAATCTAACTCCCCAGCACAAGTCCTCTCCCCTCCCAAAGCACCCCCCCCAAGCATATATACTCTTAACCTCCCCATCACTCCTCCTGATGTAATATCCTTATTACCTGCCCCCCCCGCCCAGTTACTGTGTCTCCCTCCTCTGTATAAATCTATAAACACAGACCTCAGATCATCAGCATGGCTCTTTCAGTGTAATGTCCCTCCTTCACGGCTCCTCCTGTCTGTGTACAGAACAACATTGGAGGCGAGGAGGCTTCAGAGAGTTCTGTGTGCAGGCATTCATCGGGGAGAGATGATGGCTGCCACAGAGGGGGTGATTGTCAGTGTGGGACCCTGGGCACCCCGCATGTTGGGCAGGTGTTCCGGGTGCCCATGCTAGAGCACCCTGTTCGGCAAGTAACTGGAGCTCCGAACTTGTTTTCCGGCACTGGGCTCTGGAATTCAGCACAGAGTGCCTTATGCTGGCACCGTCTCTTGGCCCCCCCACAGTGGCAGAAAGCCAGGTCCCAGTCGCAAGTGCGACCTTTAGGACTCTGGTAATTCAGCCACTGCAGTGCACGCTTTTATTATTTTGTGGTTGTATTTATGCATTCATCAGTGTGATCCTTGCCCATTATTGAAATGTATGTAAAGACTAAACTTTTTTTTAATAGTTTTTTTATAGCGTGGGAAAGGTCTGGAAACCTTGTTAGGTGTTTTACTGTTGTGTTTATCCATTAAGTACAGTAGATTCAACCCCTCTGTTTGTCTAGCAACCATTGTCACCAAGACAGAAAACCACAAGAAATTACACATTTTAGAGGTGTATATACACTTCTTTTAGCTAAGTGTCAATGTTTTTGCTCATGGAAGGAGCAAAGTAGAGAGTAGAGAGAAATCTTGGATATCTGCTTGTCCAACCCCCCACCTCTGAAATGTGTTGTTTATTAAATATCTAGCGTAGTAAAGGAGTATCCATAGATTTGTTTTCATACAATCGTTCCATTATCAGAACAGGCAAAGATGAAATGTCTGATGGTATCATAACAGTACCTATATTCGAACAGAAAAAGAGATATTTGACCCATATTTGACATTTTGTGCAATTTTTTTTTTTTTTGCCATTCTAAGCTAATGAGGCTAAAAACAATTTGAACTATTTTGTACCAAAAGTTGGTTGTAATTCGAGAAGTATTACATTTCACAAAAAAAAACACCTTAAAGTGGTTGTAAACCCTTACATATACCCAGTGACGGGACAAGCCTTATGCCGTGTACACACGGTCGGACTTGTCAACGGGATAACCTCCGTCGGCATTTTCGACCGAAAAATTTAGAGCATGTTCTCTATCTAAGTCTGTCGGAAATGCCGACAGAAAAAGTCAGATGAAGCATACACACGGTCGGAATATCCGACCAAAATCTCCCATCGGACTTTTTTTGTCGAAAATTCCAACCGTGTGTACGGGGCATTAGGTGATTCACAAAGATGAAATAAATCCTCTTTTATAAGTTTTACCTGTTTTTTTGATGCAATTTCTCCTGTACATCATACTAAAACACACAGATCAAAGAATTTTGCAGTAAAAGCAGTAAAAAAAGCAGTAAAAAGCAGGGAGTAGTGATCAGACATCACACATACTGCAGAGCTAAAGCTCAGAGCTCTGTGAAATCTGATACCTGATTGAAGGAAAGGGACACACCTCCTCTAACAGGTTCATAGAGAAAAACACAGAGCTAAGTCTATGAGTAACCTGCTGTGTGCTGGGGAAGGGGGCGTGTCGTCTCCTGGGATGCTGAGGTGTCAAGTTCTATTAGTGACTCTGCAGATAGCAGAGAGATCAGAGAGAAGCCACACTCAGTGCTTTGAATTCAGGCTAGTACATATTATAGAATGATGTAATTTGTTAATTTTTCATGTTTGATTTTTCTAACCACTTTAAATGGTAAGTCCTGCTAACGATATTTTTGCTAGTTATGACTGAGTTTTTGTTTCTGTTTGGTAGTATATCGCCACTACCATGACCATCAGGGCCATTACTTTTTTTCTCAGGTTGGAATTGTTAACGTATGCACAATTCATTACTTGAAAAATAAATAAGCAAATAGTTTCTGTTGCGGTTACGCCCCTAAATATACAGTTGTGCTCATAAGTTTACATACCCTGGCAGAATTTGATTTCTTGGCCATTTTTCAGAGAATATGAATGATAACACATAAACTTTTCTTTCACTCATGGTTAGTGTTTGGCTGAAGCCATTTATTATCAATCAACTGTGTTTACTCTTTTTAAATCATAATCACAACAGAAACTACCAAAATTACCCTGTTTAAAAGTTTACATACCTCAGTTCTTAATAGCGTGTATTGCCCCCTTTAACATCAGTGACAGCTTGAAGTCTTTTGTGGTATTTGTGGATGAGGCCCTTTATCTTCTCAGATGGTAAAGCTGACTATTCCTCTTGGCAAAAAGCCTCCAGTTCCTGTAAATTCGTGGGCTGTCTTGCATGAATTGCATGTTTGAGATCTCCCCGGAGTGGCTCAATGATATTGAGGTCAGGAGACTGAGATGGCCACACCAGAACCTTCACTTTATTCTGCTGTAGCCAATGACAGGTCGACTTGGCCTTGTGTTTTGGTTTATTGTCATGTTGGAATGTCCAAGTACGACCCATGTGTAGCTTCCTGGCTGATGAATGCAAATGCTCCTCCGGTATTTTTTGATAACATATAAATAAAAAAAATACTGCGCTCTAAACAAAAACTAAAAAACAAAGCAGCAACTAACGTATGAAATACACACATATAAGACATCAAATAAAGAAACAATAGCTGCGCTAAATGATGGACATGGTATGTGATGAATCAGTAAATCAATATAAATATAGTGAAAAGTGAATAAAATTGTGAGTATGACGTTCACAAAAAACAAACCTAATCTTGTGAAAAACCAAAAAAGAAAAAAACTAAGAATAAGGTGATAAAAAGTGAGGATAAACTTGACTTAAAAGTCCAAAGGGCGGACAGGACGCACTGACGTACTGCGTGTGATTCCCGGAGTGTACCTGCGCTCGCAAGCCGGCCGGTTGCCATTGATCGTTACATAGTTACATAGTTATATAGTAGGTGAGGTTGAAAAAAGACACAAGTCCATCAAGTCCAACCTATGTGTGTGATTATGTGTCAGTATTACATTACATATCCCTGTATGTTGCGGTCATTCAGGTGATTATCTAATAGTTTCTTGAAGCTATCAATGCTCCCCGCTGAGACCACCGCCTGTGGAAGGGAATTCCACATCCTTGCCGCTCTTACAGTAAAGAACCCTCTATGTAGTTTAAGGTTAAACCTCTTTTCTTCTAATTGTAATGAGTGGCCACGAGTCTTATTAAACTCTCTTCTGCGAAAAAGTTTTATCCCTATTGTGGGGTCACCAGTACAGTATTTGTAAATTGAAATCATATCCCCTCTCAAGCGTCTCTTCTCCAGAGAGAATAAGTTCAGTGCTCGCAACCTTTCCTCATAACTAAGATCCTCCAGACCCTTTATTAGCTTTGTTGCCCTTCTTTGTACTCGCTCCATTTCCAGTACGTCCCTCCTGAGGACTGGTGCCCAGAACTGGGCAGCATACTCCAGGTGCGGCCGGACTAGAGTCTTGTAGAGCGGGAGAATTATCGTTTTATCTCTGGAGTTGATCCCCCTTTTAATGCATGCCAATATTCTGTTTGCTTTATTAGCAGCAGCTTGGCATTGCATGCCATTGCTGAGTCTATCATCTACTAGGACCCCCAGGTCCTTTTCCATCCTAGATTCCCCCAGAGGTTCTCCCCCCAGTGTATAGATTGCATTCATATTTTTGCCACCCAAATGCATTATTTTAAATTTTTCTACATTGAACCTCATTTGCCATGTAGTCGCCCACCCCATTAATTTGTTCAGGTCTTTTTGCAAGATTGCCACATCCTGCGGAGAAGTTATTGCCCTGCTTAGCTTAGTATCGTCTGCAAATACAGAGATTGAACTGTTTATCCCATCCTCCAGGTCGTTTATGAACAAATTAAATAGGATTGGTCCCAGCACAGAACCCTGGGGAACCCCACTACCCACCCCTGACCATTCTGAGTACTCCCCATTTATCACCGCCCTCTGAACACGCCCTTGTAGCCAGTTTTCAATCCATGTACTCACCCTATGGTCCATGCCAACGCACCTTATTTTGTACAGTAAACGTTTATGGGGAACTGTGTCAAATGCTTTTGCAAAATCCAGATACACCACGTCTACGGGCCTTCCTTTATCTATATGGTAACTCACCTCCTCATAGAAGGTTAATAGATTGGTTTGGCAAGAACGATTCTTCATGAATCCATGCTGATTACTGCTAATGATATCATTCTTATTACTAAAATCTTGTATATAGTCCCTTATCATCCCCTCCAAGAGTTTACATACTATTGATGTTAGGCTAACTGGTCTGTAATTCCCAGGGATGTTTTTTGGGCCCTTTTTAAATATTGGTGCTACATTGGCTTTTCTCCAATCAGCTGGTACCATTCCAGTCAATAGACTGTCTGTAAAAATTAGGAACAACAGTCTGGCAATCACCTGACTGAGTTCCCTAAGTACCCTCGGATGCAAGCCATCTGGTCCCGGTGATTTATTAATGTTAAGTTTCTCAAGTCTAATTTTAATTCCGTCCTCTGTTAACCATGTAGGTGCTTCCTGTGTTGTGTCATGAGGATAAACACTGCAGTTTTGGTTACTGAAGCCCCCGATTCACTCGTGAAGACTGAGGAGAAGAATAAATTCAATACCTTTGCCATCTCCCCATCCTTTGTAACCAGATGTCCTTCCTCATTCTTTATGGGGCCAATATGGTCTGTCCTCCCTTTTTTACTGTTTACATACTTAAAGAATTTCTTGGGATTTTTTATGCTTGTAAGTGTGATTATCCATACAATAAACTATTTCTACGGTATCACACCATGGGAAGCTCCTTTTTTTTATGTTTTTTGGTGATACGATACCTGAGGGTCCCTTCCATATATCTGAGTTATGTGCCGGTCCTGGATTGGTGTCCCCTGTGTTACATACCTCTGTTTCCCCAAGGAAAGGCCCTAGCTGGGTATATAGCCGCAAGCTTCTTTTTGCTGGCCTCTGGTAAGCATGCATTTCTCTTGCATTTCTCTTGCATTTCTCTTGGTGATTTACCCTAAATGGTGACGGAAGACTGCACTATTTTGGTTTATTTTAGTATCCAGCAATTGGCTGATTGCTTTGGACTTTTATGTCACTTTATTCTTAGTGTTTTTCTTTTTTGGTTTTTCATGAGATTAGGTTTGTTTTTTTTGAACGTCATACTCACAATTTTATTTACTTTTCACTATATTTATATTGATTTACTGATTCATCACATACCATGTCCATCATTTAGCCCAGGTATTGTTTCTTTATTTTTTAATAACATACTGCATTCATCTTGCCATCAATTTTGACCAAATTTCCTGTGCCTTTGTAGCTCACACATCCCCAAAACATCAGCAATCCACCTCCGTGTTTCACAGTAGGAATGGTGTACCTTTCATCATAGGCCTTGTTGACGCCTCTCCAAATGTAGCGTTTATGGTTGTGGCCAGAAAACTCAATTTTGGTCTCATCACTTCAAATGACTTTGTGCCAGAAGGTTCGAGGCTTGTCTCTGTGCTGTTTGGCACATGCAGCCCATCTTTTTTCAAGTGCCTCCTTATTGTGCATCTTGAAACAGCGAGACCACAAGAGTCCTGTATTTCACCTGAAGTTATTTGTGGGTTTTTCTTTGCATCCCAAACAATTTTCCTGGCAGTTGTGGCTGACATTTTAGTAGGTCTACCTGACCGTGGTTTGGTTTCAACAGAAACAGAACAAATAGTGAAGGATACTCTATTTATTTACAATAGCAAATATATTATAAAAATCTCTTTGATTTTCCTTTTCTCATGAATGGTGAAAAGTTCATATATAGGGATCCACATTTTGTGCCAATCCATATAAATCATACGCCATCGTTCATAAATGCCATCACCTCCACATTTGACCTGTCGATCTCAAGCCATTCTGCATTTTCCCCTCATAGGGGTGCACAGACAGGCTCCTCTGCAATCCTCCTCCTTGTTCCCTTTTTATACCTAGGTGTCACAGACTACTCCACAATATGGGTGTATGGCCCTTTAATTTCTCGATAAGCCACTTTGGGCAACTCACGCAACACAGGATAACCTCATAGTGTAGTAGTTAAAACAGTTTATTAAAACATATTAAACTTACATAGATAAAAGAATGACGGCTTGTATTATTAACAGCGGGGTGTACGGCTCCCGCGTCACTTCTGGTTTCAGCAACGTCACCCAGCTCCGCCCAAAGCGTGTTGTCATGGTCATGTGATTTCCTCAGTTACCCCTGAGAAATGTGGTAATGCAATAGTGCAATACATGTTTAACCTTTTATGTGCTATTATTATAGGCTGGGGATGCTACTGGAAGATGTTTACAATTCAATTTACTACTAAATAAGTTCAGTCTAAAAACACAGCACTTTATATTGATTTACTAAAAAGTATGAGTTACAAAAATAGTAGCTTCTGATTTTATTTTTTTTAATGTCTTTTATGTTTTTTTTTTATTTTTTATTTTTTATTTACTTTAAGAAAAAAGTTGTGAAAAAGGGTAAAATAAAAATGTAAAACAACAATACAGAGCCATAAATATAAAGAGCACTAGATGAAATAAAAGTAAGCAACCATATTTAAGAAAAAACACACATTATAAATGAAGAGCATAAAAGAGCAGCTAAGAAAAATTGAGAGCTTCTGCTTTTATGAAACGTTGCTAATAGTGAAATTGGTAATTTGTCAAATCAATTTCATCTACATCATTCCACCCACGCCCAGTATTAAAACAATCTTTCAAAATGTCCCTTTAACTTTCTACCCAAAGACTACACATGCTCATTTAGAAACTGCAGCTGAAAGCTCAATTATTAAACACATATTGCAATTGAGTATAAACTGATTGCTGTATGATTGCTAGGTAGTGTAACATCAACCATGACATTGTTTTAGAACATATTAATTGTTCTTGCTATTTTGATGTCTCTGCTTTTCTGAATGGTTTGTGCCACTATTGCATGTGTTTAATCTTCTTTGGAAAACTCTCCTTGTCAGCATTTATACTGCTTTGAAGTTGGATCTACTATTACTGGCAACAAAAAGATTGTCACAAACATTTCTTGGCTTGTTAGCAAAGTTTATTATTCTGCTGCTCATAATATGAGAATGAGCTTCTTGTTAATATAATAGCTGGTAGTGACCTAATTTTAAAGGAACACTAAATACATGGTAATCACAGACTTGGCATTGCTTCTCTCTATTTAATACCCCGATTCTTCTAACTATGAAATTTCTTCTTCGCTGCATACACTTTTGTTGCTCTCGATGAATCATTTTGTTCAAATGCATGTTTATTTTAATCTGTGCACTCATTTGTACCTTTCTGGATATCTCCATAATTTTGTTCTATTCTGACATGTGCGTAGGCAGGAAGATTATTCATTCTTTTCACTATGCCATAAGCAGGAATTGTTCAGATTATCATTTCTTTCATAAAATCCTCTCTAAAAGTGTGAAAAGGAGTGACTAAAACTCTGTATTTCATACTGCAACAAAATTATATTGGACAGTTCAATTCATATTTATATTACTTCCAAAGAATCTAAAGCACAAATGTAAATGGTGCCTGTGCTAGAAACTTATAATTAACATTATGGATGAGCTTTGGGTTCAGGTTGAAGATACGTTCAATCCAAACCCAGCCTGTTTGAAGTTCAGTGAAAGGGGGAACAAACTGACCCTATCTGGCTAGTTTGTCCTCCTGAACCCCCAGCTGATGTACGCAAATATCAGCTGGAAGTCTGTCATTTTGTGGCAGTGGCTGCCAGCTGGTGTATGTAAACAGACAGTCCAGGAAATCTGGGTGACATCATTGACTGAATATGGTCATGACCATATACATTATTGACCGAATATAGTCATGGCTATATTTGTTCAATAACGTCACCCAACATCCCTGGCACGGGATCTGTCATTTGCGATGGGCAGGGCTTTTTTTCTCAGAGAAAAGGTGCAGGAACTCAACCATGCCCGCCACACACACATACCTGCCAAATGGCATCAAATAGTAGCTCTTCTCTCTGCATACAACCCCTCCCTCCACTGCCCTCATCTTCTCCCCCCTCTTTAAAAGCTCCACCATCTGTCATATGTCTTATCTTTGTTGCAATATTAAGCTGAAGCACCTATCTGGCTGTAGTACCTCCCAGCATACTACACTATACTACAGTCACTTGCAAGGGAGATCATGCAGTAGGAGCATCAACAACTGGTCACCGGGGAAAAAATGGAGACCACAGAGGGTGCAGCCTACCACACACCCTCTCCTGCCCATGACTGCACTGAACCCTGGGCACCTGTTCTGTATCTCCCTTGTCCCTGTTCGGCACTCAGTGGGATCTGCGCAGGGGATCTGACCTGTGGGAGCTACTGGGAGATAAACTATTACTTGTAAATGCAGAAGCTGGACTTCAAGGTTGCCAAGTGATAGTGGTGAGCAGGGAGCAGAAGACCTGAGCCAGAGGTGGTGGAACTGAGTTCCCCCTAGTTCCTGCTGAAAAAAAGCCCTGGCGATGGGAGTAGTAGCAAGTATACATTTTGTGGCAGAGGGTCTCCTTTGTGGTGGGTCAACATCAGCAGGTCATCACGATTGACATGTATCTGCATAGCTGGACAACATGAGTGACATTGGATATACATGGGGGTGAGGGGGTGTCTGCATTTTTTTATTTTTTCAATAAAGGCCTTTTTTATTGATGTGGGTATTTTTATGAACTTTTTCACTTATTATTGTGAATGAGTAACAAGAGGTACTATGGATCACAGGCCGGTGTGTTTACATTCAAAAGCCATCGAAGGATCTGTCATTTTCAAAGGGAGCAATGGTAGGTAAACATCATCACAGGCCGGTGTGTTTACATTCAAAAGCCATCCAAGGATATGTAATTTGCGATGGGAGCAGTGGCAGGCAAAGATCATCAGGCAAACATCATTGTGTGGCGAGCTGTCATATTAGTAGGTGAACACTGTTGGGCAGAGGGTCATTATGATTGACAGGGATCCTATAAACTGAAAACAGAAAGAATAAGGAGTATTATCTTCACATGAATGCCATCGCGTTTGGGACATTTGCTTGTTAGTGAAGGTAGCAGCATTGCAAGTTAGAATTAATGAACATCACACTAACATACGCAAAGGATTTTGTCATCATAGCTTTACCATTTTGCTAACAAACATCACAGGGACCCTTCTTGTCTTAAGGTCATTAGTATCGATAGGTTTGTGGCACATTGGAGGGGAAGCAATAACGTACGTGAAATATTTAAACGTGAAGCATATTGGATTTTAGAGCTCCAGTCCCATTCTCCCCAGGGACTTAATGTGAATGGGATATTAACTGATTTATCAACAACAGCTAAACTGCAGATCCATTTTTCTGTGTCTCTTATTTTTTTTTTTTCATTTTTTTTAATTGCTTTTTTCTTTTTTTGAGATTTACGTATTATTTTATTATTAACATATTTTTATATTTTTTTCATGTGATTTGTATTTAACATTTATTTTCATTCTTGGTGTTAATTATGTTTTTTGTGTTTTTAATTAAATTTGGGTTGTTATGTAGGATTTATGCTTCTATTCCATTTTTTTTATATCTAAATGACTGCGATTGTCTCCAGATGGTAGGGGTATTGAAAACAATTGTTTAATCAATGCAGTACGTTTCAGCCTTACACAATTATGCATCGATGTAGAGAACGGCTGAATGGCGATTGCGTCGATGACGTCATCCTGGCGCTCCCCTCCTTCCCTCCTCCTCCTCTCTCTATGTCACACACAGTGGGGATCTATCGCTGTGTCACGGAGCTTGATTTTAAAAAGCCCGGTGGTGGCCACTCACCAGTGCCTGGATTACACACAGCGGGCATGTCCCACTGTGTCACAGAGCTTGGATTTCAATATCCTGGTGGTTGTTGTAACAAAGTCCAGCCTCCTAGACCGGCTTTTGTGATAGTCAGCACACTGATCCAGTTCCGGGAAATCGAATCAGTGTGCTGTCCATCACAGAAGTCGGTATGGGGGCGGGACTTTGTTACAGCGGCCGCCAGGATATTGAAATCCAGGCTCCATGACACAGCAGGAGATGCTCGCTGTGTATGATCCAGGCACTAGTGAGTCTGCACTGATGGGCACAGTGAGTCTGCATTGATGGGTGGGTACAGTGAGGCTGCATTGGTGGGCACAGTAACGTCTACTTGTTACAAATCACATCACATTCCAGAGTAAGAGCAACAATTCTAAGCCCATTACTCAAGGTTAACTTTAAAATGAGAACCTGAATTGTTAAAGCATCACGTATAGAAAATGTAAGGTTCCAAAGTTTGTCACTGTTTCACAGGTGCAGACAATTTGTCAAAATCTTGGCATGTTGAGTATCTATTTACTCAGTGCAACCTCATCTGTTGTATTTTGCTAAACAATTGGGTAATAGTTTACTTTTGCGTTCCCTAAAATTATTATTATTATTGTTTACTGTGATTGTGTGCTTGATAAAGTGTTGCACTAATATGTGACAAAATATTGCAACTGCCACTATTTTATTCTACAGGGTGTATGCTTTTAGAATATATACAGTTTTGGCAATTTTAAATAATCTGTTAAACATGTGTGCAAAGCATAGGGGGCGCACGGGCGTCGCCCCTCCAAAGCTGGTTACCAAAAAAAAAAAAATGTAAATTTAAAAAAATAAATAAATAAAACAAGGTCCTTTAAGTGCACTGTGCATGGGCGCCGGACACAGTGCACTATCGCAGCATGACGTCTATGCAATCACATGTAGGTGAGACTCCTCATTTGCCTGGTTTTGGGAGTCCTTGTGGCACAAAGCAATGCACCGCAACACTCCCATCTTACAGCATTCTCCTTGTTGTGGAGTTTTCTATTGGCACCGCCGTAGGACATGGGTGGTGCTTTCCAGGAGCCGCTGTGTCACTTCCGGTTTCCCCTTGGCCCTGGATGGAACGCAAGGCCTGAGCGGCGCCTCTTTGAGTTTTGCCCGGACCGGTAAGCACCGGTGGCGAGTTACTTACTGCCTTTTAGCTGATGCGGATGGGCTTCAAACTGCGCCTAAAACTGCTGGAGATATCAGTGCAGGAAAGGGAAGTGTGGTTGGTTGCATGGGCATAGGAAGGAACTCATCATGTGATGTGTTTGTTAGCTGGTGGTGGACTACAGATGCTGTCCCTGACTCCCAGACTAGTCCCTGTGTGTTGCTGCTGCTGGCAGAGCTGCATCACTGGGAACCCCTCATAGAGAGCACAGCAGCAGGTGTCCAGACCCTTGAACTGAGCACAGGGATGGTGGGAGCCCCTCATAATGGGCACAGCAGGTGTACAGACCCGGGAACTCAGCACAGGGATGGTTCTGGGTGGACTGACCCTTTAAGCTGAGCTGCAGCATTTTCTGAATGTACTGATTCTGTGCAGCGTCAGAATATTATATTTGTTTACACTCAACAGCACGAGTATATGGACAGATCCTCATTTTTGTCCTTGTGCACAGCTTCCTCTGTCGTTAACATTCCATCGTAATCTGTCATTTTCCCCCCCGCCCAGCCTATTTTTAGAACTTGTGCACAATTTTTTAATATTGTGCGCCCCCCCAAAAAATTATTTGCCGCCACTGGTGCAAAGAATGCAAAAATGACTCCGGAAGTGAAAGAGTTAAATAACTTTCTTGGGTAATGCCCTAAACCTGCCTGTGAAGTAGCACAATGTACAGCAAATGTGACATTTACCAAATAAAAATAATCCTTTTAAAGTGTTGATAAATGGCATTTTCCTACCAAGTGGTTTGCTTTGTAAAACAGGTGGACCATTAAGGGTCTGGTATATATTTTGTCAGACCTTTGGAGGAACCCCCTGGCAAAGCACCTTGTCCCCATGTTGATGAGAACAAGTGTCTCTTCTCTACAAACCTGGCTGATGGTTGTGTGGATCTGTGGACAGGGGAGCTTATCAGAAACAAAAAAAGGGGCCCCCAGTACCACTCCTTTATGCGAATAGGGAAACAAAATCACCCAAAAAAAGTAAACAGTAAATAAATCCTGGCCATGACTGTATTTATTTGCTCATTTTAGCCACAATCCATGCCCCTTTGTTTACATTCAGGAATTATTGGCTGACAACTAAAAGGGTTGGGTGCGGATATGTCATTGGTTGCTAAGAAGTTGACAGCAGGGCCGGGACAAGGGGTGGGCAGAATTGGTGGCTGCCCTAGATGCAATGGTTTATTGCAGGGATGGTGGCACCCTGTGCTGAGTTCCTTCTGTTACAAGGCTTAAAGGAATAGTGACAGCAGCTTTACTACTTTTGTCAGCCCAGTGCTGGGAGCAGTAAGGAGAGAGCCGGGAGGAGGTGCTGATTGCACACCCCTAAGTGGATCCTCTAAGATCATGACCAGGAAGGGGGGCACAGTCTGGCAACTTTGCCCTGGGCGCTGGATGACCTTGCCTCAGCACTGGTTGACAGCCATTGATCATACCACTGCTAAATGTATCCATGTCTAAACCTGAAGTTCATCCCTATTTGGGAACAATTAACATTTTTAGATGTTCCCTAGAACATAGTAAGTCTTTCGTTTTAGAGTTCAGATTCACTGTAAAGAATACAGTGATGCCATTCCCCCCAGATTGCAAATTAACCTTTTAATTAGAGTCATATTTCATTTCTACATGCTCTGTAGTAATTGTATTATCAGCATCTTATCTGTGTTTAATAAAAGATATGTTTTGGAAGGATTTCCAGCTCATTCTTTTACGTTCTGACGTATAATACCCTGTGTCATTTGCATATGCTGATAATTAAAGGCAACATTATAAGTTGCATACATTCCTGTACATTTCTTTATCCAAGCACAGAGCATTCGGATGACGATACAGATGCTTGTCATACTTATCCAAGGCTGGCTATATATGTTCAGTTTTCTTGTACAACTTTCCTTTAGATTTACCTTAAACCCAGTGTTTCTCAACCTCTTTTCAGTCAAGGCACCCTTTAAAATTATGGACAGTCTTGAGGTGCCCTGTTCTAAAATGTAAAAACTATTCTAATTGTTTTACATAATGAAGCAACATCAATACACGTAGGACACACCCAACGTTAAAGGTGATTTAGTCTACCAAAGCAAATACACTTTTGTAAACTAGTACTGATTAGTAGTCCAGTGTTTCTCTTCTCCCTCAGTTTTTCCCCATCACTCAGCTAATGTGACCCCAAAGCTAACAGAGAGGCAAGAGAGGGTAAAACAATGATGATATGCAGGCATGTGACATCCTCCTTATGAACTGCTGATGCAATTGGTTGTTAGGAGAATGGCAGCTAGAAGGTTGTAATGGTATACAATGAAAACAAATGGCTTTGTGTAACTAACATGCAGGTTTCATCCTCCCACCATCTTGTATACAATTTTGGGGCAATTTTTGGGCAAATTGCCAAGGCATCTCTGAAAAAAACCTCAAGGCACCTCAGGGTGCCTGGGCACCCTGGTTGAAAAAGGCTGCCTTAAACTATGTAGTGCAAGGGCCTGCCTAATTAGATACAATTGAAAGTTGTTTAGTTTTGACCTCATATTATATGGTTTTTGGTAAATCTAAAGGAAAATTGTACAATAGGGTTGAACGTGTATGGCCAGCATAAGTATATTTAAAGGGGAACTTAACCTACCAACTTAACTGTTCCCTAAAAGAGATACATTCAGGGCCAGTTCACACCTCAAAAATGCACTCCAGATACGTTTCAGATCAGTTTTTGCTTACAGTTCACACCACATGCAGTTCCAGTGCATTTTTGATACAATTTGCTATGTTCCAGTACAGTTCTGTGCATAAAAAATGCAGCACGCTCTACTTTTTTTTCTGCACCGAAACCTGACTGGAAACTGCACTCATGTGAACTAGATCCATTGGAATACATGGAAAACACTGTGCATGCATTTTTAGTGCAGAAAAAAGCGCACGGAACTGCATCTGGTGTGAACTAACACTCAAGGGATGCCAGGAATTTCAACTGTAATGCCCCATACACACGGTCGGACATTGATTGGACATTCCGACAACAAAATCCTAGGATTTTTTCCGACGGATGTCTTGCATACACACGGTCACACAAAGTTGTCAGTAAATCCGATCATTCTGAACGTGGTGACGTAAAACACGTACGTCGGGACTATAAATGGGGCAGTAGCCAATAGCTTTCATCTCTTTATTTATTCTGAGCATGCGTGGCACTTTGTGCATCAGATTTGTGTACACACGATCGGAAATTCCGACAACGGATTTTGTTGTCGGAAAATTTTAGAGCCTGCTCTCAAACTTTGTGTGTTGGAAAATCCGATGGAAAATGTGTGATGGAGCCTGCACACGGTCGGAATTTCCGACAACAAGGTCCTATCACACATTTTCCTACGAGGCATTACAGTTACTAGTGTGCTTATGTCAGCTCTTACCTGAACTCTCAAGCTATCAAACCACTGGTGTCACAACTGATCACATGCGCAGCACCATGGCAACTGCACATCAAACAGAGGCTAAGATGGCAGCTTCCTTGGATGTAAAGGATAGGAGGGTTTAGTTCCACTTTACCTGTTTAGTCCCTCAGTAAAATGTTTTTTATTTTTTGCCACTTTAATATCATGAAGTAAATGAAAGATGGTTTCTATTTTGTATATATTCTCTATCATTGATGTCTTCAATGTTGGTTGTAAGGCTACACTGCCGCGTTCCCTTACCCGCAATGGCGACAGCAGCACCCGACAGCTGATGGAAACATCAGCTGCGATGCTGACATCGCTGGACTCCAGGACAGGTAAGTGTCCTATTTTTAAAAGCCAGCAGCTGCAGTATGGGTAGCTGCTGGCTTTTAATTTTTTTTTTTGTGGGCAGACCTCCGCTTTAAGGTTGAATATATTTTTATTAACCATTTTTTAAAGAAAAGCAGTTGGGGGTACAGAATAAAGAAAAATAGGTAGGGTGAATGGTAGTGGCTGAAAGCCACCGCCACACTTATGGTACATAGAGTTGATTTGTGGAAATGCAGGTATCACAGTGTAGTAGTTGCAGTCAATATCTTAAGCATTTAAGGTATCTATGCAGTTGGGTATACAGAGTTAAACATAAACCTGAAATGGGGAAGGAGGGGGTAAAGTAGGAGAGAGAAGAGGGGGAAAATGGGGTGGGGGGGAGGGTATAGATATACATTTAGTGCGACTGTAGCTGTTTTCCACAACATATATGAAGGTAGGATATGAAGGTCCTCTGTGACAGCACCAACAGGTATCAGAAGCACTGGGATACATCCTGCGAACCGAGTCAGGATCCCTGTACCACCTGGAGAGTTATGCCGCGTACACACGGTCGGACTTTTCGTCTACAAAAGTCCAACGGACGCCGACGGACTAAAGCTGGCTGGTAATCCAATCGTGTGTGGGCTTCTCCGGACTTTCAGCAGACTTTTTCAGCCTCAAATCCGACGGACTTTAGATTTGAAACATGCTTCAAATCTTTACGTCGTAACTACGACGGACCCCGAAATCCGCTCGTCTGTGTGCTAGTCCGACGGACAAAAACCCATGCTAGGGCAGCTATTGGCTACTGGCTATGAACTTCCTTATTTTAGTCCGGTGTACGTCATCACGTACGAATCCGTCGGACTTTTGTGTGGTCGTGTGTAGGCAAGTCCGTTCGTTAGAAAGTCTGCTGCAAGTCCGCCGAAAGTCCGCAGGAAGTCTGTCGGACAGGCTGTCGGACTTTTGTAGACGAAAAGTCCGACCGTGTGTACGCGGCATAACTTATAGTTTTTCTTCTGCGTGAAGCTGGAGATTGAGGATTTGTGGGTGAATGTGAAAGAGGTCTGCCATTCCCCTGGAGAAATGTCCAAGTCCAAATCTCTGGACCACTTTTGTGTGAAAGTGGGGGGGGGGGGGGGGGTGACGCTATGTGTGTGGAGAGGATTTCCTTGTAAATTATAGATAGGATGTGTCTGGGAACCTGGGAGAGACCACACATTTCCTCAAAGGTCATTAGGGTCCTATGTATGTGACCGGATAAGTGCAAGTTCGAGCAGAAGGTTTTGAGGGATATCATGGATAACCAATTGGTTAAGGAGGATTGACTTCCATCCTCTGTTGTGAATCCGCCTGTTGTCGCTTGGACAAATGAGCGTGCTGTTGGCCAGTCCTATGTACATATTCGCCAGCACACCATGGATCAGCAATTAGTCGTCCAAAAGATTTAATGAAAAGAAGTCACATCACAAAGGAAGGTGCAACGTTTTGGGGCCGCGCAGGACCCCTTCGTCAGGCATGTGATGATTTTATGAGCCATTTTTACCAGGAAAGTGTGCGATAGGAATATTGATCAGACTGTTGGCCAGTACGTCCTCTCGTAGCCTCCTATTTGTCTAGAGGTTTCACAGTCAGGGAGTGTCAGGTTATTGAAAAGCAATGTTAGGGGACTGGGATTGGTGGATAAAGCGTAGATGGTATGTCGGCTATACCACAGTGACATCGCTGTTGGGGTCAATGGGGAAAGCATGAGGTGGTATCATGAGGTGGTATCCCCAGAGAAGAGCATGTGGGTCTACTTGTGCCATGTCTTGTTCTATGATTGTTGGTTTGGTCAATGGGTGTGGGAACCATTCCAGGAGCCTGGAGAGTATGGCAGAGTCGTGATATATTTCAAAGTCAGGAAGGCCGAGACCGCCTGTGTGTTTGTGGGAGCATCGGACCTTGTGTTTTAATCTGGGGGGTGGGGGTGCCATATGAATTTAATTGCAAGGGATCGTAATGTGCAGTAAAAGGAAGTTGGGAGCGTAACTGGGAGGGCCTGGAATAGGTATAATAGTTTGGGGAGGATATCCATCTTGAGTACATTTATACGTCCGAGCCATGGCAGTTTAAGGTGGTGCCACGAGTCTAGGGATCGTCATATTTTAGTCAGTGAAGGGCTGAAGTTTAGAGGGTAGATATCTTTGAAATTACTTGGGATCTCGGTCCCCAGATATTTGATTGACTTAGTTTGCCAATGGAAGGGAAAGTTTTGTTAGATAAATAAAAGGGTGTGGGTGGGTAGGGATATGTTTAGGGCTTCTGTTTTAGTCATGTTTAGTTTAAAGTTACTGTGGGAGCCGAATCAAGCTAGTTCATGGAGAAAGGAGGGGATGCTGATGTGTGGCTGTGTCACATAAAGTAATAGGTCGTCGGCATAGAGGGAAAGCTTACAGTGGGCTGAGGGGGTGTGGATACCATGTATGGATTTGTTACTACTTATTGCCCAGGCTAAATGTTCTATGGTGATGGCAAAAAGAAGGGGGGATAGTGGGCAGCCTTGTCTGGTTTCCGTTGTTGATTGGGAATGCCTCATTGGGAGTGTACACCATTCGCCGTAACTTTCTCTGATGGGTTGGAATAGAGGGATATCATTTTCGCTAAGAGTCTGGGTCCTAATCTGCTGAAGCACTAGTTTGAGAAACGGCCAGCTGACCCTGTCGCGCGTTGCATGCTAACAGGCATGCGGGGATGTGTTTGCGTTGTGCGTAGGTGATCAAATGGAGGGTCTTCGTGGTGCATGGAACATGGACCCTTCAATTAAAGGTCAAATGCACGTACCAGTATGTTCCCCTATAAATAGCCGGGATCAGCTGACAGGCTCACTACCACAGCTTCTCTTCTTCCCTTACACTATTTCCATCTCCTGCCACCGTTACCAGTTCCTGGAACTGAAGGGTCCATGTTTTAAGGTTCCCCCTGCTGACCATTTGGATTTACTGGACGGAGACGTCCTGTTGTTCTCCCTCTGTGAAGAGATTGAAGGTGTTGTCCCCACTTAGTGGAATTCCTCATATAAGCTGATTTAAAGCTTGCCTTTGGTAAGCGCGCATTTTTACAGGTGGCGGATTTCTCACTGGGTGTTTATTGATGAACTTTTAATAATCACCACTGGTGCACTTATTTGGCCTCAGGGATCCATTTTTCTTGAGTCATCATTTTAAGTCATCGTCATTTATTATTATTTGTATGATTTCAAGTCACTATTGATTTTCATTTTTCCACAACTTGGTTGGGACTTATTAATACACTGTTTTTTATTTATAATATTATTTGGTCACACATATTGATTATTTTTCATTAATCTCTACATTTTGTGGTTTTATTCACATTTATGTATTTAATTTTGTAGTGCAGTTCTTTCGATTATTTTGATTTATGGGTTTGCATGAAGTCTTTAATTGCTGCAGAAATCGCTTTTGTGCAAGCCAGGTCAGATAGTAGGTTGTCGTTATATCGCCACGTGTGTCGTGAGGGGGGTCTGGGGAGTCTGTCTAGTGTGAGGTGCACAGGGGCATAGTCCGACCAAAGTCTGATCCCTATACGGCACGCTGTCTCAAAGTCAAGCAGTGACTGAGATAGTAAGATGTACTCTATTCTGTTGTATAACCCGTGTGCCGAGGAGAAAAATGCGTAGTCCCTACCAGAGGTAGGGATGAGCCGAACACCCCCCTGTTCGGTTCGCACCAGAACATGCGAACAGGAAAAAAGTTCGTTCGAACATGCGAACACCGTTAAAGTCTATGGGACACGAACATGAATAATCAAAAGTGCTAATTTTAAAGGCTTATATGCAAGTTATTGTCATAAAAAGTGTTTGGGGACCTGGGTCCTGCCCCAGGGGACATGGATCAATGCAAAAAAAAGTTTTAAAAACGGCCGTTTTTTCAGGAGCAGTGATTTTAATAATGCTTAAAGTCAAACAATAAAAGTGTAATATCCCTTTAAATTTCGTACCTGGGGGGTGTCTATAGTATGCCTGTAAAGGGGCGCATGTTTCCTGTGTTTAGAACAGTCTGACAGCAAAATGACATTTTGAAGGAAAAAACTCATTTAAAACTACCCGCGGCTATTGCATTACCGACAATACACATAGAAGTTCATTGATAAAAACGGCATGGGAATTCCCCAAAGGGGAACCCCGAACCAAAATTTAAAAAAAAAAATGACGTGGGAGTCCTCCTAAATTCCATACCAGGCCCTTCAGGTCTGGTATGGATATTAAGGGGAACCCCGGCCAAAATTTAAAAAAAAAAATGACGTGGGGTTCCCCCTAAATTCCATACCAGACCCTTCAGGTCTGGTATGGATTTTAAGGGGAACCCCGCGCCAAAAAAAAAAAAAAAAAACGGCGTGGGGTCCCCCCAAAAATCCATACCAGACCCTTATCCGAGCACGCAACCTGGCAGGCCGCAGGAAAAGAGGGGGGGACGAGAGTGCGGCCCCCCTTCCCTCCTGAACCGTACCAGGCCACATGCCCTCAACATTGGGAGGGTGCTTTGGGGTAGCCCCCCAAAACACCTTGTCCCCATGTTGATGAGGACAAGGGCCTCATCCCCACAACCCTGGCCGGTGGTTGTGGGGGTCTGCGGGCGGGGGGCTTATCGGAATCTGGAAGCCCCCTTTAACAAGGTGACCCCCAGATCCCGGCCCCCCCCCTGTGTGAAATGGTAAGGGGGTACATAAGTACCCCTACCATTTCACGAAAAAAGTGTCAAAAATGTTAAAAATGACAAGAGACAGTTTTTGACAATTCCTTTATTTAAATGCTTCTTCTTTCTTCTATCTTCCTTCATCTTCTGGTTCTTCTGGCTCTTCTGGCTCTTCTGGCTCTTCTGGTTCTTCCTCCGGCGTTCTCGTCCAGCATCTCCTCCGCGGCGTCTTCTGTCTTCTTCTCCTCGGGCCGCTCCGCACCGGCCAGGGTTGTGGGGATGAGGCCCTTGTCCTCATCAACATGGGGACAAGGTGTTTTGGGGGGCTACCCCAAAGCACCCTCCCAATGTTGAGGGCATGTGGCCTGGTACGGTTCAGGAGGGAGGGGGGGCCGCACTCTCGTCCCCCCCTCTTTTCCTGCGGCCTGCCAGGTTGCGTGCTCGGATAAGGGTCTGGTATGGATTTTTGGGGGGACCCCACACCGTTTTTTTTTTTTTTGGCGCGGGGTTCCCCTTAAAATCCATACCAGACCTGAAGGGTCTGGTATGGAATTTAGGGGGAACCCCACGTCATTTTTTTTTTAAAATTTTGTCCGGGGTTCCCCTTAATATCCATACCAGACCTGAAGGGCCTGGTATGGAATTTAGGGGGACCCCCACGTCATTTTTTTTTTTTAATTTTGGTTCGGGGTTCCCCTTTGGGGAATTCCCATGCCGTTTTTATCAATGAACTTCTATGTGTATTGTCGGCAATGCAATAGCCGCGGGTAGTTTTAAATGAGTTTTTTCCTTCAAAATGTCATTTTGCTGTCAGACTGTTCTAAACACAGGAAACATGCGCCCCTTTACAGGCACACTATAGACACCCCCCAGGTACGAAATTTAAAGGGATATTACACTTTTATTGATTGACTTTAAGCATTATTAAAATCACTGCTCCTGAAAAAACGGCCGTTTTTAAAACTTTTTTTTGCATTGATCCATGTCCCCTGGGGCAGGACCCAGGTCCCCAAACACTTTTTATGACAATAACTTGCATATTAGCCTTTAAAATTAGCACTTTTGATTTCTCCCATAGACTTTTAAAGGGTGTTCCGCGGCATTCGAATTTGCCGCGAACACCCCAAATTGTTCGCTGTTCGGTGAACTTGCGAACAGCCAATGTTCGAGTCGAACATGAGTTCGACTCGAACTCGAAGCTCATCCCTAACCAGAGGGATTATTGTTCTTCAAGTATCCACCAAGGACAGGTTGGTGAATATGGAGCGTATTTTGGTTAAGGTGGATGGTGTTATGTGGGACTTACCGGTAGAGGAGTCCAGTCTCGGCACCAACGGGACGTTCAGGTCACCTCCCAGTATCAGATTAATGGTCCCAAATGCTTCTAGGCGCGCTGCCACGGAGGACAGAAATGCGAATTGATCCTGGTTAGGGAGATAAACGCTAGCCAATGTGAAAATCGTTTGCATATGTTTCAATTTCAAAAACAGATAGTGCCCTAAGGGGTCAATATATGAGTCTAGGATCTCTGGGGTGAAGGAGTTATGGAAAGCTATTGAAACACCCTTCGACTTAGCAGTTGGATTTGTGCTATACCAGGTGGCCAAGTATTTATTTGGGAGAGAAGGTATTGGAATCCTATCTAAAATGAGTTTCCTGGAGGAAGAGTATCAGGGTGTGGGCTCTGTGGAAGTGGTATAGTAGCTGTCTGCGTTTCTCTGGGGTGTTGAATCCTCTGCAATTAAGCGAGGAAATCTGAAGGGCTAAGGTGGATGCCATGGGTTAGGGAATATGTGATGGCAGGCCATGAGAGAGAGAAGATTACTGTATATCAGGTTAGCTGAATGTAGTATATCAGGTAAGGGGGCAGGGGGAGGGATAGGAAGGGAGGGGGGAGAAGAGGGAGAAAGGGTGCAAAGAGCGGAAAAGAAAAAGAGAGATGTTCCCAGCGCTGATTGTGTAGACCCACTTCAGGGGCTGTCTTTCTGCACAGACAGGGGGATGAGGAAACGTTGCAGAGTTGTCCAGGTTGTCTGTAGTCTGAGCTCTGAGAGGAGGGGAAACGGTGCCCTCTAGTGGGGGGGGAGATAACCACGGTCTCCAGAGAAAGGCGTAACTAAATCTAACATTGAGAACAGAATCAATAAAGACTCTGCAGTTCCGAATGTGGGAAACGTGGCAGCACACGCAGGGGGGTAAAACCCTTTACATGTCAACATATATATCTGTGGAGACCCCCCCGGTGCCCCCGATGAGGCCCCTAGGTGGATGTCCCAGGTGGATCAGGGTAGACGGTCCCCATCGGGAGGGTCTCCCTCGTCTACTCGTTTGAGTGTAAATAATAGGTTATAATGAAGTAAAATAAAATAAAACATAACAGTTTGAAGTATGAATAGTTGCTATCTGGGTCCAGTGCAGTGCTGTATCAGACATAACGGTTGTCTCGTCAGCACACTCGGCACATCCCAGAGGACCCTGTCTAACTGAGGTCAGGCAACCAATTGTGGGTTGCTAAACGCAAACACACAGGGCCCCTGGGGTCAGGAGAAAATAGTGAGTCTGTCCCACCAGCCGGTGGGGTAATTATGGAGTTCATCCAGCTGGGGATTTGGAGGTGGTGGAGCGCTTCTGCTTTGTGAAGGTAGTCCATCCAGTTGAAAGTGGTAGGCCAGGTGTCACTGCTTACAGGGGTCAGTCAGGGATGTGGATTTGGGGGAGTCCGAAGGTCCCCAGAAAGTTAGCCAGGTCACCAAGCGTGCGAAAAGTTGCTGTCTTGCCTTCATGGGAGGCCGTGAGCTGGAAGGGGAATCCCCAACAGGACTTGATCTTTTTTGATTGCAGAGCATCTGTGACCGGTTTAAGGGCCTTTCTCATCAGCAAAGTTTGCTTGGATAGATCTGTTAGCAGCATGACTGGGATGTCATTGAACAAATAGTGTCCTGTGTGCGTGCTGCTTGCATAATATCAGCCTTAACCTTGAAGAAGTGGATCCTGCATATGACATCCCTTGGGTATGCCGGGTTTGGGTTGCGGGGTGCCAATGATCTGTGAACTTGGTCGATTTCGATCGGGTTGTCCTTAGGTTGAGCCAGGATTTGATTAAATATTGCTGACATTATTAGCTGTGGCTAAGTCCTTCGGTTCAGCCGTTTCTGGGAGGCAGCGGATCCGTATATTATTGTGTCTGCTCCTGTTCTCTTGGTCATCAAGACCATAGAACAGTTGCTGGATTTGTACAGTGTGCTCGTGGAGGATCTCCTCATGTTCTGTGAATTTTGCAACTGAATCCTCCACAGTGTGCTCAATATCCTCTATGCGGTGGCCAATGTCCCGGTCAGCTCCTGCTTGTATGATCTCTCCAGTCTGCCAATGTATGGATTCAATGTCATTTTTTGTGGGGAGTACTTTGATGTAAGCTTCCATATCCCATCCATCCCTGGAGCTTTGAGGGGTGGGTGAGAGGCTGTCAGAGTGTTGGAAGCCATGCTCTGATCCCTGTGGGGAGTGCTGTGTCTGTCAGGGGAGTACCAGTGAGGCAGCCTGTGCTGTGGCTGCATGTGTCGCCGCCATCTTGGAAGCTGGGGCTGCCTTGCCGTCCGGGCCGAGTTTCTGCAAGAATTTGACGATTTTGCCCGTTTTTTGTACTCCAGTGGGACGGGGAGCTGTGCTGGAGCTTCTCCTCTTCATGAGGTCAGGTACAATATTCTCAATTATGGCATTTTGCAGATACGATCTAACTACTATTTAAATTACATTTAATGTGCCCCGTGCACTATGAATTATTAACAATTAGCATTTTTCCATAAAATAATGTTTTTGCATTTTTAAACCTTTTTTTTGCATCTCAGTGCTGATTATCTAATTAAAGGGGAATTAAACCCACAATAAAAAATGAAATATATTGCATCTTACTTGTCATTCAATGTGGTGGCTGCATAAGTTTTTGTTTTTTTTTTGGGTTTGTTCCTTCTGTTTTCACCTGATGATCTGCCCGGTAACACACCTCCTGTATTAGAGTGCCTCCACTCTGGATAAAGGAGCACACGGGGCACACTTGGACAGCACCATTCTTAATCTGGGGGAGGGGTGTGTGGGATGGACTGGCAGTTTTAGATACACTAACAAACTGAAGACAAACTCCAGTTCACACTTTATAAGCAGTCACAGCATTTTTTTTCTTTTAAGAGAACGGTTTTCCATAAATAAATAGAAGCTGATCATTGTAAGCACCTCGGTCAGTGGCAAATTGACAAAACAATAAGACATACTTTGACATACATGCGACCTGCTGACAGCTTTAAAGCAGAATTAAACCCTCCTATCCTTTACAACCAAATAAGCTGCTTCTGTTTGCTTTGCAACTGCCATGGTGCTGAACATGTGATCAGTTATGACACCATCCACTTCATGGTGTGACAGTTTGGTTGAAGACACAAACAAATGTGACAGTTAGCAATCACAGCATTCCAGGAATGTATCTGTTTTTTGAAACTGTTAAATCAAGAGGTTTAGTTCTGCTTTATAATTTACTGTTGTTCAGGGGTTCTGGGCTTCCTCAAATTGGCAGCCTCTAGCATGAAGAAACAGGAGCAATACTGGAAGGAATTTGCAATACACACTAATTTTGGTAGCATAATTATTAATGTGGAATATATGTTCTTTGCTAAAGAAAAATCTTTATAATCAAGTTGTTATAGGTAAAGTTCTGCTTTTAATAAGAATGAAAATTACTTTTTGAAAATACTTTAACATTCTATGAGAATTTAATGATTGGTAATTTAATTAGTTCTATTTAAGTTGCTTTTGAAAGTCTATAAACGGGGCAAGTTGTTTCTACTCTGGGTCAACGCAACACATCCTCTTGGTTCTAAAGACGCCACAGGTGGTTTTGCATCTGATGTGTTTTTATGTATATAATATACATGGAGATGTGTATATATACAGTATCTCCCAAAAATGAGTACACCCCTCACATTTTTGTAAATATTTTACTATATCTTTTCATGTGACAACACTGAAGAAATGACACTTTGCTACAATGTAAAGTAGTGAGTGTACAGCTTGTATAACAGTGTGAATTTGCTGTCTCCTGAAAATAACTCAACACACAGCCATTAATGTCTAAACTGAGTGAAAATGTCCAAATTGGGCCCAAAGTGTCAATATTTTGTGTGGCCACCATTATTTTCCAGAACTGTCTTAGCCCTCTTGGGCATGGTGTTCATAAAAGCTTCTTAGGTTGCCACTGGAGTCCTCTTCCACTCCTCCATGATGACATCACGGAGGAAACCTTGCGCTCCTCCACCTTCTGTTTGAGGATGCCCCACAGATACTAAATAAGGTTTAGGTCTGGAGACATGCTTGGCCAGTCCATCACCTTTACCCTCAGCTTCTTTAGTAAGGCAGTGGTCGCTTTGGAGGTGTGTTTGGAGTCATTATCATGTTGGAATACTGTCCTGTGGCCCAGTGTCTGAAGGGAGGAGATCATGCTCTGTTTCAGTATGTTACAGTACTAGTTGGCATTCATGGTTCCCTCAATAAACTGTAGCTCCCCAGTGCCGGCAATACTCATGCAGCCCCAGACCATGACACTCCCACCACCATGTTTGACTGTAGGAAAGACACACTTGTCTTTGTACTCCTCACCTGTTTGCTGCCACACACGCTTGACACCATCTGAACAAAATAGGTTTATCTTGGTCTCATCAGACCACAGGACATGGTTCTAGTAATCCATGTCCTTAGTCTGCTTGTCTTCAGCAAACTGTTTGCAGGCTTTCTTGTGCATCATCTTTAGAAGAGGCTTCCTTATGGGACAACAGCCATGCAGACCAATTTGATGTAGTGTGCGGCGTATGGTCTGAACACTGACAGGCTGAGCCCCCCCCCACCCCTTTAACCTATGACTATTTTCCAAATAGGCCATCTTTATGTAGAGCAACAATTTTTTTCAGATCCTTAGAGAGTTCTTTGCCATGAGGTGCCATGTTGAACTCCAGGGACCAGTATGAGAGAGTGAGAGTGATAACACCAAATTTAACACACCTGCTCCCCATTCACACCTGAGACCTTGTAACACTAACAAGTCACATGACTCTGGGGAGAGAAAATGGCTAATTGGGTCCAATTTGGACATTTTCACTTAGAGGTGTACTCACTTTTGTTGCCAGCGGTTTAGACATTAATGGCTGTGTGTTGAGTTACTTTGAGGGGACAGCAAATTTACACTGTTATACAAGCTGTACACTCACTACTTTACATTGTAGCAAAGTGTCATTTCTTCAGTGTTTTCATATGAAAAATATAATAAAATATTTACAAAAATGTGAGGGTGCATTCACTTTTGTGAGATACTGTATATATACTGTATGTATATGATATATATGTACAGTATATATAAATATTCTTGTGACTTTCCCAGACTCACACTCAGGGAGTGTGTTTGCTCTGGCTTTCTGCAAGTGACGACTTGTCCAGATGTCCTTGAATGTTTACACAAGATGTCCTCTCTGCTTCCATTGTTTTTACAGGTGTTCTGGTCAACTATAAATAAATCTAATAGTCTAGCTTCACCTTTTGACATTTTTGACCTATGGCATGTCTGATACCAAAGAGCCATCTACAGTAGTGGCTGAATTTGAGAATGTTTTACTATATATGTCATCAGTGTAAAAAGGCAGAAAAGGATACGCCCAGGTGGGATTGTCTTCTCGGGTGGGAGTGCCTTAGTGACTGAGAGTACCTTAGTGACTGGGAGTACCTTAGTACCTGGGAATACCTTAGTGACTGGGAATACCTTAGTACCTGGGAATACCTTAGTGACGGGGAGTACCTTAGTACCTGGAAGTACCTTAGTACCTGGGAGTAACTTTAGTGCCTGAGAGTACCTTTAGTACCTGGGAGTAACTTATTACCCGGGAGTAACTGGCAATGACCTTGGGACCTGGGAGTACCTCTAGGACTTGGAAGTACACTTACTACCAGGGAGTAACTGGTAGTACCTTTAGTGCCTGGGAGTACTGAGGGTTCCTGGAATAACTGGGAGAACTGAGAATAGCTAGAGTGAACCGGAGCAACTCTAGAACCTGGGAGTACCTTTAGTACCTGGGTCTACTGGGAGTAGTGACACGGGGTACTGAGAGTGATGCGGGGGGTGCTGAGAGTGACGCGGTGTGCTGTGAAGTGACGTGGAGTGCTGTAGAGTGACGTGGAGTGCTGTA
Organism: Aquarana catesbeiana; assembly: GCF_042186555.1. Lineage (NCBI taxonomy): Eukaryota > Metazoa > Chordata > Amphibia > Anura > Ranidae > Aquarana > Aquarana catesbeiana. Next base: position 597,198,482 of record NC_133324.1, read on the forward strand.
GAGTGACGCGGGTGCTGTGAAGTGACACAGAGTGCTGTGAAGTGACGCAGGGTGCTAGGAAGTGAAGCAGAATGCTGTGAGTGATGCGGGGTACTGAGATCGATGCTGGGTGCTGAGAGTAATGCGAGGTGCTGAGAGTGGCACAGCATGCTGATAATGGCACTGCATGCTGAGAAGTGATGCTGGGTGCTAAAAAGTGGCACCAGGTGCTGAGAGTGGCGCGGGGTGCTGGGAGTGATGCAGAGTGGTGAGAGTGGTGCGGATGCTTAGTGACATGGGGTGCTGAGAGGGACGCGGGGTGCCGAGAGTGAGGTGGGGTGCTGAGAGTGAAGCGAGGTGCTGAGAGTGACATGGGGTGCTGAGAAGGGCTGTGAGGTAATTGGAGTAGCTGTAGCGCCAGGGGAGCTTGGAGTAGAGTACCAAAAGCAATTATTTCCCTATTATCCCCAATAGAATAGAGGGTACAAACATCCAACAGGATTGGTGATGCGACCCAGTGTACATCCCGCTCCATGTATGCATTCCTTGATGAGCCAATTGAGGGCGAATACTGCTGTGCGAGATGTCAGCTAGTTGTTTCTCTGGAAGCCCAAATGCTGGATCTAGAAAACAAGGTGGCAACACTGCGCAACAACCTGGAAAGGAGTATGGACATTATCCAGTAGGTGCTGGCCGGAGTCAGTGTAGAGGAGGTTGGGGACATGGAGGCACAGGAGCCAGAGGTAGGTAGCTGGGTGACAGCTAGATGGAGGGGTAGAGGGAAGAGTGCTAGGGAGGCCAGTCCTGAGTTGGTACTCCCAAAAAATATGCCAAGGTGAATAATTTTGGGGATATAAGCTCAGGTGTGGCAGTGCCTTAGGAGGCACCCTCCCCTAGCTGCCAGGGGACTGACTGCTCTGGTAAGGAGGGGGGCAGAGATGCAGGAAAGGTTAGACAGGTACTGGTAGTATGGGAAATGAATTATTAGGAGGACAGAGAGGGCAATCTGTCACAAAGACCTTGGTCGCCGAACAGTATGTTGTTTACCAGGTGCTCAGGTTCGGCACATCACGGATCGGGTGGACAAATTATTGGGTGGCACTGGGGAGGACCCAGCTATCATGGTACACATTGGTACCAATCACAAAGTGAGAGGAAATACTACCTGTGCTTCGAGCCACACCAGAGAGGCAGCTGGAGCTTAGGGAACTGAACAAGTGGCTGAGGAACTGGTGTAGGAAAGAGGTGTTTGGGGTCCTGGAGAACTGGGCTGACTTCTCAGTTGGTTACTGGCTCTTCAATAAGGACGGGCTGCACCTTAATGGGGATGGTGGAGCTCTATTGAAAAGAAAGATGGCCACAAAATTGGAGGGGCTTTTAAACTAGGTTTTGGGGGGGCTCTAGGGAAGTGACAGCCAGCAGTGCGCAAAGGACAAAGGGTAATAGTGGAACCAGTGGTGATAATATAGCCGTAACATCTAATCCTGCGGTGAATGAGTGGTCAAACAAAGCATGAGAAAACTTGAGGAGAAATTAATATGCACTCATACAACTCTGAGAGGAGTATACACAAATGCCCAGAGCCTAGCTAACAAAATGGAGGAACTGGAGCTGCTATTACACGAGGAGGACTTAGACTTTTTGGGAATAACAGAAACTTGGTTTGACAGCTTACATGACTGACTGTCAAATATTCAGGGGTATTCCATGTATCTGTAACGGTGCCCCCCGTAGGAGCCACTAAGTGTTGTGTTCCATCTGTCATCCTGCCCAGCCCTGCATTCACTTCCCAGTCATTTTTGAGACAATGAATAGTCCATGTGCTTGTTTTGTTGTTTTTTTATTGAGGAGATAAACTTAGATGGGTAAAGGAATATATGGGACGCCCAGTAAAGATCATACAAATTTGGTTGGGACAAAACTATGTACAGTCCAGAAGATTTACTCCATTCCCTCCTCCAGCACATCGCTTCCTATCTAGTGGTTTGCTCCATTCCTCCAGCCTTTTGCAGACAGGGACCGCGGGCCCCTATAGTGTAGCAGAAAATATGGAAAGTCTCTGTAGTGCCAGGGGAGCTTGGAGTAGAGTACCAAAAGCAATTATTTCCCTATTATCCCCAATAGAATAGAGGATACAAACGTCCAACAGGATTGGTGATGCGACCCAGTGTACATCCCGCTCCATGTATGCATTTCTTGATGAGCCAATTGAGGGTGAATACTGCTGTGCGAGATGGACTACTGCTTCCAGTCAGCCCTCTTCAGGCTCTGCCAGCCCTCCTGGCTGCAGCTGCCCGACTTCACTGCCTGCAACATCACAGTCCACGCTACTGGCTCTGCACCCATCCCAGACTGCACACTCCCAGTCCTTTCAGGCATGTCTCCCCAGTCCTCCTGATTGTGCATTTAGCAGTATAGTCAGTGTTTATCTGGCGCTCCAGATGGAATAATCCTTAGGGGTATAGTCTGTGGCTGTAATAGCTGAATGGTGATATATCCATAGAAAGGGGTATTAAGGGTTAAAAAAGAAGGCAGCCATCCTTCAGAGTGTGCCCAGAACTCTGCAAGACATGTAAGGAAACAACAGGGAGGGGGAGGCGCCAACCTGAGTGTAGTATTAAAATGATGACTTTAATAGGATAAGATTAAAAACACTTACAAGATGATAGAAGATGCATGCTCGTCAAAGTAAAGTGCGGTTCTGGCATTCCACATGGCTCTGTGGGTCCCACCGCTGTTCCGGATAGCTGGAAAGGATTGAGAAGCTGGCTGGAATGGATCACAGTGTTTCTCCAGGAGCAAAGGAACTCAGCTCCTGGAGAAACACTCAGCTCCGAGCGTGTAGCCTTTCATCACTGCAGCCCTGATTGACAAGATTCCAGCCCTGCCTAGGTCCAATCAGATGCCGGTGACATCACTTCCTGTTCCACGGTCCATGCTGGTCTGTGTGGAGCTGCTTGGTTCCTTTGCTCCTGGAGAAACACTGTGATTCATTCCAGCCAGCTGCTCAATCCTTTTCCAGATATCCTGTACAGCAGTGCGACCCACAGAATCATGTGGAATGCCAGGACTGCACTTTCTTTTGACGAGCATGCATCTTCTATCATCTTGTAAGTGTTTTTAATCTTATCCTATTAAAGTCATAATTTTAATACTACACTCAGGTCGGTGCCTCCCCTTCCCTGTTTTTTCCTGATTGTGCATGTCACTCACCAGCCCTCCTGGCTGCAACCGGTGGTTCCCTCCTGAAGACTTACCCAGCAGTACTAGCTCCTACTGTCCTCTCTGACTCCTCCTGTGCCTCCTGTTCAGATCCTTCATGAGTTCTTAAAGGGCTCCATCCTGCACCTGAGTCCCAGGCCCAAGGTCACACCCCCCAGACTGGGAAGCTCCCTCAAAGGCCCTGACAGCCTAGTATTCCATCCTCAGTTCTTCCACTCGATGACCCCTCCCCAGCTGGGCTGACTCTAGGTATTTAAGGAGGCCTGCCCCCTGCCAATCCAAGTTGGGGATTGGTCAGGGCTACTTAGAACACCCCAGGCAGCTCCACCCCTCACCTCCTCCTCTTCTAGAATCCTCTAGAAGAAAGAGGGAGGTAACAGTGAAGGAATGCTGTCTGTGATTTATAGCTGCTACTCTGAGCCACTCACAGCCCACACAATCTAAAACAAAACAGGCCTAGCTTCTAGGCCTGCCTAAATTTACCTATACTTACAAAAATCCTAACCTCTAGCACCTATCTATGTAGAGGGTGCTACATATCAAAAAGACAGGGAAGGCAGAAGAGGGGGAGGGGTGTGTCTATATATCAAAAGCGATGTAAGGGTGGTAGAGAGGAGTGACAGTGTGAATGGGACAAGGGGGAGGTGGAATCTGTGTGGGTAGAACTCCAAGTAAGAGGGAAATTAATAGAAGGGGTATATAACAGCCACCCCAACCTGAAGGAGGAGGTGGAGCTGGACCTCCTATCACAGCTAGAAATGACAGCAAGACAGGGAAATGTCATCATAATAGGGGACTTCAATTATCCCAGTATCGACTGGGCAGAGGGGACAGCTCACTCATTAAAGGCCCGTCGTTTCATGAATGTCTTGCAGGACAACTTCATGTCTCAATTGGTGGATTCTCCAATTAGAAAGAATGCATTGCTAGATTTAATAATTACAAACGAATAAAGTCTGATCTCAGATGTGGCAGTACAAGACGACTTGGGATCTAGCGATCACAGGATGATCACAACTTTTCAGAACTGTGCTCAATACTAAAAGACACAAATTGGGACCCAATCCTAGAAACATTGAACACCAACGAAAAATGGGAATGTTTTAGGAACATATTAAATAAAGGTATCACACAGTGCATTCCAATGGGAAATAAATATAGAATAGCGAAGGCTAAACCTGGGTGGCTAAACCACAACGTAAAAATTCTTATTAGAGAGAAAAAAAATGGCCTTTAAAAAATATAAAGCGGAGGGGGCATTGTAAGCATTACAACACTACAAGGAATGCAATAAAAAGTGTAAGAACGAAATCAGGGCAGCTAAAAAAGACTATGAGAAACACATAACAGGGAAGAGTAAAAACAAAATCCCAAGGAATTCTTTAGATATATTAACAGTAAAAAAGCGAAATCAGAGCACATTGCCCACATAAAAGACAATGAAGGGAGGATGGTTACTGATGACACAGAGAAGGCAACTGTACTAAATGCTTTCTTCTCCTCAGTTTTTACACAGGAAAAGGAGGGGTATATTGACCACGACAGTAATGTTAGTAACACATCACAAGATGTACCCTTGTGACTAACAGAGGCCAGAGTCAAAGAAATAGAAAAAGACGATATATACCGAAGCGTGAGGGGTAGATAACTCACTGACTCACCAGTGGGGTGTGGTTATGCCTTGAATGCAAATAGACAAAAAGGGAGAGAGACAGTGGTAGAGAACACACTGTCAAAAAGTAGGCACTAATAACCAAGCAGTGTAGTTACAAAAAGTTTATTAATTTAAAAAAGTATAGCAGATGTTCCACATAGTACTACCTTCCAACATTGAAAATTGCACATAACATACAAAAAAAACATGTGATTAAAAACAATCTGGATTGTTGCCCAGTATGCTGAAAATAATCTGAAAGGGGCCTATATATATAGATTAGCATAGGGTGTATATGTTGTAATGGGCAGTAAAGGTGGCAAGATGGTACACAGATTAGGCACAGGATAATGCAATGAAAATCAAGGGTACATTGGAAGACTGCAAGATACCATCAATGTGACATCAATGGGTGGTGCCTAAACAGACTATATGAGTAGAATGAAAATCCCCAGTGAGATGACAAGCCGTATAATTGTAAATAGGACGTTTTTCCCTGGTCACTGGGAGGGCATTCTAAGCATTGGCAAATATTAAGTCAATTGCGCGGCCATGTGGTGTTCTACCCAAACAAAATTTATGTCCTTTTTTCCCCACAAATAGAGCTTTCTTTTGGTGGTATTTGATCACCTCTTGCGTTATAAACAAAACAAGAGCAACATTTTTGAAAAAAAAAAACCACAATATTTTGTACTTTTTACTGTAATAAATATATATATAAAAAAGATGTCCATCAGTTTAGGCGGATATGTATTCTTCTACATATTTTTGGTAAAAAAAAAAACGCAATAAGCGTATATTGATTGGTTTGTGCAAAAGTTATAGCGTCTACAAAATAGGGGATAGATTTATGGCATTTTTATTATTATCATTACTAGTAATGGCAGTAATCTGCTATTTTTATCAGAACTGCAACATTGCAGCGGACAGCTCGGACACTTTTGACACTTTTTTGGGACCACTGACATTTATGCAGCGATCAGAGCTAAAAATAGCCACTGATTACTGTATAAATGTCACTGAGAGGAAAGGGGTTAACACTAGGGGGCGATCAAGGGGTTAACTGTGTTCCCTAGGTGTGTTCTAACTGTTGGGGGAAAGGAACTCACTAGGGGAGGAGACTGATCTGTGTTTCTAGATACTAGAAAAACACGATCTGTCTCTACTCCCCTGGCCAGACAAGGATCTGTGTGTTTATACACACAGATCCACATTCCTGCTCTGTCACAAGCGATCATGGGTGCCGGCAGACATCACGCCTGCTAGATCATCTTAAAGTAGCATTGTATACCTACGGCGATTTGCGCAGCCGTGCCAACCTGCAGCAGTATAACTGCGGCGGGTAGTCGGCTAGCGGGTAATAACAGCAAAAGATAAAGGAAGGTTCAGCAATTCAGAGTAAGAATTTGCGGGATAAACTCTACCGTTGAGGTGCTACTCACTGCTTCATATTCCACAGGTATTTCGGCTCATCCAATGTTCGTTTCAGTTAGCTATTGATTAAATTCCTGTGACTGCTCGTGACACTGCTGCTGGTGGCGCTAATAGCACGGTCTCTTCATTCAAATGTCGAGATACTCCTAACTCCAGATGGAAAGGAAAGCCGGTCGGCTAATATTAACATCCAAACAGCTGTGGGTCACATAAATGTATACAGGCTCCACTTCCGGATAGTATGGCATGATGATGTCACTTGATTGATGTGTTTCGTCCACCAGTCAGTGGACTTCTTCAGAATGGGGATGGATTATGCAGATAGTCCTTTTATATTTTTCAGGGACAAAGGTTTTTGTGCTCCCTCTAGTGTTGATTGTCATCATATCTTAAAAATTTGTGAGACTAACGGCTGGGGATTTCAACTTATTGATGGTAGAAGTATATTCAAGTATATATTAGTGCCATCTAATAGTTGTCATATATATTACAGGCTTCCGTATATTTAAAGAAAGTTGAAAATAAATTTCCCTCTGTTCTTGAAACGACAGAGAGATTCCTCATAATTTGCCATACAGGGTAATAAAAGAAAATCAGTGCTCTAGGAAGAAAGAGCAAGAGTTTAAAATAATGAACACAGATAACTACAGATGGTATCTTTAAAATTAATTAGATAAGAGATAATTAAGGAAAGTTTAGTCATTGATTAGATATTTAAGGATTTGGATCAAAAACTTTTAAGAATTAGTCATCAAGAAACACATTCATATTACATTCGATATTCAAACCCTTTGGTATTAAACTATTTAGATTGTAGATCCAATATTTTTCTTTATGTAGTAAAATTTTTTTCAAAATCACCTCTTCTCAGGGGTAGATCTAGCACAAAGATCCCCTTTACTTTTAGTCCCTCTGTCTTTCCTGCATGGCAGTCTTTGAAATGTTGTGCTATAGGATTCTCTTTTTCTCTACCTTTTTCATACTTATTTAGGGGTCTTTTTATGTCCCTCAAGTGTTCACTGATGTGTATTCTCAATCGTCGCTTTGTTTTCCCTATATATATATTTTATTGCAAAAGCATTCTATTATATAAATTACTTTAATTGTAGAACAATTCATGAATTTTTTGATCTTAAAAGTTACACACAGACTTAATGCTTGCCAATGATTAGAATGCCCTCCCAGTGACCAGGGAAAAACGTCCTACTTGCAATTATACGGCTTATCATCTCAAGGCGGATTTTCATTCTACTCATATAGTCTGTTTAGGCTCCCCCATTGATGTCACATTTATGGTATCTTCAGTCTTCCAATGTACTCTTGATTTTCATTGCATTAACCTGTGCCTAATCTGTGTACCATCTAGCCACCTTTACTGGCCATTGCAACATATACACCCTATGCTAATCTATATATATATAGGCCCCTTTCAGATTATTTTCAGCATACTGGGCAACAATCCGGATTGTTTTTAATTACGTTATGTTATGTTTTTTCTGTATGTTATATGCAATTTTCAATGTTGGAAGGTAGTACTTTGTGGAACATCTGCTATACTTTTTTAAATGAATAAACTTTTTATAACTACACTGCTTGGTAATTAGTGCCTACTTTTTGACAGTGTGTTCTCTACCACTGTCTCTTTCCCTTTTTGTCAGAGTCAAGGAAAGACTAGATAAGTTTAACACAAATAAGTCACCAGGACCAGATGGCTTACACCCGAGAGTCCTCAAAGAACTCAGTCGGGTTATAGCTAGACCATTGTTCCTAATCTTTGCAGACAGCTTACTGACAGGAATTGTACCAGCTGGAGAAAAGCCAATGTGGTACCAATATTCAAAAAAGGGCATAGACATATTCCGGGCAACTACAGGCCAGTCAGCCTAACATCAATAGTAGGTAAATTATTGGAGGCGATGATAAGGGACTATGTCCAAGAATTTGCTGATGAAAAGGGTATCATTAGTAGTAATCAGCATGGGTTTACGAAGGGTAATTTTTTCCAGACCAATCTATTAACATTCTACGAGGAAGTGAGCTGCCATCTAGAAAGGAGAAGGCCTTTCGATGTTGTGTATCTGGATTTTGCAAAAGCATTCGATACAGATCCCCATAAATGCTTAATCTACAAGCTGAGGTCTTCAGATATGGACCATAAGGTTTGTTCTTGGATAGAAAACTGGTTACAGGGGCGCGTCCAAAGGGTAGTGATAATGTGTACTCAGACTGGGCAGGTGTGGTAAGTGGCGTGCCCCAAGGTTCTGTCTTGGGATCAATTCTGTTTAATTTATTCATAAATTACATAGAGGAGAGAATACATAGCTCAATCTCAGTTTTTGCGGACAATATAAAAATAAGCAGGGCAATAACTTCACATCAGGATATAGAAATTTTACAGAAAGACCTGAACAAAATAATGGAGTGGGCAACTATATGGCAAATGAGGTTTAATGTGGAGAAATGTAAAATGATGCACTTGGGGGCTAGGAACATAAACGCAAACTACTCACTGGGGGATAATCTCTGGGGGAGTCCTAGTGGAAGATAGACTGAGACATATGCAATGTCAAGCTGCAGCTACCAAAGGCGGCAGAATATTAGCATGCAAAAAAAGGGGATAAACTCCAGAGATAAAACTATAATCCTGCCACTTTATAAAACTCTGAACCGGCCATATCTGGATTATTTAGTTCCAATTCTGGTCACCAGTCCTCAGAAGGGATGTGCTGGAGCTGGAGAGAGTGCAAGAAGGGTAACTAAACTAATAAGGGGACTGGAGGAGCTCAAATATGAGGAGCGACTACAAACACTAAATGTATTCTCTCTTGAGAAGAGACGCTTGAGAGGGGACATGATAGCGATTTACAAATACCTCAATGGTGATCCCAGCATAGGAAAAAACTATTCAGTCTCAGGGGGTGTAAGAGGACACGTTGCCACACAATGAGATTGGAGGAGAAGCGGTTTAACCTTAAGCTGCGCAGAGGTTTTTTTCACAGCCAGGGCGGTTAGAATGTCGAACTCTCTTCCACATTCGGTGATGTCAGTGGGAAGTATTGATATTTTTAAAATACTCTTGGACGTGAATCTTAACCACTTTAGGACCGGGCCTATTTTTCAAACTTAAATAAATAAATCATGTGCTACACTATCCCCTTAATGATCTGCTGAACCTGCAAAAACCTAAAAAACTAAATTGTTAACTAAAGTGATGTGCCTATCAAATCAAATCCAAGGTTATAATAATAATATATAAGCGACTAATGTCATCATACAGCTTTCAACATCATATAGCGTGAATATACACACATTTCATAAAATATAAATATTGATACAAAAGTGATCCATAAAATGCTCAAGTGCATATACAGTGGGGACGGAAAGTATTCGGACCCCCTTAAAGTTTTCACTCTTTGTTATATTGTAGCCATTTGCTAAAATCATTTAAGTTAATTTTTTTTCCTCATTAATGTACACACAGCACACCATATTGACAGAAAAACACAGAATTGTTGACATTTTTGAAGATTTATTTAAAAAGAAAAACTGAAATATCACATGGTCCTAAGTATTCCGACCCTTTGCTCAGTATTTATTAGAAGCACCCTTTTGATCTAATACAGCCATGAGTCTTTTTGGGAAAGATGCAAGAAACACCTGGATTTGGTGATCCTCTGCCATTCCTCCTTGCAGATCCTCTCCAGTTCTGTCAGGTTGGATGGTAAACATTAGTGAACAGCCATTTTTAGGTCTCTCCAGAGATGCTCAATTGGGTTTAAGTCAGGGCTCTGGCTGGGCCATTCAAGAACAGTCACGGAGTTGTTGTGAAGCCACTCCTTCATTATTTTAGCTGTGTGCTTAGGGTCATTGTCTTGTTGGAAGGTAAACCTTCGGCCCAGTCTGAGGTCCTGAGCACTCTAGAGAAGGTTTTCGTCCAGGATATCCCTGTACTTGGCCGGATTCATTGCAACCAGTTGTCCTGTCCCTGCAGCTGAAAAACATCCCCACAGCATGATGCTGCCACCACCATGCTTCACTGTTGGGACTGTAATGGACAAGTAATGAGCATTGCCTGGTTTTCTCCACACATACCACTTAGAATTAAGGCCAAAAAGTTCTATCTTGGTCTCATCAGAGCAGAGAATCTTATTTCTCACCATCTTTGAGTCCTTCAGGTGTTTTTTAGCAAACTCCATGCGGGCTTTCATGTGTTTTGCACTGAGGAGAGGCTTCAGTCGGGCCACTCTGTCATAAAACCCCGACTGGTGGAGGGCTGCAGTGATGGTTGACATTCTACTGCTTTCTCCCATCTCCCGACTGCATCTCTGGAGCTCAGTCACAGTGATCTTTGGGTTCTTCTTTACCTCTCTCACCAAGGCTCTTCTCCCCCGATAGCTCAGTTTGGCCAGACGGACAGCTCTAGGAAGGGTTCTGGTCACCCCAAACATCTTCCATTTAAGGATTATGGAGGCCACTGTGCTCTTAGGAGCCTTAAGTGCAGCAGAAATTTTTTGTAACCTTGGCCAGATCTGTGCCTTGCCACAATTCTCATTTGCTCTGATATGCACTGTCAGCTGTAAGGTCTTATATAGACAGGTGTTTGGCTTTCCTAATCAACTCCAATCAGTATAATCAAACACAGCTGGACTCAAATGAAGGTGTAGAACCATCTCAAGGATGATCAGAAGAAATGGACAGCACCTGAGTTAAATATATGAGTGTCACAGCAAAGGGTCTGAATACTTAGGACCATGTGATATTTCAGTTTTTTTTTTTTAATAAAACTGCAAAAATGTCAACAATTCTGTGTTTTTCTGTCAATATGGGGTGCTGTGTGTACATTAATGAGGAAAAAAAATGAACTTAAATGATTTTAGTAAATGGCTGCAATATAACAAAGAGCGGAAAATGTAAGGGGGTCTGAATACTTTCCGTCCCCATTGTAAGTCTGTGATACTCTGACCGCCCAGGATCAGTTTTTAGCTTCCTTAAAACAAAAATAATAAACATGACTTGATAGGTGACTGTGAATATAGTGATCTGCAGCAGTGATTACACTCAGGTGCTCACTGCCCCAAGGTAATGGCCGCTCACCCCAGAGCGCGTGACCTTGCAATTATGTTTGGTCAATACATGCTTTTGAATCATCAAAACGGATTCCAGGTCACTTTGCAAGGTCCAAACACTGCTCAAAGATGTAGCATGGGTCTGGTGCGTTAGTGCACTGCTCTATAGCATGCCTTAATAGCTCCAAGCCATGGATGAGATTGTGTGCTCCTACTCCATAAGACAGACCAGCTGTCTCCTGCGCCATTCAGTCCCCTCCCCTATGCGTGTCGATACAAGGGAAATGTTGTATCTTCATCCCCCTTGTATCCACACTGTAGCAGTTCTGACCTCCTCCCTGCTGCTGATTGCTGAAATGGGGACTCTCATTGGCTGCACTGAGAAGTGCAAGATCTGACAGAGGAGTTCTGTCCTCCTCTCTGCTGCTGACTGCAAAGACAAAGTGGGGAAAAGACGAGGGGGTACCACAGCTGGAGGAGAGGTGTGAGGGCTACATGAAACGGCCTGGCAGGTCAGATTTGGCTTATGGACCTTGTGTTTGACATGTGTTCTAGAGGGTATTGCACGGTGCTGTAAAATGCTGTGGTAGTAGTTTTGGTTAAGGGTTACCACTCACTCGCCAACACTGGATCCAGCAAAAGAGCCCCAGACCATCACGCTTCCTCCTCCATGTTTGACAGTTGGTGTCTCACACCAAGGAACCATCCTTTCACCTACTAAACTGTGTACAAAAACCCTGCGTGAGGAACCGAAGATCTCAACCGAAGATCAAAAGATCCCGACTTTTTTCCAGTCTTAATTCATTCACTTGCAGTGCTTCATGGCCCAGGCAAGCCTTTTTTTCTTGTTTTGCCATTTTATCAATGGCTTTCTTACAGCCACTTGATCAGATTAACCTGCAGTTGGAAGTCCTCTCTTAACAGTTGAAACTGAGACTTGCTTACTTCAATCAGTGCTAAGCTGTTGTTCTGTGAGCTGCCCATCCAGCAAGCTCTCTCAAGAAAGTTGTCTTCTGATTCTGTTATAGCTTTGGGTCTGCTAGACCTCCTCCTGTCAGAGTTTCCCTCAGTTTCTAAGTGCACTTTCATGGTGTAGGAAACTGTACTCCCTGACAAATTCGCTTTCTGTCAGGAACCATGAAACAGACGGAGACAGAAAATGCAGTAAAAATCACACCTTTTAATAGAATGGTAAAAATGGTACAACTGGTAAACGTAGTCAAAACATAGCCAGGGATCGGCAGTCAAATCAGGTAGTCAGAACAAGCCAGGAAATGAGGAAGCCAGAGATCAGTGTAGTCAGATATGTTGACCAAGGCAAAGGCATTGAAGAAATAAACCAGGCAGTTTAAATAGCCGGAAGGGACTGGTTGTAGGCTTGACTAACGAGCAGGAGATGATCAACAGGTCAGCCACTTTGGAACGATAAGTACTGGCACTTAACTGACAGCTGAGCAACCTGAGCATGGAGAAGGAAGGGCTGATAGCCCAGCCCTTGCAGTACCCACTCCTCAATGACCATCGCCCTCGGAGGGGCACCAGGTTTGAGGGGAAAATGACTTTGGAAGAGGACAGGAGCATGTACGTCCGAGCATGAGACCCAAGAGCGGTTCTCCGGGCCGTACCCTTTCCAATGAACCAGGTACTTTACTGTATGCGCCCACGGAATCTACTGGAGTCAATGATCGATTGTATCTCATACTCCTCATGGTTCTCGACCTGCACCAGGCGAGGACGTGGTACAGAGGTGGTAAAGCGGTTGCACACCAAAGGTTTTAATAGGGAGATATGAAAAACATTCGAAATACGCATGTTAGAAGGAAGGTCTAATGCGTAAGCCACTGGGTTGATCCTACAGAGAATACGGAAAGGCCCAATAAGTCATGGTGCCAGTTTCAGTGAGGGAACACGGAGTCGGAGGTTAAGAGATGGAAGCCAGACCCTCTCCCCAACCCGGTAGGAAGGCACAGGTAGGCGTCAGCGGTCAGTATGGAGTCTGTACCTCTTATTGGCACATTACAAGGACTCTTGGACCTGCACCCAAGTGGAACAAAGATCACGGAGATACTACTCCAACGCAGGAATTCAAGGTAGGAGGTCTGACCAGTTGTAATGGTGATCAGAAATATAGCAGCGTATAACCTGCTCCAAGGCTTGGTTGGCTCGTTCTGCAGCCCCATTGGAATGCCGCGCTCTTCTGGCAGATAAGCGTTTAGCCTCAAACAAGAATGTGAGATTCTTATGGTCAGTCAAAATGAGGACTGGCACAGTGGTACTTTGGAGGGGATGCCTCCATTTTTTAAGAGCTAAAATGATAGCTAACACTCAGGGCCGATCCTAGGGTCACAGACGCCTGGGTGCAGAAATATTTCTGGCGCCCCCACATGGGCATGGTGATCTTACTACCTCCTCCCCTTTACAAATGTTTCTATGGCAATGACTCAAACACAGAGATGCTTCCCGAAGGATTCTTCGTTACCCTGGGATCCTCCCATGATCTCTTAATAAACAAAATACAGGAAGAGAAGCAGAGTACTCTAATGGGACCTGGAGGGGGGTCTCTCTAATGGACATAGAGAGAGGGCCTCTGTTAGAGTGGCTGTTAGAAAGAGCCCCCAGACATTCTGCAGACATAGTACAGGAGATGGTCAGAAACTGCAGACATGATACAAGAGATGGTCAGAAACTGCAGAAGTGATACAAGAGATTAATGCAGCCTACCAGTGCCCACCAATTACAACCTACCAATGCCCATCTATTGCAGCCTAATCAGTGCCCACCAATTGCAGCCTACCCGTGCCCACCAAATGCAGCTTATCAGTGCCCACCAAATGCAGCCTTATCAGTTCCCATCAAATGAAGCCTACCAGTGCCCACCAAATGCAGCCTTATCAGTGCCCACCAAATGCAGCTTATCAGTGCCCACCAAATGCAGCCTTATCAGTGCCCATCTGTTGCAGCCTTATCAGTGCCCATAAAATGCAGCCTACCAGTGCCCACCAAATACAGTCAACCAGTGCCCACCAAATACAGTCTACCAGTGCCCTTTAAATGCAGCATACCAGTGCCCACCAAATGCAGCCTTATCAGTGCCCAACAAATGTAGCCTTATCAATGCCCATCAAATGCAGCCTACCAGTGCCCACCAAATGCAGCCTTATCAGTCCCCATCAAATGCAGCCTACCAGTGCCCACCAAATGAAGCCTACCAGTGCCCACCAAATGAAGCCTACCAGTGCCCACCAATTGCATCCTAATCAGTGCCCATTAATTGCAGCCTACCAGTGCCCATTAAATGCAGTCTACCAGTGCCCATTAAATGCAGCCAATCAGTGCTCACCAAATCCAGCCTTATCAGTGCCCATCAAATGCAGCCTACCAGTGCCCACCAAATTCAGCCTACCAGTGCCCAAAGTCAGCCTACCGGTGCCCCTGGATCACACAGAGTGGCAATCTCCTGCTGTCAGGGAGCTTGGATTTGAATTGCCCAGGCGGCCACTGTAACAAAGTCCTGCTTCCTAGACTGCCTCACGGCTCTGGTACAAGTCACAATGATTCAATTTCTCGGCTTTGAATCTGTGTTCACTCTATCATAGGAGCAGGTCTAGGAGGCGGGACTTTGTTACAGCACCGCCGGACATTTCAGGCCAAAGCTTGTGCGGTGCGTGTGACATACACAAGTAGAGGAGGGAAAGGAGCACTCTGGCACTCAGGGCCGGTGCAAGGCTTTTTGACTACATAAGTGAAGATTCATTTTGCCGCCCCCCCCCAACCCATCTGCACCATCCTCTTGCTACTCCCTGTCTAAAACCGAGCCGGTACCTCCTTCACAGTGCGCCTGTAATGTGATGGGGCGCAACGTGAAGGACGCCACATACCACTGAAAATGGAGCTCTGCTGAACTGGAAGGCTGGAAGACTGGTACATGGGAGGCGGGAGGACTATGGCATATGGGAGGCAGGAAGACTGGAACATGAAAGGCTGGCAGGCTATGGCACATTTAGGGAAGAGAGAGTGGGGGGAGATCACTTACCCAGTAGTGACATGCTACATTGTCTTCAGAGGCACAGGCAGCGACGTCAGGACAGGATCTCTGGCTGCTTTGAAATCTCCCGCCCACACCCCCTTCCAGGCACAGATTGGCTGCACGTGGGGGTTGTGGGTGGGCACAGGGGGGATATGGGGAGGAGGTGAGGCAGACCTAGCCTACCTCCTCCTACCTCCTCATATGGGCTATACAGCAGGTGCAGGATGTGCACATTGCAGCAGGGGAGTTGTGGAGCAGGCGAGAAGGGGAATGTACACACTGCAGCGGGCACGCTGGCGGCCAGCTGAGTGGGCAGTGGAGGTGCACACTTGGAACTGATGGTGCTCTGGCACTTCGGCGCCCCCTCCTCTGCAGGACCTGGGTGCAATGCACCCTGTGCACTCCCCCAGGATCGGCCCTGCTAACACTTCTCTGTCTCCAATCTTGTAATTGCATTCTGCAGGAGACAATTTCTTAGAAAAGTTTGCCACAAGGGTACATAGCGCGCTCAGAGGTAGGAGGTTGAGACAGAAGGGCGACCACTCCAGTCTCAGATGCATCAACCTCAAGAATAAAGGGTAGCGTAGGATCAGGATGTACCAGCACAGGAGCTGAAACAAAGTCAGCCTTGAGTGATTCAAAGGCTTTAATGGAATTTGGAGACCAACTGTGGGTTACCATCCTTTTTGGTCATATCAGTCAGGGGTTTGACCAGAGAAGAGAAGTTCCAAATAAATTTCCGATAATAATTGGCAAAGCCTAAAAAAACGTTGTAACAGACGTAGACCTACGGGTGGAGGCCACTGTAGAACTGCAGATAATTTCTCTGGGTCCATCGAAAAACCGGCAGTACAAATGTTATACCCCAGAAACTACCCTGAGGAAATGACTTGGTCAACGGAGCAGTCTCATGAGTCACATGGGCAGGCTGTAGAGGTCTCCCATCAATAGCCTCATTGGCAAGTGGAGTGGCACGAAGCTGCAGCGGAATCAAGTGCTTCGACACAAAGTGTTAGGGCTGGGCTCAGCCCTTCCTTCTCTGAGCTGGCCGCTCAGCTGTCGGATAATCTAGAGACGCTCCCCTGTGTTCCTGTTAAAGACTTGCTGGGCTGACATTCCTTCTGGCTCCAGATCATGTTTGCTGTTCTACTATGCTCATCTCTGGCTCCCTGACGTATTTTCTTGTTTGACTATACGTTCCATTTCCTGAACTCTGGCTATGCTTTGACTAAGGGTCCTTTCACACTGGGGCAGGGGCGTTGTCGGTGGTAAAGCGCCGCTATTGTAAGCGGCGCTTTACTGTCGGTATGCGGCCGCTAGCAGGGGCGGTTGTACCCCCCTGCTAGCGGCCGAGAAAGGGTTAAAACCACCGCAAAGCGCCTCTGCAGAGGCGCTTTGCCAGCGGTATAGCAGCGCCGTCCCATTGATTTCAATGGGCAGGAGCGGTGAAGGAGCGGTATACACTCCGCTCCTTCACCGCTCCGAAGATGCTGCTGGCAGGACTTTTTTTACCGTCCTGCCAGCACATCGATCCAGTGTGAAAGCCCTCGGGGCTTTCACACTGGAATGAAAGCAGCGGCACTTCTGGGTCGGTTTGCAGGCGCTATTATTAGCGCAATAGCGCCTGCAAACCGCCCCAGTGTGAAAGGACCCTTAGTTTACTCTGTTTACCTTTTTTATTATTATTAAAAAAGTGAGATTTAACTGTACTTCTGTCTCAGTCTGATTCATGGTTTCTAACACAAAGGCACTGTCTATGAACAGGCCTGCAGCCCCAAAGTCGATTAGAGCCTGTGTATCGATGGACAACACAGATCATGAAAAGGTAACCAGAACTAGAGGCTTATCCTTCAAGTGTAACTGGGGACGTAACAAAGCCACCTAAAGTCTGTTCCCTAAAGGACCTCAGGTACAAGCGTTTCCCGGACAGGTAGGACAAGTGACCTGCCTGGCCACAATAAAGGCACAATCTCTTCCTCCTCCTAAAGGCCCTCTCATCCACAGAGAGATGTGTGAAGCCTACTGCATGGGTTCTACTTCACTGGCAGACTCGGTACCAGGAGGCATGGGAGGTGAGGGAGGCAAGGGTGGGAATGCAAAGCTCGGAGCCAAACATACAGGAGGCTTCCGCAAGCGCTCCTTAAAGAAAGGTCCCTCTTGGAGTCTGGAGTCAATGAGAATGACAAACGTGATCAACTTCTCCAGATCTGTAGGTATGTCCCTGGCTGCTATCTCATCTTTGATGTTATCTGAGAGACCATGAGAAAAAGCAGCCACGAGGGCCTCATTGTTCCAAGTGACCTCTGCTGCCAGAGTACGGAATTCAATGGCGTAATGGGCAAAAGTTCTTATACTCTGTTTGATGGACATGAGGCTCTTGGCAGCAGAAGTGGACCATGCGGGAACGTCAAATACTATTTTAAAGGAAGCCACAAACTCTGGGTAACTCAGGACAATGGGTTTTTGCGTATCCCATAGAGGGTTTGCCCAGGCCAAGGTTCTATCAGTAAGCAAAGAAATAATGAAGCCTACTTTACTTCTGTCCGTGAAGAATGCCTGAGGCAGCATCTCAAAGTATATCCAAACTGGTTGAGAAACCTTCTGCATTGAACTGGATCACCCTCAAATTGCTGGGGAAGCAGAGCAGAACCAGACATACCTCTTACAGAGGTAATATTGGAGGTGGGTGCCTGCACAGAGACTGGAACAGCAGCAGGGACGGCCTGCAACACAGGTTGTACTGGAACGGCCACAGTGGGAAGATCCAGGTGAGCAGTATGAATCAGGAGCGTCTGTAACACTATGGCAAACTGATCCATGTCCATCCTGCCCCTTAAACCTGGAAAAAACTATTACCACTGGGTGGATTGCCAGTATCTTGTGGATTTATGACCTTCGCCTACTGTCAGGAACCATGAAACAGATGGAGACAAAAAATGCAGTAAAAATCACACCTTTTGATTTGGTAAAATGGTAAAAATTGTACAACTGGTAACCGTAGTCAAAACATAGCCAGGGTTCCCTAGTCAAATCGGGTAGTCAGAACAAGGCAGGAAATCAGGAAGCCAGAGATCAGCGTAGTCAGAGGCAGCAGACAGGATCAGGTACCAGACGGGACATCAGCCAGGCAAGTCTTCAATAGGAACACAGCAGAAAGTCTCTAGATATATTGACCAAGGGGAAAGCATTGGCAAAATGAACCAGGTAGCTTAAATAGCCAGAAGGGGATGGCTGTGGGCTTGACTGACGAGTAGGAGATGATCAACACTGTGGAACGATGAGTACTGTCAATTAACTTACAGCTGAGTAACCTGAGCACAGAGAAGGAAGGGCTGAGAGCCCAGCCCTGACACTCTCTTTGCAATTTTTTTAAAGGAAAAACCTACAGTTTTAAGGGCTATAATGTTCTGTCTGTCTTCCTTTGTTAGTTGCCTTTTTTTCTCCATTTTAACCACTTTGCGCAAATCGCTGTACCTGTACGTCGGTACTTGGACGCTAAACACCTTTGTTATGAAAGCAGCTAGCCCTGGTATTTTCAGAAACGGCATGCGCTTCTCTTTCTGATAAAAGTGGTCTCTGCAGCAGATTCGCTGCGAGATCACTTTTATCGGGGGTGGGAGAGGGGGTCCCCCCTTCCGCCGCGCTCCGGTCGTTTCTTCCACTTACCGCTCGGTAGAGGCGGAGACTATTGCGTTCTTTCTCTGGATGCTGAGTGAGGGAAAGATGGTCCCCACCTGGCTCCATAACATTCCATTTCCTCAGCATTACATTATCTTTCACAATATAGAAAAAAATGGGCTAACTTTACTGTTGTCTTATTTTTTAATTAATAAAGTGTATTTTTTCCAAAAAAAATTGCGCTTGTAAGACCGCTGCGCAAACGGTGTGACATAAAGTATTGCAATGACCATCATTTTATTCTCTAGGGTTGTCTGAAAAAAAATATATAATGTTTGGGGGTTCTAAGTAATTTTCTAGCAAAAAAATAATTATTTTAACTTGCAAACAACAAGTCTCAAAAAGAGGCTCAGAGCTGAAGTGGTTAAGAGCATAATACTACATTTTGCACAGTACAATACTATCCAAAATATTGCTTAAAGCAGAGCTCCACCCTGCGGCGGCGATGTCTGCCGGGCACCCACGATTGCTCATCACAGAGCAGGGACGTGGATCTGTGTGTATAAACACACAGATCCACGTCCTATCAGGGGAGAGGAGAACTGATCGTATGTTCCTTGTACAGAGGAACACTGATCGGTCTCCTCCCCTCATCAGTCCCCTCCCCCCACAGTGAGAATCACTACCTAGGACACACATTTAACCCCTTCAGCGCCCCCTAGTGTTAACCACTTCCCTGCCAGTCATTTATACAGTAATCAGTGCATTTTTATAGCACTGGTCGCTTTATAAATGTCAATGGTCCCAAAATAGTGTCAAAAGTGTCCGTTCTGTCCGCCGCAATGTTATTGTCATGATAAAAATCACAGATCGTCGCCATTAGTAGTGAAAAAAAAATTAATAATAAAAATGACAAATCTATCCCCCATTTTGTAGACGCTAAAACTTTTGCGCAAACCAATCAATGTATGCTTATTGGGATTTTTTTTTACCAAAAATATGTAGAAGAATACATATTGGCCTAAGCTGAGGAAAAATTGGGATATTTATTATAGTAAAAAGTAATAAATATTGTGTTTTTTTCAAAATTGTCACTCTTTTTTTGTTTATAGCGCAAAAAATCAAAAACGCAGAGGTGATCAAATACCACCAAAAGAAAGCTCTATTTGTGGGGGGAAAAATGATCAAAATTTAATTTGGGTACAACGTCGCATGACCGCGCAATTGTCATTTGTGACAGCGCTGAAAGCTGAAAATTGGCCTGGGCAGGAAGGGGGTGAAAATGCCCTATATTGAAGTAGTTAGGATGGTGTAGTAATGCAGTCCATTTCAACACTGCATTTATACAGAAAGAGAGCTTGTAAGTAATCAACAAGATTTGGGACACCTGTAGAAATTGTTAATTTACTTACATTGCCGCAGAACAACTGTGAGTTGTTAACCCATTACTTTTTCTCTGAAAAGGGTATTTTTGTATAACTCTGAAATGCACATTATTTTTTAGTTTTTGTTATCCTACACTTTTTTTTTCAGTGTCAGTTTACCGCTTACCTTTGTACCATTTCAGGATATTCACTGGACTTGAACTGTTTCAATAAAAATGGGAATCATGGGGGTGTTCTAAAACTTTTAACGAGTGGTGTATGTGTACATTATATATATTGCAAACTGTTTAACACTTTTGTAACTATGCCTTGAGGGAGGGATGGAGCTGGCATGAAATGCAGGTTCTTGTGGCATATATGTAAAACCAGGGTGAGTTTTGTGTGGATAACACCAACGAGACTTCTTTCACTCATAGTGTGGTTCCCAAGCTTTTCTTTGCCCTGTACCCCTAGGAAATGCTTGATTATTATTTTCACCCCTGCAAAAGGTGTAACATTTTTGAACCACTAAGTGAACCACATACATAAATTGAACTTAAAAAATAAGTTCCAAATTGTATTAGTTTAGATTCATGATCCATTCTTCTTAAATGCTCAGGTCTTCAGCAGCAAAATATCCATACAGTTTCATGAGTGAAACAATAGTACATTTATGGATTTATGAGTGTAAAAAATACGATTATGTCTGATGTTGTGGTATAATGATCTTAAAAGCAAATCTCTGTCAGTTACTTTCTTTACCTATATGTTTATTCTGTTTTTCTCTCCTTTTTATTAACTAAACATCAAGACTCCTATCTACCCAACACAGCCATCTACTACTACTCAAGGCACACCGACAGATGGCTGACTTGTCACAAAGCCTAGTACACATTATCAGGTTTTTTTTTGTTCAACCCAACGGGTTGTACTAACTATCCAAGGTTTGTACAGCGATCTCCCCTGCTGAGCTGTTGTGTTCTGACAGGGGGTTTCCCCACCCTCGCTAGTACACCCCGGTCAGAGCTCTCAGCCATTGGCTGCTGGTTTTCCAGCATACTTGTCTGGGTTCTGTCGGACCAGCTGCCATACACACAAGCCGAATGTCGCCTGACATTCCGCCCGTTCGTACTAGGCTTAAGGGATACAAGCCACTCCAGACTGGGATCCCCTCACCTAGAGAAATAACCAATACAACGTCATCCTGCTAAATATCAAGTAAGGAACTGATTGCCATTAAACCTTTCAAGTGTGGAAGATTGTGTTGCAAATGCTATGCCACGGCCTGAACCAAAGACACAAAATACAGGACAGCAAGACAGTCTACTGTACTGTGTTCCCCTATAGCACTGTAAGTATGTAAGTATGACCTCCATTTCATTTTCAGTGATCTAATTTAATGGGCCTGAATATACTACATAACTTTGTAACTAAACCTTTTTTCTTCTTGAGGAACATTATGGACTAATATACTGTTCTCCCTATAGGATTAACACAAAATCAACAAAAAGTCAAGCTTTTAAAGCATGATAGACACCCCCATTATTACCTTGTGCCTTCATGCCATCTAGAACATGTAGCTTATCAACCACCTTCTACAAACACCTTGTTATATTTACATTCATTATTAATTTCAGTAAAGATAAGTCTCTATGTGTAATGTCTTTTCTGTGTGGAGAAAGCCTACTTTTTCCAAGAAAGTTTCAGTTATAGCATATTTGCAAATGAATTATCTATTAGGCTTACACTGTCAGAATCCACTGCTCTCCCAGTGCAGTCTTGCATATAATCCATTTTGCAGATCTCTAAAACTAAAATGTTTTGATCATTAGAGGTAAGTTGAGGTAGTGTCTGAGGTGATGTTTTCAAACCAGATGCCTCATGCGTCATAGCCATTACTTTCAGAAATACTAGTATAATAACTAATAGCATTAGCACTGCTCTGTGTGCACATTTGCTAACAAAAAAAAATGTGGCCCACCACTATGTTACCAGTTCTTTTTCTTTCTCTAAAAGCTGTCTAGCTCTTGAATGCATCGGCAATCCAATGATCTTATTATAATCATTAAATTATTGGCAGTAAATTATCTCTGGAAAGCTGCCAAATGCATGCCTCTTAAAAGCCAGACTTTGTAGGCTTCTATTTTTAAACAAAATAGATGCATTCACGCTTTAACTCTCAAAATTCTCAAAGAAAAAATTAGCTCTACAACTTCGGACTTCTTTGCTTGTTTATTGAAAGCTAATGGCCTAATACACAAAGGTTCATTATGTGATGATTTTTCTATGTTACAAAATGTGCACACCATATTGCTTCTTCATTTTCAAAAGATTCAACATTATGATGTATGCCCCTTTGCCACGATGAAACCAGCTAGTATGCCTTCAAACACTTACATTGCTTTTTTCAGGAGGGATATTTAAAAGTGGTAACCCACCTTAAAGTGCACCTGTGCCCATACTAGGAACATTAATGTATTTGCATATTAAATAATTAGAAAAAAAAAGCTTTACTTCAAGCCATCCTTTAATTCTTTATGTGTATTTAGTATTGAAGTGGAACTTCAGTCATTTTTTCATCTTTCCATCTATTAAATCTTCTACCCTTGTTGTTTTAACTTTGGATAGTAAAACATTTTTTTGCTGCCAGTAAATTCATTATACAGCCCACTTCCTGTTTCTTGTCTGTAAAACAAAGCCTAGGCATATGACATCATGCACAGCTCTCTCTCTCACTCTCCTGAGAGTTTGCCAGGAAGGGAGGGGGGATGAGTCATAAGAGGGCCAATGAGAGCTGCAGACCTGGAGGTGTGCCTCTGTGTGTCTGTGTAAATCCAGGAAGTGAACAGGCAGCAGCTTCAGCTGCCCACAGTTAAAATGATTGCAGCCAGACTCAGTGCAGGGAGATTTCTGCAGCATATTTGGTAAGTACAGATTCACAGTATATATAAAATAATATGCAAAGTGATTGAAGGGAAGCTTCAGAATGGCAACAATGTTTTTATTACAAATTATGTGAACAGACTGCAGTTTCTCTTTAAGTAATTAACTCTCAAAAAAAAAAAAAACTCTACAAATCAGGTGTCAATTGGATTCTAACAGTTTAGAAAAATCTGTATGTTTACATTAGAAGGCTCGGGAAGCAGAAGAAAGGTGCTCCTAAAGCAGTAGGTTTTCTCAGATCTTAAATTAGTTGTAACCCTAAAAAACAAAAACAAAAAAACATGCTGCCTGTTCTTGTCTTCCCCTCTGTAAACTGACCACGTTTATCACGGCTGCTGATCCCTGATAGCGTGGTCAGTTTACATGAATCCATCATCAAGCTATCTTATCGGTGTCTCTGCATCTCCCCCACTCCCCCTTTCCCTATCAGTTCCATAGTCTGTGTGAGAGCCGATCTCCTCCCCACCCTGCCTCTCCCCTCTCCTCTCCTGCCTGTGTAATTCTACCCTGCAGCTGCTCCAATGCTTGTAAAGTAAAGAAATATGTATTAATAACTTTGATCCTCTCTGTTTTAGGTCCCTGATCGGTACAGTGTGTGTGTTTTCCTAAAATTATAATGCTAAATACCTTCTTTGCAGAGCCCTGCTGTGCAGACACGTGGCCCCCCTCTGCTAGCTTGCATTCAACAGAGGGAAAGCTCAGCCCCTTCCTCTGTACTCCTTTATTTGGGAAGGAAAGCAAAGGGAGGCCACATGACAGGACAGTGGGGTTCTGCAAAGAAGTTCATCTAGTTCAACCAACAGAAAAAAAAAAAAACAGAAAACCTCTATACAGTTCCTTGAAAAAGTATTCATACCCCTTGAAATTTTCCACATTTTGTCATGTTACAACTGAAAACGTAAATTTATTTTATTGGAATTTTATATGATAGACCAACATAAACTGGCACATAATTGTGAAGTGGAAGAATGGAAGGAAAATGATAAATGGTTTTCATCATTTTTTACAAATAAATGTCTGAAAAGTGTGGTTTGCATGTTTTCAGCCCCCCAGAGTCAATACTTTGTTGAACCACCTTTCGCTGCAATTACAGCTGCAAGTCTTTTTGGGAATGTCTCTACCAGCTTTGCACATCTAGAGATTGACATTTTTGTCACTGTCATTGTCCTGCTGGAAGGTGAACCTCCACCCCAGTCTCAAGTCTTTTGCAGACTCTAACACGTTTTCTTCTAAGATTGCCCTGTATTTGGCTCGATCCATCTTTCCATCAAGTCTGACCAGCTTCCCTGTCCCTATTGAAGAAAAGCATCTCCACAACATGATGCTGCCACCACCATGTTTCATGGTGGAGATGGTGTGTTCAGGGTGATGTGCAATGTTAGTTTTCCACCACACATAGCATTTTGCTTTTAGGCCAAAAGGTTACATTTTGGTCTCATCTGACCAGAGCATCTTCTTCCACATGTTTGTTGTGTCCCCCACATGGCTTCTCGCAAACTACAAATGGAAATTCTTATGGCTTTCTTTCAACAATGGCTTTCTTCTTGTCACTCTTTCATAAAGGCCAGATTTGCGGGGTGCACAACTAATAGTTGTCCTGTGGACAGATTCTCCCACCTGAGCTGTGGATCTCTGCAGCTTCTCCAGAGTTACCATGGGCCTCTTGGCTGCTTCTCTAAGTAATGCTTTCTTTGCCCGGCCTGTCAATTTAGGTGGACGACCACGTCTTGGTAGGTTTGCAGATGTGCCATACTCTTTCCATTTTCGGATGGTGGATTGAACAGTGCTCCGTGAGATGTTCAAAGCTTGGGATATTTTTTTAAAACCTAACCCTGCTTTAAACTTCTCTACAACTTTATCTCTGACCTGTCTGGTGTGTTCCCTGGCCTTCATGATGCTGTTTTTTCACTAAGGTGCTCTAACAAACCTCTGATGGCTTCGCAGAACAGTTGTATTTATACTGAGATTCAATTACAGACAGGTGGACTCCATTTACTAATTAGGTGACTTCTAAAGGCAATTGGTTCCACTAGATTTTAGTTAGTGGTATCAGTGTAAAGGGGCTGAATACAAATGCACGCCACACTTTTCAGGTATTTATTTGTAAAAAAATTTGAAAACCATTTATCATTTTCCTTCCACTTCACAATTATGTGCCACTTTGTGTTGGTCTATCACATAAAATCCCAATAAAATACATTTACATTTTTGGTTGTAAAATGACAAAATATGGAAAACTTCAAGGGGTATGAATACGTTTTCAAGGCACTGTAGCTGTGCAATAGCTGTACTCCAGGAGCTCAGTAAAAATACAAATTTTAAATGAAAGGTAAAATTAAAGAAATTAAATTAAAGAGCTAAGTTTATGAAGTGGCTAGTATTCCAGCACATTGTACAAAGTGCCTTAATTCTTGGAGTTCAGCTTTAACGTATAAGTGAACCCTTACTTTGTAAAACAACCCATTCAGTTTAAAAAATAAGTACAAGGCACATGCAATGCACGAGAAAGTAAAAAAAGTTAGCAAAACTTTTTTTTTCAGTGACTGGGAGAGGTCCTTCACATGTCAGAGAGGAATCAGTTAAGTTAGTGCCTGGATGGTGAAGATTTATTTTCTGCTTTGTTCTGATTGTTTTATTTCAACCTTTTGCTATAAAACTGACTATAAGTCAGACTTTTAAGGCTGGCCATACATTATGGAATTTTCTTGCTTTCAACCATGGGTTGAAGGCAAGAAAATCACTCGATTCCCCCCATCAACACAGTTGTAGAATCATGGGGGTCATGATCAAAGCCTTGCTGCAGGCCACTGCAACCCAGCAGGAAACAAACTGCCAGTTTGCAGAGATTTAGCAACAGATGGCAGAGATTCGTCAAAAAGCCTCTGCAGCTCAGCAGAAGATTGCCAGTTTGCGGAGCTCCTCAAGATAGTAGTCCAACACTTGATGAAAGTATGGAAGGGCACTACAGATACACTACCTGTGGAACAGCTATTACCTGCAAGAAATTACGACGCAGATGACGTGAAAGCTTATCTCATAACACAAAGGAGTAAATGCAAAGAGAACATACTTTTACACAGGGCTTTTTTTCTCGGAGAATAGGTGCAGGAACTCCCCCCGTCTGAGTCTCCCCTTGTCTCTGCCCCCTACCCACCTCTGACCACCGTCCCTTGATTCCACCCCCTACTCACCTACCAGCTAGTACTGCCCCTTTTAGAGAATACAGAACCAGGTATCATTTTGTGGTGCTAAATCATTTGTATGGAACTCTGTAATGATAAAAAGAAAAGCAGTAAAATAGATCCCCTGCAGCCAGCAACAATAGAATCCCAGCAATAGATGCCCACACAACAATAGACTCCCCCAGCAACGATGGACTCCACCCCAACATCAATAGATTCCCTGCAGCAGTAGTGAACCACCCACAACAAAATATCACACCCAGTAACAAAATATCCACCCAAGCAACATTAGACCCCCCCCAGCAGCAACAACAGATCTCCCAGCAGCCAGCAACATAAGACCCCCCAGCAACAATAGATTCCCCTTCAGCAACAATAGACCCTCACACAAAATCAGATCCCCAGCAGACAACATCAATAGACCCTCCAGCACACCCCACACCCCATGCTATTACATACATTCAGTGCTGGAGGTGCCGGAACTGCTTTCCCCCACGTTCCCCCATGTTCCCACTGAAAAAAAGCCCTGCTTTTACATAAAAGTACATGGTACAACAGTAAGATAATATAGTGCAGCGCTAAAGTAACATCATCAAATAAGTAAGAACATTTCATAAAAAAGGTCATAAGCAGTCATGAGAATATGTAAATTCATTTCCCAATAAAGTGACAATGTGCCTTCATTAAGATTAGAAATTCTGTGCCAAAAAGTGTGACCTCCACCATAAGACACTCTATGCTGCTCACCTCCACACCGGGACCCCTGAACCAACAAAGGGTCATAAAAGCTTTCCTCGAAGTGCAAAATCCTGGAGGATATCTATACACCTCTTTTGAATGCAGATCACAGGGATCACCGCACAGGCTCATTGGTAAGGGATCGCAGCATCAAATCATCAGTGTCCTGATATATGCAAATAAAACAGGAAACATCTAGTGCTCTCTGCTAGCATAAATTTAATAAAATAAAAGAGTCACACTTACATAAAAGACACTTCCATTAAGTGCCAGCCAACAAGCACTCTGTTACATAAATGGAATCAGCATACAACGTAGCTCCCTTTTCATACACGTATCGTCCCATAGGGCAGGACTTCATAGGTCAGTACTTCATCAGCGTGAAGTGGAGGTCACACTTTTTGGAACGGAATTTCTAATCTTCATGAATGCACATTTTATTGGGAAATACAGTCAAGTCCATAAATATTGGGAGATCAACATAATTCTAATCTTTTTGGCTCTATACACCACCACAATGGATTTGAAATGAAACAAACAAGATGTGCTTGAACTACAGACTTTCAGCTTTAATTTGAGGGTATTTACATCCAAATCAGGTGAACGGTGTAGGAATTACAACAGTTTGTATACGTGCCTCCCACTTTTTAAGGGACCAAAAGTAATGGGACAGATTAACAATCATCCATCAAACTTTCACTCTTTAATACTTGGTTGCAAATCCTTTGCAGCCAATTACAGCCTGAAGTCTGGAACGCATAGACATCACCAGACACTGGGTTTCATCCCTGGTGATGCTCTGCCAGGCCTCTACTGCAACTGTCTTCAGTTCCTGCTTGTTCTTGAGGCATTTTCCCTTCAGTTTTTCTTCAGCAAGTGAAATGCATGCTCAATCGGATTCAGGTCAGGTGATTGACTTGGCCTTTGCATAACATTCCACTTCTTTAACTTAAAAAACTCTTTGGTTGCTTTTGCAGTATGCTTCGGGTCATTGTCCATCTGCACTGTGAAGCGCCGTCCAATGAGTTCTGAAGCATTTTGCTGATTATAAGCAGATAATATTGCCCGAAACACTTCAGAATTCATCCTGCTGCTTTTGTCATTAGTCACATCATCAATAAATACAAGAGAACCAGTTCCATTGGCTACCATACATTCCCACACCATGACGCTACCACCACCATGCTTCACTGATGAGGTGGTATGCTTTCGATCATGAGCAGTTCCTTTCCTTCTCCATACTCTTCTCTTCCCATCACTCTGGTACAAGTTGATCTTGGTCTCATCTGTCCATAGGATGTTGTTCCAGAACTGTGAAGGCTTTTTTAGATGTTGTTTGGCAAACGCTAATCTGGCTTTCCTGTTTTTGAGGCTCACCAATGGTTTACATCTTGTGGTGAACCTCTGTATTCACTCTGGTGAAGTCATCTCTTGTTTGTTGACTTTGACACACATACACCTACCTCCTGGAGAGTGTTCTTGATCTGGCCAACTGTTGTGAAGGGTGTTTTCTTCACCAAGGAAAGAATTCTTCGGTCATCCACCACAGTTGTTTTCCGTGGTCTTCTGGGTCTTTTGGTGTTGCTGAGCTCACCGGTGCATTCTTTCTTTTTAAGGATGTTCCAAACAGTTGATTTGGCCACACCTAATATTTTTTCTATCTCTTTGATGGGTTTGTTTTGTTTTTTCAGCCTAATGATGGCTTGATTCACTGATAGTGACAGCTCTTTGGATCTCATATTGAGAGTTGACAGCAACAGATTCCAAATGCAAATAGCATTCTTGAAATGAACTCTGGACCTTTTATCTGCTCCTTGTAAATGGGATAATGAGGGATAACACACACCTGGCCATGGAACAGCTGAGCAGCCAATTGTCCCATTACTTTTGGTCCCTTAAAAAGTGGGAGGCACATATACAAACTGTTGTAATTCCTACACCGTTCAACTGATTTGGATGTAAATACCCTCAAATCAAGCTGAAAGTCTGCAGTTAAAGCACATCTTGTTAGTTTCATTTCAAATCCATTGTGGTGGTGTATAGAGCCAAAAAGATTAAAATTGTTTCGGTGTCCCAATATTTATGGACCTGACTGTAGATTTGCATATTCTCATGACTGCTTATGAACTTTTTAATGAACTTTTTCAATGAATTTTTCTTACTTATTTGATGATGTTACTTTAGCGCTGCACTATATTATTTTACATTTATTATCTAGGATTTTTTTGTAAATTTGCCTGGAGTGTTCAGCAGCTGTTTTGATCTGTTTTATATTATCTTTTTACGCTGGTATATTTTACTTTTTATACATGGTACAACAGACACACATCAGGAATATGACATTTTGGGGTAACATACACTTTGAGGTCTGCTTATAATTTTGCTATATTAAAGGGTATAATATAGCAAAATGTCATCTGCACTGAAATGGCTAGCAGGCTTCCAAGATCCATAGAAAAAAAATGGAGACTTCAGTGCTTACGTTGTGAGTTTTAAAGATAAATTCTCCACAATTCCTATAGCTTTAGAAGTGAATGAGGGCTTGTTTTAAAGTGTTCTTACTGCTCATGAGGAAGGTTTACTTTAAAGCGACTCTGCCTAATGCAGACAGGCATTTTACTTTTTGTCACTTCTGCCAAATGATTGGACTTGGCATGGGAAAGCTTATGTACAGTACAATAATATAATCCTAAAGTAGGCTTTCTATTATGGTACTAAAGTAACTGATGACAGATGAAGGTATTGGGAAGGCTTTAACCCAGAATTACATACACATTTAAAATTGTTGCTATTCATTAAGTTGTGATTTATTAAGCTTTCCCTCAATCTTAAGCTAGGCACAAGAGTAATTTAAAGAGCAATTCCAGGTATGACAGGTAACTACGTATATACTATACCTGGCCAATGCCCCTAGAAATTGGAAAACACTGATACACTGCTCCTCCAGTGATCTCCATTTGCTCCTGGGTCCCATGATGAGTGGCTCACCTGCTTTACTGTGAACACAGGAGGTCATTAGCCAGACCCCTAAAACGGCTCAGTTCCATGTATCTTTTATTACAATATTGGGTCTGAACACAAATGGCATGGACATAAATGTTTCAAGGGAAAAGTAGCAGGAAAAACTTTGCAGCATAGTTTGTTCAAATCTTTGTACATTATGTACATAAATTACCTGGACAAAAACGTTACCCCACAGTTGCTTAGTGGTTAACACTCTTGACATGCATCACAAGAGTCTGCAGTTCAAATCCCAGGGCACTACCTGCATGGAATAGAAGGCAGCAGACATTTTTTATGTTTATATATAATAAATTCAGTCCAGACAAGCAATTTTAATTTTGAAATAAATATATTTTATTGGATAAAATATTTCGGCCATGGCTGCTTTTATTGGTTTAATACATTTCTAAAATATTTATAAATAACTTTATTATAACATTAACTTAATATATAAATAAAAAAATAAAAATAAAATCAACCTAGCCACTACGGCTCAGGCTGAATAAATTCTCACTTCTGAGTAAACAAAAAAAATTTACCCCAACCGACAGGAAATATGATAAACATACTGACTGTCACCTAACCCCAGCCCGCGGCTTTTTCTATGCATGTCTGGAAATCATTGTTTAAAATATCAAGTCCAATATCAGATAAATGGACACGTCTCCACGGTATAAACCACAAATACCACCCTCCAATTCTAAGTGCCTAAAACTAAACCCCAAAGGATGCAATAGGAACTTATTAATAGATCTATTCACTCTCTTTCGAATTTTCTCAAAAGAACGTAAATAGAAAGAATTAAGCCATCGTAGACGAGGTATTATTTCTGAAAATACAACTTTTAAATCAGGAAAAAACAAATTTATGAGATTAATAGTCTGTTGAATATCAAAAATGAAGTCTAAAGTCTTCATCTGACCTACGTCATTACCTCCTAAATGAATAAGTAAAATATCAGGCTTAGGCCAACAGTCGCACAATCTATAACACTCATGCCCCGTACACACGGTCGGATTTTCCGACGGAAAATGTGTGATAGGACCTTGTTGTCGGAAATTCCGACCGTGTGTAGGCTCCATCACACATTTTCCATCAGATTTTTCGACACACAAAGTTTGAGAGCAGGATATAAAATTTTCCGACAACAAAATCCGTTGTCGGAAATTCCGATCGTGTGTATACAAATCCGACGGACAAAGTGCCATGCATGCTCAGAATAAATAAAGAGATGAAAGCTATTGGCCACTGCCCCGTTTATAGTCTCGATGTACGTGTTTTACGTCACCGCATTTAGAACGATCGGATTTTCCGACAACTTTGTGTGACCGTGTGTATGCAAGACAAGTTTGAGCCAACATCCGTCGGAAAAAATCCTAGGATTTTGTTGTCGGAATGTCCGAACAAAGTCCGACCGTGTGTACGGGGCATAAGACTGCAAGTCATTCCATTGCATACCTCTCCAGCCATTCCAGTATACTTTAAAAGAAGAATCAAGACCCAAATTAGAAGAATAAGATCTCGCTGACGCTCTCTTCTGAGCCCAATACATAAAGGCGTGGCCGAGAATCCAAACCACAGTCACTTGACCTGTAATAAATTAAACCAAAGAATCAGGACGTATATATAACCCGAAAGAATCAAATCTCCACCTACTACATTTTGTAATAAAATTCTCTTGTAAGCCAATTATTTATTTATTTTTTTGTATCTATTTAATGGAGAATTATCAACAGGGACAAACAAGTTATTATTAAAAACCGGACGTACCAGAAAATATTGTCTCAAAAGTCCAATAGGACAAATATGATGCAAAGGACACTGATTTAAATAAATCCAATGTCCTGTTCCATAACCATCCCTCCTACCATAAGGAAGAAAAATCCTTAATTTGTTATATAAAATAAACACATTTTCAATTTTCATTAGAGAGAGCTTACTTTTTGCAGCAGAGACAACCTCTGATATTTGAAAATCTCCAAAGAAAAGCAAGGAAAAAACAGATTTAAAAAGAAGATTTTCATAAAGAGAAAAACATACTTTTTCAGAAACAGAACACAAACTGCACAGTATATCAATATTAACAGGAGAGCGTTTGTCTCTGTGAAGCATAGATTTTCTATATCCTTTTAATGCCTGCTTGACAGAAAAGAAGCTAAGGCAATGCGGCAAAGAATTTAGTGTCAGATTTTTTTAAAGTTGAAACACCAGCCAATGTTTTATTGATATGAGACCAAGAATATTTTCGATTCATCAGATAACTAAGAAAGAAAAAAAAAAACTTCTCCAAAAGAAAATTGTACAAAAGTATCAGTTTGCAAAAAAGACATCCACATCTTCCATGAAGAAATATAACTTAACCAGGTAGACTCAGGGGCGGATACTTTTTTTGGGGTAAATTTATTGGGGAAATGGCTGGTGTTAGCACTTCAATCATCATGGCACCATGGTTGTTATGGTGTCAGGATGATTGAAGCGAATTATTACTATAATTACATTGTTATAAAAAATGAAATGGTTCAACTCACCATAATGCAGAATCAGTGGGAGCCCCGAGCGTGTCACTTGTCACTGTCACCTGCCACACGTTGCGGATTGTCACTTGCCACGTCGCCTGTCACCAGATGCAGATTGTCACTTGCCACGTCGCCTGTCACCAGAAGCAGATTGTCACTTGCCACGTCACCAGATGCAGATTGTCACTTGCCATGTCCCTTGCCACACGTTGCAGATTGCCACTTGCCACGTCCCATGCCACACGTTGCAGATTGTCACTTGCCACGTCACTTGCCACGTCCAATGCCACACGTTGCGGATTGTCACTTGTCACATCGCCTGTCACCAGATGCAGATTGTCACTTGCCACGTCCCTTGCCACACGTTGCAGAATGTCACTTGCCACACTTTGCGGATTGTCACTTGCCACGTCCCATGTCAGACGTTGCAGATTGTCACTTGCCACGTCCCATGTTGCAGATTGTCACTTGTCACACGTTGCTGATTGTCACTTGCCACGTCCCATGCCACACGTTGCGGATTGTCACTTGCCTGCTATAATTGTCTCTGTCTTGCTGTGTCCCAGTGTCAGGCAGCAGATTACCAGTCAAGCAGCAGAGAGGTAATGTAATCTCTCTGCTGCCACGGCTGCCTGCACACTGCACAGTGAGAGTGGAACTGCAGGGATGCAGGGCGGGCGCCAGGCGGTGAGAGATGATGTCATCTCTCTGCTCCCCCGCCCGCCGTATCCCTGATTGGCCAGCAGCCCGCTCACAGTCAAACACTGTCACGAGCCGGCGCCGCACAGCTGTTCACCATTCTGTTGCTGTCTCTCACCAATGGACTCGGAGCCGCCCGTGCTCTCAGCCGCGGAGCCGTCCGCCGGCTCTCTCACCCGGGCGATGCCTGCCGGCCCACTCACTCACCCGAATTCTCGGAGGGGGCAATTGTCCCGTTGCCCCCCCCCTGGATCCGCCCCTGGGTAGACTTAGCTAATTAATGTTTAACATGTTCGAAAACTATATTAGATCCCATAAATGACAGGGGCATGTAATACCTTGCAGATCCGCTTCCGGCATCAGATGATAAAAACGCTCCATCTGGAATCGAGAAAGCGAGTCCGCCAAACTATTTTCTTTACCAGGAATAAATTTAATCCATACATTCAAAGATAGACATTTAAAAACTAAATATCGTCACATTTTGTTTACCTGTATAAACCACCCCTTTATTATCAGTATTCACAAGTAACCTTCTGTTCTGAAAAGCATAACCCCATAATTCTAAGGCAACAACAATTGGAAATAATTCCAACAAAACAACATTCAAAAACCTTGCACAATCCATTTTTTAGGCCAAGAAGAAGCACACCAATGTGTCTGCCAAATAGCGGAAAAAAACGACAGATCCCCCTTACCTTTCAAGGAGGCCAGCGCAGCTGATCGGTGTGACGTAGATCTGTTCGGGGACGCACTGTAGCTGTCTCTTATTCAGACTTCCATTGTCAGTCTCGCAGATGGAGACTGACAGAACTGAAGCATATGCTGGGTCAGCTGGTATATTTTCGGCAATCTTCGGAATTAGAACGCCGTCATGATGACACTGTGCAGGAACAGAAACGGGGGGGACGCTGTTACCGGACCTGACAACCTCACTAGCCATTGAAGTAGAAGGTAGGGAAAGAGAGTTCCTCAACCAATGTACATCGTCAGAATCTGCCTTTTCAAGAAGTTGAGATAGCAGAGACCGTATAGTGCCAGACGAGCCCTCGGAAGCCATGGAAACGGTAGCAGAGCTGAAAGGATTATAGAGCTGTCCTCTTCAGTTTCTTCTACTGCCAACTGTCATAAATAATAGCCCATATTTATAGGGGGACCTTTGCTGTATTTAAACATTCATTGGTAAGTTAAACTGCCCTATCTTTAGTTAAATTGTATAAGATGTTATTGGATAATTCATGCTATCCTATGAAATTGTCTTAATTTCAGAACTATTTAAATAACATGTTGCTGCCTCAGATCCCATGAGGAAAGGGGGGCCTATAAAATAGGCATATTTCCCCCCTTTTTCCTTTACATGGAGTTTGCATGTTCTGCCTGTACTTGCGTTGGTTACCTCCTTTGTTTCAAAGATATGCTGTTAGGTTAATTGGACCCTAGGCTTCTTTTTAGGTTTAAAGAAGCACTGAGGTCAGTGTGAAACACACGTGTCACCTCCTGGGTTCGGACACTCTGTCTTTGTTGGAACGTTCCTGTGGTGTGCAGCTGTTCTTTTCTTTCTAGGTATGGGCCTTAGATTGGGAGATGGGATGGGGAATAAGCATGATAGCAATGAGCAGATACCACATGAGCCAGAAGTTTGTAAAAGAATGACGCTCCTAAAGGTGTATGGAAAAATTTAAAACCCTTGTTCAAAATTGGATCAGGCTCCTCTCAAACCTTATAAATCTTACAATCTTCAATCATACTGTTCAGCTGTTTAATAAAAAAAGGATATGGTTTGCTGGTTTTGAAAAGACCTATAATTAGCAAGCATGGGCTCCGGCGTGTTCGCAGCTCTACATGCCCGAGCCCACCAGGAAGCTTACACTGAGCAGCGCTAATAACAGGCAGTGAGACATTTCCCAACCACTGCAGCCGCGGATCGGGAAATGTCTCACTGCTTGTGATTAGCAATGTAAGCTTCCTGGCGGGCTCGAACATGTGCAGCTGCAAACACGCCTGATCCCATCCTTAATAATTAGAAACTTAAAGACCAAATAACAGAACAGAAAAGGGGAAAAATTAAATGGATATGCTACTTTAGGCTGGTTTCAGAGATGCGTTACAAATCATTATGCAGCAATGACCCAAATGTTCCTTACAATATTTATACCTACACTTCCCATTGATTGCTCACAAATATATTAAACAATTAGGTTAATCCATGAGACCAGGTGTTTGGAGGCTAGGGGTGGGTGTTTCATGGGGGTCAGAACCATCTACCCAACACTTAATATTCTAATGCCTTCCTCTCCAGGGAATCTAAGCACACCGCTGGGAAATAAATGATGAATACAAGTTATGTGTGCCTACTATATGAATAGAAACACTGCACCCTCTCCTTCAAGCTACTTCCTATAATGCTAATGAAAAAATTACAAAATATTTAAACCTGCTAATAGAACCACAGTTTAGCATCTTACATTTTTTTCTACAATAATTTGAAAATTAATTCTTGGTTTTTTATTCATATAGACTAGGTTAACTACATAAATTAAAGCCACTGCAATCGCTAAAAAAAAAATAAGGAAAACTACTATCCTATGCAGTATCTGTGTTTATGATATCCTAATGTCTCTAACTGCAAAGCACAGATACACAACTTTTAAGTTAATTAGATTTTTTTACTAGAATTTTTAAATGAAATTAGAACGTGTGTCAGTTCTGGTTACAAATGAATGTTGTCTGGTTTGCAGAAAATGAGAATAATGAGGATAATGAGCACCAGAGAAAAGGCAAGAGTCAAACTCAAAGCTGCTATTCAGCCTTTGGCCCAATTCACTAAAGGGTGAAACGAGTTTACACTTTTTATGTTGATCTGTTTTAGCCTGCTTTTTTTTTTTTTAATGAAATTCGATGCACTAAAAAAGTTTTTGTTTGGGGGGTGTTATATTTGATTATTTTTTTGGAGCCCGAGTTAATCAAGGTGGTCTTTGCAACATTGACATATGTCTTGTCTTTTTTGTATGCAAAATTTATTTTAAAATCATAATTTTTAACACTTGGGGATGTTGCAGTTTAGTGAATCATGCTGACTTTGTTTTAATGCTTTTTGTACGTTTTGCAGCCCTGAAATGCATTGTTTAACACTGGTTTAAATAAAGTGGCTATTCACAGGTTTGTCAACTCGTGACTTTTTTGGTGGCATTTGTGAACCCTTGTATCTATTCTCATAGAATTTCTGCCACAACAACATAATCTTGGATATTGTTTCTATTCTATTCTATGGATACTAAAAGACATAAAGTAGGTCTCGTGTTTAATTATAATGCAAGGAAATCATTACTCTCTTAATGTTTAGATCAGCAACATCTTCAAAGTATCAAATCAATGGATCTATAAAATTATAGTGACTATCATATATATTTATATATATATATAAGTTGACGTACAGGTGGAGAGAGATGTTGTGTGCTCATTACTTTATTAATAAGTTTGTGCTTTACATTTCAATTCATTGGTTTCTAGGGCAAAGGCCACCTGGTTCACTAAGGATCACATTATCCGTAACTAACTCCTCCCAGCCACGTACAACTCCTTGGATAACCGAATAACCTGCCTGCTTAATCTAACTCAAACTATCTCTCTGTCCATGCCAACAACAATACACACGGCCAATACACATGTAAGCAGCCTTATATAGTGTGGGGCATGGACAGTGCAATGCAGAGGGATTATTTGTAAAGCTGGAGCTGTTGTAGGAAGCAAGAGCCGCATAAGCCGATACCTTCTCTGTAGTGCCGGCTCCTGTCCCATACGGAGTGATACCAACTGCACTCCACCTCTTATCCTGGTGAGTCATCTCCAGAGTGGTGCCAGCAGCAGGAAAGAAGAGATCTTCAGATCTGCCTGGAGTTCAGGTGTAAGGCACGCTCATAGAACAGCTGGAGACAATTCATTCTTTGCAGAAAAAAGCACCGTGAGATCTCCATGATGATCTGATTGGTTGGGAGGGGACCGCCCGGTATCTGTGATTTTGCTTGATGTCCTTGGAGCCACACAGTGTTCCCGTATACGCATTCCTTGATCTTCTGTAATGGGGGATCATGGAACTTTGGTAAGAGTTCATTTCTGCTGATTTGGTGGTGGATTCAACTCAGTTTCTCATCCAACACTTTTGAGGAAAGCTTGCCTGTATCATATGGACTTTTTATTTTTGCACGGGTGGTTTTTTGTTTTTTAATTTTTACTTTTGTTCTTTTGCTCACTAGATTATTTGAATCTATTATGGACATAATTTATATATTTCTACATCGATATGCAATCACTTTTTCAGTTTATTAATCACGGACTTATCAATGCTTGATTTTTACTATTAATGTGTTTATGCACATTTAGTTTTTGGGTAATTGTTTGATTTCAATGAACTTTTATGATTTTTCACAATTATTAGATGCATTTATGAGAATAGTTTTGATCTTTGGTTAACAAACTATGGTTAGTGTGATTCTAATTTTCCTGATTTTCCTTAAGTGGTTAATAACCACCACACCAGTGCAGTGTTGCCTCTGCCTGCTTCCTGTACTAACCCTGGCCTCTATGCATCTAGGCTGTGAAAAAGTCTCACACATGTGGTATCCCCATACCTGGGAGGCATAGCAGAATGTGTTTTGGGGTGTAATTATAAGTATGCGTATGCGGTGTGTGAGACATAACTTGTTAATATTACAACTTTCTTAATTTTCCAAAAATTTGTGACTAAAAATTACAACTTAAAAAACTCACCTCTTAATAAATACCTTAGACTGTCTGCTTTCCAAAAAGGGGTTATTTTGCTGGTGTTTGTACTGGCCTGACATTTTAGAGCCTCAAGAAATGAGATAGGCTGTAAGTACATCAGGACTGATTAATTTTCAAATATATATGCCATATTTTGTAGACTATACATTTCAAACACTAAATAATATACACTGTTTTGAGGTATTTTTTACAAAAGACATGTTGCAGAATATATTTTGGTCTTAATTAATGAAAAAAATATATATTTTTTACA
The DNA here is from genome assembly GCF_042186555.1 of Aquarana catesbeiana. Classification (NCBI taxonomy): domain Eukaryota; kingdom Metazoa; phylum Chordata; class Amphibia; order Anura; family Ranidae; genus Aquarana; species Aquarana catesbeiana. Next base: position 597,236,962 of record NC_133324.1, read on the forward strand.
AAATGTTTTAACCAAAACTAAGAAAAACTCTGGGTAGATTGGTGTTAATTTAACCTAATCATTTGATGGTAAAGTGTACCACTATTCCAGGACATGGATATTCTTCTACCACCCACTTCTCCAGCACTGATTCATTTTTCCCTCCGCTATAGGTGAAGGTAATAGTTATATTAGATTCAGCTGTTATGGTAACGCAAATGTCTTGTTGGTTTTATGTTACCTTTCTTTTTACCTACTTATTCGAACTGGTAAATAATGCGTTTTCAGACACTATCTTGCTAAAATGTCCTCTTTATTTCTTGAATTATTATCTTGCATCTTATGTTTGAGGTAGGGAATTTTATCCACCCTGTAACAATTACCCTGTTCTCTCTCTTATGTAATAGTCATATAATGCTGTAATTGCATTGGTCTATGTTTGACTTTGATTGTTTTTCAATAAAATTCAGTTTAAAAAAAAAAGAAAAACTTTTTTCCAAAATTTTTGGTAGTTTTCATTTACAATGGGCATAGAAAAGAACCACCCCCTTTAAAATAATCACATTTTGTTGCTTTGCAGCCTGAAATGAAGATAGACACCATTTTTGTTTTATCCAGCTGCATTCACTTATATAAAAACATAGTGATATAACACCAACATATCAGAAAAAAAAAAAATCAAAAACAGAATCACTGAGTTGGAAAAAGGATCACCCCTTCTAAAAATGATTTGTAAACTCAATCAAGTGTAGCTAATCACCTTCTCAATCGTACACAAAGCCATTTGTCTTTCAATTGTAATCAGCTATGGTCATTTTAATTAGCTCAGCATTAAAAGAGCATTTCAGTCCCTGGTAGTGCAACTGAAGCAAACAATCAACTATGAGTGGCAAGGCACTATCACCGGGATCTCTGGGATAAAATTGTGGACAGGCACACGTGAGGAGATGGATACAAAAAAAAATTCAAAGGCTTTATCAATGCTTAGAAGCACAGTGTCTATTATTAAGAAGTGGGAGGTATTCAGTACAACACAAACCCTCCTTGGATCAGGACATTGCTCCAAACTGGATGAGAGAGCCAAGAGGAAACTGATCAGAGAGGCTACCACGAGGCTTACAGCATCTCTGAATTGGTTGCAGGAATCTATGACAAAGAGTAGTCATCGTGTCCATGTGACAACAATATCACAAATTCTCCACAAACTTGGCTTGTATGGGAGGGGTTGCAAGAAGCCACTCCTCAAGAAAGGCCACATGCAGTCACGACTGAGCTTTGCCAAAACACACCTTGGAGATTCTAAGGCCACATGGAAAAAGGCGTTATGGTCAGATGAGACTGAAATTGAATTATTGGCCTCAACACCAAACGATATGTCTAGAGGAAATCCAATACAACTCATTGTCCAGATAACACCATTCCTACAGTAAAGCATGGAGGTGGTAATATCCTGTTATGGGAGTGTTTCTCTGCAGCGGGAACTGGAGCACTTGTCAGGATAGAAGGAAAATGGATGGGGCAAAATACCATCAAATTCTTGAGTAAAATCAGCTGCCCTCTGCAAGAAAGTTGTGAATGGGATGAAGGTTTACCTTTCAACATGACGACACACAGCAAAAATGACCACAAAGTGGTTGAAGGAGAAAAAGGTGAATGTCCTTGCATGACCTATTCAGAGCCCAGACTTAAACCCCATTGAAAATCTGTGGAATGACTTGAAGACTGCAGTCCACAAACGATCACCTTCAAATTTAACAGAACTTAAGCAGTTCTGCAAAGATTAGTGGGCAAATATTGCAAGTCTAGATGTGCAAAGTTAGTAGAGACATATCCCAACAGACTAAAGGCTGTCATTAAAGCAAAAGGTGGTCTAACAAAATAATGACATAAGGGGGTGGTCCTTTTTCCAACTCAGTGATTCTGTTTTTGATTTTTTTACATTTCTTTCTGACATGTTGGTGTTATATCTTTTAGTTGGATGTTATAAGGTGCACTGAGTAAATACAGTTGGATAAAAGAAAAACTGTGTTTGTCTTCATTTCAGGCTGAAAAACATCAAAATGGGATTATTTTAAAGGGGGTGATTCTTTTCTATACCCACTGTAAATAGCAAAAAAAAAACCCCAAAAAAACAGTTGTGATAAAATAACAGTAAAATAAGCCTCTATCTGTCTAAAAAAAATGGTAAAAATTGCATTTGGGTACAGTTTTGCATGACTGAGTACAGGCATACCCCACTTTTAAGTACACAATGGGGTTTATTTACTAAAGCTGGAAAGTGCAAAATCAGGCTCACTTCTGCATAGAAACCAATGAGCTTCCAGGTTTTATTACCAAAGCTTAATTGAACAAGCTGGGGTTAGAAGCTCATTGGATTCTATGCAGAAGTGAGCCTGATTTTGCACTTTCCAGCTTTAGTAAATAAACCCCATTGTGTACTTAAACGTGGGGTATGCCTGTAATTGTCATTTAAAGTGTGACAGCACTAAAAGCTAAAAATTGTTATGGGCAGGAAGAGGGTGAGGTGGGTAAAAACTGATAACGATAACATCTGGGTTTTCATCTACAGTTATATTGGCTTCCAAAATCCCCAAGCTTTGCCTTTTACAGATGCTTTTTATTCTAAAATCAATATTTCATTGAAAACCTCTATATTTCTCATTTGCATTCAGCTGCAAAAAAGAAGCACAATAAGAAATGTACAAATGACTATATTACATCCATACTGTTAAAAGCATAACCGTTACTATTATGCTACAGTGTAAGGCTACAATGAACACTTAATAAAATATTTCCTTTATAGCCACATATCGTGAAATGAATTAAATCCTAGGGTATTTATTTATTTATTTATTTCTTTAGCTTTTTATAATCGTATTCTGAATAAGTAAGGCATCTTTTTTTCCCCTCTTCCACTGATAACCTTTGGTCCCCAGGGTTTTGTGCTTTCCTCATTTGTTTATCAGCTCAGCACATGCATTTGCCTTTCAAGGGAACATGCTGGATGAGTCATTCCTGAGTCACAGTCACTTGTGCAACACATGCAATCCTTCCAATTCATTTCCTGGGAAATAGCATCTGCTAAAGCTGTGCAGTGGTAGACATTTCTCACTGTCAATAGCAGATGAAAGTCTCTGCGATTGGCTGGATTCATGAATGGAAAATGTGAAATCCCTTAAGGTAAGAGCCTGGAGATGAAATGGTGGAGTGTTGCTGTTATGCTGTTCATCCTTACTAAGAAATAACCCTTAAAAATGAAATGATCTTGTATCTATTTTTTTAACTATATATTTTTTTCAAATGAATGTTATTTACACTGCATCAGATTTAGCACAAATACATTTTTTTTGTACTTTAGCTACGAGCTATACAGTACATACTTAAATGTAAATGATACGGAATTCATATAACACTTGAAAATGAATCTTGCCTGGAGGAATGCTGGCAATCACAGAATAATGTCATCCCACAGCAGTGACTGACCCTGAAGTGAGCCATTCTCCGATGGGGAGAGTTTAAGTTCTTAAAGTGGATGTAAACCCTCTTCTATACCCAGTGAAGTGAATAATCTCAGATGATGCACAGAGATGAAACAAATCTCCCTATATAAGTTTTACATGTATATCTGCTGTTTTTCCCTTTCTACATTCTTTAGAAAGTGCACATCGCGTTACAAATCTTGTTTCCTCTTTCAGCTGTGGGTGTGGAGTCCTGGTATACACTGTATGAGAGCTGATTGGAGGAAAGGCACACCCCCCTCCACATAGGCATAGGAATGAAGGAACATGCAGAGCTGTTCTGTGAATAGACAAGCTTGCTGCTTAGCTATCTCTAAGCAATCTCTCCGACACAAATTTCCAGCTGCTGTTATCTCGTGCGTCGGAGAACTTGTCAGAAGTCACTCTGCTGATAACAGAGGAATGGAGCAGCAGAAAGACACAGCACTCAGAGCTTTGGAGAGAGAAACATTACAGATATACAGTATCTCACAAAAGTGAGTACACCCCTGACATTTTTGTAAATATTTTATTATATCTTTTCATGTGACAACACTGAAGAAATAACACTTTGCTACAATGTAAAATAGTGAGTGTACAGCTTTAACAGTGTAAATTTGCTCTTCCCTCAAAATAACTCAACACACAGCCATTAATGGAATCAAAATAAAAGAAATTACTGCGCTAACCCAAATGTTAGTAGAAGCAGCTCACAAAAAAATTGACAAAATTTAAAGGGAATGTGTAACAAAATGTGGCGCTAAAGAGAAAATAAACCATGTAGGTGAAGTATGTCATACATTGATGCAAACATTTACCAGTGCAATACATCAAACAGTGATGCAAAACATGTATGATAAAAATAGAAATAAAAATATAAAGCGCTGGAAATAAGAATAAAAGTTCCAGAAATCAAAACCAGTGGTGGTTCACTATATAGTGTAGTGAGTTCAAATGAGATAAAGCATGGGAATAGTCCAACCATGAAGCAGAATTGGTATTCAGAAGTAAGTTGAAGCAGACATGACAGCACACAGAACACCAAGGATGGTGCGTCCTCCACCCAGGGTGAGGGGTAAATACTCTTACCGAATAAAGTGGACTCACGTACCAGCAACAGTGAGTCGATCACGCTAAGAACGCCAAAACATGGAACTCCAATGATGAACCCTGGAACTCACATGGATAGGGGTGAAGCTGGAACTCTGATGACGATCAATCAAGGTGCAGATAGTGGAAGCAAGACATTCTCATCCAAAGGAATATGGAAAGAAAAAATGCCTCCATATGGTGTAGATCAAAATGGATGGGTTTTAAGTTGTATTCTTATTTCCAGCACTTTATATTTATTTTTATTTGTATTTTTATCATACAGGTTTTGCATCACTGTATGACATATTGCACTGGTATATGCTTGCATCAGTGTATGACATACTGCACCTATATGGCTTATTATCACTTTAGCGCCACATTTTGTTACACACACAGCCAATAATGTCTAAACTGCTGGCATCAAAAGTGAGTACACACCTAAGTGAAAATGTCCAAATTGGGCCCAACTTGCGATTTTCCCTCCCCGGTGTCATGTGACTTGTTAGTGTTACAAGGTCTTAGGAGGGAATGAGGAGCAGGTGTTGTTAAATTTGTTATCGCTCTCACTCTCATACTGGTCACTGGAAGTTCAACATGGCACCTCATGGCAAAGAACTCTCTGAGGATCTGAAAAAAAAGAAATGTTTCTCTACATAAAGATGGCCTAGGCTATAAGAAGAAACTGGCCAAGACTATACAGCGGTTTAACAGGACAGGTTCCACTCAGAACAGGCCTCGCCATGGTCGATGAAAGAAGTCGAGTGCACGTGCTCAGAGTCATATCCATAGGTTGTCTTTGGGAAATAGACGTATGAGTCCTGTCAGCATTGCTGCAGAGGTTGAAGGGGTGGGGGGTCAGCCTGTCATTGCTCAGACAATACCCCGCCCACTGCATCAAATTGGTCTGCATGGCTGTCGTCCCAGAAGGAAGCTTCTTCTAAAGATGATGTACAAGAAAGCTCGCAAACAGTTTGCTGAAGACAAGCAGACTAATGACATGGATTACTGGAACCATGTCCTGTGGTCTGATGAGACCAAGATAAACTTATTTGATTCAGATGGTGTCAAGCGTGTGTGGCGGCAACCAAGTGAGAAGTACAAAGACAAGTGTGTCTTGCCTACAGTCAAGCATGGTAGTGAGAGTGTCATGGTCTGGGGCTGCATGAGTGCTGCCGACACTGGGGAGCTACAGTTCACTGAGGGAACTATGAATGCCAACATGTACTGTGTCATACTGAAGCAGAGCATGATCCCCTCCCTTCAGAGGCTGGGCCACAGGGCAGTATTTCATCATGATAATGACCCTAAACACACCTCCAAAGACGACCACTGCCTTGCTAAAGAAGCTGAGGGTAAAGGTGATGGACTGGCCAAGCATGTCTTCATACCTAAACCCTATTGAGCATCTGTGTGGCATCCTCAAATGGAAGGTGGAGGAGCGTAAGGTCTCTAACATTCACCAGCTCCGTGATGTCATCATGGAGGAGTGGAAGAGGACTTCAGTCGCAACCTGTGAATCTCTGGTGAACTCCATGCCCAAGAGGGTTAAGTCTGTGCTGGAAAAATAATGGTGGCCACACAAAATATTGACACTGTGGGCCCAATTTGGACATTTTCATTTAGGGGTGTACTCACTTTTGTTGCCAGCGGTTTAGACATTAATGGCTGCATGTTGAGTTATTTTAAGGGGCCAACAAATTTACACTGTTATACAAGCTGTACACTCACTACTTTACATTGTAGCAAAATTTCATTTCTTCAGTGTTGTCACATTTAAAGATATAATAAAATATTTACAACAATGTGAGGGGTGTACTCACTTTTGTGAGATACTGTATGTGCCCAGGTCAGATTCATGAATGGGGTTTACAACCACTTTAAAGCATTATTAAACCTAAAAACAAAAATGAAATATCTTGCAACTTACCAATCCTAAAAGTGGATCTAAACCTGACATTATTTTTTAATGAAGACTTCTACCTGGTACAGTAGAGGATGTCAAGACATCTGTGCCCAGTCTTGCCACAAAGAGTTAATCCAGCTCTGAGCAACCCTCTTGTCTTTTTTTAGTAAGATAAAAAATGACACGCCACATCCCCCACTGCCGTGACTGACATCTCATTTCTTTATCTTATGCATGGCATGAGAGCAGAGAGAGAGTGTTATGATACCAGCTTCACACCCCTCTTCCTTTCTTCTCCAGCTCTCCCAGGATTGTCTGTTTCACACCTCAGCATGATTAGGCATGCTGAAGTCATGTGGTGCCCTTCCTGAGTTTTGACTGGATGTTACTCATCATGAGGCATGATCAGTGTGACTGAGGAGGATATTCATGGTGCAGTCAGCTCCCAGAGCCAGCAGAAAGAGTAGGAGAGTGTAGAGGTGGGCTGGGAGTCTTGTGACATCACGACTCCGCCCACCGAGCTCCAGGAAAGAGAACCCACCCACCGATTCCAGAGTTTTATGCGGCTCCTACTGCTGAAGGGGGTGACATTTGCAAGGTAGGGCTACATGCAGGAGGATTGTATGTATATATACATTAACCACTTAAGGACCGAGCATCTTTCTGAGATTTGTTGTTTACGAGTTAAAAACTGGAGAATAAAATGGCGGTCGTTGCAATACTTTCTGTCACACCATATTTGCGCAGTGGTCTTACAAACGCACTTTTTTGGGAAAAAATACACTTTTTGAATTAAAAAATAAGACAACAGTAAGGCTAGCCCAATTTTTTTTATATTGTGAAAGATAATGTTATGTCGAGTAAATTGATACCCAACATATCATGCTTCAAAATTGCACCCGTGAAATGGCGACAGACTTTTACCCTTAAAAATCTCCATAGGCGACATTTAAAAAATTCTACAGGTTGCATGTTTTGAGTTACAGAAGAGGTCTAGAGCTAGAATTATTGCTCTCACTCTACTAATCGCGACGATACCTCACATGTGTGGTTTGAACTCCGTTTTTATATATGGGCGCTACTCACGTATGCATTCGCTTCTGCACGCAAGCTCGTCGGGACTGGGCGGGTTTAAAAATGTTTTTCTTATTTATTTTACCTTTTATTTTTTATTTTTACAATGTCCTTTTAAAAAACAAAAATTGTGTCACTTTTATTCCTATTATAAGGAATGTAAACATCCTGTATGTAAAGCATGACAGGACCGCTTAAATATGAGATCTGGGGTCAAAAAGACCTCAGATCTCATATTTACACTAAAATGCAATTTAAAAAAAAAAAACATGTTGTAATTTTAAAAAATTAAAAAAAAATGGCCTTTTAAGAGCTATGGGTGCTTTGGCGACGCTTCCGCTCTGCAACGATATGGAGATGGGTGGGGCCATCTTCCCCTCACTCATCTCCATGTCAGGCTAGGGAAAAGATCCGATCGCCTACGCCACAGCCGATGGCACCGGTAAGCTGAAGAGGGCACCGGAGCGAGGCGGGCCCCTCTCCCACCACTGATAAAAGTGATCTTGCGGTGAATACGACACAGAGACCACTTTTATCTTGAAGCAGACCGCCCGCTAAAGAAGAAGATACTGGGGTTATGGCAGCTAGCTGCTGCCATAACAAAATACTCCTCTTCAAAGTACCGACGTATAACGACGGTTGGTGGTCCGGAAATGGTTAATACCGTGCCATTAGTTTATACTGGGTGAGTATTGGGTTTACATCCACTTTAAATGTGGTGATTACACTTGTTTTGTTTAAACACTTCAATATAGGGCATTTTTACCCCCTTCCTGCCCAGGATAATTTTCAGCTTTCAGCACTGTCGCACTTTGCATGACAATTGCACAGTTATGCAACACTGTACCCAAACTAAATATTTATCATTTTGTTCACACAAATAGAGCTTTTTTTCTTCCGTATTTAAGCACCATTGCTTTTTTTTTATTGTTTGCTAAATAAACGAAAGAAGACTGTAAATCTAGAAAAAAAACACGTTTTTCTTTGTTTCTGTTATAAACTTTGCAAATAAATAACTGATTTTCATAAATTTAGGCCAAACTGTATTCTGGTACATTTCTTTGGTGAAAATAACCCAAATCCGTGCATATTATTTAGTCTGTGTGAAAGTTATAGAGTCCACAAACTATGTATATACAGTATCTTAAAATTTATCAATCCTGAAGTACTGACATTTCTTGAGGCCCCAAAATGCCAGGACAGTACAAATATCCCCCAAATTACCCCTTTATTGGAAAATAGACAGTGAAGGTATTTTGTAAGAGGCATGGTGAGTTTTCTGAAATTGTAATTTTTTGTGATAATTTTTTTGGAAAATGAAGAGATAAAAAAAAAATTCACAATTTATTTTTTTTACATATTGTCACCAGTGCAGTACAGCGTCATCATATAACTGGTGTGGCAGTGATCAAGAACACTGATTGGTGACAGTACGAAAAAAAAAAAAATAACAATTGTTTTCAATTTTTTTTTATTTTGTTATTTTTTATTACTTTTTTTGTGATTTTTTTTTAACCCACTGTGACCAGAGCAATATAATGTTACCATAGTAACATTGTACAACTTTGGAGAAGTGATCAGGATTTTTATTTTTTTTACACATTATGATTGCTTATAGCAGTGTGTTTCATTGCTATAAGCAAGAATTTTACTGAATGAAACTGATTAATTCAGTTTGGTTTGTTTTAATTAGCTATGATTGACCATAGCTAATCATATGGTACAGATGGGCTGTTATTGGCCCTGTCTGTACCATGTGATCACACTGACCAATCACAACTAGCTCACAATTGTACACAATGGATGGCATGAAAGGAAGCTATCCATTGTTTGCTGCGATTGGTCACAGCGGTCACATGGCACTGACAGCGAGCCGGTACACTGATCAGTCATCAGCTGTGTCATTTTGAAAGAGGCCGAATGGGAACTGGTTAATTAGACTTGTAAAGGTAATGTGTACTGAGCACACATAAAGCTGTGTGTGGCAGCCATGTTGTTCAGGACCCAGGTCACCCAGGACATTTTTTAAATAAGAGACAGAGCAGCAGTGACCCCTTTTTGGACATGGCTACACCAAGACTTTATTGTACAGAATTAACAGACTTTTACCTGCATCCAGAACATTCTTATTAGTCAGGGGGTAAGCAGACCCTCTCAACACTTAACCGAATAAACAAGTCGGTTTCAGTGCCCTCATAAAACCGTCAAACTTGCAAGCTTCAGTGATTAGGAAAGCAATCATATATCCTTTGCACTAACTCCTTAACCTGTATCAGTTTAGTAGCAGCATGTTAAACCTAAACACCATTATCCCAGGAGGTACCAGAACCAATTGGGCCCCCTGCACCTCTCCTAATAGACATCCAAGACCCCTCATATTTATATTCATTCAAAAGGTAATTTCACACTGGACAATAATATACAAGTTAGCAGACTGTAATGTGTATTTATTTAAAGATACTAATACTTGAAGAAAACTGTATCTGTGGCATAGTCACAAACATGGCGACATCCCATCGGCCACACCATAGATCTGGTGATTGGCGAAATCATTTCTGTCAATATCCCTCAAGGTCCAGAAAAGAGGGGCTGCAACTACACCAAAAAGCTCTTGTTTAACATAAAACCAAGGAACATCAGCAAAAACTTGAAAGCCGCATCCATCTTGTTCATGGATTGGACTTTGATAAACCAGGGCTTTTCATTCTTCAATCCTTTTTTGCTTTCTGTTGCATTATTGATGCATTGTTTCTTTGGTAATACCCTTTTTCTTATTTTATTTGTACCATTAAACCTTTTCTACTGTTAACTGCTTCCCATCCAGTGATGTATTAAAAGAAGACCATGCTATGCTATCTCAAGGGATGTTGTTCAAGCCTTGCTATAACAATAAAGTTGATCCAAAAAAAAATTTAACAGACAGTATACCTCACACATATGAGTTATTGCTGTGAACATCAGAGTAAGAGTAATAATTCTAGCTTCAGACTTCTTGGGTAACTCTAAACTGGTAACCTGTAGGCTGTAAAGTGTCACCTATGAAGATTTTTAGATAATGTAGTTTGGCACCATTCCATGGGCGTATGCAATTTTTAAGTGTGACATGTTTGGTATCTATTAACTCGGCGTAACAACATCTTTTATATTTTACCAAAAATTGTGTATCATATTGTGTTTTTGTGCATTAAAATTGATTAAAGTTTATTTTTGCCAAAAATATATGTTAGAAAAACCAATGTACAAATTTCATTTGACATAAAAAACACCCACCATTTTATTCTCTAGGGCCTCTGCTTAAAAATATATATAATGTTTGGGGGTTTTAAGTAGTTTTCTAGCAAAAAAATTATGTTTTTTACACGTAGAAGAGGGATATCAGAATTGACTCGGAATGTTAGTTAAACATTCTTTTAAAAGTGGTAAAATTGTCTCTAATGCTCTAATGCAGAATTTAAAGAATCCCTGTGTCTCGAACAGTGCTATTTTTGTGTACATTTCTGGACATACCTGTCTGTGGTGACAGTGTGTGTTACAGACATTTATTTAAATTCACAATTGTCATTGCTGTTATTGTGAAGGGTTCATAGCCTGAAACCTGTCTGGTGGCAGCTTGGGGTTTAAAGGTTTATATGCATACAATATATCAAATTAGTATTGGAGCTTGGAGAATCTACTAAATGCATCACCTCCTTTAAATATGACAAAAAAAAGTATATACCCAAAGAGCAAAGAATGGAGTTTTAAGGTGCAAAATCAAAATCAAATATACAAAAAATATAATTTTTTTTTATTACATAGATAGTATAAAACTATTTATAAAATTAGGGCCAAAACAGCCCAATGGTCACAATACAAAAGAATGGTTGCCTCTACATGTTTCACCGCAAACGTGGCTTCTTCTGGAGCTTTTTTGCATACCTTTTTTAATACATTACCACCTTTCAAAATGATCACGGTTCCAAATAATCCCCAAGACCCACCAAGAGGTCCAATGGGGGACGTCTGTGCCACAAAGAGCGAGGGAAGAACAATTGCCCTACAGTCACACCTGTTATCTCAAGAAGTTTAGCAAATTGATCGATCGATATTCATGTCCTTTTCACAAATGCAAATTTCCTCTGGTGACGGCAAATTTCAAGGTACTTGTGCCATCTGAGCACTCCCTACTTTTAATTTTCCACTGTTCCTTAGCTCAGTATCAATATGATACCTTTTAACCAGGGAAGATCAAAACTTTTATTTAATCTATCCCGAAGGGATTGACCCTTTTGAACGGGTTTTGGAGCCTTACTGGTAACAGAATTGGCCTGGGTGGCAAGGAGTTAATTACCATAAGTAATATACAAATAATTATTGATTATATTATATATTATATATTAATTATTATATATTGTTTTTAAGGTAATTTACTATATTTTCAAAAACTGTACTGAAGCAGGTGGCTTAACGGACAAATTACTGAAGTTTGAAGTTATAACTTCCAACCAGTAATTTCACAGTAAATAGATAAATAATACATTATTGTCTTATAACATATAGCATAATAATATATGATTATAACAGTACCTTTTCAACAGCAGCAGTTTCTCATTCTCCCTCTTAACTGTGTGAGGAAAACATGGGATTATGGGTAAATCTTATTCACATAAACACATTTTTCCTTGTAGTTAAGAGGGCTGGGCTGGAAGGGAGCATACAGCATGTCTTTTAGACACCGGCCCCTTCTATGACACTGCAGTGGGAGGCCTGCCTCCACTGCAGCATTTTTATTGGACAGCTGGGGCTAATGGTACTTTACCATTGGTCCAAGACTCCAAGCTGTCCATTAAGCTCAGTGCCTCTGACAAGAAGTGAGGAGAGGCACTGTGAGCTCAGCTTCTCAGTCTGCTGCAAACAGAGTGTGCCAGCTTGTATTTAAACTGGTCGCTCTGTATGTAGCTAATGACAGGCTGCACAAGGAGACCCGTATCTTCAGAACCATAGGTCGGAATTTTTACCAGTGGTAGGGTAGGACCCAAATTTGGGGTCTCTATGACCTCAGGTTGCTGAGCTACGACCCTCGAAGCTTGATTTTTTTTTCCATGGCAGGTGAGGCTCTGCCTCACCTGCCTCCCCTGACTGCGCATCCCTGATTGCCACGTATCAATGACAGTGCATTGTGAATTGGGCCGGCCATTTGTCACAAGTTTAAGGTGAAGATGTCAGTGGTCTGGCGCTGCGTGCGTTGCTTTCTATCCTCTATTTCACCAGGTGATACGATCAATAACATATTTCCTGTCTTAGGTTGTTTCCACTCATGGGTGAGCAAAGGAGACACCTTTGGAAAGCAGCATTGTCAATCTGAGGAGAGGGTGATGTTAGATGAACTATCAGACTTAGATGGACTTGACTAACGAAGTAAAGCCAAACTCCAGCTAAAACTTTATAAGTAGTTACAGCAATAGTTTTTTTTTTCTTTTTGGGACAACATAAATGGATAAAAGCTGACCATTGTATCCACCCTTGTCAATGTCAAATGGTTTGTCTCAGCCCTCTAACTGTCTCTTTTTCCTGACAGCTCGGTCTGTTTAAGGAAGTTAACCTGTTGGTGCTGTGCGCATGCAAACATGCGGCCTCTTGGCGGCGGGCCTTGATGCTGAACGGCCACATATTTGCGTGCAATATCGCCATTAAAGCTGCGCTGAGAGCATGCGCATGCGCACTCCCGGTACAGTGACCAGTGGCTAACAGTCATGTGATCGCCAATCACGACGGTCACATGGCCAAAGGTTCCACCCCGCCTCCTGGCATTAAAGGGATCGCAGCAGGTGGTGCCAAGGGGTTAAAAGAAAGTAAAAAAACAGACTTACTGGCTGGATCATCAAGTGCAACAATAAAAAAAGTGCCCTAGCACAGCCAGTTTGCTTCTGTGCTTTCTACTTGAGAGCTACAGGCCACTGTGCCTATGCATGGCGTGCCTGTACTCCTGTAGTCACACTTCTGCTGACACCCCCCTCCGCCAAGCCAGTACAGATTGAGTGACAGCACCTGCTATGTGAAGTTGGCAAAAGCTATACAAAGAAGGACTAGTGACAATCTTAACTACTTGCCCCTGTCATGCCAAAACAGCAAATGGGAGGTGCAGTCACCAGCAGGACTTGAAGGTACATACTTCAATAAAGCATTGACAGAAGTTCTCATCCGACTTTAAAGTTCTTGTCTGTGTGCCTGAGAAGAAGTAAGGGGAAACCTCCCCAAAATTGAAGCTGGAAGTAATAAATATCGTAAAGAGGCTCTGATGCTTCCTTACTCTATCCAAAACAATTGTTTTGGTTTGGAGTTGGGCTTTAGAGGGATGGAAGAAACCTAGAATAGAGGTTGTTGCAAAGGTCAGCCTCTGATAATTTTAGTAAATCTTTGCAGTGGGAAATATGAATAGCGCTGCATTGTTACCAATTATGATTATTTACTGTAAATCTTATGGAGAGAAACTACTAACAGTACATCTATATTTTTCAATATTTAGTTAAATAACATAAAAATAACTTGCACATCGCTGATTCTATTTTAAGCATGGCAAAGCCAGCTGACGTCCAATGAAAACCCACAAGGGTATTCCTTAATTCAACAGCTTACTGCTGCTTTAGGAAATCTGTGCTTTCCACTCTTCAGAAAATGCCAATAAAATTTTTTATCCCATAGGGTGGGTAGGAGCAAAGTTAATTAAGTATAATTATAGTGGTTTAATTGTAATTCAGTTCATCTGGGTCCATAACCAATGTTAAAATTAAATTCACTTTCATGTAAGAATTAAGAATGCATAATTAAAATGGAGCATGGATTCCTGTTTCCTTAAAGAAACAGAGATTGGTGGAGAACTAGGTAATTTTGCATATATTTGCATGAATTAATAGAAATTTCCATCCTTTTTTTTTTTTTTTTTTTTTAGGGATTTGATCAAACTTTTCATATATTGTACCAATAGAACAATTAAACTTTCAAATGATTTAAACAATTTTATATAACATTGATCAGCAAAGATATTCACTCCATTTTTAATAAAATACAGTATATTCATTTCTTCTGTGTAGAACTGAATCAAAAAGGTGCCCGATGGCTTTTGAGAATTGTTATCACAAGCATATATCACGTGAATAATTAAAGTGATTATAAAGTCTCGATTTTTTTTCTATAAAAATAACATACATGTTATACTAACCAGTAAATTTGCACAGAGCAACCCAGATCCTCCTCTTCTCAGGTGCCTCTTCTGTGATCCTAGCCCCTCCCTCCTGTCGAGTGTCCATTCAGACACAGAGCTGCGGTACAGCCCTATCCCCTCTCTCTCCTGATTGGCTAACTGATTTTGATTGACAGCAGCGGGAGCCAATGGCGTCGCTGTTGTGTCTCAGCCAATCAGGAGGGAGAGTCCTGGAAGGCGGAGACACTCGTGGACATCGCTGGACAGAGAGGGAGCTTAGGTAAGTATTGGGGGGCTGAGGGGGGCTGCTGCACACAATAGACTTTTTATCTTAATGCATAGAATGCATTAAGATTAAAAACCGTCTGCCTTACAACCCTTTTAATTCTTTGGAATCTTAAACATGGCATTGAAAGGTGTAACTAGACTCACCTAGCAAAAATGTGGATGGACCTGATCATTGGCAAAGTGTCTATAGTTCTATAAAGCCCCCCAATTTAAGCCCTTTAAACATTGGTGGTAAACGTTTGGCAGCCAATAATTAATCCCATGAGACTTTTATTAACCCCTTTAATGCTGGAGATTACTATAATTTAACACCTTCAATCTGTACCCAGAAATCGGAATTAGACACTCCATGATCCATTTCTGTGGGCTGGGTTTCTTAGGAACTATTTTTTCTCCTCATAAGCCACTGCTGTGCTGAGCCTGTGCTTTGTTCCAAAGGTAGAGAGCTTCTTATCTGCAATCAGCCAAAACTAAACTGGTCTGGGGAAGTGGATCAGCATACAATCAATGTGAAGAAATTGGTTCTGTGACTTTCACTTCCAAAGCCAGCAATCAGACTGACCTTTTATTGTTAGGGGGAAACAGATGAATGTTGTAAGCACATTTTTTTAACAGAATCCTAATGTAGGGCTACCCCTATAGGAGCTGCTTGATAACATGGTTTCTCTGTTCTTTGCCTTAACTTTCTCAAGATCCTCAGCCCCTCTGACACACCAGGTTGAGTGTACAAACATACAATATCACAGGAATTCATTGAAAGCAATACTTAATACCCAATATTAGTGCTATATCAAAGAAAACAGGCATCAAAGTTAACCTATTCAATAATACAATTTAGCATACAAAGTGATTAATAGTAGGGATTAAGCATTAGATGACATTTGGCATCCAGATCAGCATAAACAGTAGCAAGGCCACCTCAAGTGCAGCCATGACCACTAGAAAAGATTAAACTACCAAGTGCTGGAATGATACTGAGAGGGCATTTATGGCAGTAATGCTAGTCCTAGACTGACTGAGTATGCTCTGTCCAAAATAAAGGGAGGATAGTAGGGGAGGAGGCAGGGAAACAAAGGGGGTTTACAGAATAATTATTATGAGAGGGGCATTCCTTTGAGACATTCTTCTGCTGGCTATCATTGAGGCCCATTAAGAGTGTCTTTGCACTCAACGACAGTCCCAGTTAATCTGAATCCAGTATAGGTATAGTATAGGTATGGTATAGTCTCGGCACAGGTGCAAGGTAGATGTGATTCAGATGCGGTAAAAGTTCGGTATGAAGCGGTATAGGGTTGGTATAGTTGCAGTCTAGGTTTGGGAATAAGTGCAGTATAGAGTGCAGAATGGGTGCAATATAGATTGGGTACACTCTGTGTCCCTCTGTGGCTCTCACTGGCTCTTTCTGTGCTAGCAGTATTAGCAATGGATCAATAGTACTTTCACCAGTCTCTAGGATGCTGCGGTGACCTCTCGCTGTGGAAGAGGGGGGCCCCTCAGTCTCTCCCCAAACATCTCAGGGGAGCAGCGGTGGGAAGCAGAGGGTGAGTGGATGCTCCAGTCGTCCTGCGGCAGCAGTGCAGGTGCTGTGATGTGGGCGGTGCTGCGCTGCCCCCCCTCCTGATGTCCTCACTTCCAGTCTCAGGTTTGTATCTCCACTGGTATGGTCTCCCATTGGCAGGCAAACATGCAAACAAAAGTGCTCTCTCTCTCTCTCTCACACTCTCAATGCCACGAAGAAGAACTTTCCCAGGCAGTTTAATAAAAATCTCTCCACTCCTCCTACTGCACAGTGCCTATTGGTATCTGTGGGGTAAGGAATCTATTTGTCCCAATTTATGGCTACCATCCCAAACTACAACTCCTAGGATTTTCTGCCTAGAAGTCTATGGGCCAGCTTGGCTTTAGCTCTCCCCCTGCTGGCCAGAGAATGGTGCAACATAACATCGGTATATCTGTAGCAGGAGAGCAGAATAAAAGGCAATGTTTTCTTCTCCATATTGCTGTAGCCCAACACCTGGCTACTGGCTGCACTGACATTGATCAGATCCAGAACACATACAGCAACATTTGTGTAACGAAATGGCAGTGACTAGTTTTACAATGGGGAATGGTTAGTATCTCTGTGAGACTTTAACAAAACAGTCAATTGGCCAAATGATCAGACAGGAAGAAACTGTAATTTTCAATTTACTAAACAGATACAAAATGAGAAGAAATATTACAAAACAGTTTCCAGGTGGCAAAGAGCATGCATACACAGCAGACTAATACAAACAGATTATGAAAGCTGCACAAACATGGATTCTTCAGAGCAATATCTCACTCTGTGGCTCAATTAGGGTAACACGTGGCTGTATAGCACAGCCTCTATAAGACACTAAAACAACATAGAGTCCAGCTGAGAATCACTACTTTATCAGAACCATATGGAACACAAACAGCTACCTGTGACTATCCTCATGTATAGCATTCCTTTCAGTTCACTTACCTCTGGTAACACAAGTGAACAGTTTGAGAGATCCAAGGACAAAGAGCCACTCTACTTGAACTTGGGTATTGGGTACTCTGGTTGTAATTGGGGAGTTGCTATTAGGATCCTGCTTGCCTGCCTGCATATGCTGGTTCTGGCAGTGATGGACAGCTCATCTGGCTGCAGATCACTTGCCCAGCTACCTCTGCCTTATCAGGTGTGGCCTCTCTGAACTGTTGAGGGAAGAAAGCTGAGGAACTTATCTGCCCTGCATGTGTCTAGCAACCAAAGAAGTTGTGGGAAATTGAGTTAAAGGGGCCTGCACCTGCATCTAGACATGGTGAGTAAATGAGCACTCCACCACAAGACATTTATTGCTTTTTAGGATTTGACATAATTTTTAGTCATGGCAACTGTATGGCCCGAGCACTTTTTACAATTTGGCACTGTGTCGCTTTAACTGACAACTGCGCAGTCGTTCGATGCTGTACCCGAACAAAATTTGCGTCCTTTTTTTTCCCACAAATAGAGCTTTCTTTTGGTGGTATTTGATCACCTCTGCGGTTTTTATTTTTTGCACTATAAACAAAAAAAGAGTAACAATTTTGAAAAAAAAATACAATATTTTTTACTTTTTGCTATAATAAATATCCCCAAAAGTTTTTTTAAAAAACAAATTTCTTCATCACTTTAGGCCAATATATATTCTTCTACATATTTTTGGTAAAAAAAAAAAAAAAATCACAATAAGTATATATTAATTGGTTTGCGCAGAATATAGCGTCTACAAACTATGGGAAAGATTTATGGCATTTTTATGGCTTTTTTATTATTTATTTTCTTTTACTAGTAATAGTGGTGATCTGCACTTTTTTGGGACCATTGGCATTTATACAGTGAACAGTGCTATAAAAATGCACTGATTACTGTGTTAATGTCACTGGTAGGGAAGGGGTTAACACTAGGGAGCGATCAAGGGGTTAAATGTGTGTTCCCTCAGCATGTTCTAACTGTGTGGGGATGTGAGTGACTGGGAGAGGTGCCATATTGTTTTTCCTACTTCGTAGGAAATCACTGTATTCATCACTCACCACTGTCACACATTCCCAATTGCCTAACCCCCCTCCTGTGGGCAGACCCTAGTTCTATTGCTCAGGTGTGGTGGAGAGGATTTCCATTACTTGGTGGAAGACACTTTCTCTGCGGTGATATTTACCACATATTTGGGTTTTTTCACATTAGACTTTATTTACACTGATTTTTTATTATTTTTGAGTTTTGCAAATGTTTTTTTGCACATTATATTTTAAGCTTGTCATATTCTGTTTTGGAGGCACTGCACTATTTTTCTTATTCATTTAAGATTGGTGATAGTTAGTGGATAATTGCCCTGAAAAATTCCTGAAAATTTGAGGGTAAGTTAACACCTATGTAAGGAATCGTAGAAGGGGGCCCAATGAATGGAAAGCTATCTCCAAGCACCTCCCTCCTGGAAGGAGGTATAATAATCAGTAAGGCCATAGATTTATTAAAGAATTGAAAGAACATCATCAGCAACTAAAAAATATTTTAGAGCTGTCCGTGCCCTTCAGATAACCCTTAATTTAAGATGGAGAGTGATAGCTCTGACCAATGGCTCAATTGCCAAAGCAAAGAGCAAGGGTGAAAGGGGACAACTCTGTCTTGGGCCTCTCCTGAGAGAGAGACCGTATTCTTTACTTTGCCCACCAGTCCTCCTTCTCAAGCAGATACCAGGAGGTTTGTTATACATTTTTGACATGTTGGTATAGGACACCCACTCTCCTACATAAGATTTATCCCACGGTCTCACCTTTATGCTGGTTCTGCCAACAGGAGAATGGCACTTTGTTACATATTTTATGGTTGTGCCCCCCCCACACCCTTTTTGGGTAGAGTTCTGGCCCTTGATCTACAGAGTCACTGACATTGCACTGGAGGATTGTCCATGCATGTTCATACTGTATCTCACCCCACTCTCACCCCACTCTCAAGGCACAAATCCAAGAGATCCTTCCTGATATATCTACTCAATTCAGCCAAGGTCTTCATACTGCGAAGAGCGCAGATCCACCCGACAGATAGCCAATGTATATTGGTGGTAAACAAGATCAGTGACATGGAGCAACTGATGGTAGCACTGAAACAAAAAGATAAATATTTTTTTTTTAAAAGTGTGTTCTTTTAGCTTAGGATTATGTTTAAAACTCTTACTGGCCCCAACTGGGTCTAGACAAAAAAAATTCTGCTGGAAAATCCACCATTTTGCTTTCATCTCAGAAGTCAACAGACATCTGACTGGGAAGATTGTCATGTGTTCGGTATGCTCTACTAAAAGACTAAATAAAACGAAAATACAAAATGAAAAGAGATGCAACAGAGCTATCAGTGCAACTCAAATAAGCTATAAAAACATACCCTTGCAAAATGAAAACAAATTCTTGGAGGATTTAAACTGACTGGGACTGGAGGGCCTGTGTCTTTTTTAACCTGATTTACTATGTATTATGTAAATTCCCACATTCACAGTGATGGACCACATGTTGGCATGACAAGTCCCATGAGACCAAATGAAAAGTATTTCTTTTCATTATAATATGGCTTTTGGGACTCTCACATTTTTCCCGTCCAATGTATCTATACAATTAGAACTTTTTTTTCCACCAGAATTCTATGACGATGTTTAACCACAGCTGTGAAGTTGCCTTGGGAATTGCATGCTCCTTCCCACAAAGCTAAACACACTTTATGCACCATTGCAGATATAGTTGAGCAGAGATGCAAATGGAGCTCCCGTACCAAAAAAAATAAAAAAATAAACCAAAGCATTATTGGCTTTTCTTGGAAATCATGTTCGGTTCAGATTACTATACAAAACTATACATTACTGCTGTCAAAGGTGGACACGATGATGAAGTGAACATGCGTGAGGGCCGACCATTTTACCTGACATTCTTTGAACCAATAAAATTCAGTCTAAGTGTTTTCATTCGAGCACTAATACACTGCCCAACAATAATTCTCCTGCCTTTGTGGCTGTGTGTGAGTAAAGAGATGAGCTTGGGTGTATAATTTGGATATACCGTATTTATTGGCATATAACACGCACCTTCACTTTAAGAGGGAAGTTTCAGGAAAAAAGAAAAAATGTAAATAAAGAACTGTGAAGCAAAATAAGGGTCAATGCCCATCTGCAGCCTCACAACTGACCATCTGCAGACCCACCATTGCCATGAATGTAGCCTCACCATTGCTAGGAATGCAGCACCCACCATTGCTAGGAATGCGGAAACCACCATTGCCAGGAATGCAGAACCCACCATTGCCAGAAATGCATCCACCATTGCCAGGAATGCACCCATCATTGCCAGGAATACACTCACCATTGCCAGGAATGCAGAACCATTGCCAGGAATGCACTCACGAGTGCCAAAGATTACCTACAGGAGAGTCTCCTGTTACACGGCGGCCTCTTTAATAGAAAGTCTTGCCTCCTTTGATGGACAGAACAGTCGTCCAAAGACAGCGCAGGAGATAGGACCTCCTATTACAGAGGCCACCCGTAAACAGGAAATTCTCCTGTGTGTACGGCACTCGTCCCGCCTCCTCTCTGTCCCCTCCAAGGCATATACATCTTTTGTGGCCTCGGCGCTGGGAGATCGTCGGGGGCCACAAAAGATATATATGTCCAAATAACCAAGCGGGCCGTTCAAAACCGGATCTTTTGGACATGCCTGCTGTAGGCACTGAGATGTTGAAAATTGTACCTAGTTTGTGCAACATCTTCACCGTGCCCCTCCAGCCCTGTGCCTCAATCTCCTCCTCTTAAGCAAGCACACAATTGTAAGCAACAGCTTTTCTTTGTACTCCATCTTAAGGTACAACACACTCTTCTCACTAAGTAACCTAGCTAGAAAAAGGAAGAAGTGGGCTTGGAATTATGGATATATCAAAAATAGTATGTGACCTGCACTCACAAGATGGGAATAAATTAGGGTTGCACTGATATCGATTTTTATCGGCGAGTACGAGTACCGATACTTTCGGTCAAGTACTCACCGATACCGAGTATCGATACTTTGCGGTGCGAGTTGCGTCAATAAAAAAAAAGGAGCAAAACGCACTGCAAAAAATCACATGTGATTTGAACTGGAATGTGGTGCTATTCCTGTTTCAATTGCATGCGATTTCTCTCACTGCCCTGTCTGAAATGGAAATGTTCATCAGGTAAAGAAACCAATCATCATTCATTCAATCCTGATATTTTCATATAACGCTAATTTATTTATTTCTCAGTCAAGTACTAGTAATTTAATGATTTAATCTTACACATTCCATTCCTCCAGTCCAGTGATTCTTAACCACTTCAATACAGGGCACTTATACCCCCATTGTACCCAAACACATTTTTTATCATTTTTTTCACACAAATAGAGCTTTCTTTTGGTGGTATTTAATCACCACTAGGTTTTTTATTTTTGCGATATAAGTAAAAAATAAAATAAATAAAATTTTGCGAATAAGCAATTTTTGTTCATAAATTTGGGCCAAAATTTATACTGCTACATATCTTTGGTAAAATAACCCACATTGGTGTATATTATTTGGTCTGTGTGAAAGTTATAGAGTCTACAAGCTATGGTGCAAATCATTAAAAATTGATTACACCTGTTGTTCTGACAGCCTTGAGACCCTGAAATGTCAGAACAATGCAAATAACCTCCAAATGACCCCTTTTTAGAAAGTAGACAGTCCAAGGTTTTGGGTAAGAGGTGAGTTTTTTGAATTGTAATTTTTTCCCACAATTCTTTGCAAAATGATTATTTTTTTTTTAACACAAAACTGTCATAATAACAAGTTATTTCTCACACAAAGCATATTTCCAATTACACCCCAAAATTCATTCTGCTACTTCTCCTGAGTATAACAATATCACATGTGTGAGACTTTTACACCTGGCCACATACAGAGACCCAACATGCAGGGAGCACCATCAGGTGTTCTAGGAGCATAATTTCCCATCTACTTTCATTCCTACCTATCATACTTTTGAAGGTCCTGGTGCTCCAGGACAGTTTAACTACCCATAGAATTACACCATTTTGGAACGCAAATAACCCAACTTATATTCTATGAGGCATGGGCTGGTGACAGGTACTCAGGTATTCTGATGAGCTGGTGACAGGTATTCAGTGTAAGGGTTCATTCTGCTCAGACACCTTGACAATCAGTGAACCTCTCAGAGCCCCCGGGAACATTCAATGCACACAAGACAGGATAGGTTCAAAGAATCTTCATTTTATTGGCAGCATGAGCTGGGTTTTTTATGCAAACTTGGAACAAAAGGAGTCATATAACACATATGTGGGGGGTCAAGACATACAGCGTGACATCTTGTTTAAACTAGTATCATAGGTCATGGGATGCTGACGGTTCATTTTGTCTGAAGACACAATCAGTTCCTACCGGAACCCACTTAACCTATGGCCATTGCGACATACAAGACCCTAAAACAAAGATACATTTGTCTGTCAACTATTTTTAATGTCTCCATTTTGTTAACTTTTTTCACCCTTTACTCGGGTACTCTGACGAGCTGGAGATAGGTACTTGGGTACTCTGATGGGCTGGTGACAGGTACTTGGGTTACTCTGATGGGCTGGTGATAGGTACTTGGGTACTCTGATGGGCTGGTGACAGGTACTCAGGTACTCTGATGTGCTGGTGACAGGTACTCGGGTAATCTGATGGGTTGGTGACAGGTACTTGGGTACTCTGATGGGCTGGTGATAGGGACTTGGGTACTCAGAGGGGCTGGTGACAGGTACTCTGATGGGCTGGTGACAGGTACTCTGATGGGCTGGTGACAGGTACTCTGATGCTGATGACAGGTACTTTGTGGCTGGTGACAGGTACTATGTGACTGGTGACATGTACTCTGATGCTTGTGACAGGTACTCTGGGGCTGGTGACAGGTACTCTGATGCTGGTGACAGGTATTCTGGGGCTGGTGACAGGTCCTCAGATTCTGGTGACAGGTACTCTGGGGCTGGTGACTGTACTTTGATGCTGGTGACAGGTACTCTGATGCTGGTGACAAGTGCTCTGGGGCTGGTGAAAGGTACTCTGATGGGCTGTGACAGGTACTCTGATGGGCTGTGACAGGTACTCTGGGGCTGGTGACAGGTACTCTGATGGGCTGTGACGGGTACTTATTTTTTTCTCTAGTAATGGTGGCAATCAGCGATTTTTATAGGGACTGCAACATTACGGTGGACAGATCGGACACTTTTGACACATTTTTGGGACCATTGACATTTATACAGCGATCAGAGCTATAAAAATGCACTGATTATTGTGTAAATGTCATTGGTAGGGAAGGAGTTAACACTAGGGGGCAATCAAGGGGTTAAACGTGTTCCCTCAGTGTGTTTCTTACTGTGGGGGAATGGGACTGACTAGAGGAGAAGCCGGATCATTGTTCCTAGCTAGTAGGAAGAGACAATCTGTCTCTCCCCTCCTGACAGAACAGGGATTTGTGTGTTTACACACACAAATGCCCGTTCTGTCTCTCGTGCCCGGGATCGCGCGTGGCTGACGGTCATCACGACCGCGGCCACGTGCATTGGCTTCCTGACCGTGCAGCGGGCTTTAGCTGTTTAAAGGGCCGACGTACAGCTACGCTGCGTGAGAGAGCTGCATAACTGATTTTGGGGTCATTGTTATCTGCACTATTTTTGTATTTTTTTTTACCCAAGAACTTTTTTATATTTTACAGTTTTTATTTGCAAATAATGTGAATAAAGTTGATTTGTTTTTTTAAGAAAAAAAAGTTGTGATTATGTGGTGCCTTAAAAGTCCTGCCATCATAAAGCTTTCTAAGTACAGTATGTCTGAAAATCAAGGTCAGTGTTTTTAATGTATCATCGTGCTAGGTTTACTTTTCACATATAAACTTTAGCTTTTCACCTGTACACCCATTATTAACCAGACCAATTTTTTTTACACTTCAACTATGGGCCTATTGATTCAGCAATAGTTAGAAAAAGCTACACTGGAGCCAGTTGGACACACATTTGCCAACATAAGTAACGCGGCGTAATCCTCTGGTTAAGTCACCCCTGAACCCTTGGGACTTGAATTTAGTTCTATCGGCATTGCTGAAACAGCCTTTTTGAGCCAATACAGCATATTCCCTTGGTCCTTTTGACAAGGAAACTAATTTTCTAATAGCCATATCTTCTGCAAGAAGGGTATCAGAGTTGGCTGGTCTTTCTTGTAAAGAGCCATATTTGATTGTTCACAAGGATAAGGTAGGATTGCGTCCTCATCCTAACTTTCTACCGAAGGCAGTGTCTAATTTTTATCCAAACCAGGATATTGTTCTACCTTCATTTTTCCCAGAACCCTGTTCTACGGAAGGAA
Source organism: Aquarana catesbeiana (assembly GCF_042186555.1). NCBI lineage: Eukaryota > Metazoa > Chordata > Amphibia > Anura > Ranidae > Aquarana > Aquarana catesbeiana. The sequence goes on from NC_133324.1 coordinate 597,261,888, forward strand.
AATTACTACATTCTCTTGATGTGGTGAGAGCACTCAAGGTCTACTTGAAGGCGACTGCTCAGATTCGAAAAACGGATGTTTTGTTGTGTTGTCTGAAGGTCCTAGAAAAAGGACTGGCAGCATTGAAATCTACTATTTCTAAATGGATTCAGCAAGTAACTGTTCAGGCTTATGGTTTAAAGAGGAGGATTCCACCCTCTTAAATCAAAAGCGCACTCCACTAGGACTGTTAGTGCATTGTGGGAGTACATCACCAAGCTTCCATGGTTCAAATCTGCAAGGCCTCAACTTGGTCTTCAGTCCATACATTTACCAGATTTTATCAGGTGAATGTAAAAAGGCATGAGGATATCGCCTTTGTTTGTAGTGTGCTGCAGACAGCAGTATAAGTCCTCCAGTCTTATGTTGCCCTAATTCTGTTGTGTCTCCCTCCCCTCAGTTGGCATTGCTCTGGGACATTCCACATAGTAATTACTATGGCTCTGTGTGCCGTGATGTACGATTAAGAAAATAGGATTTTTTTAACAGCTTACCTGTAAAATCCTTTTCTTTGAAGTACATCACGGGACACAGAGGTCCCTCCCCTCTTTTTGGTATACGCATGTATTGCTTTGCTACAAAAACTGAGGTACTCCCAGTAGTGGGAGGGGTTATATAGGGAGTGGACTTCATGTCTTAGGGTGTGCCAGTGTCCATCACCTGAAGGTGGCCTATAACCCACATATAATTACTATGGCTCTGTGTCCCGTGATGTACTTCAAAGAAAAAAAATTTACAGGTAGGCTGTTATAAATATCCTATTTTTTTGAAACCCAGTGAAATGTAGGTTTTTTTTGTTTTTTTTTGCTGACTAGCTGGTAAGTGTGCTGGGAAGTTTGTGTATTGTTTTGTTAGGGACACATCTCTACATATGGAACACACAAGCTGTTTATAAAAGCTGTTTGTAAAAAAGAGCCCTTTACTGTCAGGTCTGACAAAATGCACTGAAAGTGCACATCTGCCCAGTCATCCAGAACATTGTGATATAAGGTTCTGTCCACATTTGTCCAATGATTTCCGGTGCTTTCCCCACTGGTAGAGTATTTGTGGTGCAGGTGAAATGGCTGCCAAGCAGCTTTCTCTAATATATTCAGGACCCATATGCCTAAAACAAAAATTGCTGGTATTTCTTTTACAGGTGTTTATTTGTGATGATTGCATAAATTAAGTCATTCTCACTAAAGCCTGTGATTCATTTTAAATTAAACAAAAATGCTTTAGGGTATTAAACAGATTATAACATTTAAATTCTACTTTATAAAAACTATATGTTGCTAGGCAAACACCATAATCCCATTACTAAAGCTGTTTTCTTTCAGAGCATTCCATTTAGAATTTCCTTCCTCACCAGTGAGTACATTTCATTGAGAAAATTAATTTCACTGTTGTGTAGTGGACAGTCCAGCTTATTGGTGTTCATCCAGGAAGTCATTATAGGCTAGGGGGCATGGATCAATTCCATTAACATGGATTTATGAAAAGAAAAACAGTGCCTTTAGGATTAAACCTGACCTTGAAATGCAGTGAATGAAAAGTGTATGTAATTGTTAAATGCCCTAATGGCGAAGAGTCCATGTTTCTGCAAGAGTTGTAACGAAAAAAAAAAAAATTGCAATTATACCTTTCACTATATAAACTGAAAAAGTGAAATGGAAAAAGTAATGATTTAATGACAAGGGTCTTTTATTAATGTTTAGTACATGGATCCATGTTGCAAGAAATGAAATTAAATGAGGATTACCTGTGACCTTGTTGGTTTTTGGAAAGAGCTTCAAATTTAAGTGCTTTTTTTTGTTCTTTGTTAATAATGTGCCATACAGCTGTAGGCCTAAGAGATAGATATAAAGGAGTCCAACAATAGCAACAATGGTGACAATAGCCTATTTCAGCCTCCAGGGCAGGGGGGGCAGGGTGATATATACAGCACATACAAATTATGACTCTCATCAACAGATTGATGTCAGAATGTATTATAGTTTACTTACTTAAATAGTGTAATTCAACATGTGCTAGGAAGTCAACTTTTAACAAGTTGAATCACTTGTCTTTAGTAGAAACCTGTACTGAGAGAAGTATGTCAGCTGAAAATTCTAAGTGATTGGCTTCAATATTTTTTGCATCTCTGACCCAGTACAAGAAAGTGTGTAGCTTGTTTGAGAAATGGTGGATAGATGGATCCTTTTAAATCTTTTTAGCTTCAGATATTTTGAAATAGTGTTACAAGCTGAGAGTGTGCCCAGATTGTACCTCCTTCTTGTGAGTTGGATTACAACTTGTAAGGGGTAGGGTGCGTGTTATGATAAACAGATGACATCTCGTCCATATGTTCTTCATTAACTTGTTGGGGGCTAAGTGTGGATCACACAGGAGACCTACCGCTGGGGTGGGTTCTTCTGGGCTATGCCAGTTGGCAAAAAGAGTCAATTGTTATAACACAGAGATTACACCCTGCCCGAAGGCATTCTCATCAGTGCTGGGACCAGACAAGGGTTGCGGTCATGTGAAAGTCAAACATTAAGGCAGTCCTCCAACTTAGAGATGAGCCACTTGTGTGTAGTGTTATATGCAGTTCTTCCAAGGATAGCGTCCCATGAACACACTTGAACAGGTGCTTATGTTGCATTAGGATGGACATGCAAAGCTTACTCCACCAATTAATATACCTCTGCCACATCACTCCCGGTAAAAGAATGGGGTCCTGCCGAGTACACAGGACAGATCTCATGCGTGCTCACTTAACTCTTGTTCCTCCATACTCAGTGATCAGGACATACAGTAACTCTCCCTACCACTAATCTGTTCCCAGAGACTGACAAAGATAGACAGCTAGGGAGGGAGTCGCAAAACCAGGGCCCTCCGCTACAGGAGAACCTGTCACCTTACCAGGTACCACGTCAACGACTAGTTGCAGTTAACCTTTTGTTGCTATGATGTTACTAGAACCTTCTGTGTGCTGTAGTATGTGTGCGCCAGGAACCCATGTGCACCCCTTGAGTAACTTTAGACCAAGCTTTGTGTGGTTAACAACCTTTACTAAAAGTGCAGCAAGATAAACACAACATAGCAGAACATCCTTTCTCTATCTAACGCTAAGAGTGGCTGCCCCAGGTTACCTGCATAAGTAAAGTCTTTGTGGGTGAAGTCCATAGCTGGCACGACTCGAAGGGAGAGGTTCATGACTTAAGTGTATTCCAAAGGCCGGTGGTTTATAGATTAACTTTAAGTCTCAGAATGTCCTGTACGGTTCCCGTTCTTTAGCCTGCTGGCCCAAACTCAGAAAAAGAATGGGCAAAGATGTTGGCACCAGGAAGGGAATCCCAGACGTCACATTGCTGGAGAGAAGGCAAGTATAGGAGGATTTAAGTTCAGCTTGGTCTTGAATATACTTAAAGGAGAAATACAGCCAAGGGTTGTTTGGCTGTACTTTTCCTGTGGATCACAGGAGTGCAGTTCATCCTGCACTCCTGTGACCCATTTTCAGCAGATGGGTGAAGCCCGCTGTCTGACGTCACAGAGCCGGTCCAGGCTTGAGCAAGATCGCGAAAGCTAAATGTAAAGAAAACAATTGCCGGCAATTACAAAATGTGAAAAAAACGTCTCTATGTCAAAATTTAGAAAGAAAATGGCATGGGGCCCCCCAAAATCCATACCAGATCCTTATCTGAGCATGCAGCCTGGCAAGTCAGGAAAGAGAGGGGGCGAACGACCGCGCCCCCTCCTGAATCATATCAGGCCACATGCCCTCAACATTGGGGGTGCTTTAGTGTGGGGGGGCTCTGCCCCCCCAAAGCTCCTTGCCCCTATGTTGATGGGGACAAGGGCCTCTTCCCCACAACATGGTGGTTGTGGGGCTCTGCAGGTAGGGGGCTTATTAGAATCTGGAAGCCCCCTTTAACAAGGGGGCCCCCAGATCAGGGCTGTCTTAATGAGAGAGCACACCTGGGCACTGCCAGGGGCCCCAGCTGCATGGGGGGCCCCTGCACTTTCCCCAAAGCAGCTGGTCCTTGAGCCCACACTGCCCCGAAATTGGGGGTCCCATGATGGCACTGAGAGTGATGGATACACAGGAGAGGCAGGCTGGAAGCGGTGCACCATGCTGTGCAGAATGATACCTATTATTTCACAGCCAACAGGAAGGGGCAGGGCCGGAGCGTCAGTGATGCTCTGACCCCGCCCCATGCAGCTTGAATGCTCGGGACTCGAAGGCCACGGGGTAGGACCTGGAGTGGGAGCTGCTGAGTCAGCCGCACTGAGAGCCCACCTGCGGAAGTAGCATTTTGGATGGTGTCATGGTGAGCCCAGCTGTCCAGCACTGTTTGCACTGAAGGGCTTGGAATGCCCGGAGGGATGCTCCCTCCTCTGCCCCTCCTTCTGTCTGCTTGATTGGTATAGGTGAGTGCAGTGCTGGAGGTGGGCACAGAGCCAAACGTTTACACGCACTGCATCTCCACTGGAAAAGGGGGTACTACATGGATGGAATAATGGTGCTGGGGGATATCAAGGGTATAAGGGGGAAACCAATCCTGAGGGGAGATCTGGGGTGTATAGGAGGTAGCAATGCTTGGGGTAGCTTGGCTGGCTATAGTGCTAGAGGTATCAGGGATGTAAAGAGGCCACAGTGTAGGGGGTATCAGGGATGTAGTGGGGTCACAATACAAGGGGTATCTTATGGTATATGGTTACAGTGCTGGGGGAATATCTAGGGTGTAGAGGGGTCAGAGTGCTGGGGGGATATCTGGGGTGTAGAGGGGTCAGAGTCCTGGGGGGAATATCTAGGGTGTAGAGGGGTCAGAGTGCTGGGGGGATATCTGTGGTGTAGAGGAGTCAGAGTGCTGGGGAGATATCTGGGGTGTAGAGGGGTCAGAGTTCTGGGGGGATATCTGGGGTGTAGAGGGGTCAGAGTGCTGGGGGATATCTGGGATGTAGAGGGGTCAGAGTGCTGGGGGATATCTGTGGTGTAGAGGGGTCAGAGTGTGGGGGGGATATTTGGGGTGTAGAGGGGTCAGAGTGCTGGGAGGATATCTGGGGTGTAGAGGAGTCAGAGTGCTGGGGGGATATTTGGGGTGTAGAGGGGTCAGAGTGCTGGGGGGATATCTGGGGTGTAGAGGGGCTATAGTGCTGGGGAGGCATCAATCTAGCAGATATATTATATGCACATGACAACTTTGTTACTTTATGTATGTAGTATTTTCCCACTGTTTCTTTGCCGTACAGAATGATTGTTCATGTAGTTAATGCGGAGCTCCACCCAAAAGGGGAAGCTTACCTGTCTGCCTCCTACCTACTTGAAGTCTGTTTACCTGTGCTGTCTCCATTGTAGGGGCCCCTGAGCATTACTTTGCCCCGGGGCCCATGATGCTATTAAGATGGCCCTGTCCCAGATTCTGGCCCCCCTATGTGAATGAGTATGGGGTACATACTACCCCTACTCATTCACCAAAAAAAAATGAGCAATGTAAAAAAAGACATTAGGCAGTTTTTGACAAGTCCTTTATTTAACCACTTCAATACAGGGCAAGTATACACCTTCCTGCCCAGACCAATTTTCAGCTTTCAGCGCTCTCACATTTTGAATGACAATTGCGCGGTCATGCGACGCTGTACCCAAACAGCATTTTTATCATTTAATTTCCCACAAATTGAGCTTTTTTTGATGGTGATATTTGATCACCTCTGGGGTTTTTATTTTATGTGCTACAAATAAAAAAAGAACAAACATTTTGGGAAAAAAAACATTTTTCTTCGTTTCTGTTACAAAACTTTGTAAATAAGTAAGTTTTCTCCTTCACTGATAGGCACTGATGAGGCTGCACTGACAGGCACTGATGAGGCAGTACTGATTGGCACTGATGAGGTGGCACTGATGAGGTGGCACTTATATGCAGCAATGATAGGCACTGATAGGCGGCACTGATAAGCAGCACTGATGGGCACTGATAGGTGGCACTGATGGGCACTTATAGGCGGCACTGATGGGCACTGATAGGTGGCACTGATGGGTACTCATAGGTGGCACTGTTAGGTGGCACTGCAGAGTACGTATAGGTGGCACTGATGGGCACTGGTGGAAACTGATGGGTAGCACAGACAGATTGAACTGATAGGCATCACTGATGGGCACAGCATGCCATCCCTAATGGGCAATGATTGCCATCCCTGGTGGGCTCTAGTGGGCTTACCTGGTGGTCATGGGTGGGCATCTCTGGTGGCCATGGGTGGGCATCCCTGGTAGTCCTGGGTGGGCATCCTCGGGGGGGAATGCACTTATAATCAATCACTGCAGACACCCTTGTCAAGAGAGCAGCCGATCGTCTCTCCTCTACTCTCGTCTGTCAGCACGAGTAGAGGAAAAGCCAATACACAGCTTTTCCTGTTTACACTGTGATCAGCTGTGATTGGACACAGCTGATCACGTGGTAAAGAGCCTCCATCAGAGGCTCTTTACCTAGATCGGAGACGTGGTGTGTCAGACTGACACACCACACCACCGGTCGCCGCGCTGCGTGCCCCCGTGGGTGCGCTATCGCAGCTTATCTTGCTGGATGTCATATGACGCCCAGTGAGGATAACTTAACCTACTTCCCGGCCATCATTCTGCTATAGGACAGGCGGGAAGTGGTTTAAAAAATAAAATAAAAAAATGTCCTCGGTGTAGATCCATCGATATATACGATGCCCGCCGCCATCGCAATTCTTTTTTTTTACATTCAGCTGTCAGTTGTTAAGGGCGGGGCAGCTGGTACAGGAGGGGTCATAGGCTGCTCAGACATGGTACAGGGGTCAGAGGCTGCGGGGATATGGTATAGGAGGGGATCAGAGGCTATGCGGACATGGTACAGGAGGGGGTCAGAGGCTGCACGGACATGGTACAGGAGGGGGTCAGAGGCTTCACGGACATGATACAGGAGGGGGTCAGAGGCTGTGCGGACATGGTACAGGAGGGGGTCAGAGGCTGTGCAGACATGGTACAGGAGGGGGTCAGAGGCTGTGCGGACATGGTACAGGAGGGGGTCAGAGGCTGTGCGGACATGGTACAGGAGGGGGTCAGAGGCTGTGCGGACATGGTACAGGAGGAGGTGGTCAGAGGCTGCGTGGACCTTGTGCAGGAGGGGGTCAGAGGCTGCGCGGACATGGTACAGGAGGGGGTCAGAGGCTTCACGGACATGATACAGGAGGGGGTCAGAGGCTGTGCAGACATGGTACAAGAGGGAGTCAGAGGCTGCACGGACATGGTACAAGAGGGGGTCAGAGGCTGCACGGACATGCTACAGGAGGGGTCAGAGGCTGCGCGAACATGGTACAGGAGGGTTCAGAGGCTGTGCGGACATGGTACAGGAGGGATCAGAGGCTGCACTGACATGGTACAAGAGGGTTCAGATGCTGTGCGGACATGGTGCAGGAGGGGTCAGAGGCTATGCGGACATGGTACAGGAGGGGGTCAGAGCCTGTGCGGACATCGTAGTGTCCTCACCCCCTCACAGAGTTCCTCTTCTGTTCCCCTTCATATTACCTATCCACATAAGTGTCCTCCTGTGTCCCCTTCACCCCCCTCAGTAGTGTCCTCCTTTGTACTCACTTTTGTTGCCAGCGGTTTAGACATTTATGGCTGTGTGTTGAGTTATTTTGAGGGGACAGCAAATTTACACTGTTATACAAGCTGTACACTCATTACTTTACATTGTAGCAAAGTGTCATTTCTTCAGTGTTGTCACATGAAAAGATATAATAAAATATTTACAAAAATGTGAGGGGTGTAGATGTGAGATACTGTGTATATATATATATATATATATATATATATTATATATATTTCCTAATATACTATAAATGAAGCCTTTTCTTCTGGTTGCCTCCCTCTTTCCATGATAGGAGCATTTATTGTGGTGATAACCAAAAAAGATAAAGATCGTTTATATCCGGATTCATATAGACCAATATTGCTGCTTACCAGAGATGTAGACATTTTTTCAGAAGTTCTTTGCAATAGATTAAATAAGGTTATTTCTAAAATAACACGCCAAGATCAAATGGGCTTTATGCCTAATCGTTCCACTGCAATGAACAGCAGGTGTACTTTCTCAAATATTCAGATTTGAGTTGATGCATGCAATAGTAGAGGCCTTCTTTCACTCCATTTGAGTAGTGTTATAGTGCCCGAAAAAGTATTCAATCCCCTTGAAAGTTCCACAAATAAATATCTGAAAAGTGTGGTGTGCATTTGTATTCAGTCCACTTTACTCTGATACCTCTAACTAAAATCTAGTGAAACCAATTGCCTTCAGAAGTCACCTAATTAGTAAATAAACCTGTGTATAATTTAATCTCAGTATAAATACAGCTTTTCCGTGAAGCCCTCAGAGGTTTTTGAGAGAACCTTAGTGAACAAACAGCATCATGAAGGCCAAGGAACATGGAAGACAGGTCAGGGGAGAATGTTATGGAGAAGTTTAAAGCAGGGTTAGGTTATAAAATAATATCCCAAGCTTTAAACATCTCATGGAGCACCGTTCAATCCATCATCTGGAAATGGAAAGAGTATGGCACAACTGCAAAACTGCAAACCTACCAAGACATGGCCGTCTACCTAAACTGACAGACCGGGCAAGGAGAACATTATTCAGATAAGCAGCCAAGAGGCCCATGGTAACTCTGGAGGAGTTGCAGAGATCCACAGCTCAGGAGGGAGAATCTGTCCACAGGACAACTATTAGTCGTGCACTCCACAAATCTGGCCTTTATGAAAGAGTGGTAAGAAGAAAGCCATTGTTGAAAGAAAGCCGTAAGAAGTTCTGTTTGCAATTTGCGAGAAGCCATGTAGGTGACACAGCAAATATATGGAAGAAGGTGCTCTGTTCAGATGAGTGTCAGGGCTGGCTCAGCCCTTCCTTCTCTGAGCTGGCCGCTCAGTTGCTGTTCCTTTACTTGGATCCCTGACTTCTGGCCTGGCTGATTACCTGATCTGGTTACTGAACTCTGGCTTGGCTGATTACCCGATCTGGTTACTGAACTCTGGCTTGGCTGACTACCCGATCCGGTTACTGGACTCTGGCTATGCTTTGACTACGCTTACTCTATTTACCTTTTAAATTTTATTAATAAACAAGTGTGATTTTACTGTACTTCTGTCTCAGTCTGGTTCATGGTTTCTGACAATGAGACCAAAATTTAACTTTTTGGTCTAACTTTTTGGCCACTATGTGTGGTGGAAAACTAACACTGCACATTACCCTGAACACAGCATCCCCACCGTGAAACATGGGGGTGGCAGCATCATGTTGTAGGGATGTTTTTCTTCAGCAGGGAGAGGGAAGCTGGTCAGAGTTGATGGGAAGATGGATGGAGCCAAATACAGGGCAATCTTAAGCTGCGTACACACGAGCGGAATGTCCGACAGAAAAAGTCCGACAGAAGCTTTTTATCGTCTATTCTGATCGTGTGTGTGCCTCATCGGACTTTTTTTCGAAAATTCAGACTGACCTAGAAATAGAACATGCTCTAAATATTTCCAACAGAACCAATTCCTATCTGGAAAAGTGCTCGTCTGTATACTGTTCCGACGGACCAAAAACTCACTTGCTCTGAAGCAAGTACGAGATGGAAGATATTGGCTACTGGCTATTGAACTTCCTTTTTCTAGTCCCATCGTACATGCTGTACGTCACCGCATTCTGGACGGTCGGACTTTGGTCGGACCTTGGATTGACCGTGTGTAGACAAGACTTCTTGAATGGAATTCCATTGGAGTTCCGTCGGAGAAACCTTCAGAGTTTATTCCGACGGCTAAACTGGTTGTGTGTACACGGCATTAGAAGAAAACCTGTTAGAGTCTGCAAAAGACTTGAGACTGGGGCGGAGGTTTACCTTCAAGCAGAACAACAACCCTAAACATATAGCCAGAGCTACAATGGAATGGTTTAGATCAAAGTATATTCATGCGTTAGCATGGCCCAGTGAAAGTCCAGACCTAAATCCAATTTGAGAATCTGTGGCAAGATTTGAAAATTGCTGTTCACAGATGCTCTCCATCCAATCTGACAGAGCTTGAGCTATTTTGCAAAGAAGAATGAGCAACATTTCACTCTCTAGATGTGTAAAGCTGGTAGAGACATACCCAAAAAGACTTGCAGCTTTAATTGCAGCTAAAAGTGGTTCTACAAAGTATTGACTCAGGGGGGCTGAATACAAATGCATGGCACGCTTTTCAGATATTTATTTGTAAAAAAATTTTGAAAACCATTTATCATTTACCTTCCACTTCACAATTATGTGCCACTTTGTGTTGGTCTATCACATAAAATCCCAATGAAATACATTTACGCTTTTGGTTGTAACATGACAAATTGTGAAAAATTTCAAGGGGTATGAATACTCTTTCGAGGCACTGTATATATGGAAAGTTCTGAAAAAAATCGCCCTTGATCACCCCCTAGTGTTAACCCCTTCCCTGCCAATGACATTTATATAGTAATCAATGGCTACTTTTAGCTCTGATCGCTGTATAAATGGCAATAGTCTCTAAATAGTGTCAAAAGTGTCCGATCCGACCGCCGCAATATCGCAGTCCTGATAAAAATTGCAGATCGCCGTCATTACTAGTAAATAAAAATTAATAAAAGTGACATAAATCTATCCCCTATTTAGTAAACGCTATAACTTTTGCGCAAACCAATCAATATACGCTTATTGCGATTTTTTTACCAAAAATATGTAGAAGAATTCATATTGGCAAACCCGTTTATGGCCAAATGGGAGGAGGATGTTGTCTACTACAACAGAAGACCTGAATTGTTCTTTTGGGGGAGGTATATAGATGACATCCTCCTCCTATGGGACGGTGATATGACATAATTGAGTGCTTTTATGCAATAGCTCAATAAGAATTCTTTGGGCATTGTTTTACAGGTTGAAACCAGTAAAGAAAAAAAATCACTTCCTTGATTTAAATATAGAAATAGAAGATGGTGGCTTTAAAGTTTCTACTTTCTTTAAGAGTACAGATGGATACGGCTATATCGGACAGGGGAGTTGCCATCATCATACCTGGTTAAAATCTATACCCAAGAGTCAGTTTGTTCGCTTAAGGCAAAACTGCACCTTGAAGAGAGATTATCTTGGGCAAGCCTCAATTCTTAAAAGGAAATTTCTTGAAAAAGGATATAAGACTACAGATCTGGATGAAGTGATAAAAGAAGTAGCTAGTCTGGACAGGGCCACTATAATGAAAGGTAAAGAAAAAACACAAAACACTGAAAATGCACAACTTTTCTATGATCACTACATATTCACAACAGCTTTAAGACATTAGAAAGATTGTGAATAAACATTGGGCGGTACTCAAGAATGATAAAATCTTGGGCCCAGTGTTGCTACAGCTAATCTTTAGGGGAGTACCACCTTTGAAAATCCAAATGGCTCCGAACATCCTGGATGCACCCAACAAGGTCTCTTTTTTTCAAAATTCTAAGGCCTTTTTCCGTGTCGGAAATGTGTGGTATGTGACATCAATAAAAATAAAGGTTTAAAAATCTGCCAATTTAAATCCCATACTACAGCTAGAGTATATGATGTTAACACTTTTATCACCTTTATATCAAAAAATGTGGTATATTTATTGATTTGTCCATGCGGCCTGCAATATGTAGGCCGAACGATGAGAGCCATGAAAGTCAGGATTAAAGAACATCTGGCAAGTATCTGAAAAGGGTTTCCCGAACATACTGTCTCTCAACATTATTTGGAATGTCATAATAAAAACCCAGCAGGGACTACTGTCATAGGTATAGATAGATGTACTCCACATTGGCGGGGAAGTCTGACTAAGAGAGAAATCTCGCATTAAGAAACTCGCTGGATCTACGATCTCAAATGATACATGCCCTATGGGTTGAATGTAGAGTGGGATGTGAATAGCTTCATTAATATTTGCTAAACCAGACAAACAAGAATGATCATTCCCCCGTTTTTATTTATATTTTATATTTATATTTTATTATATTTTATATTTTATTTATATTTTTATTATTTTTATTTTTATTTTCATTTTTATATTTAGTAATATTTTAGGTTGAAAATATAAAAAGCTTTTTAAGATTCACTGCTAGATTGCATCATTATTATTATTGTGACCTTTAAGGTTTTTTTTCAAATTTTTTGAATAATTTCAATAATTGTCATCATTACCTATGTGGATATACTAGTTAGGGAATTGCTCTGATCTGGCACTAGATGGCCCTCTTATTAACTGATATTTATATTAGCTGTATTAGATGTTGTTCACTGTGGGTCGCCTCCTATATTTAATATATCCTCCTACATCGACCTAACTAATATGGTTTTATTTTTCATGTTTGTATATTTTTATATGTTTGCTGTTTTATTTTAGTATTTCTAAAGAGGTTTGCCTGGCCACTCATTATGTCTGGTCCGTTCTTCCTCTCTGGAGTATTATCTCTTGTATGGGATTTCCCGGCGGTGGAGTGTGGGCGTCTTGTTCTTTGTGCTCCACTGACATCACTTCCGGTGTACGCAGCGTCACGTGAGTGATCCCGTGATGTGCGTCATTGGTCATTGAATTATCACCAGGATTCCCTTGGGGTGGAGTGCAGGTGTGGTGTCCTCAGCACTCCACTAACATCACTTCCTGTGTACACAGTGTCACGTGGGTAACCCCGTGGTGCGCGTCATTGGTCGTTGATTTATTACCAGGTATTGCTAGTGGGGCGCGGACATGGTGGACACTGCGCTCCACTCAATGCACTTCCAATAGACATGCCTTCCCGGTGGTTGGTTCACCTGGGATGGATGTGATTGGATGACAATATTTAAGGGCGTGCTAGTGTCAATTAGCCACGCCTCTGACGAAATCCTGTTGGATGAAACATGTCAGGCTGGCTGACACTAGCACGCTCGATTTTTATGATGCATCTGTTTCTGTGCTGAAATGTAAGTTACTACAATACATTTTTTATATTTAATGCTACGGGCTTCACTATTGGCTGCATTTCTTCTTCATTGGGCACTGCTGACCATTTATGGGGATTGATTTACATCCTGTGTGAGAGTCCTAAGAAGCTGTGACAGTGTGAAAGGTCTGATGATTAACCGCAACCTGGGTTTGAAATTTGCTCTGAAACTGAGGAATGGAGCTGCTATTGTGGTTTATCCACTACATGCCTGCTTGATGTAGCTATCTGGTAAGTAAACTGAACTTCCACGTAGTGCAGTGTGTCTTTCTATAGACACTAAAGTTGGTGATGGGTTTATCTACTCTTCTCCTTTGGATATTTAATTTCAGCGCTGCATGTGGACTTTTTTGTTGTATTTTTGCTGATCAAACGAATAAAGCTGGCTGCTTAGAACAATTGTGGATAGTGCGGATACTTGCTTGTTAGTTTTGAAGAATACATATTGGCCTAAACTAAGGAAAAAAGTTTTATTATTTTTTACATTTTGGGGTATTTATTATAGCAAAAACTAAAAAAAATTGTGTTTTTTTTTTTTTCAAAATTGTCGCTCTTTTTTTGTTTACAGCGCAAAAAATAAAAAACACAGAGGTAATCAAATACCACCAAAAAAAAAAAGCTCTATTTGTGGGGAAAAAATCTGACAAATTTTGTTTGGGTACAAGGTCACATGAACGTACAATTGTCAGTTAAACTGACGCAGTGCCGAATCGCAAAGAATGGCCTGGTCAGGAAGGGGCATAAGATGCAGCTACTTATGGAGGCAATTGTGGTGGGGAGGAGCCAGGAGCTCTGGCAAGGGACCTGAGGAAGTTTGGTACCGCTCTGTGCAATGGAACCAGGCAAGTATAAACATGTTTGCTTGTTTTTAATTTCCATTTACAATCACTTTAGGTATATTGTAAAAAAAAGGCAACATAAATAACAATGCGTCAACAATACATTTTGGAAACTTTGAGGTTTATTTCTGGTGTGCTGGCTATTTATTGTAATGGGTTTTTTCTATCTGTTCCCACTGGGATGAAAAAAGGAAAGAAGGTGTCACTTGGACAGGAAGCTATAGATAGCAATAAATATTGGACAAATAATCTTTCCCACCTGTAAGTTCCTAATCTCTAGAACATGCAAGTTAAATAATACACCTATTAGAATATGTAAAACAAGTGTTAAAGAGGACCAAAAAGTTCATAGCCTTCTGAAAGCATCACATTGCACTGCCTCAGTTCTCCATTCAAGAGTCTTCAGAACTGATGCAAGCAGTGGGCTGGCTCTTGGAAGGAGTTATGCCAATGTCAAAATGCCTAGATGAGTGGTTGGAAATGTGCTAGATGACACTACAGCAGAGTTGCTACAGCTTCTAATACATACATTTAGAAGCTCACATTGTGCAGCAAAATTAGAGTAAGCAATTTCAGCACAGGAAAGGAGTCTGTCCTATCTAATCACAGGAGGTTGCTTGCTTGGAACAGACACAATTTACAGAACACCTATTTTTTCCATGAAAACAAGGTGTTTTCTGATTGAATGAAGTAAAGATTTTAATGTTGCTGACCTGGCTCTTCATCTTGTCCAATCAGAGAACCCTTGTATTCACTGAAATATATATATATAAGATGTTCTGTAAATGGCGTCTGTGCCAGGCTAGCAACCCCATCTGTTCACTATTCCAAAGAGCAGCCACTCAGCACAGGGCCCGGAAGACCAATAGGATCACTGTAACTGCAATAGAAACCATATGTGGAGTTCAGATTTGATTATTAAATTAATAAAATATCTGCAATATCATGTAATCAAGAGAATATGTGTGATATCATTGCAATTTTTTATGTTACACCTTCATGTAAAGGCTATTCCAAATGTTAAGGTTTTTTTGTACACATATAGTTCACATTTACTGTATATTTGTACATACGGTTTTATATGAGCTGCCTTATATTGCACATTGACTGGACCTTCATAGGTCAGTGATGTGAATGCTGAATGAAAGAGACATTGCTACATTAAAATTGAGATTATGCATTAATGGAAATGTGACCCATTTCTTATACATTAGAGGAAGAAGGTTGGTTTATTATGAGTGAAATACAAATATACAGGGTCCTGACTGTGGCAATAGCTTTATTTACAGGTTCACTTAATCATGTAATTGCTCCTGCAAGGGGACAGGATCAATAGTAATTTGTCTTCAGACAGAACATGTGGCAGCACATTATTCCAGGTGCTAAGCTGTCATGCTTCCTTTACACATACTATATATAATGTATTCACATCGTAACAAGGCGGCTGGAAGCACATGTAATGGAGGTGCAAAAAAGACTTTCATTCTTTTCCTTTTTCTACTCCCTATGTCACAGTTTCCAAGGCAACTGGGTCTGAATCACCAACTTTCACTGTAGAATAGCAGAACACTTTTTTTTTTAACTCTTTCATTTACTACTACCTTTCTACCATATACTAAGTGTGCCATGACTATTTTTAAAACCAGACGTTGAGAAGAATGTTATCCAGCTAAAAATACACGTAAAAATACATGTAAAAATATTGTGCTTTAATTCTCACTATTCCTGTATATTGGTTGTTGGCTGATCACTCTATACATTAAGTTATTAAGGCTACTTTCACACTGGGGCGGGGGGCGTTAGCGGTAAAGCGGCTCTTTACCACTGTAATAGCGGCGCTTTTCGGCCACTAGCGGTGAGCAGTGCTCATTGATTCCGATGGCAGGGGAGGTGGAGGAGCGGATTATTCACTGCACCGCCCGAAAGATGCTGCTTGCAGGACTTTTTCTAACGTCCTGCAAGCGCACCGCCCCAGTGTTAAAGCACTTGGGCTCTCACACTGGAGGTGCAGGGGAGGCGTTTTTCAGGCGCTATTTTTAGCCCTTTACCGCATGAAAAATGCCTCAGTGTGAAAGTAGCCTTAAGGAGGATTTTTTCAGGGGTGTATACATTTATAAAACCATTCAGACAGAATGTAATCTCACTCCGGTTGAAAACTGAGGGCTACATCCCTACTAAGCCATTAACATGGTTCTGTTAACAAAGGGAATGCAAATAGCTATAACTGCTAGGCCACCAATTATATTTCAGTTTACTCTGGTCATATAAGTGTATAGATACTATCTTTTTGGTCACTATGTGTGCATTAGTTTGTATTATATGGCATTATTATTTTTTGGGGGGGGGTTCTTTAATTAAGATTTCACAAGGTCATTGGTGGCACTTCACACCAAAAATAATAAATAGGGGGTGGTTTTGACGCTCCCCTATTTAAATTATAATTATGTATTATCTTGTCTGTTTCTATAATTAACTAGTCTATCAATGCTCTAATAATATTAATGGTAATTTATAACAACAATATTGGCTATAAAAATAAACACAATGCTTAAAGAAGCAAAGGTCTTATTTATTCACATAAAAAGTAGAACATTAACATAGAAAGCTAAAAGAATAATACAGAGCCTATAAAATAAAAGAGTATAGATGATACGTTACGTAAGTTCACCCTCAGTGTTCGCTGTCTCTCAGCTGGGCTCAATGAAAAAGAGGACATTCATTGCTGGCCATTGCCTTTTTAAGCACACTCAGACACAACCCACACAAACACCGTCTGCCTGCCCGTGTAGTCCTCTGTCCAATGAGCAAAAAGCAGTAAACTATCAGGACTTATGTTTCTATCCTGATACTCTACAGCAGAGGTCAATGATATATTGCGGCAAACGTCTGGCCCAGGTCAACATCAGTAGCTGGCCTCTTGATCTTCTGGTTGCAGGCAAGGCAATTGCTGTAGGCCCGTTAATCTTCCCATCACCAGGTGGTCTAAAGCAAAACTCCCCTATTCCCATAATGCCTTGCCAGTGAATCCTCTCCCAGATGTAAATTCTGATATGCGCTCTTCTGTTATACACACCCTGCTGGGTAATCTTGTTTTACTGACATTCCAAGATGGGTTCCAACAGGCCAAATGGCTTTATTAACCAGACAGTAAAAACCCATAAAGGTCTGATATAAAAAAACAATGTTGCACCCTCCAGCAATGTTTCAACCCTGTTGGCATTATGTAAGTACAGACAGCATTGAAGAGTAGCAGAAGATGATTCATCAGTCCTATAATCCTTCATTTGGGCCCCAGGAACCTCTGACATTTGAGGTACACGCTGCATTGCCAAATGTGTGTGCCCAATTAATGCTTCAGTGGATCAAATTTAAATTCATGTACATTCTAACAATACATTCCTCTTATTTGCTCTATTTATAGTCCATTAAATATGTTGAAAGTGTTTTAATATATCTGTTCGATACATGCAAAAAAAAAAAGTTGTTCATCCAGCCAGAAATCTTGTAAGCTGATAACTTTCTGTGCTTTCTGCCTCTGGACTAAAATTGAAATGGTTCATGAAAATTTGCCTCTCGTTGACTTCAGTGGGGTTCACAGCAACAAAGCCTGGAGCTTACACATGAAATAGCGCTTTTATAGGCAAACTGAGTGGCAGGAGAAGTGTGGGGAAAGAGTAAATCAGTATGTGGGGGAGAAGGTATTCTATCAGAAGAACCTGTCATGAATGAAGTGACAGATTCTTCTTAAAGGAGTAAAGACAGGAGTTTTTTTTTATCTTAATGCATTCTATGCATTAAGATAAAAAACCTTTTGTGTGTAGCAGCCTCCTTCACCCTCCCCAATTACTAACCTGAGCCCATCTCTCTCCAGCGATGTCCACGAATGTCTAAACCGTCTGGGATACTCCTCCTAATTAGCTGAGACACAGCAGCGGCGCCATTGGCTCCTCTGGCTGTCAATCAAAGGCAGCCAGCCAATCATGGGAGAAACGGGGTGGGGCCAGGTTGGGATTCCATGTCTGAATGGACACACGGAGCTGTGACTTGGCTTGGGTGCCCCCATAGAAAGCTGCTGGATGAGGGGGCACTGAATAGGAGGGAGGGGCTAGGAGCAGCAAAGAGGGACCCGAGAAGAGGAGGATCTGGGCTGCTCTGTGCAAAATCAACTGCACAGAGGAGGTACGTATAACATGTTTGTTTTTAAAAAAAAAAACAAGACTTTACAATCACTTTAACTACAAAACTCCAAACCAACAAAACCATAACTTCTGCTTAGAATGAATGGTTATGTTGCTGCCCTGTTACAATACTTAGTGATTCTTTTTTTTTTTTTCAGAAAGTGAAACACCTAGCTATATGTACTTATCTATAATTTATGGACAATATCATCCCAACAAAACCTTGAATCAATGCAGCTATTTATGTAAACCACCAACATAACATAATATAAAAACAAGTGTGATAATATCCGCGCTACACACAAACAATAAAGGCATACAGGAAGTGCATGGATACACATTAGCAACTAGCATCAATATTGTTGATGGCAATATAAAATGCATAAAAAGAGTTCATATGCAGCGCTTGAAGAAATAAGCCTGAAGGAAATGGAATCTAGGGGAGATGGTGTGTAGGAAAGACTGGACCCTCACACCAGCTTCAGTGTATGCAATGACACATCACACCACATTTCACCTATAAAATACAGGACAGATGAACATAAGCGTGTAAGCACAGGTGCCAAGGATGTCTCCAGGCTCCAGCATGTACTGCTCTCCCACACTGCAGGCACTGCAACTGTTCTCCCTCTCCAGAGATTCGTGACAGGTCTGTGCTCAGAATCCAGTGCTGCTCCACTCGGTTATCCAATAACGGAAGCGCGCCCAAAAAATAGATATAAGAAAGCGCATAGGGAAGCTTGTTTGGGTAAATAATGAATTTATTGCAAAAAAACACAGGACAAAGTTTAAAAAATGATCATTAAAAAGATGTGTGGCCACAGCTCATAGCATGCTTATTTCCTCAAGGCATCACCTAATGCATTTCAACCAATAGGTCGTCATCAGAGGCGTGGTTAGTGGACACATGCACGCAGTATATATACACAGCCAAAACTTTCATCACCGGATGTGTATTGGAGACAAAAGACAGCCGGAAATGCTAATTAGATGCGTTCCAACAGCCAGAAATTATGAAAAAATCCATTGTTTCCAATGTGCATTGGAGGCAAAAGACAGCCAGAAATGCTAATTAGATGTATTCCAGTGGCCGGAAATGGTGGGAAAAACACCAAAACATCAGTTAAAGAAAGAATCGGTGCATACTAATTGGAAACAGCATAAGCATATTTATAAAACTTTCAATTAAGAGAGTAAATATACAATACAAATATATAAAAGAAACAATCCATATAATCTAATATATAGTAAACAGCATTTTGCACACCCAAATGTATAGTAGAGGATAAAGGTGTCATTAAGTATGATTTACAAGTTTACAGTAAACAAGATAATAGAAATAAGACATTATTATTTTAAAAATTAATATAAAAATATATAAAAATCAAAATATATCTATATAAAATAAAAGAGAAGAGAGGACTGGCAGCGTAAAAAGATTAATAGATGTTAATTATTATTGATAAAGCAGTTGCCGTCCCAATCAACATGGAGTCCATATGGAACGTAACTCTTAATTACATAAATCCAGCGGGTTTCCATTCTGGATATCTCCTGCCTGACAAAACTTCCCCTTCAATGCGGGGTAAATCTGTCTATGGCGATAAATGTAGTACCTGCAGGATTTTTATTGTGGCATTCTAAATAGTGCCTGGAAATACTGTGTTTTAGAAAGCCTCTCCTTATGTTAGTAACATGTTCAATAATACGAATGTTCATGGCTCTGGTGGTGCGACCTAATGCAAGCCTCATGGACAAATTAATAGGTACACTACATTAAGGGAGGTGCAAGCAATAAGGTGTCTCTAATATGAGATCTAGAAGTGGCTGTTGACTGGAACTGTCTAATACGTTTATTCTTATTGCTGTTGAGGTGACAGACACTACACCTCCTACAAGGAAAAAAACCTTTAAGTCTTTGGAAAAAAGATACTCTATTGTGAGCATCTAGAACATTGGGTGCCACCTGTAGTTTAAGAGGGGGTACACCTCGAAATATCACTTCTGGACATTCAGGGATGACAGGCCCCAATATCTTATCGTTCTTACGTATTTTCCAATGTCTGGACATGATCTTTTTGATGTCCAGATATTGACGGGAGAACCTTGTGATAAAAGAAAACCTAAAATCTTTGTCTGCCCTCTTTCCCTCCCAGTGCCCCCACCGAGAAAAAGAGCTCTGTCTGCACTCCCCACCTCACTAATAATACTATCAAGTTAATTTGCTACATAGCCCTTGTTAATAAATCTGTATTCTAAAACCATGGCTTGTTTAATGTAGCCTTCATAGACAGTACAATTCTTCCTTAAACAAATACATTGGCTCTTAGGAACACTTTTTAGACAAGATGGATGGTCACAGCTTTCTTTACCGACATAGCTATTTTGATCGGTTGACTTAAAGTAAGTTGATGTAACCAAAGCCCCTTCCCTAATCTCTATACTTAATTCCAAAAAATGTATCTTAGAAGATCTAGTTCATATGTTAGAGAGATCCCTAGGGAATTAGCATTAAGCTGTTCAAAGAATAAATTAAGCGCTATAAGGTCACCATCCCATAGGAGGAGGACATCGTCTATGTACCTCCCTCAAAAGACCAATTGGGATCTTCTGTTGGCATAGACAATGTCTTTATCCCATTTGGCCATAAACAAATTGGCCATTGGCTCCCATCGCCACCCCAATATGGTATGGTGAGAATGAAAACAGGCCTGCTATCTGACCTGCTTCTAATTCTTTTTTCAATTTTTTATTTAGCTACAACCTTCCCTGTAATTAAATTGATTTTAAATTGTCTGACATGAAAGTGGAAACTGACAAGGTAAAAGGATCCAAAAACCAATTAAAAAGCCATTCAACAAAATGCTAGCTTACAGCTTATGTGGATAGTGATCTAGCCATCGATCCATCTTTAACACGGTCACTTGATTCCTTAAGTTTAGATAGCTCAGCTTTTGATTCGCTTTTATTGTCTGGCTGCTTGTTTTTTTTTAAACACGGCTGGGTGTGCACCACCCAGATGGAAAACTCATGTTTAAATTTGCATGACATATACCATTTACAGTGGCTTTCATTAAAAAGTCAACATACTCCTCGTTTGGTAATTGCCCCAGTGAAAGCACCATTAGCAAACTGAAGGTAAGTCTATGCCGACACATGAGGAGTAACCACAGACTGCCATCCTGGCAATCAAATCTCAATTCTTTTTGTACTGACAACTTATGTCTACATTGCACATCATAGCTGTACCAGCATTGTACAGACAGATAAAATCTAGCTAGCAAAATAAAGCAGTATTCATCTCTGGGAATTGTTCAGAGAAAATACTTGCATAAGCAAAAAAGCCTTTGTCCTTAATATCTAGAGAGACATGCATACCCAAAGGTAAAATTGACCACAATTGACTATTTGGTATTGTGAGAGGGACAGAAGCAGTCTGTTAATCCATAGTAAAACAAAACCAAGGGTGTCAGCGCTCAATGGGTTTAGAATAGATAAAAGTCTCTGGGAAGCAGCATAAAACAGCATGAAAAGTTTAAGGCTTCAAGACCTTTACTACCACTTTGAGATTCAGACAGTGAAATAGGTCTGCGCTGTGGAATGTCATTAGTTAATTTATCCTGGGCTTGTGGTTGCAGTACCAGGGGTGATACAGTAAGTCACAGGCTAGAGCCATTACAAGTACTAAATAAATGAGTTAAAGAAGAACTGAGCAAATGCACATTGTGGGACACATGCTGCACTGGGGAAGTGTGAGAAGCAGCAGGAACAGAGCTGGTGCTATTATTAAATGCTATACCAAAGGAGGGAAGAGCCTCCCTGGGGCTTCTGGATCTACTGGCATGAGTAGTAGTGCAGGTGGGAGGGGAAGAGAGAGCCTGGCAGTGGTTCCCACCTTGATGTACTGGCTGACATCTATTACTTACAGGACCTGAGCCCTGAGTGCCGGAGGTCTTGGAAGCATTACACCTTTTCCTTTAATAAGAGCTGTGATTAAGACCGGGGCTGAGGTGGGTGGGCAGTCTTGTCCTGCGGAACCTATGAGGCTCTACAGTGTTACTAACCTGTCTAGAAGAAAGAGGGGTTTAACAGCAGCTATGGAAAAGGGGAATAAGCCTCCTGCCACCAACTGTCTGAATGATGTTACCAATAGCTCTGTTTCCATGCTGACTAGGGCACGAAGATCTTTTCATGTGGCCCACAAATCCAAGGAGGGCATGCTCCCGCCCTCCAGTGAATTTATACCTCGCCAACTAGCCTACTCAGCTTAGAACCTAAAGGGGAACGCTGCACTACCCAATGCCATGCCTTGAACCAGTAAGTAGCCTATTTCATTAATGTTCAAGGACTTTTTCATTCAAACAACAGTCAGGTGAGATGGTCGAAGTGTATTAGAACACCCCCACAAAATTAATAAAGTGTTTGTAAAGACAAAACTTTTTTTGTTTGTTTTGGATAGTGTGGAAAGGTTAGATTGTTATTGCATGTACCTATTCTATTTGAGTGAAAATTCAACCTTTTGTGGGCTTCCATTAGAGTAAGACATGAGGGAAATGTATTGCTGTGCTTTGTGGCTGCAGCAAAAATTAGACAGCGTATCACTTTAAGCAAACAGGATTATTTTGCAGTGGCACTGCGCTGCTCTTCTGGGATTACAAAATGGTGATCCACTCTTCCAGTTCAGGCAGAGCAGTTTTCTCACCACCCCTTGTTGTGAAGTCATGACCTCGCTACTGGAGCCTTCATGACCCTGTCAAGATAATGCTGATCGACCCAATAGGAAGTGTCCACCAGGCAGTGATGTGGGAGCCCGAAGAAGGACCCTCCCAATGTGCAATTCAGAAGAGAGCAGACTCAGGAACCCAGCATGTTACATGACTATAAATTCCCTGGACAGACTTCAACTACAGCAGTATTAAACCCATATCCAAAAGTGTAATGTAATATAATGAATATACTGTAGCTTCCTGAATTAGTTTTTGTTCCTTTATTTTCTCCTGGTGATCTGACCAGTAACACAATTTGGGGTGGATTTACTAAAGGCAAATAGATAAGTGCATTTTGCAAGTGCATTTGCACTTATTTTCTACAGAGCTTAGTGAATGCTAGAATGATGGAAATCAGTAGCTTTACCACATTTGCTACGTTCTGGGGGAAATCAGTGCACTTCCAAAGTGCACAGTCTTTGTGCCTTTAGTAAATCCTCCCCTTCCTGTCTAAGTGTGTCGTAGGGATGGAGAAGCAGTGGAGACACCTTTGGACAGCAGCATTGCCAATCCGTGGAGAGGGTAGTGTTAGATGTGCTAGCAGATTTACATGAACTTGACTAACAAATTCAAGCCGAACTCCAGCTAACACTTTTTAGCAGTTATAGCCACAGTGTTTTAGATTTTTGAATAAAATACAACGTATTTACATAAATAAATGAAAGCTGACTTTTGTAAGCACCCGGAGGGATACTACACATGTATAGTGCGGGACTTTAAATATGCCTTTAAGAACATAAAATGCCAGAAATATAGTAATAAATATATATGCATTTGCTATGCATGACAACAGCACTCTTGAATATTGTACATAATTCCCTTACCTATATATGTTGATACAGCTATCACGCTTAAAAAAAGTTCTGTATAAATATTTGAAATGTTCCTTTCTATTTTTAGCCACACATAATATTAGTTTTCTTGTTTGGTTTTGAAGAAGCAAAAGTTTGTGAAACGTATCACCAGATCAAGCATACTCAGGATATACACGAATATGTGACTGTAAAGTTTGTAAGTTAAGATGCACCCAAGTGTGTGTGTACGTCTTACTTGACCTATTTACATATTTTTATCTTTGTATTAAATAAAATATATATTTTTTTACTATATTTCTGGCATTTTATGTTCTTAAAGGCATATTAAAAGTCCCACACTACACACGTGTAGTATCCCTCCCCCTCTTTTAAAAAAATATGTTTATTGGATGATGCCAATGAGAACATTTTCTGCACTAGCGAATTCACTCAGCCCACGTCACGTTATCTACCATTTTGTAAGCACCCATTTCAGTATTAAATAGATTGTCTCAATTCCCTAAATACCGCTTCTGCTGAACAGCTTGGTATGTTAAAGGAAGTTGAAAAATAACAAACCTATTGGCCAGATCAACAGGTGAAAATAAAGGCAAAAAAAAGCCTAAAAAATGTAACCAATGCAGCAATCACGTCTAAGAATTGGTACACTGCAATATAATACATTTTTGGCTTTAGGTTTAACACCACTTTAAAATGGAGGTATGTCAAGGGACCCCCCCCCCCCCCCACACACACACACACACACACACACACACAGAAACAAGCAATACCCCCCTACCCCCTCTAGCTGTTTACCGCAGTCCTGCCAAAATGTTTTATTTTTTTTGCATAAGGCGAGTAAGGGCTATAAATTCAGTTTTTATTGCTTTCTGTGTTCCTTTATATGATGTTTCTCTTCACATCTTATACATTTAACAAAGGTTCAGAAGGACATGAAGTGATGAGAACATTATTATTATTATTATTATTATACAGGATTTATATAGCGCCAACAGTTTGCGCAGCGCTTTACAACATGAGGGCAGACAGTACACTTACAGTACAAATCAATACAGGAGGGATCAGAGGGCCCTGCTCATTAGAGCTTACAATCTAGAAGGGAGGGTCAAGTGGGGGAACATGGGGGATACATCTCTAAATGGGGGTACAGACAGCTACCAAACCACTATTCAATAGAGTGGGGAAAAGCTAGAACCTCTGCTGTTTTTTTGCCTGTGTCTTCCTGGGGAACCTTATTTCTGTCTTTTTTCCATGTAGTGTCCTTGAGATAAAATGCATTTGCACTCGCCCTGTACACCCCCAGTGGACCAGAACAATTTTTACATTTCTGCTATGCGCCAACGGTATTTATTTGGCAATAACTTCTTCATAGGATAACGCAATGCATTCTGTATATCTTTTTAGGACAAACAAGGCTTTTTTTGGTGATGCTGTCTTACAAAAATGATTTGCAAAACTAAAAAAACACACATTTTTTTCTATTTTTTGTAATGCAATATTTAAAAATGAACAAACAATACAAGTAAAAATTAAGAAAGTTTAAATATTATTGGTTGGAATATTGAAATAAACCAAAATCAGAAGGAAAATAATAGTGGGGGGGGGGGGGGGGGGCGGGGAATGAAACAGTTAATTGGGGCTGGGGCTGATTAGGGTAAACTAAGGGTTAATAAGGGGTTACATAGGAAGAAATTTTATTTTTTTTTACTGTCAGGTTGTTTTAACTGACATCATATGCAGATTTAAGTTCACCTGTTTGATGTGCAAATAATTGCAACAGAATAAATACAAAATTACAAATAAAGTAACTTTGTATCTTTGAGTCCACATCTGAACAGTGTCTACAAATACTTTATATAAAATACAGTATTTATGAATTATATGCTCTGCCATTGCAAATTTCTTCTGAAATTGCTAATTATGTGTTTTTTATGTTCCCAACAATGACTACAATACTTTCCGAGTAACTAACCCAGACTAGGAGTTTTGACTTGTTGCATACTTGTCTTGTGTCAGTGACTGTAAAAGTATCAAAAGCCAAAGACAATCAATCCATGAGAATTTTCAGAAGCTGGTCAGCACTGGCAAACCCCACATGTCTCTTAGTATGCAGTGGGGTTAATTTATTAAAACGGAGAGTACAAAATCTGGTGCAGCTGTGCATGGTAGCCAATCAGCTTCTAATGTCAGCTTGTTCAATTAAGCTTTGACAAAAAAAAAAAAGGAAGCTGATCCAGTTTTGGTAACTCAACCCTAAAGCCTTTAAATGTGATACAGTATCCTTTTGTAAATAGTCTATTCATTTTTTTTTTTTTTTGCGGTCCTAGAAAAAAAGTGTGTGTATATAAACTTCTAACTAGTTGCCCAGCATAAACAAAAACTTTTTAAAGTCTGGTTTTGCTTGAGAATAGGTCTTTCACTTTGAAATCACATTTCCCTTCAATGTAATAATGTTGGACAAACACCTTTTCAATGTGACCCTTTGAAATCTTTTATTATGTAACCGAAAAAGTCTGCAGCAATCTTCCAAACAAATCACATGCACTGCATATATTAAAATGCCAGTAGCCTGTCATCCAAAGCTATGGTCTCCATCTTTTGTAATTAAAGTCATGCGGAATAGTGTAGTCCAGAAAAATGTAGTTTTCTGCACAGTTATAATCATTAAGATACAAATAACTTGGAGAGAAAATGCAAGCCGAAAAGGAGCTAAAAACAAAAATTTAGCTGTTGTAAGCCTTGAAAAAATATATAGTAAATCGTTTTTCGGTAGATCTGATACAGGTAACAAATAATATTAAAGTGTATGCCAAAGTCAGTTAAAAAAAAAAACATATGCATCACATCTCTGCAATACATGAATATTTTCCCATGTTTTACTTCTTAAAAGACATTACAAGTACAGTTGACCTGCCCCAAAACTCTTAAGCCGGTTCGACTGTCATACAATCGAGCTTTGATTTTTGTCAAAAGCGTGTGTGCAGGATTTTGTCTAGCATACTAACTATCCACAAATTGTCGTTTGACAAACACAAACATAGTGCCGTACTACGAGAGTATAAAGAGGAAGTTCATTTCTCGAGCACCACCCTTTGGGTCCCTTCTGCTAATTTTGTGTTAGTAGAAGTTTGGTGAGCGTTGATTCGCGATTTTCAGATCGTTCCTGATCTTCAATTGACAGTTTGGGAGTAGGCAGCTACATTAAAAACAACACAATGGAAAATTAACAAGGTTAAATTAACATAGTTGTATCTTTGATCTTAAAAACCCAGAGATAATGGTGTTGTGGTAACTTCCCCAAAAAATCAAACAACAACCATAATATTAATATTATTTATATCACTACAAAACAAATGCCTTTTAAAATACGTTTGGCATACCTACATCGGTATCACCAGCAAAGCAGCGTTATTATTATCCCATTACCCCCTTCCCGATCATCCGCCATGGTTATACTGCGGCAGGTTGGCACTGCTGCGCGAGCCGTCGTTGCTGTATGTCGGCCCTTTAAGACACTGTAGCAGGCCTGCAGAGTGTCTCCAGATCCGATGCGCATGCCAGGTGGGCGCAATGACCGCTGGGCACACGTGATCGATCGTGACAGAGCGAGAACTGGGATCTGTGTGTGTAAACACACAAATTCTGGTTCTGTCAGGGGAGAGGAGACAGATCGTGTGTTCCTACCAAGTAGGAACAACGCTCCCTCTCATCCTCTAGTCTCTAATTAGAACACACATAGGGAACACATTTAACCTCTTGATTGCCCCCTGGTGTTAACCCCTTCCCTGCCAGTGACATTTATACAGTAATCAGTGGCCATTACTATTAAAAAGAAAGATAATAATAAAAATGCCATAAATCTATCCCCTATTTTGTAGACGCTATAACTTTTGCGCAAATCAATCAATATACGCTTATTGTGATTTTTTTTAACCAAAAATATGTAGAAGAATACATATCAGCCTAAACTGATGAAGGAATTTGTTTTTTTAAATTACATTTTTTCTTTTTTGGTTATTTATTATAGCAAAAATTACAAAATATTGTGTTTTTTTTTTTAAATTGTCTCTTTTTTTGTTTATAGCGCAAAAAAAAAGAAAATCTGCAGAGGTGATCAAGTACCACCAAAAAAAGCTCTATTTTTTGTTTGGGTACAACGTCGCACGACCGCGCAATTGTCGGTTAAAGTGATGCAGTGCCGAATCGCAAAAAATGGCCTGGTCAGGAAGGGGGCAAATCCTTCCGGGGCTGAAGTGGTTAAAGAAGATTAGAATGTGCGATGTATTTCGACATTTCATCAATTGCTGAGTCACAAATGTTAATTCTAGATTACGAACAGTAGTTTACAAGACTGAACTCTTCCGGGCCGTTCCTTGATTTTGATCATGCGTGTTTGTACTTTCGACTTTTGTGTGACGATTTCTGTACTGACCGTCCGAAAATCGCACGTTGAGCTGTCAATCGTCAAAAATTTACTAGTCTGTTCATCCAGCTTTTGTCTGACAAAAAAGTGAAATTGTCTGTCGAAAGCACTGTACTAAGGATCCGAAAATCGTCAGACAGCTCGTTGTACAAATTTTCCCATCTGATTTTCATATCGTGTGTATGGGCCTTTAAGGGGTTTTAATGTAACTGTCTACTCTCAAACTGTCATTTGAAGATCAGGAATGACCTAAAAATCGCAAATCAACGCTCACCAAACTTCTACTAGTACGAAATTAGCAGAAGAGGCCCAAAGGGAGGTGCTTGAGAAATGAACTTCCTCTTTATCCTCTAGTAGTATGTCACTATGTTTGTGTTTGTCGAACAACAATTTGCAAGGACACATTCTTTTAACCTGAGGTTTAAATCAAGGACACTCTTTTTCCTGGGACAGCCCCTAAAGTCAGGGCCTGTCCTCTGAAACAGGGGATATCTGGTCACCCTAATGTTAGCTCTTAATTGAATTGTCAAATCTTTAAATGGCTGATGTCATAGATGCGCACGTGTGCAGCATCATGGCAACTGCAAATAAAATAATGGCTGGGATGGCAGGAGGGTTTAATTCTACTTTCAGCCCTGTTGTAGGCTGACAATACACAACATTCTTGAGAACTGAGTGATACATTGTGGTTGTGTAATAATAGTTCTGTGAATGGTGGCAAAGTCAGAAGGGGCGGACAAGTAGCACATCTTATCTGTGCAACAGCTACATCTTTTAGCAGAAGCAGCATATAAGCAGTTGCCTACAAGGGGTTAATGTGTGTGCCTGTGTAAGCACTTGTTTTTCCATGGCTGTGCTCATTTCTGTACATTAACTGACCCAGTCAGGTGCCAAATGTACAATGTTTGTATGTGTTCCTGTGTGCTTAACCTGGCCTGTGTGCTGAGGTAGCCAGGTATCCAGGCTGTAAGGTTAATCTTATTCCAGCCACTCCATCTGCTGGAGTGGCCTTATTGGGGTTCCTGGAGACTGTGTCATGCCTGGAGACTTTATGGATTATGTAGCTGTGAATCATGGACTTACTGCCTCTGTAGATTACAGCCGAACCTGGACTCCAAGGGACTTGCACTACCTCTTGTAGATTATTGCCTTGATGAACTATTGCCTTAAAGGGGATTGTTTTCCTGGATTTGACTTCGGTATAAGGTATGCACACTCTATGGATTGTTAGCTGGGTACAGAATTTGTGTTGAAACGGCTTTTTGAGAACTGTACTGTATTCAGCAACTACTTTGTTTACTTGCTTTGCCTAATATTAAGTTTCTTAAAGGGGTGCATTCACAGCGTATCAAAAGAACAGGGCTTGCAACACAAGGGGACTGAGCAAGAGGAAGATGCAATACATGGGACTAACACACAGAGTACTGTCCAGCGGAAGTTAATATGTTGTTGCTAAGGACTACAGTGTTGTGTTATTGCTTAAAGCAGCCAATCAGCCAGGAGATGGGTGACTGGCAGGGGTGATGGTTTCTCTGGTAGTGGAGGAAAGTTAAGTGCTTGGCACCTCCACTTCATCACTCTCTGGGTCCTGACCCTTAGCATAGAATGCCTAAGAACCCAGCCTGGAGTCACAGAAGAGAGTGTGTAGAGAGGGCCCAGGTGACAAGAACAAGCATGAAGGTCGAACAGAAAGAGAGAGAGCGTTTCCTGTATCCCATAACAATCATGGGATGTGTCACTGGAAGAGAGGTGACATGAACTGCTGGATTGGTGGAGCCCGGCACAGGCTCAGCAGTACCGGCCTCAAAATGCTGCACACCTGGGAAGTGGTGTCCTGCATGAGAGTGTCTGAAGTGTAGAAGTGTCATCAGTGCAATGGAGTCAGTACAAAGAGCAAGGAGTTAACAATGTTATTGTAGCTCACTTCTAAGCCCAGGAGACCTGCTTTAATGTGACTGTCACATGTCCGCAGCTTCCAGTCTGAAGTCCAGGCATTAGCGAGGGCAGTTCCATTTGTCCCCCACATGGGTACCTAAGCTCTTCCCACAAGCAGCCTGCAAGTAATAGGATACAAACCATTACACATAACTAGTGTGTAGGGATGAGCTTCGTGTTCGAGTCGAACCCATGTTCGACTCGAACATCGGCTGTTCGCCCGTTCGCCGAATTGCGAACGATATGGGCCGTTCGCGCTAAATTCGTGTGGCGCGTCACGGCCCATAATTCATTGCGGCATCGCAGTGCATTGCTGGCTGATGATTGGCCAAGCATGCACTATGACCCGCATGCTTGGCCAATCACAGCGCCATCAGTAGAGAGAGCTGTAATTGGCCAAAGCCAGGGTGGCTTTGGCCAATTATGGCTCAGGGGATTTAGTACACACCCCACACTATATAAGGCCGCCTGCACGGCGGCCCTGTGTAGTGTGTGTTCCGGTGTGCTGAGAGATAGAGAGAGAGACAGTGTCATTTGATTTGAGTTAGATAGATTAGGCAGAACAGTCAGTCAGTTAGCTGCACTTACAGTGTATTGTGTATATATATGCATCCCAGGTGTTGCATATATATATATACACTGTATTCAGTTTAGCTAGATCCGTTCCTGTTATCTTCTATCTAGACTATTTACATTTAATGCAGTGCGTCCTGCTCACAGTGTTCAGCTAGATCCGTTCCTGCTATTTACATTTAGTGCAGTGCGTCCTGCTCACAGTGTTCAGCTAGATCCGTTCCTGTTATCTTCTAGACTATTTACATTTAGTGCAGTGCGTCCTGCTCACAGTGTTCAGCTAGATCCGTTCCTGCAATTTACATTTAGTGCAGTGCGTCCTGCTCACAGTGTTCAGCTAGATCCGTTCCTGCTATTTACATTTAGTGCAGTGCGTCCTGCTCACAGTGTTCAGCTAGATCCGTTCCTGCTATTTACATTTAGTGCAGTGCGTCCTGCTCACAGTGTTCAGCTAGATCCGTTCCTGTTATTTACATTTAGTGCAGTGCGTCCTGCTCACAGTGTTCAGCTAGATCCGTTCCTGCTATTTACATTTAGTGCAGTGCGTCCTGCTCACAGTGTTCAGCTAGATCCGTTCCTGCTATTTACATTTAGTGCAGTGCGTCCTGCTCACAGTGTTCAGCTAGATCCGTTCCTGCTATTTACATTTAGTGCAGTGCGTCCTGCTCACAGTGTTCAGCTAGATCCGTTCCTGTTATCTTCTAGACTATTTACATTTAGTGCAGTGCGTCCTGCTCACAGTGTTCAGCTAGATCCGTTCCTGTTATTTACATTTAGTGCAGTGCGTCCTGCTCACAGTGTTCAGCTAGATCCGTTCCTGCTATTTACATTTAGTGCAGTGCGTCCTGCTCACAGTGTTCAGCTAGAGCCGTTCCTGCTATTTACATTTAGTGCAGTGCGTCCTGCTCACAGTGTTCAGCTAGATCCGTTCCTGTTATCTTCTAGACTATTTACATTTAGTGCAGTGCGTCCTGCTCACAGTGTTCAGCTAGATCCGTTCCTGCTATTTACATTTAGTGCAGTGCGTCCTGCTCACAGTGTTCAGCTAGATCCGTTCCTGTTATCTTCTAGACTATTTACATTTAGTGCAGTGCGTCCTGCTCACAGTGTTCAGCTAGATCCGTTCCTGTTATCTTCTAGACTATTTACATTTAGTGCAGTGCGTCCTGCTCACAGTGTTCAGCTAGATCCGTTCCTGTTATCTTCTAGACTATTTACATTTAGTGCAGTGCGTCCTGCTCACAGTGTTCAGCTAGATCCGTTCCTGTTATCTTCCTACTGACAGGCAGGCTTGTCTGGTTACAGTATATAAAGCTACCTGAAGAAAATTACAGGTGTTCTATTTGATCCTATTAGTACCACGGTCAGGCAGCTAGACTATTTACATTTAGTACAGTGCGTCCTGCTCACAATGTACAGCTAGATCCGTTCCTGTTATCTTCCTACTGACAGGCAGGCTTGTCTGGTTACAGTATATAAAGCTACCTGAAGAAAATTACAGGTGTTCTATCCCAGCTTAGTGCAGCTACAGGCCATTAGTATGTCTGGAAGGCCAAGAAGGAGAGGCAGACAGTCACAAGCCAATAAGAGAGGGCAAGCAGGCTCTGTGTCTAGTGCTGGTCGTGGAGACGGTGCATCCTCATCAGCACGTGGCCATGGGACACGCTTGGCCTTTTTTTCGGCAGCTGGCCGTGTTGAGCCGCAACATGCGGAAGACTTGGTCGAGTGGATGACCAAGCCGTCCTCATCCTCCTCATCCTCTCTCACCTATGCCCAGGGTGCTTTGTCTGGCAAAGCAGCGGCCTCTTCCCTCAGCTCAATGTCATCAGTGACTCCTTCCCTAGCTCCACCATGTCCTCATGAGGATTCCCTCGAACTGTTTGACCACAGTGTTGGGTACATGCTCCAGGAGGATGCCCAGCGTTTGGAAGGCTCTGATGACGATACTGAGCTCGATGAAGGCAGTAACATGAGCACGGACAGAGGGGGTGCCCAAGAAGGACAGCAATCTGGCAGTCATGCTCCCCCTGCTGCAGCATACTGCCAGGTTTGCTCCAGTGATGAGGAGGGAGGGGATGATGAGGTCACTGACTCAACGTGGGTGCCTGATAGGAGAGAGGAGGAGGAGGAGGAGGAGGAGGCGGCGGCACATCACCAACGAGGCAGGATGCCCTCCAGGGGCCAGCCTAAGGGCAGCACATTGACTGCATCACACCCCAAAGCTCCACATGTGCAGGGCGCTGCAGTCTCTGCGCGTTATTCAAAAAGTTCTTTGGTGTGGGCCTTTTTTGAGACGAGTGCATCAGATCGCACCGCTGCTATTTGCAACATATGTCTCAAGCGTATCTCGCGTGGCCAAAACATCTCCCGCTTGGGTACCACATGCTTGACCAGACATATGTTGACCTGCCATGCAGTTCGTTGGCAAGCGTATCTAAAAGACCCACACCAAAGAACAAAGAGGATCTCTCCTTGCTCCTCATCAGCTGAGATTTCCAACCCCACTAGACCTTCAGTCCTCTCTGAGACCTGCAGTGAGAGGAATGAAGGTGTAGAATTAGGTGTGTCACAGCCAAGTACTTGTGGGCAATCTGCTTTTGGTACACCGACGTCAGATTGTACCAGGCAAATTTCCCTGCCCCAGCTGCTGCACCGCCGAAAGAAGTTTGCTCCCAGCCATCCACATGCCCAGCGGTTGAATGCTAGCTTGGCAAAATTGCTAGCACTTCAACTGCTGCCTTTTCAGTTGGTAGACTCCGCCCCCTTCCGTGAGTTTGTGGAATGTGCGGTTCCTCAGTGGCAGGTACCCAAACGCCACTTTTTCTCACGGAAGGCGATTCCGGCTCTCTACCGGCATGTGGAAGGCAATGTCCATGCCTCGCTGGACAGGGCGGTCAGCGGTAAGGTGCATATTACCGCTGACTCATGGTCCAGCAGGCATGGACAGGGACGTTACCTAAGTTTCACGGCGCATTGGGTGACTCTGCTGGCAGCTGGGAAGGATGCAGGACAAGGTGCAGTAGTGTTGGAGGTTGTTCCGCCACCACGCCTCCAAAATGCTGATTGTGACACACCTCTCTCCTCCACCCCCTCCTCTTCTTCTTCCTCCATGGCCTCTTCCTCGGAACCAGCGGTGCTCCGTAGGCGTTCAAGGGGCTACGCAAGTACGCAGGCCAAAAGATGCCATGCGGTGCTTGAGCTGGTGTGCTTGGGGGACAGGAGCCACACTGGGGCAGAGGTTCTGTCAGCTCTGCAGGGGCAGGTTCAGAGGTGGTTGACGCCACGCCAACTTAAGGCAGGAATGGTGGTTTGCGACAATGGCACCAACCTCCTCTCTGCCCTCCGACAGGGACAAATGACCCATGTGCCCTGTTTGGCTCACGTCCTTAACTTGGTGGTGCAGCGGTTCTTGGGCAGGTACCCGGGCTTACAGGATGTCCTGAGGCAGGCCAGGAAAGTCTGTGTGCATTTCCGCCGGTCATATAATGCCAGTGCTCGGCTGACGGACCTCCAAAAGGAGTTTAACCTGCCCAAGAACCGCCTAATCTGTGACATGCCCACCAGGTGGAACTCAACGTTGGCCATGCTGCAGCGGCTGCACACGCAGCAGAGGGCCATCAATGAGTACCTGTGCGACTATGGCACCAGGACAGGGTCAGGGGAGCTTGGTTTTTTTTCCCCACGCCAGTGGGCCATGATCAGGGATGCATGCACTGTCCTGTCACCATTCGAGGAGGCCACGAGGATGGTGAGCAGTGACAGTGCATGCATCAGTGACACTGTCCCCCTTGTCCACCTGTTGGAGCACACGCTGCGTGGAATAATGGACAGGGCACTTGAGGCAGAACAGAGGCAGGAAGAGGAGGACTTCCTTAGCTCTCAAGGCCCCCTTTATCCAGACAGTGTTCCTGCGTGCCCGCCGATCACACAGGAAGAGGACGAGGAGGAAGAGGAGGAGGAGGAGGAGGAAGATTGTGTCAGTATGGAGGTGGAGCCTGGCACTCAGCATCAGCAGCAGTCTTTAAGGGATCAGTCCCAAGAAACACATGGACTTGTACGTGGCTGGGAGGAGGTGGCTGCGGACCATGTCGTTCTTAGTGACCCAGAGGACTCCGGACCGAATGCCTCAGCAAACCTACGCTGCATGGCCTCCCTGATCCTGCAAAGCCTGCGTAAGGATCCTCGTATTCGTGGTATCAAGGAGAAGGACCAATACTGGCTGGCAACCCTCCTTGATCCACGTTACAAGGGTAAGGTTGCGGACCTTATCTTGCCATCGCAGAGGGAGCAGAGGATGAAACATCTTCGGGAGGCCTTGCAGAAAGGTCTGTGCAACGCGTTCCCAGAGACTGGGAGGTTACAAACTCCTGTTTCTGGACAACGTGTTGCTGAGGCTTCGGTCAGTCAAAGAAGGAGCGGTGGAGAAGGTGGCCGTCTGACCGATGCGTTCAGACAATTTTTTGGTCTGCAGCCCCAAGGTATGATCGGTTCCAGCAACCATCGCCAGCGTCTGTTTTACATGGTGCAGGAATACCTAGGGGCAAGATCAGACTTGGACACCTTTCCCACCGAAAATCCTCTGGGTTACTGGGTCTTGAGGATGGATCACTGGCCAGAGCTTGCACAGTATGCAATTGAGCTACTGGCCTGTCCTGCATCCAGCGTTCTTTCGGAACGCACATTCAGTGCTGCTGGAGGCGTGGTAACCGATCACAGGGTGCGTCTGTCCACCGACTCGGTCGATCGGCTGACCTTCATAAAAATGAATGAGTCTTGGATCACCACCAGCTACCAAGCACCTGATGCTGATGTAACCGAATAATTTTTTTTGAAATCTCAGATCCCTTCAAAGACTGCCTATGCTGATGCTGAGTGACTATCCCTGAGTAATTATCCTCTTCCTCCTCAATCATCACGCTGATAGCTTGTAAGAACATTTTTGGTTCTGGGCGCCACCACCAGTGCCTAAGGCACAATTTTTCAGCCCCTGTTTAACAGGGGCGTGTAATTACAATTTTTGATGTAATACTTTGCAGCAGGGCTCGTTCCTGCATTCCAACTAGAGTGTCTGTGAGGGGTTGCAGTGTTGTGGCACCAGCACCAGTGCCTAAGGCCCAATTTTTCTGCCCCTGTCTAACAGGGGCGTGTAATTACAATTTTTGATGCAATACTTTGCAGCAGGGCTCGTTCCTGCGTTCCAACTAGAGTGTCTGTGAGGGGTTGCAGTGTTGTGGCACCAGCACCAGTGCCTAAGGCCCAATTTTTCTGTCCCTGTCTAACAGGGGCGTGTAATTACAATTTTTGATGCAATACTTTGCAGCAGGGCTCGTTCCTGCGTTCCAACTAGAGTGTCTGTGAGGGGTTGCAGTGTTGTGGCACCAGCACCAGTGCCTAAGGCCCAATTTTTCTGCCCCTGTCTAACAGGGGCGTGTAATTACAATTTTTGAAGCAATACTTTGCAGCAGGGCTCGTTCCTGCGTTCCAACTAGAGTGTCTGTGAGGGGTTGCAGTGTTGTGGCACCAGCACCAGTGCCTAAGGCCTAATTTTTCAGCTCCTGTTCAACAGGGGCATGTAATTACAATTCTTGATCTAATATTTCACAGCAGGGCCCTGTGAGGGCTTACAGTGTTGTGGCCACAGCAACACCTAAGGCCCAAATTTCTGCTGAGTATATAGGGCAGGACCCTACTTTCAAACATCTAACTTACAAACGACTCCTACTTGCAAACGGAAGGAGACAACAGGAAGTGAGATGAAATCTACCCCTAGGAAGGGAAATTCTCTCCTGTAAGAGTTAATATGGGAAAACAATTTCTCCTTTCCAATCCTTGTTCCACAAAAAAACCCAAATTTTCAAAAAACATTTTTCATTGGGACAAAAAAGTGAGGTGAAATCTTCTGAAGAGGAGGAAAGACAGCAAAACAAATGTCACAGGGGTGATAACCCTTCCCTATGTTTTCCAAAAAGCTTAGAAAAGATTTTTTGGCTGGAGCTAAACACGTTAAAAATGTTCAAAATTACAAACAGATTCTACTTAACAACAAACCTACAGTCCCTGTCTTGTTTGCACCGCCTGTATACTGCTGTTCAGAGTATATAGGGCCTGGTGGCCCCACAACTTTCCTTATTTTAATTTGGGTGCGGGGTTCCCCTTAATATCCATACAAGACCCAAAGGGCCTGGTAATGGACTGGGGGGTACCCATGCCGTTTGTCTCACTGATTTTCATCCATATTGCCATGACCCGACATGACATTAAACCCGCAAGCAGTTTTAAATGAGATTTTTTCCTTTAAAAATGACATTTGGTGCAGGGACTGTTCTAAACATGGGAAACACGCGTCACTTTACAGGCATACTATAGACACCCCCCAGGTACGATATTTAAAGGAATATTTCACTTTTTTTTTTTTTACTTTAAGCATCATTAAAATCACTGCTCCCGAAAAAACGGCCGTTTTTAAAAGTTTTTTTTGCATTGATACATGTCCCCTGGGGTAGGACCCGGGTCCCCAAACCCTTTTTAGGACAATACCATGCAAATTAGCCTTTAAAATGAGCACTTTTGATTTCGAACGTTCGAGTCCCATAGACGTCAATGGGGTTCTAACGTTCGTGCGAACTTTCGGTCCGTTCGCGGGTTCTGGTGCGAACCGAACCGGGGGGTGTTCGGCTCATCCCTACTAGTGTGTATGGTGCTGTATCCCCCAAAAACGTTAGCTTTAATTCTATTGAGCAGGTGTACAGTAAGTGCATTTCTAGACAAGGAATACACTTAGGCTGTTTAGACAAAGATGCATTTTTTAGACAAAGACTGCACTCCAAGGACACAACTACATAGTAAAAAGCTATAGTTGAGCATTTGTTCATGGAGAACTTCTTATTCTTAGGGCCAGTTCACACCACATGCAGTTCAGTGCGTTTTTTCTGCGTCAAAAATGCATGGAAAGTAGGTTATATGATTTCCAATGGCATAGTTCATACCAGTGCTTGCAGTTCCAGTACGTTTCAGTTCCAGAAAAAAAGTAGAACATGCTGCATTTTTCCTGTACTGGACTGTACTGGAACACTGTAAAACTCATCAAAACCGCACTGGAACGCACATAAACACACCAAAAATGCACTGGAACATACATATCCTTATTTAAAATGGAAAAGAATGGAATCGCGCTAAATACTGATATACATACATATACTCACTAGTTCAGCAATAAATTCCTGAATGTGTATCACGTGAATTGTGAGCATTTGAAGAGTGTCATATCACCAAAAACTGTTAAATAATTATTGTTATAAACAATTGAAAATAAATGATAAAAATAAATATAAACGTGAGTCCAAACACATAAATGTCTGTATCACCCATGTGATGAATGGATAGATTGATGCAGCCAACTTACATCTTTTGGTGGTGGATCGAGCACTATCTTTATATTAATAAGGATCCCACAGTTCTTTGATGGACTTTTTTTGCATCAATTTATCCATTCATCACATGGGTGATACAGACATCTATGTGTTTGGACTCACGTTTATATTTATTTTTATCATTTATTTTCAATTGTTTATAACACTAATTATTTAACAATTTTTGGTGATATGATACTCTTCAAATGCTCACATTTCACGTGATACACGTGATACACATGCAAAATATGCTCTGACATCTAAGGATAATGAAAATGAATTTTCTCAGTATGTTACCAGTGAAGATTGGGAAAATTCTAGTATTAGAACAGATATTAATACTAATTACTAGATGTGCTCAGAGCAGTATAGCAGTGTCAAAACTCTCTTTGTAATTTAACTGGTCAGGTGCAAGGACTTAAGGAAGAAATTATTTTTCTTTGTCAGGATGTCCAGAAAATACATCTGCTCCTGAAGGCCGAGTCAGAGGGATAGAAGACACTCTTCAGCCAATGTGCCAGATGTTAAAGAGACAAAGAAATTTTTTTTTATTAACACTCGTAAATTAGAAGATCTGGAAAATCGTCTTCGACGCAATAATATCAGGCAGGTGGGCCTCCCAGAGCATGCCGAAGGCTCTAACCCTACCGGGTTTGCTGAAACATGGCTGTGGGAGATCATTGGGAAAGATCATCTTTCTATGACTTTTTCAGTAGAAAGGGCACATCAAGTACCTACTAGGTCTTTGCCATCAGGAACATCCCCGCGCCCATTTTTAGTGGGACTCCTCAATCAACGTGATACAGATCTTATTCTCCGAAGAGTTAGATTACTGAAAGAGGTTTTTTTTTTTAATGGAGCTAAGGTTATGGTTTTTCCTGACTTTTCACCGGAAGTTCAAAAACAAAATGTTAAATTTTAGGATGTAAAGAAAAGATTACAAAAACTGCAATTGCAATATTCAATACTATACCCTGTCAAACTTAGAGTGGTGGCAAA
This sequence comes from Aquarana catesbeiana, assembly GCF_042186555.1. NCBI lineage: Eukaryota > Metazoa > Chordata > Amphibia > Anura > Ranidae > Aquarana > Aquarana catesbeiana. The sequence goes on from NC_133324.1 coordinate 597,300,826, forward strand.
TAAAGCTGCTCATTTCTTTGATACTACCACATGCTGCCACTGACTGGTTGGATAGACATTATAACAAATAGAATAAGACTATAATTACTCTTTTTTATTTTTTTTGTTTACTCTTCCCTCTCTTGTCATTTGGATTTATTTTTGCATTTTTTTTTATACAGAGCCATGAGAACAACTCCATTCAGTTACAGAATGGACTTTCTCCATCATTTCCCCGAGGGTAATGTTTGTTTTGTTTTTATTTTTGCTTTTTTTCTTTCTTTTTTCTCCAGTGTGTGTCCTGTTATGATTACAAAACAGGTCATTTTTGTTTTTCCTGTGGCTACCAGAAGTGGAGCTAATGTATCTTGTGCCTATAGTGTTGTTTTTTTTATCAGTTCTCCCTGGTAGTAGCCTCTGTTTGTAGTTTTTTTTTTCTCTTTATGGTTCTATGTGAGTTTTGCATACGATTTTTTTTTTTTTTTTCTATAGACTCATTGATTGTGCGCACCAGATATCTAAATTGATTACTGAGACCTTCTATCTGTGTGAGGACTGCAAGAGATTTCTGCTTGACGGTATTATCGGAATGCATATTATATACATATGCAACATTTTCTATATTAGTTCCCCTTTCATAAGTACTTTCTTTCTTTAGTATAGGATCGGTAGCGGTTTTAATAATCAACTATCGACCCTCTGTTATGAAAGACTTGGGGCCTTGGATCTAAATTTGACAGTATTGTATTATGCCTGTTTTAATTGCAAGTTTTGGTATCTTGAAATATTAGAGGTATTAGTGATCCAGTGAAGAGGCAAGCAATGTTTACTACATTAAAACAGTTCTCACCATCCATTATCTTCCTGCAAGGGAACCCATCTAAATTCGTCCACCTTAAAGTATTTGAAACCTGCAAAATGTAGCATGCAATATCATTCTACTTATACTACACATTCTAGAGGTGCATCTATATTGATTGCAAATTATGTTGACTTTACCTGCAGGCAGGTACAAACGGACACTAGAGGTCACTATGTTTTTCTGTATTGTACAATCTACAGAAAATCATATGTAATAGCCAACATATACAGTATCTCACAAAAGTGAGTACACTGCTCACATTTTTGTAAATATTTTATTATATCACAATACTGAAGAAATTACACTTTGTTACAATGTACAGTGTACAGCTTGTATAACAGTGTAAATTTGCTGTCCGCTCAAAATAACTCAACACACAGCCATTAATGTCTAAACTGCTGGCAACTAAAGTGAGTACACCACTAAGTGAAAATGTCCAAATTGGGACCAAAGTGTCAATATTTTGTGTGGCCACCATTATTTTCCAGTACTGCCTCCAGCACTCATGCAGCCCCAGGTTCCAGTAATCCATGTCCTTATGCCGCGTACACACGGTCGGACTTTCTGGCATACTTGGTCCGGCGGACCAGAGTGTGCCGGACAATCCGCCCGTGTGTGGGCGGCGGCGGACTTTTCCGGTGGACTTCTTCCCAAAAGCCCGCCGGACCTAGATTTGAAACAAGTTTTAAATCTTTCCGTAGGACTCAGTTTCGGGCGGAAAGTCCGCTCGTGTGTGTGCTGGTCCAACGGAAAGCCCGCTCGTGTGTAGGCTGGTCCGACGGACCAGATACGACGCGAGGGCAGGGTATTGCATCTCGCGCTCTCTGCAATAGGAAAAACAAATTTTCCTATTGCGGTGAGCGCGGTGCATGCCAGGCCCTTAGGTCTGGTATGGATTATAAAGGGAACCCCCTACGCCGAAAAAACGGCGTGGGGTCCCCCCTAAAATCCATACCAGACCCCGATCCGAGCACGCAGCCTGGCCGGTCAGGAAAGGGGGTGGGGACGAGCGAGCGCCCCCCCCTCCTGAACCGTACCAGGCCGCATGCCCTCAACATGGGGGGTGGGTGCTTTGAGGGAGGGGGGCGCCCTGCGGGGCCCCCCCACCCCAAAGCACCTTGTCCCCATGTTGATGAGGACAAGGGCCTCTTCCCGACAACCCTGGCCGTTGGTTGTCGGGGTCTGCGGGCGGGGGCTTATCGGAATCTGGGAGCCCCCTTTAATAAGGGGGCCCCCAGATCCCGGCCCCCACCCTATGTGAATGAGTATGGGGTACATGGTACCCCTACCCATTCACCTAGGGAAAAAGTGTAAGTAATAAAACACACTACACAGGTTTTTAAAATATTTTATTAAACAGCTCGGGGGGGGGATCTTCCTCCGGCTTCGGGGGTCTTCTTCCGGCTTCGGGGGTCCCTCCGCTTCATCTTCTCCCGGCGTCCGGTTGGTTCTTCTCCGCTCTCTTCTCCCGGTGTTCCTGTTCTTCGGCCGGCTCCTCTGCTGTCTTCAAGTAGCTCTCTTGCCAGCAGAGGTCCGGACTTCTGGGCTTCTGGGCTTCTGGGCTTCTCTTCCCCAGATGTTGACACGACGCTCTCTCCTGCTGGACTGCTCTCCGAGGGCTGCGTTGTGACTTATATAGGTGGAGACCCCGCCCCCTTTTGATGTCACAGTCCCTGGGCATGCTGGGACTGTGACGTTTTAGGGGGCGTGGTCACTGGGTGATGTTGACCACGCCCCCTAAAACGTCACAGTCCCAGCATGCCCAGGGACTGTGACATCAAAAGGGGGCGGGGTCTCCGCCTATATAAGTCACAACGCAGCCCTCGGAGAGCAGTCCAGCAGGAGAGAGCGTCGTGTCAACATCTGGGGAAGAGAAGCCCAGAAGCCCAGAAGCCCAGAAGCCCAGAAGTCCGGACCTCTGCAGGCAAGAGAGCTACTTGAAGACAGCAGAGGAGCCGGCCGAAGAACAGGAACACCGGGAGAAGAGAGCGGAGAAGAACCAACCGGACGCCGGGAGAAGATGAAGCGGAGGGACCCCCGAAGCCGGAAGAAGATGAAGCGGAGGGACCCCCGAAGCCGGAAGAAGACCCCCGAAGCCGGAGGAAGATCCCCCCCCCCGAGCTGTTTAATAAAATATTTTAAAAACCTGTGTAGTGTGTTTTATTACTTACACTTTTTCCCTAGGTGAATGGGTAGGGGTACCATGTACCCCATACTCATTCACATAGGGTGGGGGGCCGGGATCTGGGGGCCCCCTTATTAAAGGGGGCTCCCAGATTCCGATAAGCCCCCGCCCGCAGACCCCGACAACCAACGGCCAGGGTTGTCGGGAAGAGGCCCTTGTCCTCATCAACATGGGGACAAGGTGCTTTGGGGTGGGGGGGCCCCGCAGGGCGCCCCCCTCCCCCAAAGCACCCACCCCCCATGTTGAGGGCATGCGGCCTGGTACGGTTCAGGAGGGGGGGGGCGCTCGCTCGTCCCCACCCCCTTTCCTGACCGGCCAGGCTGCGTGCTTGGATCGGGGTCTGGTATGGATTTTAGGGGGGACCCCACGCCGTTTTTTCGGCGTAGGGGGTTCCCTTTATAATCCATACCAGACCTAAGGGCCTGGTATGCCCCGCGACGGGGCTCGCAAGGTGTCAATCTCGCCGATAAAAGCGGCAAGATTGACATCCTTTTCTAGTCCCGTCGCACCTGAGTCACGTTCAAAATGAACGGACTTGTCCGTGTGTGGGCAAGTCCGTTCATTCTGAAAGTCCGCCGGAACTCCGGCGAAAGTCCGTCGGAAAGACGGGCGGACTTAGCCCGCCGGAAAGTCCGGGTGTGTGTGGGCAAGTCCGTCCGTTTTAAAGTCCGGCGCACCTGGCGGACAAAGTCCGTCGGAAAGTGTGCCGGACCAAGTAGGATAGAAAGTCCGACCGCGTGTACGCGGCATTAGTCTGCTTGTCTTCAGCAAACTGTTTGTGGACTTTCTTGTGTATCATCTTTAGAAGAGGCTTCCTTCAGGAACAACAGCCATGCAGACCAATTTGATGCAGTGTGCGGCGCATGGTCTGAGCACTGACAGGCTGACCCCCCACCCATTTAACCTCTGCAGCAATGGTGGCAGCTCTCATACGTCTATTCCCCAAAGACAACCTCTGGATATGATGCTGGGCATGTGCACTCAACTTCTTTGGTCGACCATGGCGAGGCTGCTCTGAGTGGAACCTGTCCTGTTAAACCGCTGTATGGCCTTGGCCATCGTGCTGCAGCTCAGTTTCAGGGTCTTGGCAATCTTCTTACAGCCTAGGCCATCTTTATGTAGAGCAACAATTCTTTTTTTCAGATCCTCAGAGACTTCTTTGCTATGAGGTGCCATGTTGAACTTCCAGCGACCAGTATGAGAGAGGGAGAGCGATAACACCAAATTTAACACACCTGCTCCCCATTCACACCTGAGACTTTGTAACACCAAGGAGTCACATGACACTAGGGAGAGATAATGGCTGATTGGGCCCAATTTGGACATTTTCACTTAGAGTGTACTCACTTTTGTTGCCAGCGGTTTAGACATTAATGGCTGTGTGTTGAGTTATTTTGAGGGGACAGCAAATTTATACTGTTATACAAGCTGTACACTTATTATATTACATTGTAACAAAGTGTAATTTCTTCAGTATTGTGATATAATAAAATATTTACAAAAATGTGAGCGGCGTACTCACTTTTGTGAGATACTGTATATACCTCCTTCATATTCATCTGAGGTATTTAAAGACTTTCTGCATTTTACCTCTCATGGTTTTTAATAGGAGACTTTAATAACTATCTTGATTCCTCCTTGGATAAATATAGTACCATTGGGGGTCAATCGACTTCCACATGTACCTCTTTTGCTGGCTTTATTTGGGAGATTGGCCTGATGGATATTTGGCAGGGACGTGTAGTCTGGGGAGGCAGGTAAGGCAGAGCCTCACCTGCCACGAACAAAAAAAACAAACAAAAAATGGTCAAGCTTCGAGAGTCGTAGCTTGGTGACCCCAAATTTGCCTGGATGCTGAGTGAGTGAAAGATGGTCCCTCGCTCAGCTCCATAGCATTGGAGGGCGGAAGCGACGTCAAATGTCAGTTCCGCCCCAATGCTCTTAAAGGAGAATTTTTTTTTTTTTTAATTTATTTATTTGTATTGCATTTTAGTGTAACTATAGGTCTTTTTGATCTCATGATCTCATATTTAAGAGGTCCTGTCATGCTTTTTTTCTATTACAAGGGATAGTTACATTCCTTGTAATAGGAATAAAAGTGACCTAAAATGTTTTTTTTAAAGGATAGTGTCCCGACGAGCTTGCGCGCAGAAGTTAACGCATACGTGAGTAGCGCACGCATATAAAAACGTTGTTCAAACCACACATGTGAGGTATTGCCACGATCATTAGAGCAAGAGCAATACTTCTAGCCCTAGACCTCCTCTGTAACTCAAAAATGGTAACCTGTACAAATCTTTAAACATCGCCTATGGAGATTTTTATGGGGAAGAGTTTGTCGCCATTCCACGAGTGGGAGCAATTTTGAAGCGTCACATGTTGGGTATCAATTTACTCGGCATAACATTATCTTTCACAATAAAAAAAAATTTGAGCTAACTTTCCTGTTGTCTTATTTTTTAATTGAAAAAAGTGTATTTTTTCCAAAAAAAGTGCGCTTGTAAGACTGCTGCGCAAATACGATGTGACAGAAAGTATTGCAATGACTGCCATTTTATCTAGGGTGTTAGAAAAAATATTTAATGTTTGAGGGTTCTAAGTAATTTTTTAGCTAAACAAAATTATTTTAACTTGTAAACACAGAGTCTGAAAAATTGGCCCGTCCTTAAGTGGTTAATTACCACATATGGCTCCTTTTCAGGTTTTACAATAAATTGGGATAAGTTGGTCCTCTTACCATTAGACCATCTGGTGACCAATCTGCCGAGTTCTGCGTCCCAAATAGTTGTAGTTTCTGCATTTAAATATTTAGGTGTCCAAGTTACATCACAAGTGAACGAGCATGTACAGAAGAATTTAAATCCACTGCTCAAGCGCCTTAAGCAAAGTGGGAAAATATGGAGTAAGCTACCTTTAACGGTAGTTGGTAGGGCCAATCTGGTAAAGATGGTTGGGTTGCCACAACTGATGTATATTTTACATAACTGTCCTATATGGCTGCCCCAGAGATTTTTTCGGCAGGTAGACACCCTTTTTAGATATTTTATTTGGAGATACAAGCACCCACAGATTTGATTGGAAATGCTGCAATTACCTAAGGATGGAGGGGGTCTAGCTGTCCCTAAAGCTAGAATATATTATCTTGCTTCACAACTTCAGCATCTATATGGCTGGACTATTATAGATCTTGAGGATCCTATACAGAAAGTTGTACTTTCCCAGCTTCCAGTGATGCCACTTGTGCAATTAATAGTAGCTTATCATTTTTATAGTAAACGTCCTCTCCCTACATCTCATTTAATTTTTAAAGTCTGGACTACTGTTCAACAACTTACCTCTCATGAAGGATATACCCAATATATGCCAATATGGAAGAACCCACGATTACCAGAGGTAGCGAAGCTTGAAAACTTTAATTCATGGCAAGGGGCTGGCATTGAATTTTTATACCAGCTTTTTGATAATGGGGTTTTATACCCATTTGACAAACTAGTAAAGAAACATAATTTGTCTAATAAATAATTTTTTCAGTATTTGCAGCTACGGCATGCTTTGCAGAGTCAGGCAGCGACTTTTTCTGTAAAATATAGTCCCTCTCCAATTCTAGCTAAAGCAGTATCTACAAGTTATTCCAAACAGAGACTTATTGGTGACATATACAGTATCTCACAAAAGTAAGTACACCCCTCACAAATAAAGCCAGCAAAAGAGGTACATGTGGAAGTCGATTGATCCCCAGTGGTACCATATTTATCCAAGGAGGAGTTAAGATAGTTATTAAACCCAATGGACATCAGATTTATCAGAATGTAAATATTTTATTATATATTTTCATGTGACAACAATGAAGAAATGAAACTTTGCTACAATGTAAATTAGTGAGTGTACAGCTTGTATAACAGTGTAAATTTCCTATCCCTTCAAAATAACTCAACACACAGCCATTCATTTCTAAACCACTGGCAACAAAAGTGAATACACCCCTAAGTGAAAATGTACAAATTGGGCCCAATTAGCCATTTTCCCTCCCTTGTGTTATGTGACTTGTTAGTGTTACAAGGTCTCAGGTGTGGATGGGGAGCAGGTGTGTTAAATTTGGTGTTATCGTTCTCACTCTCTCATACTGGTCACTGGAAGTTCAACATGGCACCTCGTGGCAAACAACTCTCTGAGGATCTGAAAAAAAGAATTGTTGCTCTACTTAAAGATGGCCTAGGCTTTAAGAAAATTGCCAAGACCTTGAAACTGAGCTGCAGCATGGTGGCCAAGACCATACAGCGGTTTAACAGGACAGGTTCCACTCAGAACAGTCCTCACCATGGTCGATCAAAGAAGTTGGGTGCACATGCTCAGCGTCATATCCAGAGGTTGTCACTGGGAAATAGACGTATGAGTGCTGCCACCATTGCTGCAAAGGTTAAAGGGGTGGGGGGTCAGCCTGTCAGTGCTCAGACCATGCACCGCACACTGCATCAAATTGGTCTGCATGGCTGTCGTCCGAGAAGGAAACCTCTTCTAAAGATGATGCACAAGAAAGCCCACAAACAGTTTGCTGAAGACAAGCAGACTAATGACATGGATTACTGTCCTGTGGTCTGATGATACCATAAACTTATTTAGTTCAAATGGTGTCAAGCGTGTGTGGCAGAAACCAGGGGAGGAGTACAAAGACATGAGTGTCTTGCCTACAGTCAAGCATAGTGGTGGGAGTGTCATGGTCTGAGGCTGCTGGCACTGGGGAGCTACAGTTCATTGAGGGAAACATGAATGCCAACATGTACTGTGACACACTGAAGCAGAGCATGATCCCCTCCCTTCGGAGACTGGGCCGCAGGGCAGTATTCCAACATTATATTGACCCCAAACACACCTCCAAAACAACCAATGCCTTTCTTGGAAGCTGAGGGTAAAGGTGATGGACTGGCCAAGCATGTCTCCAGACCTAAACCCTACTGAGCATCTGTGGAGCATCCTTAAACAGAAGGTGGAGGAGCGCAAGGTCTCTAACATTCACCAGCTCCGTGATGTCGGCATGTCGTGATTTTTTTTTACTGGTGGAAGGCTCTTGTGCTACACCTTGATTGTACCAGTTGGAGAGTTGCGTATTCAAGTTATTAACCTTACACTAGGGATGAGCCGACCACCTCCAGTTCGGTTCGTACCAGAACTTGCGAACAGGCGAAAAATTTGTGCGAACACGCAAACACCATTAAAGTCTATGGGACACGAACATGAAAAATCAAAAGTGCTTATTTTAAAGGCTTATATGCATGTTATTGCCATAAAAAGTGTTTGGGGACTCGGGTCCTGCCCCAGGGGACATGTATCAATGCAAAAAAATTCAAAACTGACTTTTTTCAGGAGCAGTGATTTTAATAATGCTTAAAGTGAAACAAAAAAAAAAGATATATTCCTTTAAATATCGTGTCGGGGGGCGGGGGGGAGTGTGTCTTTAGTATGCCTGTAAAGTAGCACATCTTTCCCGTGTTTAGAACAGTACCACAGCAAAATGACATCTCTAAAGGAAAAAAATATCATTTAAAACTGCTTGCGGCTGTAATGAATTGTCGGGTCCCAGCAATATAGATAAAAATCATTTAAAAAAAGGGCATAGGTCTGGTATGGTTATTGAGTAGAATTATAGGGGTCTGATAATGTTGAGTTTTATATATATATATATATATATATATATATATATATATATATATATATATATAAATAGAGGCTATCACTTTAAAAATTGGTAATGCACCTCTCTTTACTTTCCCTAGACGTTCTCCTTTTCTTTTGTTTCAATTCCTGGGAAACCAAAACTACTGGATATGTGTGATGACACAAACTACTTATAAGAACCCAAAAAGCTGCTCAATATGACTTCCTTATCAAAACCAGTCTGAACCAAACAAATACTGCTTAAATCTATTTTTTTTGCCAGTCACATGATGTGTACACCCATTTAACTGTTCCCTTGCTACTAGGAAGATATGGACATTGATTGGACTAAACTATACGATCACACCTATATCACACCTAACACACACACCCATATTTTATGCTTATTCATACATATAAAATTGTATAATCTGTAGATGTAAGCTCAGAAACACTTTCACTTTTACTCACTTATAGTAGCCGAGAACTGTGTTGTATTTCTCCACTGCAATGAATAAAAATGCACCTATCTGGATCTACTATCTCATCTGAATGTCTTGTTTTGGAGACTCCCTAACCTGATTTAACAGAATGGTACCTGCAACTCGGATACAGTCCAGTGGGCTCCTGGCCAGAGAGACACGAAACTCACGTTGAGCAGACAAGTGGCCACGGTAAGAAACTGTTATTCTTACTTATTCTGCTCTCCGTGGCGAGTAATTAGTCGGTGTCTGGAGTACATTGGCTGAAGGAGTCTTATGCTGTTGATGAGATGGTGAGATTAAAGTAAAATTAAGTGTAAACTAGAGTAATATTGATGTTACACAGTTTGACCCAAATATCTCCCTACTTTACCTGTTGCAGAAATAATAGAGCCGATAATAATTATCATTGTTGATGTTTTGTTTCTATGCTTGGGGTGTCAATGGATTTATGAGACTTGTGAGAAGGTCTGACCAGAGGACTGTAGTAGTGAGCCTGTGTGGCGAGTAATGCCTATGTGGCAAGTGTACAGGCCTGTGTGGCCAAGTGTAATAAAGTGCCATTTGATGGCTAGTGTGTGTGGCCCAGGAGAAATTTTGGGTGACGACCCACAAATTTTGTAAGTAGAGATTCGAGAGTGAGGACTTTAGATTGGGAGTAAGACGCTCCCATGGACCTTTCAAGCCGGGAGAGGTAGAAGTGGCACAAGTAAATTAGGTAGTATGAAAGAAATGGCACCAAGACTATTATAGGCTGGACAAAAACAGACCAGATCCAATACCAGCAGAAGGAGTTATGATCAACTTGGATTTCTGTGTATGTTAATTTTTATGGCAGATTGACAGAGTTGGATAAGGGGATTAAATGTGTACAATATTGGATTTTTGAAAGTATGCAACGTGATGGAATTTTGGGTGGAAGCTAAGAGCCTGTCAAAGTTTTTCTAATGCATATCACTGATGGGTCTAGCAAAAATGAATTAGACCAGGCAATGCAAGTGTTATCTAAATGTTTGAGAAGCAGAAGGATAATGCTACGTTTGAATGTTTTGTAAAATACTGATGAGAGAAGCCTGCTCGTTTTTTTCGCAGCTTCCTCACCTCCCACCTTTGTGTTTCTGTGTTAGAAAGGAGTAAGGTGCCCCTCCCCTTCACATTCCTGTGTAAAATTGTGTGTTTGTAAAAGAGAGAAATCAGAAGGTTATTGATGATTTAACCACTTCCCGCCCGCCCTATAGCGGATTGACGTCCGGGAAGTGGTTCTGTTATCCTGACTGGACGTCATATGACGTCCAGCAGGATAACACGCCGCAGCGTGCCCCCGGGGGCGCTCATCGCGGCGATCGGTGGAGCGGTGTGTCAGTCTGACACACCGCTACACTGATCTTGGTAAAAAGCCTCCGGCGGTGGCTCTTTACCACGTGATCAGCCATGTCCAATCACGGCTGATCACGCTGTCAATAGGAAGAGCCGTTGATCGGCTCTTCCTCACTCGCGTCTGACAGACACGATTAGAGGAGAGCCGATCGGCAGCTCTCCTGGCCCTCAGATCACCACACTGGACCACCAGGGATCGCCACTAGGACCACCAGGGTAGGGGCAACATGTGGATGGCCAGGTATGTACCCCATGGCCATCCACATGTGCCCAGTGTGCCAAATCTGTGCCAAATAGTGCCCACAAATGGGCACTGATTGGCACCATTATGTTGCAGTGATGCCCAGCAATGCCACCCTTAGGGGCATCACTGCAAACAAGCAGTGCCATCAGTGCCACCCATCAGTGTCCGTTCATGCCACCTGTCAGTGCCCATCAGTGCCCATCTATCAGTGCCCATCCATGCCCTTCTGTGCCAACTATCAGTGCCACCTATGAGTGCCCATCAATGCCACCTATGAGTGCCCATCAATGCCACCTATGAGTGCCCATCAGTGCCACCTATAAGTGCCCATCTGTGCCACCTATGAGTGCCCATCTGTGCCGCATACCAGTGCCACCTATCAGTGCCCATCAGTGCCGCCTATCAGTGCCCATCAGTGCCGCCTATCAGTGCCCATCATCAGTGCCCGTCAGTGCCACCTCATCAGTGCCACCTCATTGGTGCCACCTCATCGGTGCCCATCAGTGCCGCCGTATCAGTGCCCGTCAGTGCAGCCATATCAGTGCCCGTCATTGAAGAAGAAAACTTACTTATTTACAAAAAAGTTTTAACAGAAACAAAGAAAAACTTGTTTTTTTTCAAAATTTTGGGTCTTTTTTTATTTGTTGCGCAAAAAATAAAAACCGCAGAGGTGATCAAATACCACCAAAAGAAAGCTCTATTTGTGGGAACAAAATGATAAAAAATTTTTTGGGTACAGTGTAGCATGACCGCGCAATTGTCATTCAAATTGCGACAGCGCTGAAAGCTGAAAATTGGTCTGGGCGGGAAGGTGTCTAAGTGCCTGGTATTGAAGTGGTTAAAGAAGTAGATAGGAGGCATGAAAGTGAATTTCACTAGAAAGTGGACAGAATGTTGTAGAATTATCAATGAGGATTGCTGGATGTGAGACAAGAAAAGAATGAGGATGTCTTTGATTACTTTAACCGTTTGCTGACCGGCTCACTCCGATATACGTCGGCAGAAGGGCACGTACAGGCATACTAATGTACCTGTACGTTGCCCTTTAAGAAGCGTTTTGTGGGCGCGCGCCCGCCGCAAACTCCATGAGTGTGATTACAGGTCCCGCAGACTCGATGTCCGCGAGGATACCCGCGATCCTGTAATGGAGAGAAAGAACGGGGAAATGCTGATGTAAACAAGCATTTCCCCATTCTGCCTAGTGACAGGACACTGATCAGAGCTCCCTCTAATCGGGAGCGGTGATCAGTGTCGTATCACATGTAGCCCCTCCCCCCACAGTTAGAATCACTCCCTGGGACACACTTAACCCCTTCATGGCCCCCTAGTGGTTAACCCCTTCACTGCCAGTCACATTTACACAGTAATCAATACATTTTTAATGGCACTGATCGCTGTATAAATGTGAATGGTTCCAAAATAGCGCCAAAAGTGTCTGATCTGTCCGCCATAATGTCGCAGTCATGATAAAAAACACTGATCACCTCCATTACTAGTAAAAAAAAATATATTAATAAAAATGCCATAAAACTATCCCCTATTTTGTAGATGCTATAACTTATGCGCAAACAATCAATAAACACTTATTATTTTCACCAAAAATATGTAGAAGAATACGTATCGGCCTAAATTGAGGAAAAAATTTTTTTTTTTATATATTTTTTGGGGATATTTATTATAGCAAAAAGTGGATGTGACTGAGTACTAACTTTACTGCCATAATAAGGAAACAAGAAATTGAATGGGCTTTGCTTAACAAACTTAATGCTTTTATAGCCTAAGATGAGGTTCAAGAAGATAATGTGTTTTTCAAAGAGAAACCAGGAAATGTTTAAATTATAATAAAATTGGGCATCTTGCCAAAAAGCGCATATACCAAAGAACATTGTAAACAAGATGATGGAATAACAGAATTGCAGATGAGGAATCAAAGCTACGATAGCCTTTGTTTGGCTGGTGATTTTATGGTTGCATCCATTTCTAACCCTACTGAGATAAATCACATTAATAGGTTTAGTGGGAAAGATGAGAAGCAATTGTTTATGCTCAGTAGGGATGAGCTTCGAGTTCGAGTTGAACTCATGTTTGACTTGAACATCGGCTGTTCGCCAGTTCGCCGAACAGCGAACAATTTGGGGTGTTTGTGGCAAATTCGAATGCCGCGGAACACCCTTTAAAAGTCTATGGGAGAAATCAAAAGTGCTAATTTTAAAGGCTTATATGCATGGTATTGTCATAAAAAGTGTTTGGGGACCTGGGTCCTGCCCCAGGGGACATGGATCAATGCAAAAAAAAGTTTGAAAAACGCCCGTTTTTTCGGGAGCAGTGATTTTAATAATGCTTAAAGTGAAACAATAAAAGTGTAATATCCCTTTAAATTTCGTACCTGGGGGGTGTCTATAGTATGCCTATAAAGGGGCACATGTTTCCCGTGCTTAGAACAGTCTGACAGCAAAATGACATTTCAAAGGAAAAAAAGTCATTTAAAACTACTCGCGGCTATTAATGAATTGCTGGTCCGACAATACATATAAAAGTTCCTTGATAAAAACGGCATGGGAATTCCCCACAGGGGAACCCCAAACCAAAATTTAAAAAAAAATGATGTGGGGGGGTCCCCCTAAATTCCATACCAGGCCCTTCAGGTCTGGTATGGATATTAAGGGGAACCCCGGCAAAAAATTTTTTTGAAAAATGGCGTGGGGTCCCCCCTTAAAATCCATACCAGACCCTTCAGGTCTGGTATGGATTTTAAGGGGAACCCCGCGCCAAATTTTTTTTAAAAAACGGCGTGGGGTCCCCCCAAAGATCCATACCAGACCCTTATCCGAGCACACAACCTGGCAGGCCGCAGGAAAAAAAAGGGGGGACGAGAGAGCGCCCCCCCTCCTGAACCATACCAGGCCACATGCCCTCAACATTGGGAGGGTGCTTTGGGGTAGCCCCCCAAAACACCTTGTCCCCAAGTTGATGGGGACAAGGGCCTCATCGCCACAACCCTTGCCCGGTGGTTGTGGGGGTCTGCGGGCGGGGGGCTTATCTTATCTTCTTCTCCTCGGGCCGCTCCGCATCCTTGATGGCATGGAGGGAGGCTCCCGCTGTGTGACGCTTCTCTCTTCATCTTTTTCTTCATCTTTTCCTCTTCATCTTTTTCTCTTCATCTTCTTGTCTTCATCTTCTTTTCGGGCCGCTCCGCATCCATGATGTCATGGAGGGAGGCTCCCGCAGTGTGATGCTTCTCCTCTTCTGACGGTTCTTAAATAACGGGGGTGGGGCCACCCGGTGACCCCGCCCCCTCTGACGCACGGGGACTTGATGGGGACTTCCCTGTGGCATTGCCCGTGATGTCAGAAGGGGGCGGGGTTACGTAACGGGTGACCCCACCCCCTTAAAGTACTGGCACCAGTCCCATCTTTGCCTTCTTAAGTTCAACTGAGAGGTGTTCAACTTGTCTGAACAGTCTTTCCCTGAAGGTTGGCACTCCAGAAGATTGTTGTCACGTTTTCTGTATATCCTGCAATCTTAAATGATGTGAAACCTCCTCATCCTGCTCTGTTGACCACAAACCCTTTCAAACCATGTATAAAATAGATCCAGTTGATGAATGCACCAAGAGCCATTTTGTGGCAAGAACACAAAAAGAAAACTGCAGCTGCAACCTGTGCCAGTGGTGCTGTACAAAAGGGAAGATATGTTTTGAACAGATGTTATGAAAAAATATGCTAATTAAATCTTGAAAAGAGCAAGGACAAAACATTTGTCATCAGCAAAGCTGAGCAAGTATGAAGCAATACTGCTTGAATTAGGAGAAATAGAAGTGAAAAGATGTACTACAATCAATCCTCCCAGCTTTTTCCTAGAGAGAGAAGACCTCGAAGAGGAGGGTGACCACATCTGCTTAAAACTTATGGAAGAAGAAATGCAGCAAATCTCCTCAGTAAAGGACACTCCTCTTGAAAACTCTGACATGATCCTGTTTGCAGAGGGCTCACGCCTATATAAAGATGGAGTCCTAAGAAATTGCAAGAATCTGCACCTTATGATTGGAATAAAATCATGTAAAGGGACGGAGCAAAGAGGGATCAAGATGGACTCTTGTGCAAGGGAAATGGAATATGTGTCCCACCTCAAACGGAGAAGATGATCATGCAACTAGCCCATGGCCCGAGTCATGTAGGCCCTAAGGCAATAGAGAGAAACATAAGCAAGGCTAGATGGTTTATTCGATACTCCAGAAATTCATGTCAAGACTTTTTTGAGGGATGCATAATCTGTGCTAAAAATAACCCAGGAAAACAGACCAGAGTAACACAAAGACATTTGGCCAAGTCACTTTTCCCTTTCCAAAGACTTCAGATTGATTGCATTCAATTGCCCAAGTCAGGCCAATATCAATATGTTTTGGTGTGCGTAGACATGTTTTCAAGCTGAATAGAAGCCTGACTGGTGGCTAATAGGGATGAGCCGAACACCCCCCTGTTCGGTTCGCACCAGAACATGCGAACAGGAAAAAAGTTCGTTCGAACATGCGAACACCGTTAAAGTCTATGGGACACGAACATGAATAATCAAAAGTGCTAATTTTCAAGGCTTATATGCAAGTTATTGTCATAAAAAGTGTTTGGGGACCTGGGTCCTGCCCCAGGGGACATGGATCAATGCAAAAAAAAGTTTTAAAAACGGCAGTTTTTTCAGGAGCAGTGATTTTAATAATGCTTAAAGTCAAACAATAAAAGTGTAATATCCCTTTAAATTTTGTACCTGGGGGGGTGTCTATAGTGTGCCTGTAAAGGGGCGCATGTTTCCTGTGTTTAGAACAGTCTGACAGCAAAATGACATTTTGAAGGAAAAAACTCATTTAAAACTACCCGCGGCTATTGCATTGCCGACAATACACATAGAAGTTCATTGATAAAAACGGCATGGGAATTCCCCAAAGGGGAACCCCGAACCAAAATTAAAAAAAAAAAATGACGTGGGGGTCCCCCTAAATTCCATACCAGGCCCTTCAGGTCTGGTATGGATTTTAAGGGGAACCCCGCGCCAAAAAAAAAAAAAAAAAAACGGCGTGGGGTCCCCCCAAAAATCCATACCAGACCCTTATCCGAGCACGCAACCTGGCAGGCCGCAGGAAAAGAGGGGGGGACAAGAGTGCGGCCCCCCCCCCCCTCCTGAACCGTACCAGGCCACATGCCCTCAACATTGGGAGGGTGCTTTGGGGTAGCCCCCCAAAACACCTTGTCCCCATGTTGATGAGGACAAGGGCCTCATCCCCACAACCCTGGCCGGTGGTTGTGGGGGTCTGCGGGCGGGGGGGCTTATCGGAATCTGGAAGCCCCTTTTAACAAGGTGACCCCCAGATCCCGGCCCCCCCCCTGTGTGAAATGGTAAGGGGGTACATAAGTACCCCTACCATTTCACGAAAAAAGTGTCAAAAATGTTAAAAATGACAAGAGACAGTTTTTGACAATTCCTTTATTTAAATGCTTCTTCTTTCTTCTATCTTCCTTCATCTTCTGGTTCTTCTGGCTCTTCTGGTTCTTCTGGTTCTTCCTCCGGCGTTCTCGTCCAGCATCTCCTCCGCGGCGTCTTCTGTCTTCTTCTCCTCGGGCCGCTCCGCACCCATGGCATGGGGGGGAGGCTCCCGCTCTTCTCTTCTTCTTTTCTTCTTTTCTTCTTTTCTTCTTTTCTTCTCTTCTTCACTTCTTCTTCATTTTCTTCTCCGGGCCGCTCCGCAATCCATGCTGGCATGGAGGGAGGCTCCCGCTGTGTGACGGCGCTCCTCGTCTGACAGTTCTTAAATAACGTCTGACGCACGGTGACTTGACGGGACTTCCCTGTGACGTCACGGGGAATGCCACAGGGAAGTCCCGTCAAGTCACCGTGCGTCAGAGGGGGGCGGGGTCACCGGGTGGCCCCGCCCCCCCCCCCGTTATTTAAGAACTGTCAGACGAGGAGCGCCGTCACACAGCGGGAGCCTCCCTCCATGCCAGCATGGATTGCGGAGCGGCCCGGAGAAGAAAATGAAGAAGAAGAGAAGAAGAGAAGAAAAGAAGAAAAGAAGAAAAGAAGAAGAGAAGAAGAGAAGAGCGGGAGCCTCCCCCCCATGCCATGGGTGCGGAGCGGCCCGAGGAGAAGAAGACAGAAGACGCCGCGGAGGAGATGCTGGACGAGAACGCCGGAGGAAGAACCAGAAGAACCAGAAGAGCCAGAAGAACCAGAAGATGAAGGAAGATAGAAGAAAGAAGAAGCATTTAAATAAAGGAATTGTCAAAAACTGTCTCTTGTCATTTTTAACATTTTTGACACTTTTTTCGTGAAATGGTAGGGGTACTTATGTACCCCCTTACCATTTCACACAGGGGGGGGGCTGGGATCTGGGGGTCACCTTGTTAAAGGGGGCTTCCAGATTCCGATAAGCCCCCCGCCCGCAGACCCCCACAACCACCGGCCAGGGTTGTGGGGATGAGGCCCTTGTCCTCATCAACATGGGGACAAGGTGTTTTGGGGGGCTACCCCAAAGCACCCTCCCAATGTTGAGGGCATGTGGCCTGGTACGGTTCAGGAGGGAGGGGGGGCCGCACTCTTGTCCCCCCCTCTTTTCCTGCGGCCTGCCAGGTTGCGTGCTCGGATAAGGGTCTGGTATGGATTTTTGGGGGGACCCCACGCCGTTTTTTTTTTTTTTTTTTTGGCGCAGGGTTCCCCTTAAAATCCATACCAGACCTGAAGGGTCTGGTATGGAATTTAGGGGGAACCCCACGTCATTTTTTTTTTTTAATTTTGGTCGGGGTTCCCCTTAATATCCATACCAGACCTGAAGGGCCTGGTATGGAATTTAGGGGGACCCCCACGTCATTTTTTTTTTTAAATTTTGGTTCGGGGTTCCCCTTTGGGGAATTCCCATGCCGTTTTTATCAATGAACTTCTATGTGTATTGTCGGCAATGCAATAGCCGCGGGTAGTTTTAAATGAGTTTTTTCCTTCAAAATGTCATTTTGCTGTCAGACTGTTCTAAACACAGGAAACATGCGCCCCTTTACAGGCACACTATAGACACCCCCCAGGTACGAAATTTAAAGGGATATTACACTTTTATTGATTGACTTTAAGTATTATTAAAATCACTGCTCCTGAAAAAACGGCCGTTTTTAAAACTTTTTTTTGCATTGATCCATGTCCCCTGAGGCAGGACCCAGGTCCCCAAACACTTTTTATGACAATAACTTGCATATTAGCCTTTAAAATTAGCACTTTTGATTTCTCCCATAGACTTTTAAAGGGTGTTCCGCGGCATTCGAATTTGCCGCGAACACCCCAAATTGTTCGCTGTTTGGTGAACTTGCGAACAGCCAATGTTCGAGTCGAACATGAGTTCGACTCGAACTCGAAGCTCATCCCTAGTGGCTAAAGCAAATGCCAAGACAACAGCAAAGAAGCTCCTTTCCGAAATAATATGCTTTGGAGTCCCTGAAACCATAGAGAATGACAGAGGAACACATTTCACTGGACAGATCATGCAAATTATATGCAAGGACTTGGAAATTGAGCAGGCCTTCCATGCCCATATCAGCCTCAGAGTTCAGAGAAGGTAGAAAAATATAATGGAATCATTAAAGACAGGATAGCTAAATCAATGCAGGAAAAGGGAAGACGGGTCAGTAAAGAAACAATAAAGAACTGTTGCCTCTGGTTCTTTACAACATCAGGATTACCCCTACTTATAGGTCAGAGAACTTGAGCCCTTGTGAGATTTTGTTTGGGGGCCCACCAAAGACAGGGTTTTATTTTCCACATTAGACTGCTGTAATGTACAATGATTTTGTTTTTTATGTAATTGTCTAATACAAGCAGCTAACTGCGATGCACAAGTTTGTTTTTGATTCAATTCCAGATCCAGATCATGTAACTGGAACACATGATTTACAGCCAGGTGATTGGGTCCTAGTAAAAGAACATGTGAAAGTATCTTTGAGACCAAAGTTTGAAGGACCCTTCCAAGTGCTCCTGACAACTGCTACAGCTGTAAAGTGACATGGATACATGCCAGCCATTGCAGGAAAGTACGGCTAATTTCAAAAGATGAGCAATCTACTGTTATGCCTTTGCGAGATCTTAGCAGTCAAGGCTATAAAGGAAAATCACCTGTACAAATTACACATGCTAACAGGCATAAGGAGTAATTTGAGTAATTGCTAGATATGTTCACATAGGCCAGATAGTAAAAAAAAAAAGGCACACCTAGTACCCATTTACTTTCATGCTGAGTTTAAGCAATACAAGGCTGCCCAAAAACTAGTATGTCCAGAATATCACAAATGTTCTATTATTGTGAAAATACATTTTATGCTACACATAACTTAAGGTCCTTGGGAATATCCCCTTGTTTAGTAAGGGAAAGAGGTATACAATGTGACATTATGATAGGAAATGCGACAAACTCAGATTACACTTTGTTTAGAAATGGTAAATGTTCATGGATTCAACAGATATTTTTTATTTGTCCTCATGGGAATCATTGTTATATAACTGCTTGTTTATTTTTTTCAGGTGTGCTAAATGTGAAATACAAAAGATTACTACAATCACAGTTAGAACTGAGGGAGATGACCTCAAGGAAGAGATAGAGTGTTGTCAGATTAGCAGATTCGTATGATGCTGAGATGGGTGATATGAATTAGTAAAGATATGTATCCACATACACCCTAAGAAGAACTTTGCTCCACATAGATGTGAAGTAGTACTGTGGACCCTCTGGTATCACACTAGGTTACTAGGTAGGGAAGATTTGGTAGTGACCCCTCCATAGGGGTCAAGAGGAGGGAAATTAATAGAACTATAGGGGTCTGATTATTGTTGATATATATATATATATATATATATATATATATATATACAGTATCTCACAAAAGTGAGTACACCCCTCACATTTTTGTAAATAGTTTATTATATCTTTTCATGTGACATCACTGAAGAAATGACACTTTGCTACAATGTGAAGTAGAGAGTGTACAGCTTGTATAACAGTGTCAATTTGCTGTCTCCTCAAAATAACTCAACACACAGCCATTAATGTCTAAACCGCTGGCAACAAAAGTGAGTACTTTAATTAAGGGGAACCCTGCATCAAGATTAAAAAAAATGGTGTAGGGGTCCCCCCCTAAAATCTGTACCAGACCCTTATCTGAGCACCAACCTGGCAAACCGCAGGAAAAGGGGGGAAAGAGAGAGTGCTCCCCCTACTGAACCATACCAGGCCACATGCCCTCAACATGGGGACATGTTGATGGGGACAAGGGCCTCATCCCCACAACCTTGCCGGGTGGTTGTGAGGGTCTGTGGGCGAGGGCTTATCGGTATCTGGAAGCTCCCTTTAACAAGGGGACCCTCAGATCCCGCCACCCCATGTGAATGGGTATCAAGGAACATTGTACCCCTACACATTCACCAAAAATGTGTCAAAAAAGTAAAAATGATAGGAGACAGTTTGGGACAATTCCACCCAGGGACGTAAAGAGGTGACCCCACCCTCAGCTATATAAGAGCTGTCATTGCAAAAAGCCTGCAGTCGTGGGATGCCTCCCATCGAGGCAGAGTTTTCCATTTTTTTTTGTTTTTTTTTCTCGGGTCGTCGGTTTTCACCATTTTGACACTTTGTTTGATGAATGTGTAGGGGTACAATGTACCCGATACCCACTGGGGGGCCAGGATCTGGGGTCCCCTTGTTAAAGGGGGCTTCCAAATTCCGATAGGCCCCCCGCCCGCAGATCCCCACAGCCACCATGCAAGGCTTGTGGGGATGACACCCATGTCCCCATCAACATGGGGACAAGGTGTTTTGGGGACCCCAAAACACCCTCCCCATGTTGAGGGCATGTGACCTGGTATGGTTCAGGAGGGGGGGCGCTCTCTTATTTCTCCCCCTCCCCTTTTCCTGCGGCCTGCCAGGTTGCGTGTTCGGATAAGGGTCTGTTATGGATTTTGGGGGGGACCCCACACCATTTTTTAAAATTTTGGTGCAGGTTTCCCCTTAAAATCCATACCAGACCTGAAGGGCCTGGTATGGATTTTGGGAGGGACACCCATGCAATTTTGTTTTTTAATTTTGGTGCAGGATTCCCCTTAATATCCATCCCAGACCCAAATAGCCTGGTAATGGACTGTGGGGGGAACCCATGCTGTTTTTTTCAATGATTGTTATGTATATTGCTGGTATCCAGCAATACATTACAGCCGTGAGCAGTTTTCAATTACATTTTTTGCTGCTCTCATTCATAAAACTATGTACGGCTGCCATGTAAGCAGATTTACATAGTGTGGGGAGTGGACTCAGCCCCCTGAGCCATGATTGGCCAAAGGCACCGTGCCTTTGGCCAATCATGGCTCTCACAGCAGAGCGCGCTGTTATTGGCCAAAGCATGCAGTTCAGGTGCATGCTTTGGCCTATCAACAGCCTTCAATGCACTGCGATATCGCAGTGCATTGACGGTCTCGCCAATAATTATGGGGCGTTACGTGGACGCTCGAATTTCCCGCGAATGCCCCATAATGTTTGGTATTCGGCGAACGGGCAAACATCCGATGTTCGAGTCGAAGTTACGTCTGCTGCCAAACACACAAGTGTGAGGCAACTACCTTTGGTGAGTTCATTACTGATTGGGGAGAGGTGCTTGTTACACTCACGGTGTTGTGTGAAGATCTCATCACTCTTTGGAGGATCGCTTACCCTATTTTGGCATCTTTTTGCATTATTTGTGTAACTTTCATGGACTTTCATTCTTTGATTTTCCATTTTCTACACTATTTTTTCTGAGGTTTACTCTGTTTGCCCCAAGTTATTTACATTTTATTATTGTGATGTTGCTTTTTTGATATTTTCAATGAATTGTTCTAGCATTTAGTGCTGCTGTTCTCTTTTAAATTTCAATTTTAGTGATCACGTTTACCTTTTTGTTTATTTTATAAGCTGCTTTTTTTATTTGTTCTATTCATCAATTTTTCCTTGTTTTCTCACTTTTTCTTTGGCGCAATGGTGAATGAGTGTTTCATTTAAATCACTTGTTTTTCACATTAATGGCTGTGTTGAATTATTTTGAGGGGACAGCAAATTTACACTGTTATACAAGCTGTACACTCACTACTTTACATTAGCAAAGTGTAATTTCTTCAGTGTTGTCATATGAAAAGATATAATAAAATATTTACAAAAATGTGAGGGGTGTACTCACTTTTGTGAGATACTGTATGTATTATTACAAAAAACAGCTAGAGCTAATACACAGGTTGGTAGTCTTGGGCAGTGGTGTAGGGACTTGGAGACTCTTAGTGATGAGGAGTGGGAGCAAGCTTTGGAGAACTTGACCAGAGTCTCTTTATCCTCCTTACAGTGTTTGACTCCGTTATTTATTATTCACAGGTCTCACTACACTCCTCTAAAGCTACATTCCTTGGGTAAAGCAGGTAAACCAAACTGTCCAAGGTGTACTACTGCCACAGGTACATTGAGACATATGTTGTGGCGCTGCCCTAAATTGCATTTATACTGGGAGTCTACATTTGATACATTAAATACTTTATGCTCTACGCATGTCCATTCTGACCCAAAAATAGCTTTATTAGGGATCATACCGGAAGCTGCTCTTCCATATGAAATGCACGTAATGTGGTTGCGGTCTATGTATATGGCCCATAAACTCATACTGCAGAGGATATCAAACTCTCCGACAACAGTTGTGCAATGGTCTGATGCAATTCATTTTAACTTACGAAGGGAGGAATTGACATACAAACACAGAAAATGTCGCAAAAATTTTCAGAAAATTTGGTCTTGGTGGCTAGATTCCCACCTGTTTATGTAATACGCTGTGTCTATCAATGAGGTTGTGGAAAGCTGGAAGTGGAACAGGTCCCAGGTTTGAAATAATTGTTTATATATGCCATTCTGATGTATTTTTTAAATTAAGTATATCTACTTGCTCTACATGCTGCCAATTTTATATATGAATATAACTGGCAAATTGTTGCTATGAGAAGAAGGTCTTAAGTATAAATAACTGTGATTATACAATCTGGAAGTTGCATAATTTATCTGAGTTCTTGGCATAAAATTAAGCTGCTTTTTTCTTCTTTTTTTTCTTTTCTTTTCTTTCTCTCTCTTTTTTGTTTAGTGGGGATGTATGTTTGTTTTAGTTTAGTTGTAAAATGTAAAAACCTTTTTCAATAAAAATGATCTGAGTGAATTTAAAAAAAAGCCAATTGGGAGCAATGGAGAAAATTGAGTACTGTCCGTGATACTTTTTTTATTTGCACTAACATACAATTTTTCAGGACAAGCTTTCGGGGTATGTCCCCTTCTTCAAGGTCAAAGCAATGGAAAAAGATATGTGATGCTGTTTACAAGGTTAGTGTATCAGCCTTATGATTTTAGATTTTATAGAAAATATAAACTATAAATTAAAGTCAACAAGGATGTTATTTAGGGTTATTCGGTTTTATTTTATGGCCACTTAATTTTTCTCTGGTAACCAAGATACAATCAATATGAAACTGAAAGAAAAAACATGGATCTCTAGGCCATTTTAAAACAAGGAGCAATATATAGCAACATGCAGTAGTGTAGTTTATTATTGAATTCCAAAATCTTGGTTGTTATTTGATAGTAAAATAAAGATTTTCCAGACAATGTGGAGATATATACTGTACAAATACACCAATCAATCACATTTCAGCTTACTGTTGTCAGCACATTTAAAAGTAAGTCCTGACTGGCTCATACAGATTACTGAACTTTATATAAAGTCAATGCATTTTGTGTTTGCTTATTAAATTAGGAAATTAATTATTGGGAAAAAAGCATAAATGATCTTACTCTGTTGGGTGTAGAGTGATGTACAAGGTGCAGTAAGCCATGGCAAGTGTTCAAAGTTCATAGTTACATAGTTAGTCTGGCTGAAAAAAAAACTTCTAGTTTACTAACCAATTATTTAACCAATTTATATTTCAATGATCTGACTTCAGTAACTCAAATCTGATTGGTTGCTAGGGAAATCTACACTTCACACATCATTCACTTCATTAACAAAAACCCCTGAAAGTGTCATTTATAGGCCATATATGAGCTGGGGGTGCATTTATTAATTCTGTGGCTGTACAGTTACCAGTCTACCTTGGATACAGAGAACTGATAATGATTAAAGTGTAACTGTGACTAGGCTATAGACCAGTGATGGCGAACCTTGGCACCCCAGATGTTTTGAAACTACATTTCCCATGATGCTCATGCACTCTGCAGTGTAGTTGAGCATCATGGGAAATGTAGTTCCAAAATATCTGGGGTGCCAAGGTTTGCCATCACTCCTATAGACATTCAAATATTTACATATTCTTAAAAAGCAGTAAATGAGCTTTAAATCAAGCCCTCACTGACCTCATTAACTATGGCACTATGAAGCTTTTCATCCTAAAAGTACCCAGCAGAAGCACTGAAATCTTAAATTGTTAATCCTGAAAACAGTTAGTTTAACTCGCTCATCCCTCCTAGCAGCATTACAGTCTTCTTATCTCTTAATTAACATAGAGCAAGTGCAGGGCAAAAGTAGATTAGAGTGCTGAGAGACCTGACTTGGACAACTTTACTGTTAATCTCTAATTATTTGCTCCACAGTGTTGGTAGCTACAGAGGAGTAAAGGCTTGTTTTTTGGATCACAGGAGTGTAGTTTTGCACTCCTGGGACCTGTTTTTAGCCTGCAGTAGGCTGAAGCCCACTGTTGGCCAACATCACAGAGCTGGTCCAGGCTCTGAAAAGACCCCAACCATATGGTTGGGATCCACCCTGAAGCCTGGACCAGCAGCTGGCTCAGCCTTTCAGCGATTCGCTGTGAGCCCAAGCCAGCTGCTCCCGTCCACTCCACAGCTCAGTGCTCCAGTGAGCATGGGGGGGAGGGCAGAGCAGAGAGCCGGTGACTGACAATCCCAAGCCCTCTGCTCACAGAATGCTACTGAGTGATCAGCGGTCTTTGTTTGCTCGGTTCACAGTGCAGAGCCAGCGGGGACAGATGGAGCATCGAAACGATGCTGTATTCACCTAGGAGAGTATAATTTTTTTTTTCTAAATCCTGAACTTGTCTTTTAAGGCTTGTTTTCTGCTTGTTAAGAATATGTAAACACTAGATTGTCTATAGCTTGGTCACAGGTTCACTTTATGGTCCAATCTCCTAACCACTTTGTTTAATGATAACCAAATGACAAAACTGCATCTCCTGGTTCGACTTTGAAAATTCGGTTAGCAAGACAGATTAAATATTTTAGCATTAATTTTGCTTTTAGTAACAATTTATTCAAATATAGCTTTAAACTGGGATGATAGAGATGATAGATGCAGCTCCATGCTGTGTATCACTACTGCTGTTGTCATATCAGTGTGCTGTATCCACATTTATATTACAATGGAATATTGTATGTTATACATGTGCAATTTTACAAACATGCAAACAATACATACAACCATAAATTTTGTTCAAATGCATGAACCAAAATTAAACTCGGCATAACACAATCATTTCTGCTCCTTCATGAAGCAATTGCAAATTTTATTAAGTGAAGTTGATCTGAAAACTATTTTTAAAAGAAAGTCATCAAACATAAAGTGAAATGGCAAGCTTCTCAGTTGTCTCTTAGTATTGGTAAGGACATACTGACTGTGGAGGCTAGAATGTGCTCCAGGGAAGGGACCCAAAAGACAAGGGAGGTACATGGAGGGGTGGATGCTTAAAGTGGACCTGGCACTAAAATGCCAGATCCGCTTATTACTTATTGCTCCACCCCCCATGTATAATTGCTGCTATACATGTAAAAAAAAAATCACTGGTAGTAAAAAAAATGTAAAAGTTAGTTACTTACTGTGTACCTGGCTTCCACACAGATCAGGGTAATATCACAGTTCTTCTGATGAGGTCCTGGAAGAGTTAAACCACTCTGCAAGAATGTCTTCCCGCAAGATTGGTTATATTCAAGATTTCCATGATCTGGCTGGAAGGACCATAACCCCCTCCAGTGCACCCCCTCCAGTGCAAAAGTGCACAGTGTAAGGTAATTATATCTGCTAACTTTTTTCCAAAAGTGTATATTTTGTGTATAGTTCAGTAGATAATAAGCTTTGAGTGGGCCCTCCTTTCAACCTTTCAACTTGTAGGTTCCCCTGCACAGGGGATGCTTTAGGTCCAATGTATAAAATTAGGTCCAAAGCTATTATTATTGTCATAGAAAGCAATGTCGGCAACAATATAGTTGAAGCATACTGTATATGTTAGTGTATAGTGGTATATAGCAAGAAATAGAAACAAAAAGGGCAGTTTTTGCAGATGCAACCTACTGTAGGCAGCCTTGGAGATGTTCCTAAAGACAGATGTTGACCATGTTTAAAGAACGTGGAGCATACATGATGCATATATTTGAAATAGCTGTCTCCAGTAAGTAACTGACACAGCAGAAACAAAAAAATGGTGACATGGTTCAATGTCTATGAAGGGCTCAAAGTGCTTCTGCATATGGGAAAATAAAATTGCTAATCTTCCAGTCAAAAATAAATAAATAGATAAATACCGGAGTTATGATGGCTGCTGCAATATGCCATAACCCTGGTTTTGATTTTTTGGTCGTGATTCTCTAACCAATAAAAGTGGTCCACCGCTATGCAGACCGGACACGGACACAGACACAGTCTCGCTCTTCTCTATGCAAATGAGATGGAAACAGACCGACTGTCCATCTGATCTGACCTGCCAGATGGATGGGGAATAGGACCACCATCCATCTGTTTTTAGCAGACAGGATCGGATTGGATGGTGGCGGGTGTCAGCAGACATGTGTCCCTAGAAGAGACTGGAGGGTCCGATCAGGTCTGCCTGAAAAACTGGCAGGCGGAACAGATCAGGTTGCCCATGTGATTTGGGCCTTAGTGCATTTACTGTGTGATATTTTACTAATCAGTGTGCCAGCTTTTATTCCCTGCTTTGCAGGGAGAAAAACAACGGCATATTGCTGCTGTATGAAGACAACCCTGTGTTGTTTACCAACACAGGGCTCTCTTCTTCTGTCATTTGCTGAGCCGATCAGTGCATGCCAGTCATAAATCAATGGCCAGGACCCACTGATTGACTTTTTGGCTGCAGCGAATGGCAGCACAGTGTTCCATGTCTGTACGCGAGCAAGCGCAAGCGGACTAAGATGAAACCCGCGATGTACAGGTATGTATTTTTGCCTGTATGAGCTGATCAGCAACACTAAATGTACTGTGGTGGGTTGGCAAGTGGTTTATTCCCAGAAATGAGGCTAATTTACTAAAGAAGTTGAGAATCTTCACTCAAATTGTATAAATCATCACTTCAATTATTCAGTCAAGTGGAAAGCAAATTCCCGTTCTCATTAAATACCCAATCATGTGCTGATGCTTTTCATGTGATTGGGTAAATTGAAGTAAAAATGTTTATACAACCTTTTTAGTAACCTTTTGTAAAGCTACTTCTGCTCTGTATGTCCATATTGAAAACAATATTACACAATTTCACTGTGTCTCTAAGTTGTGCATTGTAATTATCTGGTGCAGAGCCAAAGCTGAGGGTTTTCATAAAAATAGCAGAAAAATGAATCCATCCATGGCTGACATTAGTAACGCTTGACAAAAAAGAGGAAATAAACTGATGATACATTGTACATGGGGTTTTGAAGGATCATGAGAGACTGAAAGTAGCGTTCTCAATAAAGAGGAGTTGATAGCAGGCATTTAATCACATCACTGCTCCTAAGTACAAGCTGAGCTCACTGCTGATGAACTGTGTTCCCCTGAGACTGATATGCAAATGAACAAATGAGTAACAAGTTCACATATCCACTAGCACAGAGGAAACAACGTACTTCAAGTAATTAATGCTGGCTGATTTAATTCACCGAATTAATGAAATTTATTTTCTGAGTTAGGAATTTCCTGTTGTCTGCACCTGGACTGATTGTGCTTAGCATTTACATAAATATGTCTGCAATACTTGAGCTGAATTTAAATTCATTACTACACAAATACAAAAGGCAGAATAAAGCACATATAATTCGTTGACCCAAAAGTAGATTTCATGAAAACTTTTTTTTTAAATAATTGCATGCAAATACCTGGTTCTCATTCTTTAACATTAAGGCTTGGTTCACACCTACAGTGCCTTGCAAAAGTATTCACCCCTTTGGCTTTTTTCATGTTTTGTTGCCTCACAATCTGGAATTAACATGGATTGTTTGAGGATTTGCATCATTTAATTTACAGAACATGCCCACAACTTTGAAGATGTTTTTCTTTTTATTGTGAAACAAACAACAAATAGGACAAAATAACAGAAAAAGTCAATGTGCATAACTATTCACCCCCCTAAAGTCAATACTTTGTAGAGCCAACTTTTGCGGCTATCACAGCTCCAAGTCACTTTGGATATGTCTATTAGCTTGCCACATCTTACCACTGGAATATTTGCCTATTCCTCCTTGCAAAACTGCTCCAGCTCCTTCAAGTTGGATGGTTTGTGCTTGTGAACAGCAATCTTTAAGTCTGACCACAGATTTTCTATTGGAATGAGGTCTGGGCTTTGACTGGGCTATTCCAACACATTTACATGTTTCCCCTTAAACCACTCAAGTGTTGCTTTAGCAGTGTGTTTGGGGTCATTGTCCTGCTGGAAGGTGAACCTCCATCCTAGCCTCAAATCACACACAGAGTGGTACAGTTTTTGTTCAAGAATATCCCTGTATTTAGCATCATCCATCTTTCCCTCAACTCTGACCAGTTTCCCAGTCCCGACTGCTGAAAAACATCCCCACAGCATGATGCTGCCACCACCATGTTTAACTGTGGGGATGGTGTTCTTTGGGTGATGTGATGTGTTGGGTTTGCGCCAGACATAGCGTTTTCTTTGATGGCCAAAAAGTTAAATTTTAGTCTCATCAGACCAGAACACCTTCCTCCATACATTTTGGAAGTCTCCCACATGGCTTTTTCGCAAACTCAAAACGTGCCATTTTGTTTTTTGCTGAAAGTAATGGCTTTCTTCTGGCCACTCTGCCATAAAGCCCAACTCTATGGAGCGTACGGCTTATTGTCATCCTATGTACAGATACTACAATCTCTGCTGTGGAACTCTGCAGCTCCTCCAGGGTTACCTTAGGTCTCTGTGCTGCCTCTCTGATTAATGCCCTCCTTACTGTGCGTCCGTCTCTTGGCAGGTTTGCTGTTGTGCTATGTTCTTTCTATTTGGCTATGATAGATTTGATGGTGCTCCTAGGGATCATCAAAGATTTGGATATTTTTTTATAACCTAACCCTGACTTGTACTTCTCAACAACATTGTCCCTTACTTGTTTGGAGAGTTCCTTGGTCTTCATGGCAGTGTTTGGTTAGTGGTGCCTCTTGCTTAGGTGTTGCAGCCTCTGGGGCCTTTCAAAAAGGTGTGTATATGTAATGACAGATCATGTGACACTTAGATTGCACACAGGTGGACATCATTTCACTAATTATGTGACTTCTGAAGGTAATTGGTTGCACCAGAGCTTTTTATGGGCTTCATAACAAAGGGGGTGAATACATACGCACATGCCAATTATCAGTTTTTTATTTCTGAAAAATAGTTTTATGTATATATTTTTCTAATTTTACTTCACCAACTTAGACTATTTTGTTCTGATCTATCACATATAATTCAGATTAAAAACCATTGAAACATTGAACTGAAGGCTGTAATGTAACAAAATAGGTAAAAAGCCAAGGGGGGTGAATACTTTTGGAAGGCACTGTATGTATTTTTTTGTGCATTGTTAGTTTTGCAGAAACACACTACAGTCCATTTAACATGGTTTCCTATGGGTCATGTTCACTGTGCATTTTATGGAAAGGGCCAGGGTTTTTTTTCTAGTTTTTGGTTCCATAGACTTCAATGGTTTCAAGATATGTATTGAAAAATGCAAAATGCACCTGCAACATGCAAACTGCAACCTGCACAAGTATGAATCAGGCCTAAGGCTCTATTCACACTAATGCGTTTTTTAAAGCATTTTGCAGGAATGCAGGAAAATTTTTTACATGGGTTCCTATGGAACATGTTCACACCAATGCATTTTTTGCCTCTGCATTTTTGGAAAGGGTCAGGGACTTTTTTCCAGCAAAATGCAGCGTTTTGCATGTAATAGACTTCAATGGATCCCTATCAAAAGTACCGCGTTTTAACCACGATTTGCTTTTTGTGTTTTATTATTATTATTATTTTTACACTGTATATAGTTGGTTGCTAAGGAGGGGGTCGGCAAGCTGGCCGCTGCGTCCTTAACAACCGATGAATCATCAGCTGTCAGCGGGCTTCCTCGCTGAATGTAAAAAAAAAAGAATTGCCGGCCCTTGGGTCTAGTATGGATTCAGAGGGGACCCCCTATGCCAACGTTTTTTTTAAAAAATGCAGTTGGGTCCAAAATCCATATCAGACCCTTATCTGAGCATGCAGCCCGGCAGGTCAGGAAAGGGAAGGGACAAGCGAGCGGCCTCCTCCTGAACCATACCAGGCCACATGCCCTCAACATGGGGGGCACTACTTTTTTTTGTGTGAATGGGTTGGGGTACAATGTACCCCATACTCATTCACATAGGGGGATGCCGGGATCTGGGGGCCCCCTTGTTAACGGGGGCTTCCAGATTCTGATAAGCCCCCTGCCCGCAGACCCCAACAACCGCTGGGCAAGGTTTCTTGGGAAGAGGCCCTTGTCCCCATCAACATGGGGGCAAGGTGCTTTGGGGTGGGGGGCGCTAAGCACCCACCCCCCCATGTTGAGGGCATGCGGCCTGGTATGGTTCGGGGGGGGCGCTCGCTCATCCCCTCCCTTTCCTGGCCTGCTGGGCTGCATGCGTTTTTATTTTTTAGTTTGCAACTCTTTTTTTTACATTCAGTAGGGAAGCCCGCTAACAGCTGATGACTCATCGGTTGTTAAGGACGTGACGGCTGGCTTCCCGCCCCCCTGCTTAGCAACCAGTGAACGTACAGCTAAAAAAAAAACACAAATTGCAAAACACAAATCACTGCAAAATCATGTCAAAATCGCAGTAAAAAACGCGGTACTTGCGTTTTGGATGTGGGTCCATTGAAGTCTATTACATGCAAAACGCTGCATTTTGTGGGAAAGAAAGTCCCCGACCCTTTCCAAAAATGCAGAGGCACAAAAATGTATTGATGTGAACATGTTCCATAGGAACCCATGTTTGTGTATAGACATAAAAAAAGATTATAAGTACCTTTTTTCCCATTTTTTATAAGTTAGCACATTCTCTCAGTTCTCAGCTGCATAAGAGCTGGGTGAGGAGCAGTTGCAGACCACTAATCTTTTCAGTGAAAGGCTGTGCAGGGGAGGTGTCTCAAGACAAGTCTGATCATTGGAGGAGAGCAGCCTGAGTTCCCAGCACAGCTAGAGAACTGACCACGATGTGTTCTGCTTCTGGGTGATCAGATTTTAATAGGAAAGCAGAGAGATTGGCAAGAACACCAGGGATTTCACATAAAGGAAGCAATACAAAGAGAACATGATACTTTTCCTTACCAGTATATATTACAGCAGGCACATATCAGGAATATGAAATGTTGGGTTTGCAAACGCTTTAAAACAAAGTTGAAAGCCTTATGCCCTGTACACACGACCGGTTTTGCTGTCAGAATAAACTCTGAAGGTTTCTCTGATGGAATTCCATTCAAGCTGTCTTGCCTACACACGGTCAAACCAAAGTCCGACCAAAGTGCAACCGTCCAGAACGAGGTGACGTACAGCACGTACGGCGGGACTAGAAAAAGGAAGTTCAATAGCCAGTAGTCAATAGCTTCCGTCTCGTACTTGCTTCAGAGCATGCATCGTTTTTGGTTCGTCGGAACAGCATACAGACAAGCGGTTTTCCCAATAGGAATTGGTTCTGTCAGAATTATTTAGAATATGTTCCATTTCTAGGTCCGTCTGAATTTTTGAAGAGAAATGTCCGATGAGGCATATACATGATCGGAACAGACGATGAAAAGCTTCCGTCTGACTTTTTCTGTCGGATATTCCACTCGTGTGTATAAGGCTTTAGGGGTGTATTTAAAAAAAAAAAAACTTAAAAAAAATCGCAAAGCTTTTCATCCATAAAATCTGCATGTCAATTTCCTCTGTGCAAATGGGCCAAATCAATGGCTATATACGCTTTACAAAATAGTAACTATCTTTGTTACTCACATCCTGACAATATTCAAAACTCATTGCATCGTTCATGTAACGAGTATTCTGACCCCCTTCAATTTTTCACTCTTTGTTATATTGCAGCCATTCGCTAAAATTATTTTTATTATTATATTATTATACAGGATTTATATAGCGCCAACAGTTTACGCAGCACTTTAAAATCATTTAAGTTTCATTTTTTTCCTCATTAATGTACACACAGCATATCACATGGTCCTAAGTATTCCGACCCTTTGCTGTGACACTCATATATTTAACTCAGGTGCTGTCCATTTCTTCTGATCATCCTTGATGGTTCTACACCTTCATTCGAGTCCAGCTATGTTTGATTATACTGATTGGACTTGATTAGGAAAGCCACACACCTGTCTATATAAGACCTTACAGCTCACAGTGCATGTCAGAGCAAATGAGAATCATGAGGTCAAAGGAACTGCCTGAAGAGCTCAGAGACAGAATTGTGGCAAGGCACAGATCTGGCCAAGGTTACAAAAAAAATTCTGCTGCACTTAAGGTTCCTAAGAGCACAGTGGCCTCCATAATCCTTAAATGGAAGATGCTTAGGACGACCAGAACCCTTCCTAGAGTTGGCCGTCCGGCCAAACTGAGCTATCGGGGGGAGAAGAGCCTTGGTGAGAGAGGTAAAGAAGAACCCAAAGATCACTGTGGCTGAGCTCCAGAGATGCAGTTGGGAGATTTGAGAAAGTTGTAGAAAGTCAACCATCACTGCAGTCCTCCACCAGTCGGGGCTTTATTGCAGAGTGGCCCGACGGAAGCCTCTCCTCGGTGCAAGACACATGAAAGCCTGCATGGAGTTTGCTAAAAAAACACCTGAAGGACTCCAAGATGGTGAGAAATAAGATTCTCTGGTCTGATGAGACCAAAATAGAACTTTTTGGCCTTAATTCAAAGCGGTATGTGTGGAGAAAACCAGGCACTGCTCATCACCTGTCCAATACAGTGCCAACAGTGAAGCATGGTGGTGGCAGCATCATGCTGTGGGGGTGTTTTTCAGCTGCAGGGACAGGACGACTGGTTGCAATCAAGGGAAACATGAATGCGGCCAAGTACAGGGATATCCTGGACGAAAACCTTCTCCAGAGTGCTCAGGACCTCAGACTGGGCCGAAGGTTTACCTTCCAACAAGACAATGACCCTAAGCACACAGCTAAAATAACAAAGGAGTGGCTTCACAACAACTCCGTGACTGTTCTTGAATGGCCCAGCCAGAGCCCTGACTTAAACCCAATTGCGCATCTCTGGAGAGACCTAAAAATGGCTGTCCACCAACGTTTACCATCCAAACTGACAGAACTGGAGAGGATCTGCAAGGAGGAACGGCAGAGGATCCCCAAATCCAGGTGTGAAAAACTTGTTGCATCTTTCCCAAAAAGACTCATGGCTGTATTAGATCAAAAAGGTGCTTCTACTAAATACTGAGCAAAGGGTCTGAATACTTAGGACCATGTGATATTTCAGTTTTTCTTTTTTAATAAATCTGCAAAAATGTCAACAATTCTGTGTTTTTCTGTCAATATGGGGTGCTGTGTGTACATTAATGAGGAAAAAAATGAATTTAAATGATTTTAGCAAATGGCTACAATATACCGGTAACAAAGAGTTAAAAATTTAAGGGGGTCTGAATACTTCCCGTCCCCACTGAATATTATAACAAGTTGTAAAACTGCTAGGGCAAAAATAGAGGTTTTGTTGTAGACGGACAATCCTATTATCGCATTTCCCGCAAACATATGAAATTACCTCTGTTTATCATTAGAGTTTAATCTGCACTACTTATTTCTTCTATTATTCTGTTTACTCTGTTTCCTCTTCCTATTGAAATTGTATCCATTAAGGCTAATGCTTTTCTAAATATGTAATATACCATTGCCCTAAAAGTTAACACAACATGAATGAAGGGAATACAAGGATTCATAAGAGAGCACCAGTAAGTGAAGCAATAACTGTACAGTGCACTTTATAATCTAAAGTGCTCATTTCACGTTATCACTGAATGGCATAAGTATTATAAATCTTCCTAGTGGTGGTAAAAAACCTTGTGTCCGACTGTGAGATTTCCATATAGACGTCGAATCTAGAGATGCTGATGGTAGGTGTAATTATTGTAAAACAGAAGACACTATTGGGGATGTTTCTCGTCACAGCCAGACAATGCTAAACAGGAGCAGTGAGGCAGATTATAAAAAAGGTTTATTATTAGGGATCTAGTTAGAATTTTTTTCACAGAGGTATTCAATTTTAACCAAGGATTCAGATTTTTTTCCAACTGAATCTAACTGGGAAATGTTTGAATCTTGGGTGAATGCTGTGTGAAACATGTGTGACAATATCAATAGATCCAAACTAATCTATGTTCACAATTTCCTCCATATGCTGCTCAGAAGTAGCACTGCAACAGTAAAAAAACCCTGCAGTGACCACTTTTTAAAGCAGATGTAAATGTAGCTGTAAAAATAAAATAATAAACATGTTATACTTAAACCGATCAGCCATAACATTATGACCACCCACCTAATATTGAGTATGGCCCCCTTTTGCTAAAACAGCCCTGACCCATTGAAGCATGGACACCAAAGTAACATCCACATGAATGGCAGGACCCAAGGTTTCCCAGCAGAACACTGCCCAAAGCATCACACTGCCTCTGCCGACTTGCCTTCTTATGCCCCGTACACACGGTCGGATTTTCTGACGGAAAATGTGGGATCGGAGCGTGTTGTCGGAAAATCCGACCGTGTGTGGGCTCCATCGGACTTTTTCCATCAGAATTTCTGACACACAAAGTTTGAGAGCTTTCTATAAAATTTTCCGACAACAAAATCCGTTGTCGGAAATGCCGATCATGTGTACACAAATCCGACGCACAAGGTGCTACGCATGCTCAGAATAAATTAAGAGACGAAAGCTATTGGCTACTGCCCCGTTTCTAGTCCCGACGTACGTGTTTAACGTCACTGCGTTTAAAACGATCGGAAATTCCGACAACTTTGTGCGACCGTGTGTATGCAAAACAAGTTTGAGCCAACATCTGTCGGAAAAAAAACATGGATTTTGTTGTCGGATTTTCCGATCAATGTCCGACCATGTGTACGGGGCATAATACCGCATCCTGGTGCCATCTCTTCCCCAGGTAAGTGGCGCACACGCACCCGGCCATCCACATGATGTAAAATAAAACACGATTCATCAGACCAGGCCACCCATTGCTCCATAGTCCAGGTCTGATGTTCTTGTGGCCATTGTAGAAGCTTTTGGTTGTGGACATGGGTCACCATGGGCTTCACAGCCCTATACACAACAAACTGCGATGCCCTTTTATTTTCTGCTTTCATCACAACAACTTCATGGGCAACATGTTCACTTGCTGCCTAATATATCCCACCAATATTCAGATGCCATTGTAACAAGATATTCCCTTGACCTGTGAGTGGTCATAATGTTATGGTTGATCGGTGTATATGCTCTGTGCAATGGTATTGAAGAGAGTGGCCTAAACCTCCTCTTCTGGGGTCCCCAGCCAGGGCTCGCTCCAGTTTTAGGTTGTCTGCATCCAAAGACATACACATCATGGCTTGGTGGCCCTGCTCCCTCTTCACAGGATTTGATTGACAGCAGCAGAAGCCAATGGTTCCCACTGCTGCCTTTGTGTACTGTGAGGAGAGGAACACAGACCAGCCTTGCTGCAGGAGGGCACAGCGCTGGGTCGAGACAGGAACGTATGTAGGGAGGTGAGAGGGCGATACAACTAGTGGGATAATTTTTACCTTAATGCAGGGAATGCATTAAAGCGGTAATAAACACCACTTGGTCACTTGTACCATCAGATAAGCTTATAATAAAGCTTACCTGCAAGTACAAGGAATATCTCCTAAACATGCACGATTTAGGAGATATTCACTACATCTGCAGCGGGTAACGTCACCGTCGCATAAGCACTGTGCTTTGAAGGGACAGCATGTTGTTCCTTCAAAGCGCTGTGCCATAACCGTGGCTCCTATGTGCATGTGTGGGAGTAACTTCATGGTGGCTCACCATTCAAATGACCACAGCCTGTGAACCCGGAAGAAAAACTGGGTGTAAATGGAAGCCCTGTCAGTGGTGACAGCACACAGCTGGAGGGCTTCGTTTTAAGGTAAGTTACAGTACTTTTTGGTATTTTTGGGGGAAAGAGGGTTAGGGCCAGGACACCCTTAAGTAGCTGTAAATTCAATTGGCAGACTCCCAGACTTCAATAGGAGGACAGCTGTACAGGGAAAGGCCCCAGCTAGGCACCACACCTGCAAGTGCTCCCGGTCTCTCACTAGACCCTCTGATTCACTGACTCTGAATCCCTTGAGCTCCGGCTTACGATCGGCTTTTGGGTGAGGCATAGGTGTAGTAGGCCGAGCTTTGGGGACCCATCGAGTCCCTTGATCCTCTTCAAAGGACCTGGCAATGATAATCAGCGGAGCTGCACTGGCTGACACCATAATCTCCACACTTGCGGTAGTAGTAGCAGGTGTTTCATCCTCTTGCACATTACTAGTTAACTCTTCATCACTCTCTCCCCATTTCCCTGAGTAAGACAAAGTGTCCAAGAAGAGTTGCGATAGTCCATCAGACGGAATATCCGAATCGGAGATGGTCGAGCACTCTTCGGCCGGGATATAATTGCGCTTGGCTCGCGCTATGTCTGGCACCTCTATGACATCCCCCTTCATAGCCACTGGTATCACTTCCCCCACAGGCACACCACGCTCACTTCTCGCTGACTTACCCGGTGCTTTTCTCTCGGGTGGCTCAGACATCAGTGCGAGTACTTGGGCCCGACCTCAGCCTCTAGGAGCAATCGGTGCGCTGGGTCCTGGGGTAGTCGTTGCGGCAAGGGTAACAGCCTCCTGCTCAACTTGGATGACCACCGACGGGCTTGGGGCATCACTCTTTGATGGGAGGGCAACATTCTTATCCCAATCGACTTGTGGTATCCGCGGAGGTAGAGTTGGAGGGACGACCTCAACAGATGCTCTCCATAGTGTCCACAGACGATCCAAGGCCTCAACTGCGTGGTCGGGCCAGAACATTTTCCACAAATCAGTCCTAGAGACTCGTAGACTCCAGCCGTATAGAGGGCAAGCTCGCCCTTCGATGTATACCGCACTCCAGTGTCAGTCAGGACTGGTTTTACATAATTCGAACTAAAACCAACACCCGGAGCATACTTTCGCCAATCTGCCATCTCCTTCACTAACTCACAATCAGACACACCTAGCAGCACTTCCTTATCCTCCATTGCAGAGCGGGGACTCCTCCCCCTGCCAATGGATTGGTGCAAAAGTTCTTTGGGATCTGTGGCGCCCGCCTTCTTCTTGCCGCAGCTCACCAAAACTGTAATGGAGTCCATTTTGGAGTCCGTATTAACCCTCACAGCGCTGGTGGGAAGTGTCAAAAGACCAGGCTGATTTTTTTCCCCGAGCAATGAGACTTGGTGGTTTTTCCCCACATTGATAGTACACACGACAACACAGTCTATAAGAAGGGTAAATGTGGGGCGGCACAGTGGAGCAGTGGGTAGCACTCTCACCTAGCAGTAAGAAGGGTCGCTGGTTCGAATCCCAACCACGACACTACCTGCCTGGAGTTTGCATGTTCTCCCTGTGTCTGCGTGGGTTTCCTCCGGGTACTCCGGTTTCC
Source organism: Aquarana catesbeiana (assembly GCF_042186555.1). Lineage (NCBI taxonomy): Eukaryota > Metazoa > Chordata > Amphibia > Anura > Ranidae > Aquarana > Aquarana catesbeiana. The sequence goes on from NC_133324.1 coordinate 597,338,575, forward strand.
TCCCACACTCCAAAGACATGCTGGTAGGTTAATTGGATCCTGTCTAAATTGGCCCTAGTATAGGTATGAATGTGAGTTAGGGACCTTAGATTGTAAGCTCCTTGAGGGTATAGGGACTGATGTGAATGTATAATATATATATATGTAAAGCGCTGCGTAAATTGACGGCGCTATATAAGTACCTGAAATAAATAAAATAAAATAAATAAATGTTACTGGCCACCTTCCCATGGAGCCAGATGAAATCCCAATGGAGCTGAAGCCGGTTGCTATGGGCGACTGCTGCAAGGACAACGCCTTAGCCCCACGTTGGGCACCAAATGTAGCAAGGTCTTTGCCCTTGTCCAGTCTAATGAGAACTTTCCACGCCAAAGATAGCTGACATCCTTCTGTATGTGGTGGGTTGAGAGGCATAGTGGGTGCAAGATGACAAAGTTATTGGGCGCCAGACACTTCTTGGATGTAAAAGAGGTTTTATTTCTCTTAACAGTCCTTTTTGGTATTTTTGGGGGAAGGAGGGTTAGGGCCAGGACACCCTTAAGTAGCTGTAAATTCAATTGGCAGACTCCCAGACTTCAATAGGAGGACAGCCGTACAGTTAAAGGCCCCAGCTAGACACCACATCTGCAAGTGCAGAAATGCTGTCTCCAATGGAAACAGTCTTTAACAGTTCCCAACTCAAATGGAACAGTTTGTTCAGCTTCACTACAACTGCCTCTTGTAGTTCTTCAACACTGAGCTCCCAGTCTCTCACTAGATCCTCTGATTCACTGACTCTGAATCTCTTAAGTTCCTCCAATCTTTGCGGTGGTATCTCCCTCAAGCGTCACCTCCGCTTCCTTGCTGGGTCCCTAGACTGGCACTCCAGATACTTCTCAAGCTTCACCCCTGCTGACCAGCTCAGTCCCTAGCTTGACACACAAGGCTGCTCTGCAAGCGTCACCTCAGCTAGCTTGGTCCCTGACTTGATCATCGCCTGAAGTTTCCTGATTTTCTACCGTGCCCGTTCGGTGAGAATGTTGCTCCAGTACTTGCTTCAGTTAATCACTGTGGTCTCTGGTAATGAGGTGGATGGTACCTTTGTGGCGACAGCTTCCCTTCTACCTCAGACCACTGACAGGTTCTCCGGCCGGCAGAACTGCCACTTCTGGTTGGCTGCAAGCCGCAATCCCAACCCTGTGCTGCTCTCTTACTTCTGGATAGGCCCTCACACAGCCTAGCAGCCAGATGCCCCCGGGATAGGCCCAATCTCTGGCCTAGCAGCCCCAGGCACATGACACACGTCCACCCAGACAGCCCTCCAGGTGGCACAGAACATAGATCACCTGACTCCACCCGAATATATAGGTTCTCCCAGCAGGCCAAGGGATTCAAGAAAACCCCTGCCCATTGACTGAGATACCCCACATACCCATAACTTGACCTTGGGTTGCCCTTCTCATATCTAGTACCACCAAGTACTCACCCACCTAGTGGTAGAAGAGAAAAGTGCAACAAGGCCAAACTAGGGAGAAATCAATAGCTCTCTATCAATCAACCAGGATAACTACTCCTGGCAAGTAAATTTGTGAGGAGCTCCCTGCCTTATCTACAGGGTGCTACACTAATTTGCTTGACAACTGTCCCCCAATATTTCCTGTATTCCCTGCTGTTACAAATTTTTCTGAAGTAAACCATATAGGAATGTAGCATTCTCCAGCTGTCCCTTTGGAAAACTGGATACTTTTCTTTTGCACATAATGGGAGCCATAATAAGCAGGCATGAGCAAGACTGAGAATTCCGTGCCGTGGAAATGTCATCGTTTCAGAAAAATGCATTGGAATCAATAGGGAAGGTGAAATTAAAGTGATACTAAAGCCTCAATTTTCTTTCTTTAAAAATAACTAACATGTTATACTTACCTGCTCTCTGTAATGGTTTTGCACGGAAAGCAAACCCAATCCTCCTCTTCTGGGGTCCCTCGCCAGCACTCCTGGCCCCTCTCTCCTGTTGAGTGCAACTGTCACTTTCCTTGTGAGGGCCAGAGACTTACAAGGTTACAACCGGTTGAGGGAACATCATATGCATTGGGCTGTGCTGGGCAGCCTTTCCCAAAGCAGCCCCATAGCATAGACAAGGCATTTTGCCTTGAGTGCTATGAGTTCAGTTCACACCACCATTCTGCAGGTGTGTGCTGAAAAAAGTAGGGCATGCACTATGTTTTTTTCAGTGAGCATGTGTTGCAGCACAGTATGCCACGTTGCAAACCACTGCGGTGAATAAAGATGAATGACATTGCAATAAAGCTAAAAGAAACAAACATAAACAGTGGCACAGCTCCCAGACAGCTTCACAAAGCACATCAGAGGCCATGTTGGTATGAACAAGCCCCCAGTCAGCAATCACTGGGAGAGGACAGACTAGAGAAATGCTTAGTCTTACCTGCAACAGACTGATGATATCCTTCTCCCAAGATTCTCCTCTCAGATCTACTATGCACTGTCACTTGAATACAGCTCAAAGTATCCTTTTAATGATAAATATTAAAGGGTAACTCCACTGTTCCTGAGAAAAAAAAAAGTCCACCTGGGTCATCAATGTACATTGCAGTGATTTTGAATATAGTAGTGAAATGATTGGTATTGGACTATATAGGCATTGAGATACACAAAAATTACAGTATAGAAAGAATTTATTTTATTAACAAATTGATTAAAACAAGCACAACCAGACAGAGACTATTTAAAAAAAAACTTTGCAAAAGTAAAGATCGCCTATATGCTTTTGACAACACAAAACCCAAGCATCAAGAGGTATAATCCTGACTGATTAAGACAATGTCCTTGTTGAAGTGGATGTCCTTGTTGAAGTGGATCATAGTGTACAGTAGTTTGGCTCTACATGTTACACGTGTAAACGCTTCTTCAGGAGCTTAAGCATGCATTCTATATAAAATGAAAAAAACACAACAATGAATCATTAAAACAACAGACTGGTGTACATCAAAAGCCAATATAAAACATATACAGTATTAATATAGCATATGCTGGCTGTTTATCGACCCTAACACATAATGCTTGCTACATCTGCTTGATCCTCTGCTACCAAACCTCTGCCTAAACTTTAACTACTCTTTGCCTGATGTCTTTGATGTACCTGACTTGCTGTGTATAACCTGGCTTGCCTCACTCTGCACCAGTCTTCTCAGCCCCACAAGCCTTCACTTATCTGCATCCACAGTATCCGGCACCTGCATCATCTCTGCATCCGCAATACACCTGCATCCACAACTAGCCTGCATCCACAGCCAACCAGCACCCGCTTCTACTGCTGTCGTCTGCATCTCCTACCTGCCTGCTAACAGAACACCGCAGGCACTCCTACCTCACCGTGGTCTCGCAGCCGCTGTTGCAACCTCAGTGGTCCTTGAACCGGGGCTGTAAGAGAGGCCTCCCTCTGCTCGTCAGGCTCTACTTGAAGATACATGGCAGTATCAGTCAGCCATGACTGAGCCTGCTAGAGGACCCTTTCCCATGGATGAGATTTGTCAACATCTCTCCACCCTTACACAGGCTGTCAAGTCCCTACAGGATGGCTATGTGCAGCTAGAGGAACGGGTGCAGTCACTAGCTACCTCAACCAGCCCTCCAGCATTTCCGGCTACAGCCCAGGCTGCATCTCTACCTACCATGATGATGTTGCCACCAGAACCTCGGGTCCCTATGCCTGAACGAGTCTCTGGGGATCTCAGCAAGTTCAGGACTTTTCATAATGCGTGCCAGTTATACTTTGACCTCCAACCACGGACATTCTCTCTGGAGGGTACCAAGGTACCAAACTTTAACTACTCTTTGCCTGATGTCTTTCATGTACTTGACTTGCTGAGTATAACCTGGCTTGCCTCATTCTGCACCAGTCTTCTCAGCCCCACAAGCGTTCACTTATCTGCATCCACAGTATCCAGCACCTGCATCAGCTCTGCATCCGCAGTACACCTGCATCCACAACTAGCCTGCATCCACAGCCAACCAGCACCCGCTTCTACTGCTGTCGTCTGCTTCTCCTACCTGCCTGCTAACAGAACACCGCAGGCACTCCTACCTCACCGTGGTCTCGCAGCCGCTGTTGCAACCTCAGTGGTCCTTGAACCGGGGCTGTAAGAGAGGCCTCCCTCTGCTCGTCAGGCTCTACTTGAAGATACATGGCAGTATCAGTCAGCCATGACTGAGCCTGCAAGAGGACCCTTTCCCATGGATGAGATTTGTCAACATCTCTTCGCCCTTACACAGGCTGTCAAGTCCCTACAGGATGGCTATGTGCAGCTAGAGGAACGGGTGCAGTCACTAGCTACCTCAACCAGCCCTCCAGCATTTCCGGCTACAGCCCAGGCTGCACCTCTACCTACCATGATGATGTTGCCACCAGAACCTCGGGTCCCTATGTCTGAACGATTCTCTGGGGATCTCAGCAAGTTCAGGACTTTTCATAATGCGTGCCAGTTATACTTTGACCTCCAACCACGGACATTCTCTCTGGAAGGTACCAAGGTACCAAACTTTAACTACTCTTTGCCTGATGTCTTTGATGTACTTGACTTGCTGTGTATAACCTGGCTTGCCTCACTCTGCACCAGTCTTCTCAGCCCCACAAGCCTTCACTTATCTGCATCCACAGTATCCAGCACCTGCATCATCTCTGCATCCACAGTACACCTGCATCCACAGCCAACTAGCACCCGCTTCTACTGCTGTCGTCTGCTTCTCCTACCTGCCTGCTAACAGAACACCGCAGGCACTCCTACCTCACCGTGGTCTCGCAGCCGCTGTTGCAACCTCAGTGGTCCTTGAACCAGGGCTGTAAGAGAGGCCTCCCTCTGCTCGTCAGGCTCTACTTGAAGATACATGGCAGTATCAGTCAGCCATGACTGAGCCTGCAAGAGGACCCTTTCCCATGGATGAGATTTGTCAACATCTCTCCGCCCTTACACAGGCTGTCAAGTCCCTACAGGATGGCTATGTGCAGCTAGAGGAATGGGTGCAGTCACTAGCTACCTCAACCAGCCCTCCAGCATTTCCGGCTACAGCCCAGGCTGCACCTCTACCTACCATGATGATGTTGCCACCAGAACCTCGGGTCCCTATGTCTGAACGATTCTCTGGGGATCTCAGCAAGTTCAGGACTTTTCATAATGCGTGCCAGTTATACTTTGACCTCCAACCACGGACATTCTCTCTGGAGGGTACCAAGGTCGGGTTCATTATTGCTTTACTACAAGGGGAACCTCAGTCCCGGGCCCACCAGCTACTAGAAAGGAATGATGCACAAGTCCAAGGGATCATCTTTCTTTGATGCAATGGCACAGCTGTATGATGACCCTCAGTGGACTGTCACAGCTGAGGCGGCTCTTCACGCACTCCAGCAGGATCGTCGAGTGGCCAAGGACTACATTAAAGATTTCAGATGCTGGAGTGCGAACACCCAAAAATCTTAAGGGTGAACTTGCCCGGGTCAGAGTACCTAATACCCTGGAGGCCTTAATTACACTTGCAATCCAGATCGACCAATGGCTCAGTGACCGCAGGATAGAGAGGTCTATCCAACCTAACTGGCCCGTCTGGATGATGCCAAAAGCTCCAATTTCAGCCTACCACATGCCGCCCAACCCAGCCATGTCCCATACAGGTTTCACCAATCCAGCACCCAACAAACCTGAACGCATGCAAATCAGGCTAATCCATCCCACACTAACCCCTAAAGAGCGTCTGCGTCGCAGACAAAGGATCTTATGTTTATACTGCGGAGAGGTCAGCCATTACGTACGTTCCTGCCCGTCCAAACTACGTAAGTGCCCAACTGCACCCCCAACCCATCTATCCTCCTTATCAACGCAAGCAACTCATCTTGCTCTTCTTCTCTGTTTTCAGCTTCCGAAAAGAACAGTGAGGGTCAACAATATTATTGACTCAGGAGCCTGCAGCTGTTTTATCGATCTGTCATTTGCCATCCAGCAACTCTTCCCGCTACGGCCAAAGACTCAGGATCTGTCTGTATAATTAACTGATGGTTCCCTTCTCAAGTCAGGACTAGTCACCCAAGAGACATCACCTATAACTGTAACTACTGCGGCTCGACACGAGGAGCTGCTAAGTCTGGATGCTATTTCCTCTCTGCTATTTCCCGTCATCCTGGGCCTATCGTGGCTCCAAGCCCATAACCCCCAGATCGATTGTATCACGGGAGAGGTCAAGTTTCAATCACAGTACTGCCAGGAACACTGTTTTCGCAAGCCCCCGGAGGGCCCAACCATGCTATTATGCATGGATTCCAACGCGGAGGTATGTCAGCCAGTACCTCAGGACTATGAGGAATATCAGGATGTCTTCAGCAAACAAGGGGCAGACACACTGCCTTCTCATAGGCCTTATGACTGTCCCATTGAATTACTCCCTGGGGCTGAGATTCCCTTTGGACGCATATGTCCCCTGTCGGAACGAGGACAGGAGTCATTGAAGGAATATGTGAATAAAAACCTAAAGAAGGGATTCATCCGCCCTTCTACATCCCCCGCAGGGGCTGGAATCTTTTTCGTGGCCAAGAAAGACCACTCTCTACAACCATATGTCGACTATTGGGAACTAAACAAAATCATGGTTAAAAAACAATATCCTCTTTCCCTGATGCCTGAGTTATTTCAAAAGTTGAGAGCAGCAACTATCTTTACCAAATTGGACCTACGAGGAACATACAATCTGGTCCGCATCTGCAAAGGAGACGAGTGGAAGACGGCTTGCGGCACCAAGTTTGGTAACTATGAATACTTGGTCTTGCCCTTCAGCCTCTGCAATGCCCCAGCCACTTTCCAACACTTCATCAATGATGTTTTTTGAGACTTTCTGGACATATTTGTCATTGTATATCTGGATGACATCCTGATTTTTTCTATGTCCCTGGACTTACACCAATGACACGTCAAGAGTGTCCTGCTCTGGCTTTGCCAGCACAGGATCTACGCCAAACTAGAGAAGTGCAAATTTGAGTGTCAGAGCATTCCCCAGCAGGAATCAAGATGGACCCACAGAAGGTCTCTGCCATACGAGACTGGCCTGCACCCACCAAGAAGGGGGTACAGCGTTTTGTGGGTTTTGACAACTTCTATAGAAGGTTCATCAAGGGGTTCTTTGCAATCATCACCCTCATCACACAGTTGACTAAATTGCACATGCGATTCGACTGCAGCCAGGAAGCACAAGAAGCTTTTAAGACCTTAAAGGGACTATTTACATCAGCACCTATCCTAGGCCACCCTAATCCTACCCTACCCTATATTCTTGAGGTAGATGCCTCAGAGACAGCAATAGGAGCAGTGGTGTCAAAACGCCAGGGATTAAAGGACTTAATGCACCCGGTGGCCTTCTTCTCCTGCCGCCTCTCTCCAGCGGAGGGGAACTATGATGTGGGAGACCGAGAATTACTGGCCATCAAGGCAGCATTAGAGGAATGGAGGTAACTACCAAAATGCGCAGCACATCCCATACTGATATATACAGACTACAAGAACTTGGAATATTTACGATATGCCAGACACTTGAGGCCACACCAAGCCTGATGGGCACTGGTGTCAAAGAACGCAAGCCAGATGCGCTATCCCGGATGTATGACGACCCAAAGGAACTTTCTGCACAATTTTAAAAGAGTATAGAAAAACTTTATTTGCCATCCATTGATGGAAACTTTTTAAAAACATATTACAGTCTGAAAAGGAGTACAATTTACTGTTTCTTTGGTCCAGGATGTGCGGGTCCTGGTGTGAGATGTCAAGGATATGGCCCAGGAGACCCTGCATCGTCAGGGCCTTTAAAGCAGCAAAAAAATGATGTAAATATTGGAGAGATGGGGCGTGTCCGGATGTGAGACAAGCCAGACGTGCTGCTGTGGAGCTCTGCACATCCTGACTCAATCTACAGCCATCCTCAGAACTGAACATCCCGGTGAGTCTCCAGATCAGCCCTATAGGTTCCTGGGCACCCCCTGCATCAATCCCAGTCCAAATTGTGGATCCCGTCCGGCCGGTGGTGTTGCTACACAGCCCGCGGCCGGCTCCACACAGCAGTGACCCGCCACCATCTTGCGGCCTACGAGGCCACAGACATCCTCCGCGCTCGGGTGCCCCGATCCATGGGACGAGCGGCGGCATCGTCATCACCCGCCTGGAGCAGCTTCTCTGGTGGGGGCGGAGGTCCTCCGCAGGATGGGGTTCCCCCTGATCTTCATCTCCAACCCAGCTACCTAGGTCGAGACGGCAGTGCTGGGATCCATAGAGGCGCTCAAATTTTTGCTTTTCGAGGCCCTCGAGCCCCCTATCCACTGACATCCTCCATGCGCACCACACTGCGTGCATGGGGGGCAGGTCTCAAATTAGAAAAATACCCTCAACAGGCAATCTCACCCAATGCTCCCCTTTGGATAAACCCAACCCCGGAGCACATCTATAAACTACCTGAGCCTCCTGCCTGGACCAAATTTAACATCAAAACGGTGGCACAAATTATCTTCAATCAATCTTTAGTCCCGCTCTCCAAACTAAACTCCGATTTTAATATACAACAGTCATATTTTTTCCGATTCCTTCAACTCTCCCATGCCTTCGGTCGCCAATTCTCCAACTCCCCTCCTCAACTAGTCCAATCTTCACTGGGGGACCTTCTTAGATCTGATTGTGCGAAAAAACCCACTTCTCAATTATATTCACACCTGACTGTCACCTCCCTCCCGACTATGGAAAAGCTAAGATCTAAATGGTCCCATGACATCCCCAATTTTGACAACGATGACTGGGATGACATATGGGATTTCCCATTTAGCTCCCTGGTCTCTCTGAGAGATCGCCTGATCCAATTCAAGATAGTCCATTGGGCATATTTTACCCCTCACAGACTACACAAAATGAACCCCGACTCCCCTCCCAGATGTTGGAGATGTGGTGGGACTCCTGGGGACTTCACCCACATCTTCTGGACCTGTCTGGCAATTGTCGGATACTGGAGGGAGATATTGGAATTTATCACACAAATCACCTCTGTGCCACTACAACCATCGATGTCAATCTGCATACTAGGCCTGGTAGAACAACTAATTCCTATGGTGGCGGGACGCACACTGGTGGGATTGCTCCTGTTCTATGCCCGTAAAGCTATAGCCCTTAGTTGGCGCAAACCAACCCCCCCTCCTCTCTCCCTGTGGAAACAATTAATTAACAATAGTTTACCTCTGTATAAAGACACATATGACAACAGAGGCTGCCCCAACAAATATGGCAAAGTCTGGTCTAAGTGGCTGGCAGATCCCTCACCGCTTCAGAGGCCTCTTAGTAGATCCCAATCACAATGTAGCTCCCAAGCGGGTGCCAGGTGTACACAATGAATCTACAATATGCTATCTTACCATGTTCAACTGCACATAGCACCACCTCATGACCCAGTAAACTGTACCGCTATGACTGATTTCATAATATATATTTCATGAATAAGGTGACAGCGTGATTCCTGCAAGGATCACATAGACATCATATAAGACCAATGTATGTTTAACTGTTTGTTCTCGTTTTCTGTTTTTGTTTCTCTTTTTGAAAACCAATAAAAAGACTTTGAAAAAAAAAAAAATATTGGAGAGATGTCTTAGAAATACAGAGTTTTCTATAAAATGATGTTAGATAAAACATTGATATTACATATATAACATGTAAATACATTTTTACATATCCCCTACATCATTGTGGGGCTTCTATGATCACCCATTAATAAAATCCAAGTACATCAATCATAAAACTTTGTCAAAGAAATATGCAGTTAGATATACTGTTTCATGTGCAGCAGTGTTTCACAAATGCAGGGTTAAACCAAAAAGGAAAAGGAGGACTATAATCTAGTTGTAAGTCTAGATGTAAAATCTATTTGTGATTAATACATTTATTTGTAGTTTACCTTCAGACTGTGCAGGTAGCGTATCGGTCCAGGAGGAACAATGAGCCTGGGGAGCCCGTGGGGATACCCTACCGGGTCTGGCCAGAAAAAGATTAGGGCGGACCCCTGTGTGTAGATGGTAATACTCTAAATATTTAAACAAATACTAATAAGAATGCTGATGTGATATAGCAGTATCAGAAAAAAAGAAAAAAAGGGGGGGGGGAGAAAGGGAGGGGGAAAGGGGGTGGAGAGAGAAGAGAGGGGGAAGTAAGGAAAAAGAGAGGGGTTGAGTATGATGTGTTAAATGGCTGGGTATGATGTCTTACCTAAATTACAGAACAGGGGTGGATATACAGTTGCATAATTTAAGCGCAAATTGCCAATATCGCCATGAAAATATTCAAAGACAGGCAAAGTATGCCACACTACTCTATCATGGGGTTCAAAACAGGCAAAGCGGGGCAAAAATTATGTGGGCTTTGATCAAGTCCAAAGGAAAAATCCCAAAAACAAGGGGAAGCGCACAACTGAAAAGGAAAATCAGAGAAGATAGTGCTTTCATTTAAAATACATGTAATAGATAAAATTTTCAATTAAATGTGTGGTAAAGAGAGGAAGGTATTACCTGATTTCCTGTGTATGTATATGTCTCCTCCCAGCATCTTCAGCATGGGGATATGGACCGCCGAGGGGAGACTGGCAATATGTGAGGTATATATAGGAAGGGGTCCACCATAATCCGTCTGGAAAGACAAGGGGGAGGGATCTCTGGGGCCGCCTGAGTCACCCGGATCGAGGATCCAGAATGGATCCAAGGTATCCGGAGGGACGGGGCGGGCTCATCTGTCCACTGAGAAGCCGAAGGGGGCACACGCTCCAAAGCTGCGTGTACAATCCCGGATCCGTAACCCATTCCTGCAGATTCCCAAGCTGGAGTGGGAAGCGGTTCCCAAGACCTCAGGGGTGACTGGTGGCCAGGGCAGGGCCGAACGGCAGAAGGGAGGGGCGGATTGTGATCGGCTTCACGCCGTAAATGACATGCACTTGGTGCGCGTCATAGGCATTGCCTTCCCGGAAGTCGCCCCATATCGATGTCCCCGGATGGAGAAATAGTGACTCGCAGGAACGCCTCTGTGGGGTCCCTGTTGTAAAAAGGGAGTATTGGAGAAGCGCTCAGAGAGTAGAACAAACCCTTGGCAGAAGTCTAACTACCCACAGGCAGTGCGCAGACACAGGCAAGGCTGGAGGTCCTTCAGGACGAGTGTCGATACCGCAATCTTTGCCTGCAAGGAACAAATAAATACGTTTTAATCACAGTAAAAATAATAAAAAGAATAGTAAATGGTAAATAACTACCCTCAGATTCACCAATTAAATTCCTGCGTTTGGGTCACAGCTGGACATTTACACACTACACGTGAACATCAGATACATATTTATGAGTTGTATAAAGAATGTGGGCACATTATATATTATATTATATGGGCCCCAAGAAAATGATCACATTGGTAAGATGTAACTTGATGCATTTTTACGTAATGAGGAAGGGAAAAAGGAAGGCGAGAAAAGAGGGAGAGGCAGAAAAGAAGTATCAGAGGAAAAGAACAAATGGATGTTGAATGGTTATAAAAACAGGGCATAGCTGATGGCATCATTCAGTCCTTGTGGCTGAGTTGCCCGCAGCTTAAATATCCACTTAGCTTCAACTTGGAGAATCCTTTGATCAAAGTTACCCCCTCGAACTGGGGTGTGCACCCTAGCAAGTACCTGAAATTTGAGTGAATCTGTTTTGTAATCATGGAATTCTGCAAAGTGTCTGGGTATGGGTTTCTTGGTATTTGTATATCTGTGACTGTGACGAACGCAGGTGTCAGATCCCTGCCCTCCTCGCTAACTTGCAACGAAGGAACGGCCAACCTCACACCAGGCTGTCACTTACGCAACAATGCCACTCTCAGCTGCGCCCAGCACAAAGATTTTCCAGCTTGCAGGACCACAATCTAGGTGCGAGCAGCCTGAGAGTGATTGTCACTGGGCTAATTACACAATTAACCCTTTAACTGCCACCACCCCCGTTTAAAAGACTGAGCCGGGGGAGACTCGTAATTTTAGCAATACCAATTATAATTTTAGAATAAGCGTCTGCCACACACACTGCCACCACAGACAGGTCTGCTCAGAGTCTTACTCTACAACAGTAGCGCCCTTCAAGAGGCAGGTTCGTTTATAGCTTGCATTAAGAGCTTTAGAGACAAGGTTAACACTTTTCAACATAAGGGTTTATTATGAAAAGGTCAAAGTTGATGCAAATAAAATATTTTACAGAAAAAGATGTTTCAAAAAATAAAGACAATATACAGCCACAAAGCAATAAGGTAGAATTGGGAAGAAAGAATACTTGTAATTAATGTCCGAGGGTTGATCAGAGTTCGATCGATGAGCTAGGTAATCAGTTCTCGACTTGGCAGATGTTTCTTCTTGGATGGTAAAAGGAGAACTGCCCATTGTCTTGGCATCTCCTCTTTTCTGTCAAATCAAAGGGGGTGTTGACAGTGACCAGTAACCAATCGTCTAGTCATCTTGTTTAGGGGTCGGTTGCTGGGAGGTGTCTACACTCATGACCACGTCCCAGGTAGATTTTGTAATACATATTCATATATCTGCATCTATAGTGTTTACAGACTCCAAATATCCATATTATTATTCAACTTGAGATTTCCTTCAAAACAAGTCTAAACATGCCATCTCTATAATGTATAGCCTGCTTTGGAGGAATAAGTGGTCCCAGGGTTTTCCCATATGACCTGACATAGGGGTGTCTGGACTTGAAACGTTCCATATTATCTGAGGAAACTAAATATGTCCAGATTATGGCTGTGCTATTACTAAGTCAGAAGTTAGGACACATGCTGAAATTTCATACTTATAAGTTGGAGGTGTATTCAGACAATTTACAACCGAGGCCTGTTAGGTCTCTGAATGGGGAGGGTGACAGTTTTACGACAGGCCTGAACACTGCCCTTACAACAAATGTTTTCTACTGACCTAACCTGGTTCTGTTTTCTCTGTTGAGATAACCTTTTCTATTGAACTTAAAAAGCTTTGAATTCCTAAGACAAGGGAGGAGGGAGTTCGGATTTCTCTGTATGTTACATGGTTAGCCAAACTGTCATGGCTACTTCCACACAAGATGGCAGCTAGCTACAGCTTTTCATGTCCCGTACGTGATATCGTTACAGTGACATGTTCCTTAATGCGTCTCCAGAAATTTTGTTTGGTTTTGCCCACATAGTTTACCCACATAGAGCCATATGTGAGTAAATATACAATGCAGATCGTGTCACAGTTCACAAAGTGGTACATAACTAGGTTCTCACCTGTGGGTAAGTGAACATTTTTCCCCATTTTAATGAATTTGCAGAAATCACATTTCCCACATTGAAAGGTACCTCATGGTAAAGAGCCGCAAGGATCCCTGTCCTTCTGGGACGAGAAGTGACTTGATACCAAGATGTCTCGTAAGGATTGGTTATGATTAAATAACAAGTGTGGCTTGGGTTCTAAAAAACAATTTCAAAGATGGATCGTCACTTAATAGGTGCCAGTGGGTGTTTAAGATATTTCCTTTGGCTTTATGTTAGTTATTGTACTTTGTAATGGAACGTATACCTAATGGGTGAGAAGGTGTCAGTGTTTCTCCCTAGAACAGTAAAAGATCTCGTGGGTTATTGTTGGCGTTTTTAAAAGCCTTTTTAAGGGATTTTCTGCTATATCCTCGGTCTAAAAAGCATTTATGCAGGAGGGAGGCTTGAATTTTAAAAAACTCCTCACTGCTACAGTTGCGCTTTGCCCGTAGGTATTGTCCCTTAGGGATAGAATTTATCAAATGAGATGGATGAGTGCTTGTAAAGTGCAGCAGGGAATTTCCCGTTGTATCCTTCCGATGAAGGTTGGTAGTGATCTCACCCTCCGCACTTTTGTGTATGGTGAGATCCAGGAATGGAAGGGTATCCCTGTAATTGTAATTGTAATCATTTTGATTAAGTCTCTCAACGAATGCCAACAAGAGTTCTGGTGCGCCTGTCCAGAAGATCAATATATCATTGATGTACCTGCGCCACAACAAAGTGTGGCGTAGGTACATCGAGTATAGATCTGATGCGAACACCTCCCACTCCCACCCTCCCAGATACAGGTTTGCATACGATGGGGCAAACTTGGTCCCCATCACTACACCCTGCACCTGGAGGTAGTGGGAGCCGTCGAAGGTGAAGGTATTGTGAGTCAAAATAAAGTATAGCATTTCAGTGATAAACATATTGTATGGTATAGTATCAAGATCCCTCTCGTTTAAGAAGAGCGATGTCATTGCAACCCCTTTATGATGGGATATACTTGAATACAGGGCCTCCACATCTATGGAGGCCAGAATCGTGTTGGTAGGGACAGATAGGCCCTCCAACACGGTGAGCACATGAATGGTGTCTTTTAGGTAAGTGGGTAGGCTGGTGACATAGTTAGGGCTTACCTAGCAGAACGTCCTTTGCCCCCCAGTACAGATCCCTTGAATTTCTACAATGAGAAGAAGGGTCTGTGTCCTGCTTTGTCCTTGGTAGCCCAGGAGCTTCTTTCCTGTCCCTCAACCACGGTCCAGAGTGAGCGGGTGTTTTCTGTAACAGGAAATATATTATGCCCTCAGCGCTCACAATTGCTCCCCCAGCTCTTAGAGCAAATGGCTTTTTTAAAAGTCAACCTGCCAAAGCTTGGTTACCCTGCCCTAGACTTTGATGCTGAATAAAAAAATAATACTCAATCTAGATCATCCATGGTAACATAATCTCCACCTGACCCAGTCCCACCGTTTCCTCTAAGGTCATCATTCCATGCCAAATCATCACATGTCCCATTCTGACCATTTCCGTGAGGGCTTAAATGTCAGATATGTTAGTTACTGCATGTTTGACCTTTACCATCCTATTAAATTTAATTTAATGAACATCTGAGATGGTCGGGTTTAAAACAAAGTTCCATTTGGTTTGTGATGATTTAGCATGGAATGATCCCCTACTAAGTCCTACCTCATACCTCCTGCCCTGCTATTTTACTGCTCAAGGTTACATCTACTGGTCTGGTAGTATAACTTAAATAGTTGTCCTTTTGAGACAACTGTGTCATTTAGTAGCATAATAAATAAATGGGATGTCTGTATCATTTGTACATTTAAATAAAAACTTTAAACCATTTAGTTTGTGAAACTTACCTGCTGCAATAGTCCTGCTATTTCCACCACCCCTGTTATCTTCTCGAATCTCGAATACCTAGGACACTGGAACACAAACACATTCCCTTAAGTTCAGTATAAGCAGCACCATGAAGGTGAAAGGCAAACCGTTTGAAGGCAGTCAGTGCACACATGGTCATGCAATATATCAGGAACGCACAGACCACGCATGAGTGCAAATAGCACCTTGGAGGATTGCCTCCTACCAGGGTTTCACTACCTGGATAGGTGTCAAAAATGTCTCAAGCTGCTGTGTTTATTAACTTATAAGAAAGAATGTTATAAAATTATTCCAGTCATTTCCATAATGTAAACAGTGCACTTTAAACATAATTACCATTGGATTTTCTCCTAATTAGCAGTTAGTTACAAACCATTATTTTTATTTTTTAAGTTAAATCTGTTTTGTTTTGGTTGTTTTGTTATGCAGCTTGCCAACCAGGCTGCTTGCTTGCTTACCAATCCTATACTTGTAGTACTGGTGGTGGCAATAGTGGTGATACTGAGTCTGCTGCTAATATACAGTACATGCAGACACAGGAAAATGAAGGCCTACATTGGTACTCCGAGTCTCCTATACTCCCACCACCAAAATGTTTTTTCTTTCCACCCTCTGATGGCACCTACGTCATGACAAGGAGATTTTGCTGCTAATATATCCAGTCCACCAAAATATTCATGTAATCTCCAGGCCACAGTGTTGGCAACATGGCACTTGTAAGTTGGCATTCTGGAAAGCCATCACCCATGACAAGGAAGGAAAGACTAACTGCTTTGCCGTGAGTCAGAAATAGGTGAGTAAGTGCTCAACTGCCCACTTACTCCCCCATCCATCATTGATTTCCATTAATTTATGTACAGTAATATTTGAATATTTACCTGTGCCTGACGCCAGTGGTGGCCCTGTGAACCTTGGAGACTGTATTCACTGAGTCCCAGACTCGTTCCCAGGCTGCTCTCTTCGGAGAGGTTGAGACATTTAGGCTGAAGAGTCTCGCTTTATCTCTGTTCACTGCAGCAACCAATGCAGAATTCTCCTCTGGGGTAAATACGGGCCCACTTGATCTTCTCTGTCTCTTGGTTCGCTGGCGCTGCTGCTGCTGCACGTCGGCGTCAGCAATCTCTTCTGATGTAGGGAGGGGACACATGCCTCCTTTTTTGGCCATGCTCCCGCTCCACTCCACCTCTATGGGCACGCTTTCTTCCATGCCTTGGCTCCACACCACGCCTCCGTTCAGCTCCACTCCTCCTCTCCCCTCCACTCCTCCCCTCCACGCCTCCTCTTCCCTCCACTCCTCTCCCCTCCACACCTCCTCTCCCCTCCACGCCCCTCCTCCCCTACACTCCTCCTCTCCCCTCCACGCCTCTCCTCCCCTACACTCCTCCTCTCCCCTCCACCCCTCCACTCCACCTCTCCCCTCCACGCCTCTCCTCCCCTACACTCCTCCTCTCCCCTGAGTCCCCTCCTCCACTCTTCCACTCCCCTCCACTCCTCCGCTCCCCTCTACTCCTCTGCTCCCCTCCACTCTCACTCACACCAACAACTCTCATACCAACACCAACATTCTCACTCACAAGACTCACACGTCCATTCTCACTCCCAGACATTCTAATTTCACCATTAGCACCAAAACACACAAAAACAACCACAAAACCAACAATACCACTCTCTGCTCTGCTCTCTGCTCCTCCCTTACCACACCACTGTACTCCCTCTCAAAATGGCGTAAAGGGTGGAGGCTATAGCCGCATGTGAAAAACGAAAGTAAAATACGAGATTTCAAATCGTTGCGAATAACCGTGATGTATTTAGAAAAGTATGAATCTATTCAAAGCACGTTAGATAGCACCATTTTGAGAGAGACACGTAAAATTACAAATCAACGAACAAAAAAAAAGTTAAGAATGTACGAATCCATTCGAAGCACGTTAGGCAGCGCCATTTTGAGACACGTAAAATTACGAATCAGTGAACAAAAAAAGATACGAATGTACCAACCCATTTGAAGTATGTTAGGCAGCGCCATTGTGAGAGAGACATCAAATTCCAAATCAACAAACAAAAAAAAAAAGTTACGAATGTACGAATCCATTTGAAACACATTAGGAAGTGCCATTGTGAGAGAGACACAGAAAATTACGAATCAATGGGAAAAAAAAAGGTACGAAAGTAGGAGTAGTGTCCAGAATCAACGAAATTCAATGCACTCTACCGAAAGTACGAATTCTGAATCAACTAAAAATAAGGCTTACAGAAATACAAATCATTCCTGATTCAACGAAAACTGTCACTTGCGAAAATACGAATTAGTCCGAACACGAAAAATCACGTTTTGCGAAATTACGAATGATTACTAATCAACAGCACTGAAAAGAATTTAAACTAAACTAAACAAATTTTTCCATTGTGCACAAGTCTATCCCAGACCAAAAAGGACAGGTTTAGCCAAAATAACTAGAGCTGTATATAACCTCTCTTGTAAAACAGGGTCACATGCTCATATACAGCAAGGTGACAACTACATACATACTATAGCACACACCTAACTATCTGGCATTGTGGGTGTAAAGTTATCACAATAGGACAGAGATACTCTGTCTGTCACTAGGATTTAGATATTCACTCAACCACTGCAATTAAACTATTAGATCATAGGAATATTTACATAATAGTCTCTCCTGGCTTGGGGTTTAGCAGCATGGACCAGACACATGGCTGAGACTTTCTCTCTCTCTACTTCCTCCTTCTGGGGTTTCAAAGCCAACCACTCAGGGACACGAACTGGATACATAATATAAATACAGGCATTTACAAATTCAGACAGTAGAGGGCAGCAGAGCCGTAGATTTTTTTCACTTGCTATATTTTTTTCCCATGAAAAAGAAGTTACACTTTAAGTAAAAAAAAAGATATCAAGATATGTCAGGAATACATTAATGCAGACAGGTACAGTTATTGGGGCAAGGCAGTTGACAGTTCTTGCCATTTTGTGGCAAGCATGTATACCTCAGAGTTTTCCCACCTACAGTGGGAGCAGATCAACAATCACCCGCACTCCTTCTCTGCTGCTTCTTCTAGTCCCAGCACCTTCTCTTTTCAGTGACTGCCCCAGCACCCAGCTCTATTCTGAGCATCCTACTTATACATAGAGTGGGCCAGAAACATATACTGCACCGTGCATGAGCCACATGCAGTGTACACAAAAAAACAAGAAAAAAGAAAGTTTTCTTTGGCAGTAGAGACATGTAACTTATTTTCTGCTTCAAAAGCTCTACTTCCTAGCAATTTTGTAAATGGTTTAGTTCTCTTTTTAAAGAATAAATGTACGATAACCATGGTCAGACAACTGTAGAAATGAGAGAAAACGGCAATAATCAGTAAAGTGAATAAGAAAATATGTGTTGTCAATCCTAAAACACATTATACTTAATTATAATTTACTTATTCAAAAGTACATTTATCATCATATGCTGTATTGAAAGCAATTGCTCCATTGAAGCTAACGGTTCTATTTTTGCTTCACTAGGTCTGTTCTAAGCAAGCAAAACTTCCTTGAAAAAACATAAAAATTCAGAAAGCATCATTAATAGTGAATCATGTTTAAAGCATTTCAGTACAATGTGGAGGAAGAATTTGCTTTGATCTTTTTTGTAAAGTTTTTAACAGGTTTATAATTATTAAATGGGTGAGACTAAGGAATCATCTTTTTTTAACTCCCATTTCTAGTCAGTAGAGCACAATCACAAATCAGGTGACTCGAAGCTGCATTAAAGGATGCATGTAGTCATCTTAATGTAAATAATTTTATCAGTGGGTGTTAATTTTTTTTTTTAATTTCCTATTTTCATTTTTTAATTCATCTTTACCCATTGCATACAAATGAAGTGCATCACACACTTTAGTCTCTCCTTATAACGTAAGTGAGCCTAGAAAAATAATCACCCTAGAGCCCTCTGTCTTCTTTGTAAAACTGTAAAATGAAACTGAAGAAATAAAACAGAAGTAAATTCCATTTGGGAGTGTTCTCACACCATAACACTGCGATTCTCGCTGCTTCGACTCTAGCCCTGGTTTACTCCCGGACATCAGCTCTACCAAGCCAGCTTGCTGATAAAACTACCGTCCCTGCACTGCACCACGCTAACCAATTGCTACAGACTGCTGCCGCCACTGCCACGTGGCTCATCAGTCGCCATTCTCCCCTCAGCTGATCTCCAAAGTCTCTTGCTGTCTCCAACTTGCAGCTGACCTGCTGCCATCCACAGCACCCTCCCAGTCAAACAGATGTCCTCTCCCAGTGCCTCCTACAGACTGATCGTAGAGACCCAGCCGTGAACCTGTCAAGCTCTGCAAATTTTCCACAAGGATACATGTTTTTACAATTTCACCAAATGTGAGTGCCACCTTTTATTTATCTCTGGCTTCAATTGTTTTTAGACTAATTGCACTTAGATGATGGTACTTCCCACTCCCCATTGTATACACAGATCCTAAGGTTTCCAAGGTTTCTTGGGACAGCTGTGTTGGAAGAGCAACAGCATGTATCTTAAAGTACTGTGAACTATATACTATGCATATGCATTATACCCATCTATACCAGTAGGTGGCACTGCAGTATTATAGTGTGTTATCTATGGTTAGGTAATCAGAGGAAGTACCATCCTTATTGGGTTATATGCACTTGCTTGTGTTCTCTTCCTGTTCTATGATAAAAGGCATGTGATGTATTTCTCCATGAAAGTAAAGCTGTATTGCTGTATACAAGAAGCTTCCATCGCATAATTCAATACCGTGCTAATAGGTTATGAGCCCAGGCACAGCCAGCAAACCCAGCAGCACCCAGGCACTGTAAAAAAGAGAATTCTGCAAGACAGTGAGTACAGTGAGTCTGTGAATACTGTATGCAAGCAGCTGAAAGTGGTAAGTGGTTCAGTAGTGAAGTTTGCAATAACAAAACTGAACAATGCCAATTACCAGCTGTGGAAGTTCAAGCTGGAAATGCTTTTTTAGCATGGATGACTTGTGGCAAGTGCTAAATACAGGATAGACAACCAAAAGCGATTATAAGCTTGCTAGTAGAAGATGACCAGCTTATCCACATAAAAACAGAGAAAATGGCCAAAGGTATGTGGACTACAGTTAGAAACACACACAGGGAACACAGTTAACCCCTTGATCGCCCCTAGTGTTAACACCTTCCTTGCCAGTGACATTTTTACAGTAATCAGTGTATTTTTATAAAACTGATCGCTGTATAAATGCCAATGGTCCCAAAATGTGTCAAAAGTGTCCGATGTGTCTGCCATAATGTCGCAGTCCTCATAAAAATCACAGATTGCCGCCATTACTAGTAAAAAAAAAATAATAATAAAAATGCTATAAATCTATCCCCTATCTTGTAGAGGCTATAACTTTTGCACAAACTAATCAATATACGCTTATTGTGATTTTTATTTACCAAAAATATGTAGAAGAATACATATCGGCCTAAACTGAGAAAAAATTTGCTTTTTTAAAAAAAATTAATCGGATATTTATTACAGCAAAAAGTACAAAATATTGTGGTTTTTTTCAAAACTGTTGCTCTTTTTTTGTCTATAGCGCAAAAAATAAAAACAGAGATGATCAAATACCACCAAAAGAAAGCTCTATTTGTGGGAAAAAAAGGACGTCAATTTTGTTTGGATGCAGCATCGCGCGACCGTGCAATTGTCAGTTAAAGCGATGCAGTGCTGAATCGTAAAAAATGGTCTGGTCATTCAGCAGCCAAATCTTCCGGGGGTTAAGTGGTTAAGTCTCAACAGTAAGCTGTTTTTGCTAAGAAAGCTTTACAAGATGAGACTAGAAGAAGGCCAGCATATGTGTAACCACATGAAAGCTATGCTAGAGATCATAGTGTAGCTACGTGCCATCGGAGAGGGCATCAAAGATAACCATACTGTTGCCCTGCTCCTCTGCAGCCTTCCAGAGACATATACTGCTAGTATTAACGCTTTAGACACATCATGGAGTGGCACCTTTAAAGTGACACAGAGCTGCTAGCCATGCGGCTGGTGCATAGACTCAGGTGCGACAAGCCACATGACTAGCGATGAGACCTTCTTCACAAACATTGATTACAGTGCAAAAGACAACGCAAATGGGAAAAGCATCACTTCAGAAGGTAAAGGCCAGGGCTGCCTGCATTACACCACAAGACGAGTATAGTATTCTTGTAAAGAAAGTGTTGTATGTTCTAGAACTAGAAGACAGCCTTCTATCAGTGAAAAGTCTTGCAAACAACAGTCTCACAATTAAGTTCCAGGGTGATGAATGCACAATTCACAATAATAAGCAATTTCTTGCAAAAGGGAAACTGGATGATCACCTATACAAGTCCATCACCACAGACCAGCAAGCTAATATAGTCTCGAATGACATACACAACAAATGTACTCACTTATGGCACAGGTGGCTGGGGCACAGAAGTCCAGAAGCTATACAGGACATTATAAAGAGAGGCTTATCAGAAGATTTGACAATAGCGCCTTGCAAAGTGCTTATGAAATGAAAGTGCTGCATTGAAGCAAAAACCACACGTGCTCCCCTTCCACAGGCTTCACAAAGAAAAAACACCCACCCCCTGCAGCTCATACACAGTAACGTATGAGGTCCAATGAAAACTCCTACATCAGGCAGGAACAAATATTTACTGATGTTCATTGATGATTATTTCAGGTACACAACTGCTTATCTGATGAAACACAAGAATGAAACAACAGAGAAACTTCAAGAGTGGCCTCATACCTGAAGAGACAAGAAATAGTACCTCAGACAACCACACCATACACTCCTGAACAAAACGGTGTTGCAGAAAGGAAAAATTGCGCTCTTATAGAAATGGCCAAATGCATGTTGTCGGATGCCAACCTACCTTACAAGTACTGAGGAGAAGCAGTCATGACTGCAACCTATCTACAGAACAGACTACCCTCAAGAGCTATTAAAAGTACTCCATGTGAAATGTGGCATGGATCAAAGCCTAACATAGGGCACATCAGAGTGTTTGGATGTAAAGCATATGCCTATATTCCAAGTGAAAAGCGATCCAAGCTGGAGAACAGAGCCATAGAGGGCATTCTAGTAGGCTACAGTGAGCAAAGTAAGGGTTACAGAATCCTACACCCAATGACTGACAAAGTGACAATAAATCATACTGTTTGTTTTGATGAGAGACCATCATCAGAAACACTGAACCTGTGCAAGAGTCAGAACAAGACGTGGAACTCACATTGCCTAAATAAAGTTCCACACCAGATCCTGCTGAACTGCCTGAAGCCAGAAGATCCACTCGGACTACAAAGGGGATACCACCCCGCAAGCTATAATACACTGTGAAAACACACAGCGTACTTGACCAACATCCTGGGAAGACATAGAAAAACTGCCAAAACGTGAAGCCAATAAATGGTAATAGGCAGCAGAAGAAGAATTAAAGTCACTTCAAGAAAATAAAACCTGAATATTTAGAGCTCCCCCCTAACCACAAAACTATAGGAAGTAAGTGGACTTTCAAAGTAAAATTTAGACGCAGAAGGGAATAGCCACAAATATAAAGCCAGACTAGTTGCCAAGGGTTGCTCCCAGAAATTCGGTAAAGATTACGATGAAACATTTGCTCCCATCATAAGACACTCCACCATCAGAGTGCTTCTTAGCGTTGCAGCCAGGAAGGGCATGCAAGTGAAACATCTAGATGTTAAAACTGCTTTCCTATATGGAGACATTAAGGAAGACCTCTACATGGAGCAACCACCAGGGTTTGAGCAAGGAGACAACCTTGTGTGTAAACTTCAGATGCGCATCTACGGTCTTAGGCCATGTTCACACCTATGCAAATTAGAGCATAAAGAGCAATGAAGCAAAAAACTTGCTGCCCAACAATGATATGCATTGCAGAGCTATCAGTAAGCTGCTATATGTTGCCACTGTAACAAAACCAGACATAGCACAGCATCGGTTATACTATGCAGGAAAGTCTCAGCTCCCTGTCAGCATGACTGGAACGCAGTAAAAAGAGTGATACAGCACCTCAAAGGAACAATTTAAATGAAGTTACGGTTACCAGCAACATCAGATCCAACACTAGTTGGATATGTGGATGCTGATTGGGCCAGGGACTGCACAGACCGCAAATCCACAAGTGAATTCCCCTTCCAGTATGGGGAAATAACCATAAGTTGGTCTAGTCAAAAGCAAGTAACTGGCGCTCTATCTTCAACTGAAGCAGAGTACATTGCAGCAGCACACGCATGTCAAGAAGCAATATGGATTTGTCAACTTTTTGTGGACATTGGAATAGACATGTCAAAAAAAATTTCCATTTTTGAAGACAATCAGGGATGTATAAAGCTTTCACAATCAGAAAGAGTCAATCCCAGGACCAAACACATCAACGACAAGTATCACCTACTGACAATCAAGAGCAAGGTGTTATTGACATTCAATACTGCCCGTCAGAGGAGATGACTGCTAATGCATTTACCAAGCCTTTGTTAAAGGAACGTCATAATTATTTCCAGATAAAGCTGAATATAGTTTGAAAAAGCACATGCTGTTGAGAAGGGGTGTTGTAAGAGCAACAGCATGTAATGGAAAGTACTGTGAACAATATACTATATATATACATTACACCTACCTGTACCAGTAGGTGGCACTGCAGTATTATAGGGTGTTATCTATGGTAAGGTAATCAGAGGAAGTACCATCCTTATTGTGTTATATGCACTTGCTTGTGTTCTCTTCCTGTTCTATGATAAAAGGCATGTAATGTATTTCTCCATGAAAATAAAGCCATATTGCTGTATACAAGAAGCTCCCAGCGCATAATTTAATACTGTGCTAATAAGCTGCAGCCTGAATCTTAGTGTTTTTATGATACTGTCTCCCAACACATTGTTGTTGATTTTGAATACATTTCTTCTCCCAATAAACAAGTCTATCCCCCCCCCCCCCTCAAAATCTCTATTTTGCGTTATAATTTACTTATTTTTTTTAGACTCTAGTCACTATAACTCATTTTTAAAGTGTTACTAAAGCCGCAACTGTAAAAGATTCTCCCTTGACATCTATGCCAGCCCCTCATCAAGCATACAGGTCTCGAATGTCGGAGTCCCAAGCCTTTATTTTCTTTTTTGAGTGGGGTCCCCCATTAACCCATTTACATCTATACCAGACCCTTATCTAGTATAAGAGTCTTGCATAGATGAACGGAAAGTCCAGTCCCTTTAGTTACAAACAGAAATAAGCAGCCAAAGCTGTAATGTACCTGCAATTTAAAAATTCCCCTGTGCTATTTATTGGACAATCTTTTGTCTATTAGCCTAGAAAATGGCCATTGCTGTTTTTTATTTAGCTCCAATTGACTTCATTGGCGCATCCCTAATTATCTTATTAAATAGAAAGGTTTTTGGCTTAACCACTAGAAGGAGATCTGTATTTGACTTAGGGATCATTTAACCTCCTCGCTTAACAATTGTTAAGATCACAAAATCAACCACACAGGAAAGTAGCCCAAAGTACATGTAAGTAAGTAAGTAAGTAAGTAAGTAAATAGGGAATAGTAAAGCACAACCTATATGTAGCACAACAAAGCAAAGGCTTCATATGCTATGAGCACATATGGCTACTAATTATTCATGACACATAAAAATAAGGCTTCTAAAACATTAAGACTTTTAAATAGCAACATTTATAACAAGCTAAACTCTTTTACACATACAGTATATTACAAATCATTTGAAAAGACTATATATCCACTTTAAAAGTATTTTTTCCGTATGGTAAGACATTATTTTATTAACGGCTACTGTTACAGCCACTTATATATACAGATTTTTTCTGAGTTGGTAAAAATGAAAAAAAAATAATATAACATTAAAACAGATGTTTGCAAATGACTGAACGTTGCAATTTTTTCTTCTATGTTGATTCTCTCCTTAATACACTTCATCTAAAAGCTTTAGGAAAAAAATATTCTAAAAATATGTTTTATTGTAAGCATGGTAAAGCAAAATCTTAAAATCTGCTTCAACAATTGTTTCTATATATTCATCTTTCTAGACCTGACTCCTGTGGCTTTTTCACATGTCTATCCATTGTACTGAATCTATTTTTAGTGGGCTTGGAGCATGAATTGAATGTATGACTAAGGAAAGGTGCACTGGAAATAAATGATTGTTGTGTTCTGTATACAAGCTCTCGGGATATGGTGTGTGCATGTGCTATGTGGGCAGCACTTTTGTACAAAATCTTGTCAGCGCAAATTCATTTGTTTTTCATTTATAGATGGCCTTAAAGTGAACTTGTGACCAGGTTATGGACATTTAAGCATTTACATATTCTTAACAAGCAATAAATGAGCCTTATGAATAACCCCCTCCCACTGTCATCTGTAGCTGTAGGCACTGTTCATCTTAAAAGTACACAGCAGAAGAACCGATGTAGAAACATTGGACTGAAAGCATCTGTTTTTGCAATAGCCACTAGTCCATGCTTTACACCTACATCAATTACCTATAAAGTACCTTATATAGACTATGATAACTAAAATAGTGCAGCGCCATCCCCTATCCAATATCGGAATGGTGGGTAGTCGTGGTGCTGCACTATTTTGGTTATTCTATTTGTAAGTGGAGTGAAAACATTTTTTGTAGTGCCAGCTTGCCTATTAGGGTATCACTTTTGGTTATGCAGATTTTATTGAGTTTATTATTACTTTCTATAAATGAACCTCAACTATTGAAGGGTAAGCTACCACACAACTAAAGTTTGTTTTGGGTTTACATCCACTTTAATAACTCTGCTGTAATCTTTCATGACATCTAAACATGCACCAGAGGTCCAACAAACCATCTAAGGTGCCAAACTATATCCAAAAATGAAAGGTGGAAAAATAATTTCTCACATAGTTACATATAGTTACATAGTTAGTCTGGCTGAAAAAAAAACATCTAGTTCTACCAATAGAAAGAGAAAAAAAAAAAAAAAAAATATATATATATATATATATATATATATATATATATATATATATATATATATATATATATATATATATATATATATATATATATACAATCCTGTACCCACAGTTGATCCAAAGGAAGGTGACCCACCCCCCCAATAAAGCATTAAAGCATGGTCCAATTTGCTCCAGCAGGGGAAACAATTCCTTCCTGATCCCCCAAAGGCAATTCAATATTCTCTGGATCAACTTTACCTATAAATATTTGTATCCAGTTATATTATGTGTATCTATGAAAGAATCCAGACCTTTCTTAAAACAATCTACTGAGCTGGCCAGAACCACCTCTTGAGGGAGTCTATTCCACATTTTTACAGCTCTTACTGTGAAGAAGCCTTTCCATATTTGGAGGTGAAATCTCTTTTCCTCTAGACGTAAAGAGTGCCCACTTAAAGTGAATAACTCAACACCAAGTTCACTATATGGGCCACTTATGTATTTATACATGTTGATCAATACCCCCTTAATCTCCTCTTCTCAAGAGAGAATAAATTCAGTTCAGCTAATCTTTTCTCATAGCTGAGCTCCTCCATGCCACTTACCAGTTTGGTTGCCCTTCTCTGCACTTTCTCTAGTTCCCCGATATCCTTTTTGTGAACTGGTACCCAAAACTGAACTGCATATTCCAGATGAGGTCTTACTAATGACTTGTACAGGGGCAAAATGACATCTCTCTCTCTGGAGTCCATACCTCTCTTAATACAAGAAAGAACTTTGCTTGCATGGAAACTGCAGCTTGGCATTGCATGCTATTATTAAGCTTATGATGTACGAGAACACCCAGAACCTTCTCCACCATTGACTGCCCCAGTTGTTCTCCCCCTAGTATGTATGATGCATGCATGTTTATAGCCCCCAAGTTTCTCCAAGGACAAAATCACAATGTGGGAACCTACCACAATTTTCAGCCTATTGTGACTATTAGACCCCTTTCACACTGAGGCGCTTTTCAGGTGTTTTAACGCTAAAAATAGCGCCTGAAAAGCCTCTCATGCCCGAGTGCTTTCACACTGGGGCGGCGCGCTTGTGGAATGGGAAAAAAAGTCCCGCAAGCAGTATATTTGGGGAGGTTTAAGAGTGGTGTATACACCGCTCCCATAACAACCTGGCCATTGAAATGAATGGATAGTGCAACACGGGCGCTTTTAACCCTTTGTTCTGCTGCTAGCGGGGGTTAATAGTGCCCCGTTAGCGGCCGAAAAGCACCACCAAAACTAGCAGCACTTTACCACTAACGTGGCACGGCCCCAGTGTGAAAGGGGTCTTACTAATGGGAGAGAACGTGTGGCATAATTATTGCAGGTGATGCATAAAAGTTGAAGCCTTGCTTGTAATTACTGATCCATTTAACCTATGGCCACACTGGCAGTTAAATCTCTTTGTCGTTCGTTTTATTGGCAGCATGTTGAATCCAGTGATGCTCATGAAATACCATTGTAAAGGACAGCAAGGAGTAAGTGTAATGTGCTAAGTACATTTACTCTACCTTTGTCCTTTCCCAGATACAGCTCCCTGAATACTGTACAAATAGTCCCTTATTTTTAAGCTTCCACTCCATGTGCAGCATGGAGGAAAGTGTATTTAAGTGCACTTACCTCCTAGTATAAACCCCAGTCCCGATTAAACAATTAAAATCCCTTGTTTGGCCCAAGCCTTATGATCAGCCTAAATGTGCCCAGAGAAAAATACTATTGGTTATGTTAACCTTGAGCTTACAATGTGCAAACTACTGTGTGAGGATATTGCATTTTTCAATATCTGGATGCATAATCGTTCAAATGACATCAGCTGTCAAAAATATTACATGTAATTACTCAAGCTGCCACTTGATGTCTCTGTGAGCTGTTAAGTTTCCATGTAAAGCATATACATTTACTTACATAATACACATTTTGTAATCGTTATGTGCTTCCAATCTTTTCACAAAATAAAGACTTTTTCACAATATACATTGGTGTGATAGAGAAAGTATAACAAGTTTTAACTCACCAGATCATTTTTTAATGGAAATAATACAGTAGATTGCAATTGGTCATATCCCTCACGTTTATCGCATGCAATATTTGTGTGTTACATAAAATATCACATGTGATATTTGAAATGTCACTACACTTAAAGTGGTTGTAAAACCACTTGTTAATTTTCAGCCAATCCCCTGTTTTCCATAATGCTATGTCTCCACTGTAAATCAGGGATGTGCAGTGAGGTCAGTGACTGGTGAGGCACTGTTGTAAATGGCGTTCAAATGACACATGTGAGGTATCGCCGCGAACGTTAGAGCAAGTGAAATAATTCTCGTGCTAGATCTCCTCTGTAACTCTAAACAGGTAACCTGTAAAAATGTTTGATGCCATACCACAAGTGTGCACAATTTTAAAGCATGGCATGTTAGGTATCTATTTACTCAGCGTAATATCATCTTTCACATTATACAACAAAATCAGGCTAACTTTTTTTATTCATGAAACAGTTTTTTTTCCCAAAAAGACGCGTTTGAAAAAATTGCTGCGCAAATACCGTGTGACATAAAAAGTTGCAATGACCGCCATTTTATTCCCTATGGTGTCTGCTAAAAAATATATATAATGTTCGGGGGTTCTGAGTAATTTTCTAACAATTTTTTTACATGTAGGAGAGAAGTGTCGGAATTGGCCCGGGTGGCAAGGGGTTAATTACCATAAGTAAGTAATATACAAATAATTATTATATATCGATCCTCTCAGTCTGCTGCAAACAGAGTGTGTCAGCTTGTATTTGAACTGGCCACACAGTATGTAGCTTCTGACAGGCTGCGCAAGGAGTGCTATATCTCCAAAACCAGGTGCCAAGAGCCCCAAATTGTGACCAGTGGTGGGTTAGGACTTTGGCTACAAGCTACAACCCTCGCTCTGCCTCACCTGCCTCCCCTGACTGCACGTTTCTGCTGTAAATGCTTTATTAAAAAAATGCAGTCTATACCTTATTTCCTAGTGGCACTCGGTGCTCACCTGACCGGCTGCCTCTCTCCTCTCTCAATTTGACAGCAACAGTGGGAAGGGCTGAGATTCCCCCGCTGACGTCAGTCGGGAGGAGAGGAGGAAAGTTGGAGAGAGGCTGTCCGGTCACGTAAGTTAGGAAATAAGGTATACACGGCATTTTTTTAATAAAGCAGATACAGTGGAGACATAGCATTATGGAAGACGGGATTGCCTGAAAATTAACAGCAGGTAGGGAGGGGAGGCACTGACAAAGCTGACAGGCGGGGGGGTGGAGGGGCAGAGGAGGACAGAGGCCATGGATGACGGTCGCACGTAAAGTGACCATGGTGTCAGGGCTCAGCAGCCATGATAAACAATGGTCAGTTTACAGGGGGAGGACAGAACCAGGCAGAATCAGCCAGGTATTTCAGGTGATACAGGGGGCCAAATTACACAGCACTGTGCTGTTATTCATACTTTAAGGGAACAGGATCCATTTTTTTTTTTTTTTTAGGGTAACAAATGTTTTAAATACTGCATTTGTGAAAATGTGATATTACCCTAAAGTCAATTCACAAAGAAAAAAAAATACATTTGTTAATTATCTCATGGTCTAGCCACTTGGTATTTAACAAATGTAAATAATTGTAATTGAAACATTTAGCAGCAGTATTACTACTGCACCAGGGACATAACTGACCTTTAGGACCGGCACCCATCAGATTGTGTAACGGAAGTGATGTTCCGACCAAAAAATACTGTGCATGTGCTATGCGTTCCAACATGGATTCCATGGCGCTATGCGTTCCAAACACGTCATGATCTGACGGGTAGCGGTAATCTGATAGAACACCCATGCGCACATCTTACTACACCCAGCTATGTCTTGCATTTCAGAGTAATTTTAGCAGTAAAGTGATCGTATATAAATAAATATAGTATATTGATATCTGTGATGCTGTTTGGATGATTAATTTTGAAAGCCTAAACGTTTAGCGCTGAGCAGGGGTGTACCAACATGGCCTCCACCACATTCCTACTGCTGCCATCCAGCTTCTTTCAAAATGTAACATCAAAACAGCATCACAGATGTCAATATACTATATTTATT
The DNA here is from genome assembly GCF_042186555.1 of Aquarana catesbeiana. Lineage (NCBI taxonomy): Eukaryota > Metazoa > Chordata > Amphibia > Anura > Ranidae > Aquarana > Aquarana catesbeiana. Next base: position 597,368,932 of record NC_133324.1, read on the forward strand.
TATATATGCTCACTTTATTGCTAAAATTACTCTGAAATGTAAGATGTAGCTGGGTGTAGTAAGATGTCCGCATGGGTGTTCTATCAGATTACCGTTACGCATAGCGCCGTGGAATGCATTTTGAAACACATAGCGCATGCGCAGTAAGTATTTTTTAGTCGGAACGTCACCTCCGTTACACAATCTGATGGGTAGGGGTAATCTGATAGAACACCGGTTCACACCGAAACGCAGTGTGGAAAATGCATTTCGTGCATGTCTCCCACAGCACAGGTGAACGCACTACCCTTGCTATCTGGATGGGGGTGTCAGTGCATTGCACAACATTGCAGGACACAAGTAAGCATTCGCTTGCTTCTTTGCTGCTATTTTTTATCAGCAAGTTTATTTGAGTAACAGGATCTTTTCACTAACAAGGTTCTAATATTTTTAAGTTTTGAAAGATAAACAGGAAGGGGTTATAAATGGTAAAGTATCACAATGTAATAATTGTAATAATTGATTTAATGGATCCTCAAATCCCAATTATCAAGATTTTTTTTAATACTTTAGAATACGTCTAGCACATATTTGATACATTAGGTTCTTTGTGATGTAATAAAGAAGCTATTTTAATTTTTTACCAGCTGATCAAAAAAACTGATGCATCTATGGCCAGCTTTAGGGATTCAATGGAAGCTGCATTTTTGGTGCGGTTTTCAAAACTGCACTAAAGATGCAGCATGCAGGAATTTTCAAAGCACACGGCACCCACGGTTGATTAAGTCTGCGTTCTTGTTGCCAAGCAAATATGAAGTGTGTGGTACATTTTTTCCAGTGCAATGTGTTTATGTAATGAGCTCAACATTGAAAACATTTGGGTTAGTTTACTAAAGGGAAATAGGCTCTTAACTTTGCAAGAAAAATTTTTAGCTTAGTAAAGAACGTGAAGTTCTACTGACTTCTATCATATGTATAATCACGTGCAAGCAAAAATACATCTTCTTTATTTTCCTTGTACATGATTGGGTACTCTTTCAAAGGGAATTTGCACCACATTCACTAAGCAGAGTGCTATATACTGTATTTCCATTGCAAAGGAAACAGCCTATTTGCCCTTATTAAATCATCATTGTATTTTCACTATGCCTCAATTGGGAAATGCATCAGGTGTGGACAAGCTCTTGTACTCCTTCACTGATCGGTTTTGTTGCAATGCCACACTCATATTAACATTATTTAATGAGAGCCAAATAAAATCAATACTTACCCTTTCTGACCCTGTAAGGCAAGCAAAGAAGGCCCAACAAAAGGTTAGAAGAAATATTGCAGGCTTAATTAAAGGGGTTGTAAACCCTTGTTTTCTTTTGTTTTGTTTTTTAAATAACAAACATATCATACTTACCTCCACTGTGCAGTTTGTTTTGCACAGAGTGACCCCGATCATCTTCTTCTGGGGTTCCCCAATGGCACTTGTGGCTCCTCCCCACATCAGATAACCCCTAGAAGAGCTCTCCCTGGGGGTTACCTTGCAAGCAGCTCCTGAGTCCAGCATTTGCGTCCATAGACACAGAATGCCGGACTCGGTCCTGCCCCCTGGTGCCCGCGTCATTGGATTTGATTGACAGCAGCAGGAGCCAATGGCTGTGCTGCCATCAATCTATCCAATCAAGAGGCGAGAACCCCGGCCAGAGAGGTAGAGCGCGTCTCCGGTGTGAGAACAAACGGGCTCAGGTGAGTAAAATGGGATGCATTAAGGTGAAAAAAACACGAGGATTTACAACCCCTTTAATAAGGAAGTGAAAACCGCAATGACTGCATGCAAAGTGCAGTAACCCATGGCAATTATTCAGATTACAACAACCTAGAATTTGATGGTTTACTGCAATTTGCAAACAACATTTTCACTAGTGTATTATATGCGCATATTAGTGTAGGAATACCTAATAAACAACAGATTTTAGCTGTACATTTGGAAGTAGAGACAATAAGGTACAGAGAATGGATTAGCATTTGTAAGCGGCTGAGTTTTTTTCTAAAGTGTCAGTAATGAACTAGTTCAACCAAGCAGAGTGAAACTAATTTAGACAGTGGGTAGTCATCCAAGACATTCGGGAGGCTGGTCAAAATTATCTTTAGAATACATAAAGCAGTGTTACATCATCACAGTTTTGAGTCTCCTAAATAAAACAGTAGCAACATTATACGAACACAATGAAAGCCATTCAATAAGGCATTCATGACATATTTCTGGCAGTGTGCATGTAGTTGAAAGTCTTGCGTCAATTCTTGAAAACCCTGCAACATTTTTATTGTTGGTACCAATGTATGCAACAATTTCAAGTAGTTCATATTTGTGTAATTTTTTTCTTTATTATTTTTCTATTATTTATTATTTTTCTATTATTGCAAGAAATTCATAAAGAAATAAGTGGAGGTAAAAAAGACCTCTTCCATGTTGAAGTAAATTGTTAATTGTGTTACATGTATCTTTATTGTGTCTCATCTCTGGAACTAATATTTAATAAGTTTCCATTACTCTCCCAACTTCTCCAAAAAAGCTTCTCTGTCTGTAAAACGTCGCCACTTCTCATGAGAGATGTTGTGACAGATTCATATACCCATTACTGACACGTACTGTACATGAATCGGTTGCGAGTTCTGCCGTTTGTCACACTAAAGAGAGCCACATTTCTAAAGAGTATTTGTAACACACTTTTTTATGAATTCCAGGGAAAGTGTATGGAACACTTATATATATTTATATAAATATATATGTATACATATACTGTATGTGTCCAGATATCCTTCAAATGGTTATGTAGATGCCGAAAACAAAAACCTAATGCGCTTAGTCCACCTAGTTTTAAAAATGCAGTACACAACAAATCTAAATACAGGATATACTGTACTATACTTTGCGCAAAATAAAACTGATTTATTGATTTCGTATTGATTATGCGTAAAGATTGTGCACCTATTGGTTATTGATTGTTATTTATTGGTTATGTAGATAACATTCTATTCCGTTTTTAAATTAGAGCATATATTGAAGGAGACAGAAAACGAAAACGATTCTTTTAATAGACTCCAATTTTACTGCAATTTATCCTGGCTGTTGTATCTCTTCTGTTAGTATTTTCTCTGTTTTAGCTCGTTACAGTGAATTAAAAACACCAGCAAGCACAGATGTCGGGTAAAAGCTAATAAACATTATATTGCTAATGTTCTCCCAGCGTACAGCCAATTGCTTCATTTACCATCTTTAATTAAATGTCTTTAATACACATATGGAAAAAATTGTTTTCATGCAAACTGTGGTCTTGCTTTGCTATTCTATAGAGAGCAGGGGTCTCCAAACTGTGGCCCCTGGGCCAGATGCGGCCCTTTGCTTGTCTTTATCTGGCCCTTGGGGCACTACTACTCCAACTGATACCAATGAGGGGGCATTGCTTTCTTTCACTGATGTTGAGGCACTTTGTGTTCCCACTGGCAACAGTCTCGCCTCCTAAAAGCCTGAAGGACAATAAACTGGCCCTTTGCTCAAAAAGTTTGAAGACCCCTGATATAGAGGTATAATCCAAATATGCTGTGTGCTATTAAATATAATTGGAGGAGCTTTAAAGAGTACTGGGAAATGATATTTCACAGCTTATAAAAATATTTTTTTTTTGTGCTAGCCCAATGTTTTGTGTCATCACCAAAAATGAGTATGAGTGAATTTTTTATCGCTAATATGTATTAGCAGTTGACATTTTACTCTTAAATTTCAATGTTAATATCAGCCTAACTCTAAACTTGACCTAATTTTTAAACCTCAAAGTTATCTTTAATTCTAATGTGTATAATATTTTGACAAAGGAAATTACATTATCTTGCAAATAATACTTTGTGTACATTTATTTAAAGGTTGACCCTCAGCTCATATGACAAATCCCAAATGTATTTATTGAAAAAAATTAAATGTATACTATATTGTAAGTACCTGTTTTGCTTGCATCTATCTAGCAAGGTTACTCTGTGGCATAAGCAAGGAAGCTGAGACTTCTGCAGTGTGTAAATGTGCTTTTACTATACAAAGATGCTGTACATACAAAACGATTACAATCTTAAGAATATAATACAAGACGGACAGATATCTATAACCAGGGCTTTTTTTCTCGGAGAATAGGTGCAGGAACTCCCCCATCTGAGTCACCTCTTGTCTCTGCCCTTACCCACCTCTGACCACCCTCCCTTGATTCCACCCCCTACCCACCTACCAGTACTGCCCCTTTTAGAGAATACAGAACCAAGTATCATTTTGTGGTGCTAAATCATTTGTATGGAACATGTTAATGATAAAAAGAAAAGCAGTAAAATAGATCCCCTGCAGCCATGAATAGAATCCCAGCAATAGATCCCCACACAACAATAGACTCCCCCAGCAACAATGGACTCCACCCCAACAACAATAGATTCCCTGCAACAGTGAACCACCCACAACAAAATATCACACCCAGTAACAAAATATCCACCCAAGCAACATTAGACCCCCCCAGCAGCAACAAAAGATCTTCCAGTAGCCAGCATTAATAGATCCTCCAGCAGCCAGTAAAAATAGAACTCTCCATCAACAGTAGATCCCTTCCAGCAACAATAGATTCTCCATCAGCAACAATAGACCCTCACACAAAATCAGATCCCCACCTGTGTCAATAGATCCCCCAGCAGCCAACATCAATAGACCCTCCAGCACACCCCACACCCCATGCTATTACATACATTCAGTGCTGGAGGTGCCGGAACTATGTTCCCCCCGCGTTCCCGGTGAAAAAAAGCCCTGTCTATAACAATCAAAATGCTTAGCAAATGAACAGCCTATGGTCTATAACAGTACAAATACACTTAAAGGTTACTTAACTTTTGGTAAACAAAAATAAGTGTAGCGCTAAAAAATTCCTTTTAAATGTTCAACATAGGGATAATATAGTCCAACAGATGGTGAAAACATCTAAGTGAAACTTAGAAGGAAGTCCTCCATGTTAGATTCTCGAAAATCCATATAAATTAAGTGACTTCTTGTGAGGAAAAAATCAATGAATATGTGACATCTGAGGTGAAGACAAAAGAAGCCCACCACCACCAACAATGAGAAGGCTTACCAGATCTAATGGACCCAAAAAGACATACGCCCCATTTGGTCAAAACAGGCTTGGGTGGTGAGTGGTAATAGGTAATCCGAAGGGGTAATAGAGATGGAAATCCAGGAATGAACCGTGGACTGGTGTGTCCCTCAGGATGATGTTAGGAATCGGATGGCAATGACATGAGGTGGGAAGGAAAAGAGGAAGGCCACATAGTGTAAATCCATAAAACAAATATCAAATTTATTAAAATAAGAGATACACTCACATGTAAATCTTTAAAAAACAGCGCTGTAAAAGTATGGCGATAGTGGGGTCCTGCTCGACGCATTTCTTCCTCTTAGACATCGTCTAAACTTAACTCTTGGTTACTGTATGTTCGTGATCTCCATTCAAAGCATGATGATGTGTGTCTCAGTCTATACTCACCCCTTTTTATTTGTACAAGTTTGTTGACAAAAGTTAATGGTTACAAACTTGTTTCCATAACAACTGACTAACAGTCATTCTTTCAGTTTGAGAGACCCTCTCCTACTTGTTTACTGTAGCTATAGAGACAATAGCCTATTCAAACTGTCAATTGAATACAACATTCGTATCTATGTACCCATTGTATGAAACAGCATTTGTTTGAGAAATCTACTCAAGCCAAAAAACCTGACAGTATCTCTATGAGCAACCACTATTGTGTAATGTTATGTCTGATTAATATAAAAAAAATCATATTTTAACAAACGCAACACAGTACCTAAATCTGTCTTTATATAAGTAATCCGTTGTAGAGTAGTACTCAGACTTGGGGAGAAAGGGTTAGTATTCAGAGCCAGTCAGGCTGCAGTGTATGCACATATGCTGACTAGAAATGTGTCAACAGGAGAAAAAAGTGAGAGTTCCAGTATTTCGATTTTCTTCTTTGTCCAATCACAAGCCTAGCTGTACTGCTAGCTATGCTGTAGAAAAATTTGGTTACGTACCTAGCTGTGCGACAATGTGTGTAATATTTTCTACATGAAAACCTCCTTGGAATAATCTGGGACCCTCTGACATACATAGAGCACGTTTTAATTACTAATTTACTTAGGTATGATGGTTTACTGTTTGTATATTTTTTTTACTTCCTACTTTACTTTTTTTACTTCCTACTTCCTGTGACCGGTCCAGTTTGACTGAAGTCTGCAAACTGTTTTCAGGCTTCATTTTTAAATACAATACAGTGTAGCTCCGGTGCACAGGGCTCCAGGCAGGTTCCAGGGCAAGCGGTGAAGGATAATCCCAGTGGGATGCCATACATCCACCGACAAGCTGCACGTGAGCCGCCCACTCACAGAGGAAATCCTCCGGTAATAAGGGAACCAACTAGACTCCACAGACACCTGATGCACGAGCTGGAACAGCTGAAGAGTGACTCTCAGGGTTGCTATGACAACGCGTTTCAGAGGGTGTGGCCTCCTTCTTCTGGTCTCACGTGCAGCTTGTTGGCAGCTGTATGCCATCCCACTGGGATTATCCATTACCGCTCGCCCTGGATCCTGCCTGGAGTCCTGTGCGCCGGAGCTACACTACAGCTTAATACAGACACTTCTGTCAAAAGAACAAAATGTGAGTCTTTAGTGTTTATTTGTTACTTTTTATCTCTATCAATCAAAACGGTGTTGAACTAGGGGACAGTGCACTCTGTCTCTTCCTTTGTATTTTTCAGCTGTCAGTTTTTCTCGCTGGTAGATGGAGCAGCATAGCATAGTGCACATCACACTAAGTTTACCCCTTCCTTGGTGACCTGTAGAGATTTTAAAGACTTCCTTGATGCCACAAGATCATATTAATATGTGGTGGAACTTTGACTATTTATTTTGGCTTTTATTTCAAAGACTACACGAACTCTAGCGCCAGTATGGAAGTTTTGATTTAACATAATGTAAGCCTTAGAAAAGATGGTAAGGCCTCAATTACACATTAGTAAACAGCTGGTGTAAGTACCATCATCCCGGAGTTGTATAGTAAAAGGGGATAAGGGGGTGGAGACGTGACGGCAGTTGCTGCTACTGTCTCTTCACGTCTGCGCCCCCAAAAATTGGAAGTTGGGACTATTACGGTACTGGATAATAATATACAGTTACAGACATCTAAAAAAATATATGTATACATTTTAATAATTGAAAATACAGAGTTACAAACAAACTGTCAACATACAATCATAAAATCAAAAAGAGTATACCACACTGAATACAACGACTGGAACCCGCAAATTATTTACGGGGGATGTATATAAAGCTTTTATCTCGACCGGTTTCGCGTTTGAAACCGCTTCTTCAGGAGAAACACATCTAAAAAATGATTTAGGGTAATTTTAATATATACATATGTATATTTTGGACAAATGCAGCAAACATAATTAATCACAAAGGGTAATTACACATCACAATAACTACAAGATAGAATTGAGGACAAGCTCACCCGCTCAAGCGGAATCAGTGGGACAGCAGGACCCAACACAATTCCCCCGCGGCGGACACGGGGGATTGTGAACAGACTCTAGTTTGATAAAAAATGGATAAAGATAATGTAATCATTGGGGTAATGACACTGTAATGTAAGGTGCAAGGGAGTGCAATTCCAATGAAAGGGAAGTGAACCCAGGGTGGTGACAAGGGGAGGGGGAAGGAAATTGGGGAATGGGTTGGGAAGAGAGGGGGAAGGGTGGTGGAGATAGGGATAGATGGGGATGGGGAGGGAGAGGGAAGGGGGAGGGGGGAAAGGGGGGGGAGAGGGGGGAGGGGAAGCAGGAGGGGAGGAAAGGGAAGCAGGGGAGGGAGAAAAAGGGGGACAGGAGGAGGAGGGAGGGGAGGGGAAGCACGGAGGGGGGGGGAGGGGGGGAAGGGGGGAGGAGGGGGAGGGAAGGAGGAGAGGAGAGGGGGAACAAGGGGGGGAGAGGACAGGAGGGGGGAGGCCAAAAAGGGGGGGTTTGGAAGGGGATGGAAAGGACAAGAGGGGTATTGTGGTGTGAAGAATAAGGAGGGGGGGAAAGGGGAGGGGGAGAAGTGGGGGAGAAAAGAGGGGAAGGGGAAAGGAAAGGAAGGGAGAGAGGAGGTAGAGGGGGGGAAGGAAACCACCGAAGGACACCAGACATGGAAGTGCTTAGGGATTGTAAAGTATTGAATTTATTGATGCAAAATATATAGAACACAGAAACTGACACTCACCGGGTATTACGTGAGCCACAATTATGCGCATGAGCTGTAATTGATGCAAGGTGCTATAGATGGACAGCATGAATAGAATGCATGGAGGAAAATCGGTGTTTGGTGATTAGACCTCAGATTTCAGGGTTACAGTGCTGCTGGGCACAGTGCAATATAGCCAATTCAGCTAAGGGTAGAAAGTAAATACATCATAATGAACCAATGTGATCAGTATAGATGGATCACAGCCCCAGAGGTCGGAAATGAAGAAAGAGTACTCTAAGGCAGCCTTTCTCAACCAGTGTGCCGCGGCACACTGGTGTGCCGTCAGAGGTTCTCAGGTGTGCCGCGGGATCAGGGGAGAGAAGGGCTGTCAGATGAGCCCGATCTCCCGATCCCCTGCCGAACTGTACATCGGCACTGTGAGAAGCTCCGTCAACCTCAGCAAAGTGAAAGTAAAGTGCAAGGGAGTGTGCTCTGCTCTCTGCTTCCCCCTACAGTGCAGTACCTGGCTGAATGAGGAAACTGGAAAGGTACTGTACTGTGCTAGAAGCTAGATTCGTTTTAAAAGGGCTTTATACATGTGTCTGTGTGTGTGTGTGCATGTGAGTGTCCGACTGTCTGTCTGTGTGTACGTCTGTATGTTTGTTTGTTCATGTGTGTGTGCGCATGTGTCTGTATGTGTGTGTGTGCATGTGAGTGTCTGTCTGTATGTGTGTCTGTATGTGTGTTTGTACATGTGTGTGTGTGCATGTGTCTGTATGTGTGTCTGTATGTGTGTGTGTGCATGTGTCTGTATGTGTGTCTGAGCCTATCCCCGAGACTATAGGTCTTCCTGGGGGGGTTTTTACATTTTTGTGAGTCTTGGGTAAGGAATAGAAGGTGGGGACGCGGGGAAATTTGGGGACCAGGAACTCCAGGGTGTCTTTGTCAATGAGGCCTGTGAGGTAGGCCTCAGTGCAAAGAACCTGGAGTTCCTGTGCAAAGGACGATACATGGGATTGGGTGATGGGTACGTACCAGTTCTTGTTATTGAGAATGGCCAGACACATCGATTGATATTGGTAGTGTGTCATGAGGACGATGTTCCCGCCCTTGTCAGACTGTTTTATGACGACATCCTTGCGTCTCTGCAAGGATTGAAGTGCTCGAGTTTGGCTGGAGTTGAGATTAGAGGGAAAATCAGGCCATTGTTGTTTTTTAAGGTCTCTGATGGTAGTTTGGAGAAAGGCCCAGATCTCCGAGCAGGTATTGAGATCAGGGAACCTGCGAGACCGTAATCGAAAGGGCTTAGATCGTGAGACTTGGTTGGGGGCAGCAGTCCCACCAGAAGAACTAGATGTGGGGGTGTGATGAGAGGGAGTCCCCGTAGGGGACACTCTCTGAGGGGTATCACCAAGGGATCGGGTGTCCTGGGACAAACCAGAATCACCCATATCCCCCTCATCAAAAAGGAGCATGAGGTCACGGAGCGCCCGAAACTCCTCCATAGTGAAGTGTCTGGTGCGCTCCGTGAGCTCACGCTCCAGATTGAGGTTCTCATATTTAGATATATCTATGACACTGACCTCAATCTGGAGCGTGAGCCTTTCCTTTCCCCTTCCCCTCTTTTCTCCCCCCCTTCTCCCCCTCCCCTTTCCCCCCCCTCCTTATTCTTCACACCACAATACCCCTCTTGTCCTTTCCATCCCCTTCCAAAACCCCCCCTTTTTGGCCTCCCCCTCCTGTCCTTTCCCCCCCTCCCCCCCTTGTTCACCCTCTCCTCTCCTCCTTTCCCCCCTCCCTCCTTCCCCCCCTCCTCCCCCCTTTCCCCCCCTCTTCCCCCCCTCCGCGCCCCCTCCCCTCCCTCCTCCTGTCCCCCTTTTTCTCCCTCCCCTGCTTCCCTCCCCTCCTCCTTCCCCTCCCCCCTCTCCCCCCCTCCCCCTCTTCCCCCCCTCCCCCTTCCCTCTCCCTCCCCATCCCTATCTCCACCACCCTTCCCCCTCTCTTCCCAACCCGTTCCCCAATTTCCTTCCCCCTCCCCTTGTCACCACCCTGGGTTCACTTCCCTTTCATTGGAATTGCACTCCCTTGCACCTTACATTACAGTGTCATTACCCCAATGATTACATTATCTTTATCCATTTTTTATCAAACTAGAGTCTGTTCACAATCCCGCCGTGGGGGGAATTGTGTTGGGTCCTGCTGTCCCACTGATTCCGCTTGAGCGGGTGAGCTTGTCCTCAATTCTATCTTGTAGTTATTGTGATGTGTAATTACCCTTTGTGATTAATTATGTTTCCTGCATTTGTCCAAAATATAGTACCCCCTTCCTTCCCAGACCAATTTTTAGTTTTCAGCGCTGTCTCACTTTAAATGACAATTGCGCGGTCGTGCGACATTATACCCATTGGTTTGCGCAAAAGTTATAGCGTCTATAAAATACGGGATAGATTTATGGCATTTTAAAAAAAAATTTTTTTTTTTTTTAATAGTAATAGCGGCGATCGCGATTTTTTTTTTCGTGACTGCGACATTATGGCGGACACATCGGACACTTTTGACACATTTTTGGGACCATTCACATTTATACAGCGATCAATGCTATAAAATTGCATTGATTACTGTGTAAATGTGACAGACACTGAAGGGGTTAACCACTAGGGGGCGGGGAGGGGTTAAATGTGTTTCCTAGGGAATGCTTCTAACTGTACGGGGAGGGGACGCACAAGGGGAGGAGACCGATCAGTGTTCCTCCGTTTTGGGAACACAGATCGGTCTCCTCTGAGCTGACAGGACGTGGATCTGTGTGTTTACACACACAGATCCACGGTCCAGCCCGGTTAACGGGCAATCGCGGGTGCCCGGCGGACATCGCAGCCGCCGGGCACACGCACCGGGTCCCGAGCAATGCGGCGGGCGCACGCACGCGCCCCCTAGGCGGCCGGGAACCCGAGGCCGTCATATGACGTCCACCCAGGATGGGAGATCCCATCTGTGGACGTCATTTGACAATAGGCCGGTGCTGAAGTGGTTAAATGACATTTTTTCCTTTAGAAATGTCATTTTGTTGCAGTACTTTTCTAAACATGGGAAAAATTTGCTACTTTACAGGCAGACTTCCTTCGAGGCACTTCATTTGTGGGCTTTTGTCCCGCCTTGCGGCACATTCCATCACGCCGAACAGAACAGGTTTGATTGACATCCGATAGATGTCACTCCCAGTTTTCTCTCTCCTATTGCGCCCAAGCAGTGGCAGTATGAGGAGCGGAATCCTCCACCGCTGCTGCTGCCCACAAGGAAACACAGCAGGAGGAGAGGACACCACAGCAAGGTAAGTGCCGGCCCGGACCTCCCGCAGAGAATGGGACACAGTGAGGCTGCATTTGATGGGACAGTGAGGCTGCATTTGATGGGACAGTGAGGCTGCATTTGATGGGACAGTGAGGCTGCATTTGATGGGACAGTGAGGCTGCATTTGATGGGACAGTAAGGCTGCATTTGATGGGACACAGACTGCATTTGATGGGACAGTGAGGCTGGATTTGATGGGACACAGGCTGCATTTGATGGGACACAGGTTGCATTTGATGGGACAGTGAGGCTGCATTTCATGGGACAGTGAGGCTGCATTTGATGGGACACAGGCTGCATTTGATGGGACAGTGAGGTTGCATTTGATGGGACAGTGAGGCTGCATTTGATGGGACACAGTGAGGCTGCATTTGATGGGACACAGTGAGGCTGCATTTGATTGGGCACAGTGAGGCTGCATTTGATGGGCACAGTGGCTGCATAAGATGGGCACAGTAGCTGTATTTGATGGGGCACAGTGGCAGCATTTGACGGCACAGTGGCAGCATTTGATGGCACAGTGGGAGCATTTGATATGGCACAGTGGCTGCGTTTGATGGGCACAGTGGCTGCGTTTGATAGGCCAGCCACCACTGATTACAGGACTATTATGTGAAAATACAGAGAAAAGAGACCAAAAATAAAAAAGGAAAACAAATACAGTTGCCTACTAGCATGGCTATTTTGGGGTTTAGATGCACTTCAAGCCTTTTTTTTTAATTTTTTTTTTTTTTTTTACATAAGCATCAAAAGTTTCCATTATATGGTTAATACCGTCATACCTTTTCTTGTCTTATGTACCACACCACTCAAATGGATTGATATTGTCAATCACTACTGTTAGCATTATTATTATAACTGACCTCCTATTTAGGTTTTAATAAACACAAGGAAGTCATCAATTTTGAAGCATGAATGTGTGTGCTTGTTAACATCCGTCTGTCATGTTTAGTCTGACATCCTTTGCTTATGTGCCAGAGGGATAATTGCAGCATGCAAAATGTTATCCGATAGCAAACTTGGCTGCGGAAGTATTTGTGTCAGTTAAAAAAAAAAAAAAAGAAAAGGATTTTAGAAAATATCACATTATAACAACTCTGGACATTTTTTTTTTACACTTTTTTGTTCTTGATACAAATATCGGGATGATAGCATTAATATTTTACTGACCATGCATAGTACATTCATAGTAACTTAGCCAGGAAAAGTATTTAAGACAAAATATCTATGTACTGTTTTGGTACATTCCTGATGAGTTTACATTTAAGAGAATAAAAGGTCATAAACCTAAAACATTAGCTGCCTTAAAAAAATAAAGCAATAAATAAAGTCGCTGCAAGGGCTGAACTCTACAGGTTGCATTGACATAGCTGTACTTGGGATGCAAGGAAAGATGGTACCCAAGCAATAAATAATGCCTCCAAATAGGAGGGTTGGATGATTTAAAACATAAAGTCCTACATATACTATTGCCTGAAAGAAAAGAATGTGCCCCCTAGTAACTAGCCATCTTCTCATATTTTTGTTCTGTACTAGCAACACAAGAGGGGAAGCAATTTACCTGTGAAGAATGTGCAATCCCTCAGACAATTTCATATAAGAGGTCCATCATTATTGTGCATTTTTTTATTTATTCCTTCATAGATTTAGTTATGTAATTTGGGGAATTTATAGGTGTTGGCGACACTCCAAATGATCATTTAACCATTTTGATGCAACCAGGGAGGTTTGTATCATATAAGTCAACCCACTTCTCTGTTTGATATTTTCAAATCTCTTTTCAGTGAGATTCAGAAAGCAGTTGGACTAAAGCCAGATTCTGCTGCTATCACAAATAGTTTAATTGTGAATGTGAGGATTTAAAATGTTTATAGCAGGATAGATAACTGTTATGAAAAAAAAGACGGGTACATTGCAACACTGAATATAAATGGCAACTGCCAGATACAAGGATTTATAGGTAGCTGCCTTTTAATCCTGCACAAAAGAGTAGACCATGTGCAAAATGAAGGACAGGTAGCCAGCTAATGCACAGTAATGAGTTCTAGCTCTGGATTGAAACTGGGACAGGTCGTAGATAGGAAACATGAGTCATAGTTTGTTTTGATTATTGCAGCTATTTCTTTTTTATAATAGTGTTACATAGCAGGGCAGCATATATACATTTTAATCCTATGGAGCTGGTGGGGGCGGGGGGAACAAAAAAAATCTGGGAGGGGGGGGGGCTGGGGGAACAGCACCTACCTAGATCCAGTCCTGGCAGAAAGCAGGAGGGGGAGAGAGAACACAGCCCACACCTCCTCCCGATTTGCTCCTCCTGGCTCCCAGCGCTTAGCTTAGGTTCAAGTAAGTGGCGCTAATGAAATATATCAGGAACCTAAGTGAGTGCATGTAAGGTCACAAATGTGATAGTGACATTCAGAACACAAAAAAAGAAATATGTAATCACACATATAAAGAATGCATGTGAGCAATACCAGCCACAAGAGTACTGTAGCTCTTAGATGTGAAGGTCATAAACTATGTTAGTGACAAAGATGTATCTGTAAATCGCACTAACTGTGACATCAAAGATATAAAACCCACAAAAAATTGAATAAAAGGTGAGATTGATAAACCAAAGTGAATGGTCCTGTGCATCACAATGACATAATAATACAAAAGTAAGTGAATGAATAGAGTTGACAATACCACATGTAAAAATAGCCCAAAATATTAGCAAATATTAACATGTGGGTATAATATGGTGCATCTATAGTCCATATCCATCTACGAGGTGAAGACTCATGGAGGTGGAGATATGGTGCTGTTGATACTTATAATCTTAAATGCTTCTCATTAGAGATGTGCTGACGTGTGAGACACTATCTTCTCCAAACCAAGCTTCAAGTAAAAAAAAATGCAATGCCCTTACCAGAAGTGGTGGACTCACAGACTGTTGGCGGTGAGTCAGAAAGGCTTATACCGTCAAGCGGTGAGGATGGATCTGATTCCAATAGATCGGATGTGCTTGGTAGGGAAGGAGAGCCTGGAACTTACTCGCCACTGGAGGAGATAGATCAAGCCCGGATTTCTTGCTGGCTTGGTTTCCTGTTCAGGGGCTGGCTTGAATCACCCACCGAGCTCCACTCAATCACCGACAATTCCCATAATGTAACAAAGAGAAAAAGAAAAACCTCCACATGGGGTAAATCCGATAAGAGTGGAAAATGTATTGGTATAAAAGGTTATTCCAACATATAATAAAAAATTGGGCAGTAAAAATTTGGTTCAATTGAACTAAACAGCGCAGTAGAGATGGCTGGGGTAGCAAAGAAAACCCAACCTAAACCCAATGTTTCATCCTCTTAGACTTCTGCTGGGGTATAAGCCAACCTGCCACCAACTGCGCATTTATATAGAAATGAATAAAAGCCATTAAAACACCTGATCAGAGTCGTGTGCGGCCTGACTTCTGGGTTCGTTGGCGTCCATACCAGTGTGCAATCATGTGACGAGTTGACTGGCCAATGGTGTGTGAGCGGAGTTGATCAAGAAGCAAGCCTCTATATCGCACTGCAATCAACACCGCCCGAATGCTCGTCAGTGAGAATGGTCATGTGACAACCACGTGATCAGACATTTGCGCAATGACGTTATATGCGTTCAGAGAGTCAGTATCATTGGAGGCAGGAAGCAGGAACTGGTTCACACTCGATTTGGAACGCAAAAGCACTCCAAGTCCTTGCTAGAACCGGAAATGAGTTTAAAATAGGTAGACACAGAGAATGTGAACCACCATTTGGCCTGGATGTAAATTAGCAATGAAACAGTAATGTGGATTACAGGCAGTCAATCCGCACATCCGAACAAGGACATTATGCCAGGCGATACAGTTACATACATGTATAAATGCGCCGCTAAAAACAAATAATGTAATAAACGCATTTTCAATGCAAAAACAAAAGATGGAAATACTCAGGATTGGTTAATGAATGCATTGATGTCCCAACCAATGTTTAATCCATGGGGTGTATGACATTTTAATTGGTGTATCCAAAAATTTTCCAACTTGGATACACCTCTTACAATGGACTCTCCTCTCCAATGGGGTACAAACTTATCTATAATTTGAAATGTGGTCCCCATTGGATTTTGGTTATGGCAAAGTAGGTAATGCTTGGGTACACTGTGATTGGTGCGTCCCTTCTTGATGGCTGTGATATGTTCATTAACTCGTATCGCAAAGGTGCGTATTGCCTGGCCTATATACTGTTTCCTGCAAGGGCAGGTGATAAGATAAACAATATACTTGGTCGAGTAGGTCGCAAATTGTTTCATCTTGTATTCTCTTCCAGTGGTGGTAGATCTGAAAGTTTCTATTTTTCACGCTTTACATACGTTATGTTTACACACTGTACACCTACGACATGGGAAAAAAAACTTTTTATATTGTGAAAGAAAGAAGGGACCATCGGAGGATCTGTTACATTAAGTGCAATTTGACTCTTAACAGATAGAGAACCCCTGTAAATCACTCCTGCTTGTTCTGGGAGTAAGGGACCTAATATTGAATCGTTTTTTAATACTTTCCAGTGTCTGGAAATTATATCTTTGATTTGTTGAATCGAGTAATTGGTGAAAAAGGACCATTTATGTCCATTGTCATGGGAACTTTTTGGTTGTTCTACTAACAATGATGTTCTGTCAACCAAAGCAACTCGCTGGATTTCCTAATTGATCTGGGATACATCATATCCCTTATCAGTAAACCTAGATTTAAGGGTCTCTGCTTGTTGGAAATAGTCTGAGAGATGGGAGCAGTTACGTCTGATCCGCATCAATTGACTGCGGGGCACTGATTTTAGCCATGCTGCATGTTGGCAGCTATCAACCAGAATATATCCGTTTCGATCGGTAGCTTTGAAGAAGGTTTTAGTCTCCAAATGGCCATTGACAGCAGTGATTTCCAAATCTAAAAAGTGAATCATGGAACTTCTGGCTTCATATGACAAGTGAATTCCAACCTGGTTATCATTTAAAATGGACATAAATCTGTCCAAAGATTCCATATTGCCCCTCCATAGGAGGATGTCGTCAATGTACCTGGCCCACAATGCCAGCTGTGGTGGATCCAGAGTACGGACGACATCCTCCTCCCATTTGGCCATAAAAATATTGGCCAAACTGGGGGCAAATTTGGCCCCCATGGCTACACTTTTAGTTTGCAAGTAAAATTCATTATTGTACCAAAAATAGTTGGACTTGGTGGCAAAACACAAAAGGTCCATAATAAACCTGTTCTGAGTTCTAGGGATGGTCTTATCCCTAGAAATAAACAGCTCTACTGCTCCCAGACCCAAGTCATGGGGTATACAAGTATACAGAGCTGTGACATCAGCGGTGACCAAGATAAGATCTTCACTATATGCAACTTGTTGGAGTTTTGCAATGGTGTCTCTAGTATCTTTCAGGAAAGACGGTATAGATTTGACTATAGGTTGAAGGTAATAGTCAATATACTTCCCAATACGTGAGGTCACTGAATGAATCCCGCTGATGATTGGGCGACTAGGGGACTGGGTCACACTTTTGTGTACCTTAGGCAGGTAATAAATTATAGGAATCCGTGGGACAACTGGTATCAAATAATGCTTTTCTTTTTTATCTAAGATACCCAGTTGGGAGCCAGTATCAACTAGATCAGCAATGTTTTTTTTATAGTCAGAAGCGGGTTTCTTTGGAAGACGTAAATACGTATCCGAACCGCTAAGGATTCTAGTCATTTCAGCATGCTATTCACTCTTATCTAGAATGACAATCCCCCCCCCCCCCATCTGCTGGACGAATGATAAGGTCTTTGCGTTTGCAAAGAGATTTAAGTCCAATCTTAATATTGGGATCGCTATGTATTCTTTTGTTCGGTAATTCTTCTAAACCTGTAAGCACCAGGTCTCGGAAAACTTTGATGGAAGGTGCTGTAGGAACCGGGGGATTAAAAAATGATGGGTTGGCTAGCCCAGAGTGTACAGTGTGTGAAGTGATCTGCAAATTCGAAGTCCTACTGGGATTAGACAAAATATATCTCTGAACATTCAATTTCCGCACATATTTGTGAACGTCTATGAATGTGGAAAATTTATTTAATTTCCTCGGGGGAACAAATTTGAGTCCTTTGTCTAAAACCACTTGTTCAGCATTAGTAAATTCTACTTTGCTTGAATTAAATATACCATTATCTCCTATACTCGTTTTCTTTTGCCTGGAGCACCGCCCCCCCTCTGGTACCACTATTTGGTCTTGATTTCGTTTGAAATTTTCTGATTCCCTGTGAAAACCCCCCATGGTGGGAGGTCCTGGTAGATTTTGATTATAGTTGAAAGGTGATTTGTTCGGGTATCTAGTATCTCTATTCCTATAAGTATATTAAGAATTATAATAGTCCCTTGGTCTGTCCTCTCTTAATGGTGAAAACCTATTCTGAATGTGAACCGGGGTCCTCTGAGGGTAGGAATGATGGTAATAATAGTCTCTTTGACTCGTGTTTCTTCTTCGGGGTGAGGAATCTTGTGTATAGGGTCTGTGGTATGATGAATGATCTCTATTACCCCTTCCTTTGCCCCTAGTGTTTCTCCCTCTGCCTCCATTGTTGGGAAAAAAACCTTTAGGTTGGGGTGTAGGCGTATAGGGGTGGTTGGTAGAACCCTGTTTGCCACGCCAACTCTAAATGAAAAGCAGCCAACACCACAATCAGACTAATTTAAAATATAAATAAAACACTAATGTGTGGCGCTAATGAAATGTATCAGGAACCTAAGTGAGTTCATGTAGGGTCACAAATGTGATAGTGACATTCAGAACACAAAAAAAGAAATATGTAATCACCCATATAAAGAATGTATGTGAGCAATACCAGCCACAACAGTACTGTAGCTCTTAGATGTGAAGGTCATAAACTATATTAGTGACAAAGATGTATCTGTAAATCGCACTAACTGCGACATCAAAGTGTTCTGAATGTCACTATCACATTTGTGACCTTACATGCACTCATTTAGGTTCCTGATATATTTTATTAGCGCCACACATTAGTGTTTTATTTATATTTTACAATTAGTCTGATTGTGGTGTTGGCTGCTTTTCATTTAGAGTTGGCGCGGCATTTCTTTCCACTTACTTGTATCTTTCTTTTGACACTATTGCTGCTGCCTCTCCACATATTTATTCTGTTTTGTTGAGGCTTTGAACAACCATACCACTTAAATATGGATGTTTTTGAATAACGCACCAGCCGTACTTTCAATACAGAAGGGGTGTTTACGGCTCTCAACAACGACTCTGAAATAGGAGGCTTATTTTTAAGGCTCAAAAACCTGATGGTTTCAGAACTCCACCTTGAATGGGACATTGCCTTCTTGGAACAATATTCCAAATAGCGCATGGTCCCGAGAGGTCTACGGTGGACTATCCATCCACAACTGGGAGACCTTGATGTAGAGTCATGGTTCCATTATTTTAATGAAGCAGGGATTTCACTATTAGGTTTTTTTAATCGATAGAAAACGTTTAAGAAGGACTACCATTGATAAGGAAATTAAAGAAATTAGAGACAAACTCCTTCCACATAAATCCACCACAGAATACACCACTCTTTCCACGAACTTAAAGAATAACCTAGAGAAAGAAGAGCGAGAACAAAACATTAAGAAACAGAAGAAATATAGCAGAGACATCAGTGATTATAAAAACGGGAACGTTTTTAGTTGGCACAAGATTCCCCACCCCGAAGAAGAAACACGAGTCAAAGTGACCATTATTACCATCATTCCTACCCTCAGAGGACCCCGGTTCACACTCAAAATAGGTTTTCACCATTAAGAGAGGACAGACCAAGGGACTATTATTATTATTATTATACAATATTTATATAGCGCCAACAGTTTACGTAGCGCTTTACAACTTGAGGGTAGACAGTACAAATACAATACAATTTGATACAGTAGGAATCAGAGGGCCCTGCTCACTTAGAGCTTACAATCTAAGAGGGAAGGTTAAGAGATACAAGAGGTAATAGCTGTGGGTGATGTGCTGATTGAGAAGATAAATGTACAGTTGTTAGGTGGGGGCCAGATAGGCTTCTCTGAAGAGATGAGTTTTCAGGGATCGTCTGAAAGTGGATAAGGTAGGAGAAAATCGGACGGATTGGGGAAGAGCATTCCAGAGGATGGGGGAGGCTCTGGAGAAGTCCTGAAGGCGAGCATGGGATGAGGTGACAAGGGAGTTTGAGAGCAGGAGGTCTTGGGAGGAGCGAAGAGAACGATTAGGTTGGTATTTTGTGACTAGGTTAGAGATGTAGCTAGGGGCCAGGTTGTGGATGGCTTTGTAAGTTATAGTTAGTATCTTGAATTTAATTCGGTGACTGAGTGGCAGCCAATGGAGGGATTGGCAGAGGGGTGTAGCAGACGCTGAGCGGTTTG
Source organism: Aquarana catesbeiana (assembly GCF_042186555.1). Taxonomy (NCBI): domain Eukaryota; kingdom Metazoa; phylum Chordata; class Amphibia; order Anura; family Ranidae; genus Aquarana; species Aquarana catesbeiana. The sequence continues at coordinate 597,389,005 of NC_133324.1, forward strand.
TGTGGTGGATGAGCCTGGCCGCAGCGTTCATGATGGACTGAAGTGGGGATAGCCTATTTAGAGGTAAACCAATGAGGAGGGAGTTGCAGTAGTCAAGGCGGGAGATGACCAGGGAGTGGATTAGAAGCTTTGTGGTGTCATTGGTTAGGAAGGGGCGTATCTTGGAGATGTTGCGAAGACAGAGGCGGCAAGCTTTGGATAGTGATAGAATGTGGGGTCGAAAGGTTAGTTCAGAGTCCAGGATTACACCTAGGACCTTGGCGTGGGGAGATGGGTTGATAGTTGAGCCGTTGATCTTGACAGGGAGATCAGGGGAAGTGGCACCTGAGGGAGGAAATATCATGAGCTCGGTTTTGGATAGGTTGAGTTTGAGAAAGTGATGTGACATCCAGGCTGATATGTCTGCTAATAAGTTGGTAATGCGTGAGGAGACAGATGGAGAGAGCTGGGGGGTGGAGAGATAGATTTGGGTGTCATCAGCGTAGAGATGATATTTAAAGCCGTGGGAGGCAATCAATTGACCCAAGGAGGTGGTGTAGATTGAGAAAAGGAGAGGTCCGAGAACAGAACCTTGGGGGACCCCGACGGAAAAAGGAAGAGGAGAAGAGGAAGTAGAGTTGTAAGTGACACTGAAGGAGCGGTGGGATAGGTAGGATGAGAACCAGCGAAGAGTACAGTCACGGAGACCAAAGGAGTGGAGTTTTTTGAGGAGGAGGGGGTGGTCCACTGTGTCAAAGGCAGCAGAGAGATCCAGGAGAAGTAGTACAGAATAGTGTCCATTGGCTTTAGCCATTAGTAGGTCATTTGAGAGTTTAAGGAGAGCAGTTTCCGTGGAGTGTTGAGGGCGAAAACCGGACTGAAGGGGATCAAGAAGTTTATTCATGGTCAGATGGTCGCTTAATCGGTTGTAGACCAGTCTTTCAAGAAGTTTGGAGGAGAAGGAGAGTAAGGAGATGGGACGTAAGTTGTTGAGATTGGTGGGATCCAGTGAGGGCTTTTTTAGTATGGGGGTGACTAGCGCATGTTTTAGAGAGTTTGGGAAGATGCCACAAGAGAGGGAGAGGTTGAAAATGTGAGTTAGAGAGCGTAGAATCGAGTCAGAGGGTGAGCGTAGCATTTGCGAGGGAACAGGATCCAGGGGGCAAGTGGTTAGATGAGTGCTAGATAAAAGTTTAGCAACCTCAGTAGTAGTAGCAGGGTTGAATGAGGGAAGTAATGATTGTATCTGTGGACATGGGGTGTTGCATGGGGGAGGTTTTTGCGCATTGGCGATCTCCTCATGAATTGTATCAATCTTAGTTTTGAAGTGATTGGCAATCTCCTGGGCAGTGAGTGAGTTGGTGGGTGGAGGCAGTGGAGGACAGAGTAGAGTGTTGAAGGTAGAGAAGAGTTGACGTGGACTGGATGAGAAGGTGTTGATGAGTGTGATAAAGTAGGTCTGTTTGGCAGTGTGAAGGCAGGAGTAGTATTTTAGGAGGGCAGATTTATATTGTGTGAAGTCTTCCTGGGTCTTAGTCTTATGCCACAGGCGCTCAAGAGCGCGGCTACGTTTTCTGAGACTTCTGGTGTCATCTGTTTGCCAGGGTTGTAGCAGTCGGGGCCTAATTCTGCGTGTAGTGAGGGGGGCCAGCTTGTCTAGGGAGGAAGACAGTGAGCTGTTGTAAACGAAAGTAGCTAGGTTGGGGCAGGACAGGGGGGAGATTTTGTCATAGAGGTGATCAGTAGCAGAGTAGAGAAGAGAAGGGTTGAGGTGGCGAAGGTTTCTGCGTGTAACTGTTAGGCGGTTGGAGGGAGAAGAGGTGGAAGACAAGGAGAGAGCAAAACTAATAAGGTGGTGATCAGAGAGTGGGAGTGGATTGTTGGAAAGGTTGCACGGAGTGCACAGATAGGAGAAGGCAAGGTCAAGGGTGTTGCCATTGGAGTGGGTAGGAGCCTGTATCCATTGCTTCAGGTCAAGCGATGAGGTTAGACTGAGAAGTTTAGAAGTAATAGTAGTGTTAGTGTTGACAGGGATGTTGAAGTCCCCAAGAATAATTGTGGGGATTTCAGAAGAGAGAAAGTAGGGTAGCCAGGCAGAGAAGTCATCAAGAAAGGCTGATACCGGTCCAGGGGGCCGGTAGATGACAGCAATTCTTAGAGAAATGGGAGAGAAAAGACGAATGCAGTGTGCCTCAAAAGAGGAGAGTATCAGAGAGGGAGGTGGGTGAAGAACCTGATAGGTGCTGCATGGAGCTAGAAGGATTCCCACTCCACCTCCCTTCCGTCCACTTGGTCTGGGGGAGTGAGTCCAGAGAAGGCCCCCATGGGAGAGGGAAGCAGGAGAAATAGTATCCGATTCATGAAGCCAGGTTTCAGTAATGGCAAGTAGGTTAAAGGAATTTGTGATGAAGAGGTCGTGGAGGGCGGTGAGTTTGTTGCAGACAGAACGTGCATTCCACAGGGCACAGGAAAAGGGGGGGCTGGTATTGGAAAGAGGAATAGAGACCAAGTTCTGTGGGTTGCGGCTCTTGCCAGAGGGTGTAGGGGGATGGGAGCAATGGGCAATGACAGATGATGGTGGCCCAGGGTTTGGGGATATGTCACCAGAGATTAGGAGAAGCAGGAGGGTGAGGGAGGTAATGTGGGACTGTGATTTATGTGAAGGGGCATGTTTCAGAGTACTGGAGGTTTTATCAGTGTATGGATGTAGAATGAGCGAGAGTTGGTAAGAGCAGTAGTAGGGGGAAGACAGAAGGCAGGGTGATATGTATAAGCAGGCGGGTGGAGAGGGGGGGTGAAGGTAAGAGAGTTTGAGGAGAGAGGTCAGGAGTGTCAGAAGTAGTGGTAGAGATTGCATGTTACAGAGTGGAAGGAGAGCTTAAGAGAGAGACAGGGTCACCTGTAGTCTGTTAGCTGCTTTCCAGTGCAGATTGCTGTAATTGTTTGCTTCGTGCAATCGCTGAAGTGCAGAGAATGAAGTGCATATCACTTGTAGAAAGAATCACTTAGAGAAAGAAGCCTTAAGGATAGAAGCCCCTGCAATGTGCACCCCCCAGCAATGTGCTGACCCCTTAAGGATGCTCAAATATATACTGTTATAGGGGTGGGGTTGAAGTTCGTTAATTAATCATGAGTGACTATAAGAGTGCCTGGCAATCAAAGTGAACTTTTTGCTTCAAAAGTCAGAATAGCAAGAGGCCAAGACAAGATCAACACATAAAACTTAGGTAAGACAGTCCAGAAAAACAAATAATGTCATGGTTGTTCGCACAGGGCAACAGATAGAGAAGGCCACATACCAGAGACACACACACACAGAGACAGCAGGCAGATTCCAATTTCAGTTAACGGTGGAAGATGTGGATGAGCTGACACATACCAGAGACACACACACACACAGAGACAGCAGGCAGATTCCAATTTCAGTTAACGGTGGAAGATGTGGATGAGCTGACACATACCAGAGACACACACACACACAGAGACAGCAGGCAGATTCCAATTTCAGTTAACGGTGGAAGATGTGGATGAGCTGACACATACCAGAGACACACACACACAGAGACAGCAGGCAGATTCCAATTTCAGTTAACGGTGGAAGATGTGGATGAGCTGACACATACCTGTAAAGAGACAGAAGGAATGATCAGGTGAGGCAGAGAATGAAGTGCATATCACTTGTAGAAAGAATCACTTAGAGATAGAAGCCTTAAGGATAGAAGCCCCTGCAATGTGCACCCCCCAGCAATGGACTATTATAATTCTCAATATACTTATAAGAATAGATATACTGGATACCCGAACAAATCACCTTTCAACTATAATCAAAATCTACCAGGACCTCCCACCATGGGGGGTTTTCACAGGGAATCAGAAAATTTCAAACAAAATCAAGACCAAAACATGGTACCAGAGGGGGCGGCGCGCCAGGCAAAAGAAAACGGTTATAATAGATAATGGTATATTTAATTTAAGCAAAGTAGAATTTACTAATGCTGAACAAGTGGTTTTAGACAAAGGACTCAAATTTGTTCCCGCAAGGAAATTAAATACATTTTCCACATTCAAAGACGTTCACAAATATGTGCGGAAATTGAATGTTCAAAGATATATTTTGTCTAATCCCAGTAGGCCTTCGAATTTGCAGATCACTTCACACACTGTACACTCTGGACTAGTCAACCCATCATTATTCAATCCCCTGGTTCCTACAGCACCTTCCATCAAAGTTTTCCGAGACCTGGTGCTTACAGATTTAGAAGAATTACCGAACAAAAGAATACATAGCGATCCCAATATTAAGATTGAACTTAAATCTCTTTGCGAACGCAAAGACCTTATCATTCGTCCAGCAGATAAGGGTGGGGGGGAATTGTCATTCTAGATAAGAGCGAATAGCATGCTGAAATGACTAGAATCCTTAGTGATTCGGATACGTATTTACGTCTTCCGAAGAACCCCACTTCTGACTATAAAAAAACACTTGCTGATCTAGTTGATACTGGCTCCCAACTGGGTATCTTAGATAAAAAAGAAAAACATTATTTGATACCAGTTGTCCCACAGATTCCTATAATGTATTACCTGCCTAAGGTACACAAAATGTGACCCAACCCCCTGGTCGCCCGATCATCAGCGGGATTAATTCAGCGACCTCACGTGTAGGGAAGTATATTGACTATTACCTTCAACCTATAGTCAAATCTATATCATCTTTCCTGAAAGATACTAGAGACACCATTGCAAAACTCCAACAAGTTGCATATAGTGAAGATCTTATCTTGGTCACCGCTGATGTCACAGCTCTGTATACTTGTATACCCCATGACTTGGGTCTGCGAGCAGTAGAGCTGTTTATTTCTAGGGATAAGACCATCCCTAGAACTCAGAAGAGGCTTATTATGGACCTTTTATGTTTTGCCACCAAGTCCAACTATTTTTGGTACAATAACGAATTTTACTTGCAAACTAAAGGTGTAGCCATGGGGGACAAATTTGCCCCCCAGTTTGGCCAATATTTTCATGGCCAAATGGGAGGAGGATGTCGTCCATACTCTGCAACCACCACAGCTGGCATTGTGGGCCAGGTACATTGACGACATCCTCCTCCTATGGAGGGGCAATATGGAATCTTTGGACAGATTTATGTCCATTTTAAATGATAACCAGGTTGGAATTCACTTGTCATATGAAGCCGGCAGTTCCATGATTCACTTTTTAGATTTGGAAATCACTGCTGTCAATGGCCATTTGGAGACTAAAACCTTCTTCAAAGCTACCGATCGAAATGGATATATTCTAGTTGATAGCTGCCATCATGCAGCATGGCTAAAATCAGTGCCCCGGAGTCAATTGATGCGGATCAGACTTAACTGCTCCCATCTCTCAGACTATTTCCAACAAGCAGAGACCCTTAAATCTAGGTTTACTGATAAGGGATATGATGTATCCCAGATCAATTAGGAAATCCAGCGAGTTGCTTTGGTTGACAGAACATCATTGTTAGTTGAACAACCAAAAAGTTCCCATGACAATGGACATAAATGGTCCTTTCTCACCAATTACTCGATTCAACAAATCAAAGATATCATTTCCAGACACTGGAAAGTGTTAAAAAACGATTCAATATTAGGTCCCTTACTCCCAGAACGAGCAGGAGTGATTTACAGGGGTGCTCTATCCGTTAAGAGTCAAATTGCACTTAATGTAACAGATCCTCCGACGGTCCCTTCTTTCTTTCACAATATGAAAGTTTTTTTCCCATGTTGTAGGTGTACAGTGTGTAAACATAACGTATGTAAAGCGCGAAAAATAGAAACTTTCAGATCTACCACCACTGGAAGAGAATACAAGATGAAACAATTTGCGACCTGCTCGACCAAGTATATTGTTTATCTTATCACCTGCCCTTGCAGGAAACAGTATATAGGCCGGACAATACGCACCTTTGCGATACGAGTTAATGAACATATCACAGCCATCAAGAAGGGACGCACCAATCACAGTGTACCCAAGCATTACCTACTTTGCCATAATCAAAATCCAATGGGGACCACATTTCAAATTATAGATAAGTTTGTACCCCATTTACATCCAGGCCAAATGGTTTTTACAGACAGCAGATATGCACATCAGCCCCTGATGAAGTGAGGAAAGCTCGCGAAACGCGTCGGTTTAGAGATGTACCATGCATACCTGTATCACATGTATTACTATTATATTATGGCTATGTTTTAGGATTATTATGCAATGTTGCTGTTTTATGAACTTGTTCACCCATGCTCATGTCCTATATTGGATTATGTTGTTGTTCTCAATAAATCATTTGTACTTCTATACTTGTTTACCCTTTTGATCACCATAAACACCTCATTTAAAGTCCCAGGGGCGACGTCCGTTTTCTCTGATATTTAGGGATGGAGGTGTTTTATGTTAAGGGTCAGTTCTCAGATTTTCCCTTGCAATTTGTACCCAGGTGGAAGACACCTTAATGCCCTTGTCTGATACTGATCCTAGATCTCACACGGTTAACATCTAAACCTTGCCATTATTGAACCATAATGACATGCTGGTTTACTTATTTCTCAATTTGATTTTGCACTTTCAGACCTAGCTCCTCTACTGCGCCCTTGTTGTGGGTCAGGCGGTCTGTCTCATCCTCTGGGAGCTGCGATGCACAAATGGGGATTCCTTTTCCCCAGCTGTCTTCGTCTCTCTGGTTTCCCCGGAGGGGCGGAGCCACCAGTGCATCGGCGTCATGCCTTTCCACGCCCACCTGGGGATGTCCGCACTTTAGCGGTATCCCCTCCTTGATGGGCGGGACATGTCATCCAGGTGGAGGCTGGGGATCGCGAGTACCTGTCTCTGTGCGGCGAGCGCGGTGCGATCCCCCCTTGCTCCACCTGACGCATGATGTTAGGGGCGGGGGACTCGGCAGATGTCCGGGTATTTAGGCTGGGGGTGACGGTATGGCATACCTCTCCTATCATCTCTTTCCAACACAGAGGCGGGACGCTCCACTATACTGGTAGGCACCTTGATGTATCCCAATACTCACATCTTGTACTCCATTGTGTACTCATCCCTACATGCTCATTTTATGTTTCTGACTGACATCCCACACTTACACTTTTTCCACTCCCCCTTTCCTTCCACGTTGTTGCATCTGCTTTTAGGTATTATCATCATCATTATTTTTGTCCTTTCTCTATTTCATTGTGTTATATTTCCTTCCACCTCCCTACCTCTTCTTCCTCCCCTCCCCCTTGTCCTCCCTTTTTTCTTTCCCTTTTTTTCCTCTCTTTTTTTTTTTTTTCTTTCCTTTTTTGTCATTTCTCTTTTTACCTCACTTCCCACTTGTCCCTCTGCTCCTTTTTTCCTTTCATTTACCCTTCCACTCTGTACCCTCCTTTTCTCCTACACTTTGCAGGACACCTTGTGCATACTCTGCATCCAGCTCATACCTCATATTTCTATGACAGAGCTAATGCTATAATTTCAGACCTTGTTCATTAGCATACCTTTGTACTTGATGCTATGATGCACATCATTTCATATTTTCAAGACATTTAACCTTATACATACTACACATTTATATTTTCCATACAGTGAGTATGCCCTGCAAGACACATGGGAGCATTCTGGGTCCATGCTTTCTTTCCTCTCTTATATTGCCATGCTGCCCCCCACGTCTGGCCTCGGTCCTCTTAGCTGGGTCCTCGGTCTCTTCAGCTCCCGGGGGAGATGCCCTCTGCTGACCCCCACCTGGGTTCAGTCTCTGTAGCTTTGGTCTGACAAGTAAGTATGGGATGATCGGTTCAGGCTTCTTGCTTCTGTCCAATCATAACCGATACTCTAATTATATACTTTATCTGTTTTTACAGACAGCAGATATGCACATCAGCCCCTGATGAAGCGAGGAAAGCTCGCGAAACACGTCGGGTTAGAGATGTACCATGCATACCTGGATCACATGTATTACTATTATATTATGGCTATGTTTTAGGATTATTATGCAATGTTGCTGTTTTATGAACTTGTTCACCCATGCTCATGTCCTATATTGGATTATGTTGTTGTTCTCAATAAATCATTTGTACTTCTATACTTGTTTACCCTTTTGATCACCATAAACACCTCATTTAAAGTCCCAGGGGCGACGTCCGTTTTCTCTGATATTTAGGGATGGAGGTGTTTTATGTTAGGGGTCAGTTCTCAGATTTTCCTTTGCGATATAGAGGCTTGGTTCTTGATCAACTCCGCTCACACACCATTGGCCAGTCAACTCGTCACATGATTGCAGACTGGTATGGACACCAACGAACCCAGAAGTCAGGCCGCACACGACTCTGATCAGGTGTTTTAATGGCTTTTATTCATTTCTATATAAATGCGCAGTTGGTGGCAGGTTGGCTTATACCCCAGCAGAAGTCTAAGAGGACGAAACACGTTGGGTTTTCTTTGCTACCCCAGCCATCTCTACTGCGCTGTTTAGTTCAATTGAACCACATTTTTACCGCCCATATTTTTATTATATGTTGGAATAACCTTTTATACCAATACATTTTCCACTCTTATCGGATTTACCCCATGTGGAGGTTTTTGTTTTTCTCCTTGTTACATTATGGGAATTGTCGGTGTTTGAGTGGAGCTCGGTGGGTGATTCAAGCCAGCCCCTGAACAGGAAACCAAGCCAGCAAGAAGTTCGGGCTTGATCTTTCTCCTCCAGTGGCGAGTAAGTTTCCAGGCTCTCCATCCCTACCAAGCACATCCGATCTATTGGAATCAGATCCATCCTCACCACTTGACGGTATAAGCCTATCTGACTCACCGCCAACGGCCTGTGAGTCCACCACTTCTGGTAAGGGCATTGCATTTTTCTTTACCTGAAGCTTGGTTTGCTCACACGTCAGCACATCTCTAATACCAGTTTGAGAAGCATTTAAGATTATAAGTATTAACAGCACCATATCTCCACCTCCATGAGTCTTCACCTTTGCTAATATTTTGGGCTGTTAGGGCGTGGCCAAGATGGCGAGGTGAGCGGCGGCGTTTTTAGAGAGCTCCGCTTACCGGTTCATTAATCCGGATCCATCAGCCTCTAATCTTCCCCTGACACATCCCAGCTGACTGTGGGGGACTCGTGGGTCTACTGTGCACTGAGGGGAGAGGAGAGTTTGCCGTCCTCGGCGGAGATCGAGGCCCGCCGGACGTCCCCGGCCTACCTCGCGGTACTAGGCCGCAGCCGCGGACTTTCCCAGTGGACCGCGCCGCGGCCTCGTGAACCCTTGGCGCGGTCGGCGCCTCCGGCATATATCACAGCCTGCGGCGGCTGCGGATGGGATCTAAAGGCCGGGCTCGGGCCTGGTCACAGCTGCTGCACGGGGCTTGATCTCCCCATCACCCCCCACGAACAAATAGGCCGCAACCCCGGCCTTTCCTGAGGATCCAGGGCCGCCGGACTGCCTGGGAGAGTGACTGATCCTGAGTGCCTGGAGGAGGGGGCCCTGAAACGGCTGGAGGCCTCCACCTGGACAGCGGAGCAGGCCCTATACCATCCCCATCCCTGACCTCCCTGGTGAGGCCCTCTGTGGACGAATTGCATGTCCCTGTGGAGGCTTGAAGAGGATCCCTCCAGCACTACATAACTTCCAGGGCAAAACAAAAAAAAAAAAAAATGCAGTTCTTGGCAAAATATTAACCAGTGGGGGCCTGGCTTAGCAATGCCCGAGTAGAGACGTGTATTGCAGGGGCTCCCGGCCTCAACCGATCCTTTTCGGCCAAACAGACGACCTGCTACGTTTATGGAGACGGAATGAACACCCCTAAAGGATACAGAACCAGAGCGATCACAAAAGAGACGCGAACACCGACCACACAGCTCGGCATCCAGAGATATCTGACAGACAAAAGAGAGCTTTCCCAGGACGCCATTGCAGCCTCTCCACGTGATCTCCGCACTGTGAGTGACTTTAACAACACCGATATGTCACGGGCGCCCTCCCCGACAATATCGACAGATCCAGGCCCATTCATGGGGACCCCCGCAGTGCTCAGATCGGCCACCGCTGATCCCACACCAGGCCAATCTCGCCTGGAAGACGATCTCCGCGCCATGCTACAGGCCCTACCCACGAGGGCAGACATTGAGACGCTAATCCAGCGAGTAGAGGAGGCCCATAAAAGAGACATACAAGAAATCAAAACGGACATACAAACAATTGACCACAGGGTGACCACCGGAGAGAGCCTAACATCCGCCCTGGAATCTAGGATTCTATCTCTAGAACAAGCACAGGAGTCCCGGGACAGGGAGCTCCAAGAGGTGCAGCTTCATTTAGAGGAAATGGAGGACCGCAGCCGCCGCAACAACCTGAGGCTACGGGGGATTCCAGAGGCCACAGAATCTGAGGACTTGGCAGTAACGGTCACAGCCATATTCCATCGGCTGCTGGAAACCCCACCACCTACCTTAGAGATTGACAGGGTCCATCGTGCGCTGGGGCCGAAGTCCACGGATCCCGAGAGGCCACGAGATGTCCTGTGTCGCCTGCATCGCTATGCCCAAAAAGAAGTTATCTTACGCGCGGCCTGGGAGAGTGGCGAGGTTGAATTTGATGGCGCCCGTGTCCAGATACTACCGGATATCTCCAGAGCCACATTACAGAGACGAGCTATGCTGCGACCGGCACTGGAGGCCGCCAGACAACAAGGCTGCACTTACAGATGGGGTTATCCCTTGGCAGTGACATTTCGCTCCAACCAAGCCGCCTTCACGTTGAGAACACCTTCGGACCTCCCCGCCTTCTTCACCTTCCTGGGGACAGACCCGGTTCCAGTGCCGAATTGGCTAATGAAAATAACAAGGCCGGCGGGCCGATCGGGCCCAGTGGCAGCGGGCCCAGGCCGGAATACCCGCTCTCAGAGGCGCCGAGGAAGATCTCGACCCACCACAAATAACAGATCGCGTGAGTCATAAACAAACATCAACCCGTGACTCTTCAACAAGCAGGGATGTATGGGGCTTCATCCGTGAAGCAAGTTATGTGTTATCCTCCAGTGGGGTTACTGTTCCTCTTTTGGGTTTTTTCTTTCGTGTTCTTTTTTTTGTTCTTTGTTTCCCACTGGAGTTTTACCTGTTTTGATTAAAGGACCTGTCACCACGTCAAACCTAGTGCCGATATCCAACGAGCGGCGGTTACACCCCCGACTGGACCCAGGTGGACTGTATTGCTGCCGAGCTGAAACTGACCTGAACTCCCTATTGAACACATGGCTCCACTAGAGGAAACTTCTATACAGTCCGGGGTACAGTTCAGCACCTTCGGTTACACCTCAATGAACTTCTGGAATATAAGTGGGATACTGCTACCGCTGCCTTTATTCGAGCTACCGAGACTTATGCTACCCAGTGGTGTCCTGAGAAGAGATGAGCTGAGTCTGGCGAGGTGCTGTTTGGCGCATCCCCACCCCCTCCCTCTAATGAGCAATACCTTCGGTGGCAACGGGTAATGGGCCCTCCATCCTATACACATGCGACACTCCAGCCACTCTAAGAGCTCCGTTGCAACCAAAAATAAGGACTGGGAACCGGAAAGACTACTCATAGCAAACCCAGACTTACAAGACCAGAACATGAACTTACAGTGTCTGTAATTCAACTCATTACTCACCAACAAAATGGTCGTTTTAACACCTGCATGTTAGATGGTAAGGATGCTCTGCACCGGTTTCACTCTAAATGACTTTTGGCTATGTGGTTTCTACCAGATCTCCTACTCCAGCATTCTTTATACGGAGACCGTAGACTGAAGTATGCTGGGGGGGAGTGTAAGAGCTAAAAGCTTCAGACTAACAATCCCTGCAGGGGAGGTCGGGCAAAACAATAAGCAGCAGAAAGGTGGAAGTCTATGAGGGGTGGGTAGAAACCGGCAGGGCCCAGATACACCAGGGAGGGGGGTGGGTGTGAGATGCCAGGGACACGATATAAGAGTACCCCACCCCTCCTGTTACCGACCTCTCTCTTGGAGGAAGGTCTACGAGGGCACACTGTGAAACTACGCAGTGGGCCTGGGGCCCTTGGTCTGAGAGACACAGGGCGGGAACTGTTGGATTTAGTGGAGATAACACGAATTGCAGACCCTCCCTGCAGAGTTAACATGTTTTAAAGATTACCGTAATAGAAACATTGTTGAAGAATATGGTTTCTGTTTTTTCCTTTTTATTTGAAGAATTTTATCAGTAATTTCTATAAACTTTCACCTGTAGAGCTTATTACGCTCAGAACGGGCTGAGAGGGATCTGGTTGACAACCGGGAGCCCCCCAAGGCCCTTACTGATCAAACCCCCACCTAGGCCTGCGCTCACCACTCAGGTTTTTCCTGAAGAGCGTATAAGCAAAATTTTGCTATTACCTTAGATTTCACTTAGAGGGTCATACACCCTCCTATTTCATTTTTTCTTTCCTTTTGACTTTATATCTTTTTCCAACTACTCCCCTCCCCATCCACCCCACTACACCACCCCCCTCTCCCCACCACGCCCTCCGCAATCATGGACGAAATTACAATCGTCACCTTAAACGCAAAAGGCCTCAATGTCCCAGAAAAACGTAGAATGTTACAAAATGACATGAAGCGCATGAAGGCAGACATCGTCCTGCTACAGGAGACACACTTTAGGGAAAATGCCTTCCCTATTTTGAAAAATAGGCACTACCCAACAGTTTACCACTCGACATACAAGGAGGCCAAATCTAGAGGGGTTTCTGTTCAGATTTCGGCCAGAATCCCATGGACCATGACTGACATAAAGACAGACCCGATGGGCAGATTTCTCTTCCTTAAGGGAAAGATAGGAGAGACTAAAGTGACTATCGCCAACCTGTACGCCCCAAACTGCCATCAAGAAGTCTTCATTAAAAAACACATGAAACTTCTCCAAACCTTCTCTGAAGGTCAACTTATAGTTGGTGGAGACCTCAATATCCCCCTTATTCCTATGGAAGATACCTCGACGGGAACGTCCTCCACATCTCGAGGTGCACACAAAATAATTCACTCCATACTACATGACACACAACTGATAGATGTGTGGCGCCTTTTCCACCCTGGAGAACGAGATTACACGTTCTTCTCCCGCCCACATCACTCGTACTCGCGAATAGACTACCTCATGATACCCCATAGTCAATTACAGGCAATCAGAGATACTAACATAGGATCTATTACATGGTCCGACCATGCCCCGGTCACGATGCGATACGCTTTGACTGATTTTTACAGGGGACAAAGAAAACCTTGGAGACTGAATGAGAGTTTGCTACAAGACCCGGAGATAGTAGCGGACGTGACGAAAGAAATTTCAAATTACTTTCAAGTAAACCGCACCCCAGACTGCGATGCGGGACTAGTATGGGAAGCGCACAAAGCTGTGATTCGGGGCATCCTGATAAAACATGGGGCTAGACTGAAAAAAATACGGACGGAACAAATGACCGCGATGATCAATAAACTACAGACATTAGAACAAGCACACAAACAGGACCCTTCTAGACAACTAGGCGCCCAGCTAGATATGACACGCACGCAAATTATGGAATTACTTCAATTTAAAGCTAAAGCAGCGATGCAAATCTCAAAGAAAAAAATATATGAATCTGGAAACAAATGTGGTAGACTGCTGGCACAATCCCTACAAACACAAAAGGCAGCATCCTATATACCACACGTAACCTCACAAGCGGGCCATAAAATATCCCTACCCCAACAAATCACAAACGAATTTAAATCGTATTACGAGAAACTCTATAATATATCAACTACACAGCCAACGACAGAACAGATGAGGGAATACCTGACTACCTCCCTTATGCCCACCCTGACGACTGATACAAGTGCATTATTAGAGGAACCTATCACATTGACAGAAATACAAGTAGCAATTAAAAACACTAAGCCAGGGAAAGCCCCAGGTCCTGACGGCCTTACGATACAATACTACAAGGCTCTTTTACTGCCTCTGGGAGATCATTTGACCGAACTATTTAACGATCTTACAGAGGGAGGTTTGTTCCATAGATCCACACTACAGGCCCAAATATCGGTCATTCCGAAAGAAGGGAAAGATCCGACCCAATGTGGGAGCTACCGCCCAATCTCCCTACTTAATACTGACCTCAAACTATTTACAAAAATAATAGCGACCAGACTACAACAACACCTTTCCCACTTAATACACTTAGATCAAGTGGGCTTCGTTCCGGGTAGAGAGGCGAGGGACAATACCATCAAAGTCTTAAACCTACTACACGCAGCTAACCTCACCAAAATACCGAGTATATTTATAAGCACCGATGCCGAAAAGGCGTTCGACCGTGTAAATTGGTCCTTCATGTTTGAAACACTCCGACACGCGGGAATAGGCGATAACATGATGCGCTGGATAAAAGCGATCTACACCACACCGACGGCCAGGGTCAGGGCGAATGGCGTGATCTCAGACGAGTTTCCAATCACCAACGGGACGAGGCAAGGGTGCCCTCTATCGCCCCTTCTTTTTGCACTCTCTCTCGAACCCTTTCTGTGCCACATAAGGCTAAACCCAAACATATCGGGAGTTACCATAAACCAGTCACAATATAAGGTGTCTGCATATGCAGACGACCTTATGTTCTCAATCACGAAACCAACGATATCACTCCCAAACCTATTTAGGGAATTTGACTTATATGGGTCCCTCTCAAATCTGAAGATCAATTTCACCAAATCAGAGGCTATGGGGGTGGGAATTCCTAAACCACAACACTCGCTTCTCCAATCTAGCTTCAATTTGAAATGGACTACTACCTCATTAAAATATCTAGGTACACACATACCACAAACCTTGTCCAAACTATACGAGTTGAATTTCCCACCACTTTTAAAAAAAGTCCAAGCTCTCTTAAACCAATGGGACACAGGACTGCACTCATGGCTGGGACGCTGCAACATACTAAAGATGTCTATACTACCTAAATTCCTTTACCTTATGCAGGCACTACCCGTCGCGATACCCGCGGCTTATTTCAGGAAAGTACAATCGCTCTTTACGACATTTGTCTGGGCCAAACAGAGACCACGACTCTCTAACAAAATACTAATCCTCCCCAAACAACATGGCGGACTAGCACTCCCTGATGTGCGCACATACTATCGGGCAATACACCTAGGAAGATTGATAGATTGGTGCCGTCATACCGATACCAAACTTTGGACTCAGATAGAACAGAAACAAAGTATAGTTCCACTCCGGAGAGCCCCTTGGTGCTGCTCAGCAGTTCCGATTGAAATCAAGAAACACCCTCTAATAGGAAACACCATACAGGTCTGTGCTCGTCTTCTGCCCCGTGCATCCCTGTTCTCACCAAATTCTCCCTTATACCCAGTACTGGGAAACCCTTTGTTTGCGCCAGGCCTACAGGACGCAATCTTTGAGAGACTAGCTGGAGAGGGTCTTTATCAAGCCTCCCACTTTAGCGTTGGGGGGAGGTGGAGGACGAGCGCAGAACTTGCTGCACCTACGGGCCTTTACCACCTAGATTTCCTGAGGGCCCTCCAACTGAGCCATTTCCTCAAATCAATTCAGCCCCCCTCAAATGCCCTACCACCTACCACATTTGAGGACCTGTGCTCGACGCCGGGGGTGTTACAGCATACACTCTCTCTGACATATACCTTACTGAACACTCCCACACCAGATTTCGTACCACCAGGCTTACTTAAATGGGAGAAGACACTAAACTGTAATTTTAACAGTACCAAAAGACAGCAAATTATTAGATTCACACACAAATCCTCGATATGCGCCAAAACCCAAGAAACGAATTACAAAATTTTAACACATTGGTATAGAACCCCAACACTCTTACACAAATACTTCCCAATGACACCTGAACTCTGCTGGAGATGCCAAGCAGAAAAAGGGACATTATTACACATATTCTGGTCGTGCCCTAAACTGACGAACTTCTGGCATACAATACAGACAATTATACAGAAATTTACAGACTATAACATTACTAATGACCCGGCATTTTTTCTCTTACATGCATCCAATATACCTACCAAAATATATAAAAAGTCTGTGCTCCGCCACCTTCTGGACGCAGCTAAAGCCTGCATACCGCTCCACTGGAAATCCCAGACACCCCCAACTTTAGGCTTGTGGATCAAAAAAGTAGAAGAAATCAAAAGAATGGAAGACCTTATACACACAGCTCAAAACAGACAGGAAAAATTCTCCAAGACATGGCAGTTGTGGAATATGTTCATTTATTCCAGCGAGGGCCAAACCCTGATGGAGACCTGAATAACCCTCCAATCAACCACATGGTAAATTAACATACGAGACACACATCTGTGTCACAAGTACGGTCATGCCTCGGAGAGTTCTCTAAATACTCCGTGATTGCGGGGCACGTGTCCACTCCCCCCCCCCCCCTCCCCCCCCACATCCTATCCCCACCTCTCTACCCCTACTCTCGCTCTTACTCTTTTTCTAATCTTAAGACTTTAAAGTAATAATGGTAGGAGGGGAGCCTGATGGACTGCACCACTTAATACAAGAATACTTAAAGAATACGTAGAATATTCCTCTTCCGGTTTATATTCTTGTTTTTTCCTATATTCTAATTGTTACCAAAGCGTTGAGACGACAGATGTTAACAGAAAGAAATAACAGGCTTAACTATATATTGGATTATATGTTTGTGCTCAACGTTATGACTGTTAACGTGTTGATGTTTACTATTTGTATGTCGGTCCATGCGGGCCCCCCTTGCCTGATATAAATAAAAAATTTAAAAAAAAAAAAAAAAATATTTTGGGCTGTTTTTACATGTGGTATTGTCAACCCTATTCATTCACGTATTTTTGTATTATTATGTCATTGTGATGCACAGGACCATTCACTTTGGTTTATCGATCTCACCTTTTATTCAATTTTTGTGGATTTTATAGCTTAGCTTAGGTTGAAAGGAGTCGTGATGCTGCTGTCACTACTCCTGTCAGTGGTAGCACCTCACTCAATGCAGTATACCCCCCCCCCCCCCAGTTTTAAACCTGCTCTGGAGCCAATAATAATTCAGGATCCTTCTCCTGGGATGGCCCTCCACTGGTTATTTCCTCTCTAGAAGCCCCTAAAGGCAACCCGGTCTGGCTTATCAGGATCCTGTGGCTTATTTGAGCCTACAACTAGGGAGTCCACTTCCTCAATGTGCACAGAAAAGTTCCAATTTCCAATGCCTCCAAAGATCCCCAACCGCCACATACACATATTGCATATACAAAAGAACAACCCCAAAACACAAAGAACTTAAAAAAGGGGCGGGAGGGTGGGAGCTGCTTCCTGATCCGGTGGCAAGAGACTGAGCAAAAGCCCTTGGCTCCTTTTACCCCCTCCGGGAACACTAAACCTACCACCCCCCTTTCCTCTAGTCTGTCCCCTCCCATTCTTTTAACCCATATCCTTGCCGGTTTTCTCGGTTCCCATGTCATGTAATCCCTCCATTAAGCCTGCGTCCCACTCCAGGCTTCTCTTGACTATGGTATGGCCTATACCAAACCTCTCTTAAACTTCTAAATACCCAATACCATACTTAACCTCTAAAATAAACAGACCACTTGGCCACTTTATTAAACATTTTAACCATAACTTTTTATTAGGTAAAAAACACACGATATTCCATCAGGAACATTTTAAACCAGTGTCAGAGATCCCTGGAGGCACCGACCACATTTCACCGTATCAGCTTGTCCACACCCAGCCGTCAGTCGCGGCAGCTCCGACTCAAACAACCTTACTCAAACCTACACACTGATACCCATCTCCCGATGGCAGTTAAACCTTAGTTAACTGGCATCAACCAAGGATACTATACCGATATGGTTCCCCACTTCCATCACTTTATTCTTAATTTCCATTGCCTCCAAAGATCCCTAACCACCACAGACCACAGGTGTGAAACCTTACACCAGTGGGCGTCCCACACAACACAGAGCCCGCTGTACACCATCCTCCAGGCCCAGGCACCACAAATCAATGCCTACCACATTAAAGTGGACCCCATCCCCCCTTAGGTACAGGTAAGTCTCCACCTCCAGATCCCAATGTCGAACCACTAAACCTCCATTGCGTATAATGAATCGACCCACCTCCTTATTAACTTTGATCCGTGTTTTATTGAGCTTTTATTTAGATCTGGCAAACCGCCAGGACGTACAGCCCACAATATCTGACCATATCATCATAGATCGGGGAAAATCAGTACGGATCCTAAGAACATCAAGTTTGATATCCCTGATAAGGTGGCGCATGGATCTAACCCACAAATCATTACCCCCAACATGTAGGACTAACACATCCGGGGCACGATCCAAACGGGCGTACTTGTGGATTTCCAGTAGCACGCTGCTCCACAGCATGCCAGGAACTCCGATCCACCGCACCATAGCAACCTCTCTCGGCACTCCTAACTGGCGGCCGTTCGGGCGTACATCAGCCCTTCGAGCCCCCCAAAAGACAAATGAATGTCCCATAATCCATACGAGACTGACACCGGCATCTGAAATAAAAAGTTTTGTAGCATGTAGAAACAAATAAACAACAAACCCCAACTTATGCTGCACAGCAGCACATGACTAGCGTAGTTCATCTAAACCAAGTGAGGGCGTATATAAAGTTTAAACTGTTCCGATTCCCATCGCCCTATACCCTTAAAGACGGAACTGTCCAAACCCAACTGGCTGCTTCTGTGGCAGCCCCAATGCGGAAGGAGTGAGAAGCGTAAATGGAAGGATCATAACCAGCCGATACTAAACAACGACGAAAAACGGAAATGAACTGATACCGAGATAACGAAGAGCCATCCCGATGAACCAAAAAGGAACCCTCGCTCGGCGGGCGGCAACCCAAGAACTTCCGTATAGCTGCAACCGGACAGGACGCCCCACCAGGGATAGCATACACATGCACATACTTACCCTTGCTCGCCCTATCTGTTTTGGACCTGTGAAGGAAAAGAGCTACAGATGCAGAACCACAGTGAACATCCCCAAACTGAAGTCCCCCATGCACACGCCTAGAAGGACTAATCAGCTCACCTAATCGGAATGCCCCATAGAAAGCCAGAACAAATGCAACTTTGAACAACACAGCTTCACATTCTGAAGTACACACGTTACTCACCTCCACCAGCAGCTGCTCCAGTATGGACAAAGTGACCGGGCGCCTACTGTCTCTACTTTTGGCCCCTCTCCTATACCCCTTGAAGGCTTGCCTGACCATAAACTCTCTTGTGGCATCACCTTCCCCGTCATTTTAAACCAGAACGCCAACCCCGCCATCTTGCGATCCATAGCAGAGGCTGACACCCCTCTTTCATAATTCAACCCAATGAAGTACAATAAGGCTGTCACTCTACCCACTCCAACCCCACTATCCACCCGTCCTAGCAACCCACACCATTCCCGCCAAACCTTAGCGTGCGCTGCCTATGTACTAGCGCAAACCGAATTCCTGATCAAATCCGCGATGATTCCAACGGTATTTGCCACAACTCCGGAGGACAGGGACTCCTGTGCTGCTCTGCTGCAGGTGCGATCGCTCGGAATCTGTCCCACTGAAACCAAGACAAAGCATCAGCGACAGTGTTAGATGTGCCAGGAATATGCACAGCATATAGAAAAACATTAAACTGCAAACAACGCAACACCAGGTGCCGTAACAAACACACCACTGGCCTTGAAGAGGCCGTCACTTGATTAATGACCTGAACTACTCCCATATTATCGCAGTGCAATCTTATTTTCCGATTCCTAAAAACCTCCCCCCAAATTTCCACTGCAACAATAACTGGAAATAGCTCCAACAATACCAAATTCTTGAGGAAACACGCCTTACGCCACTCCTCCGGCCACCGCTCAGTACACCACCGCCCCCCCCCCCCCAGGAAAGCCCCAAAGCCAGACGACCCAGCCGTGTCGGTATAGAAATCCAGGTCAAAATTACTAACCGGGCCCTCCATCCACAACGCCCTGCCGTTATAGGAATCCAGGAAGGCATGCCAAATGCGCAGGTCCTCCCTGTGTTCCCGCCTCAGCGTGATGTAATGTATCGGGGATGAGACACCTGCCGTCGCCGCCGATAAGCGGCAACAAAACACACACCCCATGAGCAAAATCCTGCAAGCAAAATTCAGCTTTCCCAACAGCGATTGCAGCTGGCGCAGCTGAATCTTGCGCTTACCCACCATACATCGGATCTCCGCCTGGAGGATCCGCAGTTTGTCCTCCGGTAAATGGCATTCCATAGCCCGAGAATCAATCATTATACCTAGGAAACTGAGTTCAGTGACTGAACCCACCATTTTTTCTGGAGCCAATGGTATTCCAAAACGCACCAAAATATGCTGAAGTGTAGCCAGCAAATTCCCGCATACCTTGGACGAAGGACGGCCTACACACAAAAAATCGTTGTGAATGATGGAATTAATTCCCGACACGTCTCGTACTACCCATTCCACAAATTAACTGAACGTCTCAAACAGTGAGCATGAGATAGAACAGCCCATTGGCAGGCATCGATCAACATAATATTCCTCCTCCCATTGGCATCCCAAAAGGTAAAAACTGTCAGGGTAAACCGGAAGTAACCGAAAAGCCGCCTCAACGTCAGTCTTCGCCATGAGGGCCCCCCGGCCATAGCGCCGAACCCAATTAACCACCGCATCGAATTATGTATATGACACCGAGCATGCGTCAGGATCAATGGCGTCATTGACAGACCCCCCCTTTGGAAAAGACAAGTGGTGAATCAATCTAAATTTTCCCGGCTCCTTCTTGGGTACCACCCCCAAGGGAGAAACCACCAGGTCCGCCCTAGGTAGGGATGGGAAAGGGCCGCTCATCCGACCCAACGCCACCTCTTTAGCTAGCTTCTCGGATACTACCCCAGGATGTTCAAAAGCCGACCGCAAATTCCTGGCTTCAGTAGGAATATTTTTTAATGCACATGGAATACCAAAACCTTTAGAAAAACCCAACGCCAACAACCGGGCAGCCACCCGTTCTGGATATCTATTTAGAAAGGGACGCATCTTTTCCACCATCACCGGAGTCCTCCCTCTTTCCTGAAGAATCCCCGGGCTTACCCTTCTCTCTTTTGAAACATCGAGATAACATGTGCCTGCCCCCACAGCCTGAGCATTCATGCTTGAAATGACAACCGCTTCCATACCTACAGGCCCCCTCATTAAATTGCCAACACACCCCTTTAACTTTTGGGGGCGGCTGTCCCGGGGCATCCGCACTTCCGACCCTGCCTGGAAATAAAGTAGGAGCAGGCCGAGCCGCAGACATCAGCTTCATTCACAAGCTGATGTCTTTATGGTCCAGGGTATTGAGGGGCGAACTGCCTTCCTCTGACGATATTGTTCATCATATCGGAGCCAAGCCTGTCCCCCATAAACCCATTGAGCTTCGCCAATTGCGTCCAAGTAGCAAAAGAGCGCAGAGCAGCACTCGGGCTGTTTCTCTCCAATCACACTTGCTAAAATAGCAAACGCCTGGAGCCAATTGGCAAAGGATCGGGGAATAAGGTGATACATTTTTCTTCCTCTTATTTCTTGGACTCGTCAGGCTTAACTCTGTCCAAATTAAATTTCTCAAGCGGCAGTAAGGAAAAAATCTCCATGTATTCACCTTTCCAGATTTTTTTCCCGCACTTCCGGCTTGAGATGGGCCCCCAAAGGACCTTCAAAGCAAACATACACTTCACACTTGGCTGCGTCCGCCAAACGTACCGTGTCAACTGCTTTACCTGATTACTTACTCGTCGCAGGCTTGTCAACGACCCCTGAGCCTTCCTGCACCCCCCTTTCTCCCTCCACAGTAGATGAACCCTCGCCTGTCCCCGCAACTGAACAGAGTGGGGCTCGGGAGCGATCAAGCACGAGTGGCCCCATAACAAGTTGCTGTCTATGAGGGCACTCAGCGGGGGCGGGGGGGTTGGAAGGAGTCCAGAGCACTTGCAGGGGACCCGAAAACAGGAGGATTGTGGATGTTCTGTGCAAAACCATTACACAGAGCAGATACATATAAAATGTTTGTTATTTTTGTTTTAAATCCTTTATTTTCACTTTAATGGTTATCAAACTGTTATGGGTAAAGTTCCACTTTAACTACTTGCTGCCCGACATATAGCAGAATGACGGCGGCAAAGTGGTCATGATATCCTGACCGGACGTCATATGACGCGCCCAGAATAACACAGCCGGAGCGCGCCCACAGGGGGCGCGCAGCTCGGCAATCGGAGGTGCTGTGTGTCTGACACACCGCAACTCCGAGCGTGGTATGAAGCCTCTGACAGAGGCTTCGTACCACGTGATCAGCTGTGACCAGTCACAGCTGATCATCACGTGAACCAGGAAGTGGCGGTAAATGGCTTTCCTCGGGTCACGCTGACAGGGAGAGCTGATCGGCAGCTCTTCCTGTCAGAGGGGGGGAGTCTGTGCTGATAATCAGCATATTGATTATTAGCACAGCCCCCATCCAAAGCTGCCCATCAGCTGCCAATCAGTGCCCAACACCTGCCAGCCTGTCCCCATAATAAACTGCCTGCCTGTCCCCATAATAAATGCTTGTCAGTGCCCATAACAGTGCCGATCAGTGCCCACAACAGTGCCAATCAGTGCCCAAAAAAGTGCCAATCAGTGCCCTATCAGTAATGCCTGTCAGTGCCCAATCAAAGTGCCAATCAGTGACCCATCAGTAATGCCTGTCAGTGCCCCATCAAAGTGCCAATCAGTGCCACTCAGTAATGCCTGTCAGTAGCTCCTCATCAGTGCTGCCTACCCAGTGCCACCTATCAGTGCCCATCAGTGCCGCCTATCAGTGCCCATCAGTTTTTTTTTTAATTGTCTTTTTTCGTTTATAGCGCAAAAAATAAAAACTGCAGAGGTGATCAAATACGACCAAAAGAAAGCTTTATTTGTGGGAAGAAAATGATAAAAATTTAGTTTGTGTACAGTGTTGCATGACCGTGCAGTTGTCATTCAAAGTGCGACAGCGCTGAAAGATAAAAATTGTCCTGGGCAGGAAGAGGGGAAAGTGCCTGGTATGGTAAACAAATTGGTAACCTCCTCCTAGACTAACATTTTTTTTTTTTTTTTTTTTTGCTAGTATGTGTGGTCAGTAATTTGCATAGCAATTCTAATAGAAAGGTTGGCAACATATTTTTTTTAGACTTTGAAGTCACTTTGGTATAAAAAATAATAAGTCCAAATATCTGCATAAATGATCTTTTTTAGTTTTGTAAATATTGAATTTCAATTTAATAGCTTTTAACTACCGTTAGAAAGCATAACCAAAACACTCAGATATGACAATAAATAATAATCATTACTATCATGCAAATTAGCACTGCCAACACAAAGGGTGGAGTCAGCAGTGAACACTAGTGTACTGTAGTATGCAAACTGAAAAATCCTCTAATATAGTTGTTTAGTCTAAATCAAAGAGGATTTGACTACAAAGAAAAAGAAAGGTAAAATGTTAACATGTGTTCCAGCTTCCACCATGCTGTAATATTTAATGCTGTGTATCCTCAACCTCAATTTTCAATCCATGGAACTTCTAAAGCAAAAAAGATTACAGATAACGTTGTAGAATAATAGCAAAAAAAAGCACATTACCTTAAACCTATATATTGGCAGTGATATTAAAGCAGTATTAAACCCAAAAGCAAATATTTATTATATTGCAGCTTACCAATTCTTATGCCGCGTACACACGACCGGACTTTCCGTCAGAGTAGACTCTGACGGTCTTTCTGATGGAGTTCCGCTGAAACGGACTTGCCTACACACAATCACACCAAAGTCTGTACGCTTAGAACGCGATGACGTATGATGGGACTAGAAAATGGAAGTTTAATAGCCAGTAGCCAATAGCCGCCCTTGCGTCGTTTTTAGTCCATCGGACTAGCATGCAGGCGAACGGTTTTCCAGATAGGAATTGAGGCCATCGGAAAGATTTGAAACATGTTCTATTTCTAGGTCCGTCAGAATTTTAGAAAGAAAAAGTCAGATGAAGCCCACACGCGATCGGAATGTCCGACAGAATGATTCCATCTGACCTTTTCTGCCGGAAAGTCCGGTCATGTGTACGCGGCATTAGATGTGATGACTGCATTCCTTTTCTTTTTTTTAGGCTTTCTTTCTTTACTTTCCCCCTGTTATCCTGCCAGTAAGGCCGAGTTCACACTGGCGCACTGCATCTTGGGCACAGGGCCGATGTATGTGCAGTTTCCATGCATTTTTAGCTCTGGTCCCATTGACTTGTTTTAAGTCACATGCATTTGCCTCATTTTCTGAAAGTGCACCAAAAGTCCATGCCATATCTTTGGTGCACTTTCAGAAAACTTGGAAAAAACACACAACCTAATAAAAGTAATTGGGCTAAAAAATAGGATAAAACGC
The DNA here is from genome assembly GCF_042186555.1 of Aquarana catesbeiana. Taxonomy (NCBI): domain Eukaryota; kingdom Metazoa; phylum Chordata; class Amphibia; order Anura; family Ranidae; genus Aquarana; species Aquarana catesbeiana. Next base: position 597,413,498 of record NC_133324.1, read on the forward strand.
CCTGAAACTGCGCATATACTCACGCTGTGGCCAAAACGCAGTGCACCAGTGTGAACCCAGCCTAAGTCTGTTGTTTTTCAAAAGAACAAGCTGCCCTGCAGATATAGCAGTTAGAGGGTTAAGAAAAAGCATTTACCACTGATGGGAGTGCTTACAATTGGAATCACTGTTCTTGGCTCCACAAAAATTAACATGTTTTAAAAATCAGGTGCAATATACACACTGAAGGATAGGATCTATCTATCTATTTTTCCAAGCACAGAAGAATGTGCAGGGGCCTCCATTTAAAAGTGTTGTAGTGTGGGTGGCATCTCATGTGTATTATGTGGCAATCTTCCTTATTTAGCAGACAGCAAAAATATGCAGAAGTTTATAACACAAAATAGTTTTTAAACTTGGCTTAAAGGAAACAGCACTTTGTGCCATCCCGACTTGGATCATATAATTTGGCACAGACATGATTGCAACATGCAAAACATTTTCCATGCCAGCCTCACGTAAAGGGATATTTGCATACTGTGTACAGGGAAGTGACCGTGATGTTTCCAAGTCAGGCAATTGCTAATTGCAAGCAGATGTGGTATACAAATTAGTGTTTTTGTAACTTCCTTTGGTCTCCATCTATCTTCATGTAAATGATGTAGACCATATTTTCTGTTTAGCAAGCAGTCACCTTCAAATTGTCATCTTTGCCTAGGGAAGACTTAAAATTAAAATAAAAAGCTTAAAAAAAAACAAACATACGTATAGAGATATATATATATTCCTAACTAAACCACTGTATGCTCAACCACCTGTGCAGAATATTCAAAGCAATCCTCTATATATCCATGTATACCCTGCAATACTCACTTTAGTCATTCATGAAATGAGATGTGCATTACAATAACATATTCATATTTCCCCCCCCTCCCCATAAACTGAACAGCCCAGGGACGTTTATGAGATCAGGGATGCCACTTGAGCCATTCCCGGTACTTATTAGAGTGAAACTAATCATTGACCGAATCTGCATTAGTGGACAGGGATTCCGTCCAAATATCCCATATTTTGTGGAATTTTTTGCCACAGCCACGTGACAGGTAAGTAGCTTTGATTATTAGTGTGTAGTTGTTGACCGAGCCTGGGTATGCCCAATAGGCTCTGTTTTGATTTGTATTTACCTTGAAATTACAATAAAAACTACTTTAAAAAAAAAAAAAAAAAAAGTAAAACGCTGAGAGGATGTAATAATAAAAAAAATTTCTGCTTTCCCGAAATGCCTTTATTTATTTTATATCCACTTAAGGCCCGCCACCACCACAGCAATGGTGGGGTGCTGTGTGTACATTAATGAGGAAAAAAAATTAACTTAAAGTGGTGTTCCGGCCGAAATTATACTTTCTAAATAAAAATACCCCTATAATACACAAGCTTAATGTATTCTAGTAAAGTTAGTCTGCAGTAAAAGATTCTCATTCTCCCTCTTAACTGTGTGAGAAAAACATGGGATTATGGGTAAATCTTATACCCTTAAACCCATGTTTTTTCCTTGAAGTTAAGAGGACTGGGCTGGAAGGGAGCATTTGTCTTTTAGACACATGCCCCTTCTATGACACTGCAGTGAGAGGAGAGCCTTCACTGTAGCATTTTTATTGGACGGCTTGGGCCAATGGTAATTTACCACTGGCCCAAGGCTCCAAGCTGTCCATTGAGCTCAGTGCCTCTGACAAGAAGTGAGAGGCACTGTGAGCTCATCCTGTCAGTCTGCTGCAAACAGCTTATGCTAGCTTGTATTTAAACTGGCAACTCTGTATGTAGCTTCTGACAGGCTGCACAAGGAGCCCCATAGCTCCGGAATAATCACAGGACCCCCAGTGGTGAGGTAGGGCTTTGGCTACCTATCCCCCCCCCCAAATTTGGGGTCTCTGTAACCCCAGGTCGCTGGGCTACGACCCTCGAAGCTTGATCGTTTTTTCTTTGGTTTTGTTTTTTTATGTTCATGGCACCTACCTGCCTCCCCTGTCTGCACGTCCCTGGTGTTAACCCCTTCCCTGCCAGTGTCATTTATACAGTGATCAGTGGATATTTTTAGCTCTGATCACTGTAATAATGTCATTGGTCCCAAAAAAAGTGTCAAAAGTGTCCGATCTGTCTGCCGCAATGTTGCAGTCTCACTAAAAATCGCTGACCACCGCCATTACTAGTAAAAAAAATTATTATTAATAATAATAATGCCTAAATCTATCCCCTATTTTGTAGACACTATAACTTTTGCTCAAACCAATCAATATACGCTTATTGTGATTTTTTTACCAAAAACATGTAGCAAAATACATATTGGCCTAAACTGATGAATAATTTGTTTTTGTACATTTTTTTATTGGATTTGTATTATAGCAAAAAGTAAAAAAATATTGTTTTTTTTTTCAAAATTGTCGGTCTTTTTTTGTTTATGGCGCAAAAAAGAAAAACCACAGAGGTGATCAAATACCACCAAAAGAAAGCTCTATTTGTGGGGAAAAAAAGGAAAACAATTTTATTTGGGTACAGCATCGCACAACCGCACAATTGTCAGTTAAATTAACGCAGTGCCGTAATGCAAAAAAGGGTCTGGTCATTAAGAGGGTAAATCCGTCCGGAGCTGAAGTGGATATTCTAAGCAGTGAAACGTGAAGGCAGTCATTTTAATAATTATCCTTCATATTTTAAATCAGCCTTTCCCAACCTTTTTAACAAAGAAGAACCCTAAATATGTTTAGGTCTCTCGGCAGGTTAGTCACACCGCAATGGTGGTCAATGAGAAATGGTGCCCTTACTCTGGTGGTCAGTGGAAAGAATGCAACTTACATTGGTGGTCAGTGGAAGAAATTTTTTTTTTTTGCCTAAGAAAAGAGAGAAGAAGCTCCACTAGTCCCATGCCACTGGCTCTGACAAGCAGCATTGGTGCCAGACTTATGTAGATACCATCAGGTGAGAGTACAATTCACCACTGCTCAAAGAAACCCTAGTAACCTCTAAATAGGGTAAATTCTGCACCCTTTAAGTGCCAAGTAAGCATTGACCACATGGTCTCTTGAACCTAATATTAACCACCATTAACCACCACAAGAATTTACCCCCTTCCTGCCCAGAGCACTTTTTGCGATTCGGCACTGCGTCGTTTTAATTGACAATTGCGCGATCGTGCGATGTTGCACCCAAACAAAATTGACGTCCTTTTTTTCCCAAAAATAGAGCTTTATTTTGGTGGTATTTGATCGCCTCTGCGTTTTTTATTTTTTGCCCTATAAACAAAAAAAGAGCGACAATTTTGAAAAAAACGCATTATTTTGTACTTTTTGCTATAATAAATATCCCCATTTTTTTTAAAAAAAGGCAAATTTTTTCTCAGTTTAGACCGATATGTATTCTTCTACATGTTTTTGGTAAAAGAAAATCGCAATAAGCGTATATTGATTGGTTTGCGCAAAAGTTATAGCGTCTACAAAATAGGGGAAAGATTTTTATTATTATTTTTTTTTTACTAGTAATGGCGGCGATCTGCAATTTTTATCATGACTGCGACATTATCGCAGGCACATTGGACAATTTTGACACATTTTTGGGACCATTGGCATTAATACAGCGATCAATGCTATAAAAATGCATTGATTACTGTAAAAATGTAAAATGTCACTGGCAGTGAAGGGGTTAACACTAGGGGGCGATCCAGGGGTTAACTATGTTCCCTGGGAGGTGATTCTAACTGAAGGGGGAGGGGACTGACTAGAGGAAGTAACGGATCGTGGTTCCTAGCTAATAGGAACACATGATCTGTCACTCCTGTCAGAACAGAACAGGGAAGTGTGTGTTTACACGCACTCATCCCTGTTCTGTCTCTCCTGCTCATGATCGCTCGTGGCCGGCGGTCATTGCGACCGTCAGCCACGAGCATCGGCACCCCCACTGTGCAGTAGGTGGGTGCATGTGCCTGCTATCCCGACCCTGCGAGCCGACGTATAGCTACGACGGCTCGCGCAGGGGAGCCAACCTATCGCAGTATAACTGCGGCGGTTGGTCGGGAAGCGGTTAAAAACCCCATATTAAGTGAGACTATATCACAAATATATCAGCACTGTGAATATATTTTACTTAGGAAAATACCATAATTTAGGAATGGAAAGTAAAAGGTGAACTTTTTGAGTTTTTAATTTAGATACATTTTAAAGAGAGTGTGAATATATAAATAAATATGGCTTTCAACTTTGGTCTCTTAATAGATATTTTAAAATTTTAATATTTTAAAATGAATTTCAGGAGACAGAGTCAGTACATGAATCATTGCTGGCAATGTACCATGGAATATGTAGTCCTTAGAAAGTAAACGGCAGATAAGAAGCCGGAAAAAAATGCAAGGAATCCAGGAAGTTGTGGAAAGAGATGACCAGCAGACACGCAGCACTCCATGAACATGAAAGGAGATTTTTTAAGTAAGCTTATATTGGATTGTCAAAAATAACTATTGTTTGTATTGTTATTACAATTCTGAGGTCATCAAATGTGCATGCCGTGACCATATATTTTCTTTGACTTATCCATTTAAAGGTTTCTTTTCTTTTTTTTTAGAAAGAAGGAAGGCAGGTGAATACTACCACCACAAAAGATTATTGTGCACAATGTTATGTTGGGACTTATGGGTCATGGGATATTGCCAAAGCAATGTTAACCTGCTATTAGATGTTCAGCAATGCAGTTTTATCTACTGAATGGTGACTCTCTCGAGATTTCGAGGGTTCAACGAACAATGTTTTGACAAAACTAACAGGTTAATGGCATTTGGATATGGAACTGGCTGCTCAATTTACTACAGGAAATAAATTAGGTACCCCCAGGTGGGCTGAAATTTCACCTCAGGGTTAAATTCTTGACTTATAGCCAGGATGTTAACAGATAGGAGTCAGTCACTTTTGAAAGTTAATGAGGTTAATTCAGCCAAAGGAAAGATCAATATGCAGACTCCAGAAATCTACCTACAGCCAACAAAAGCACCTTTAAACAAGACTGACACTGTATTCTCATAACTGCAAAAACAGTAGCTGCACTCAACTTACTGGATAAGCAACCAGACTTTCAGTGTGGTCCAAGCTTATACCCAGCGCTTATACCCAGCTTCTCCAAACAGTAGGGGAATTTCACCCCTGATGCTCCTATCCACAATCCATCTTCAGTCCTCCTGGGCAACACCTCTGGCCAAGCAGTGCAAGCTTCATGCCCCAGGCTTGGGCCTACCTTTCCCCAGCACATGTGTCCCCCCCCCACACACAAACATCCTGCCCAGCTGAAAACTGGGAGGTAAGAGAGGTTCCAGGAAGGTCCCCCAAATATTTTTAACCTGTCTCCAGCATGCACCACTGGCAATAAACCTCCCAGTGGTTGGCCAGGGCATTTTAATATTCATAACCCAGGCTACTGAATCTTCCCATACCTTTGCCTGGGACACTCCCCAGTAGCAGGCAGAATTAAATGATAACCTGAAGTTAGGGGAAAACCTGTAAAAAACAGAACTATTCATTCAGATTAAGACTCACTAAAGCCCAGCAGTACTAAATTTAAAATAGAGACACTACAGCTCATGGCAGGGTGCCTATAACTCATTTACCATTCATGAATTTAATGCAGGTAGTTGCCAGAATTTGAAAATATGCAGGACCCTCCTGGACACTTTATAAATGTAGGTACTGTGATGCAAACAGCATGCAGCAGAAATGTATCGCTACCAAAATCATTAATGTATTTTATGAGGATGAGGTTCTATAGAATCTGAACTTCTAAGACTTCATGCCATCTGTCACAAGGGAAAAAGGTCATACAGAATGCCATGAATCACAGAGGTAAAGCCATAGAGAATGTCAGTAGTCACATGGATAAAGCCACACAGAATGCCTTCAGTAAAAGGGGTAGAACTACGTGGAATGCAAGAAAGACCAAACATAATTTTATCAATAAGAGGGGAAAAGCCACACAGAATGCCATCAGTAACAAGGGTAAATCTGCACCAAACATCATAAGTATCAGAGGAAAACCCACAAATATATTATCAATGCCAGGGGAAAAGGAACATGGAATGCCATCAGTAAAAAGGGTAAAGCTACAAAGAACGCCAACAGAGGTTAACCTCCACATACCTATGTCATCAATAACAGGGGTAAATTCACATTCCATCAATCAAGGGGGTAAGGTCACACAAAATGCCATGAGTCATCAATTCAAAGTGACACGGACTACCACCAGACACTGGTGTAAAGCTTTATGGAAAAACATCAATCACAAGGTAAGCCAAGCACATTGCTATTAGTTACAGGAGTAAAATGACACGCAACATCAGTCACACATGTAAAGTCACATGGAACACCACTAGTCATGGAGTTAAGCTACATGGAATAACAACAGTCACAGGGGTAAGGCCACACAGAATGCCATCACAGCCATGAAGTCAAATGTAATGCCATCAATCTCAAGGTAATGCCATGCAGATCACCGTCATTCACATGGCTATTCCCACTGGTTTAATGAACAAAGGCAGTTAGGATAGCTTTAAAGGTTCCAATATTTTTTTAAATATATCTTTGCCTTGCAATGCCTAAAATCAGTGCACATTGTGCAATATATTTATTATGATATTTTATACAATAATTTTATATTAAAATATGGCTATTAAGGTCTAAAACCTAGCAATTGCAGTAGATCTGGGGTAACTCAGATATCTAGGTCACTCCGAGAGAACAGCTAAAACACTTGAGTGTGAGTGTCCCATCTGTTTTTTCCTGTGACCTTGCAATGACTTCTGCTTGGTGAAACAGAATAGTGGTCCAGCTGTATTCATATAGAAAGAAGCCTAATAATGGTTCATCCTTGCAACACAAGTCCTCAGTTGTCACATTTTAATTTCCTTTTCCAGTTAAGTGCAATAAACTGTTTCAATGAGAAATTGATTTTAAAAATAAATGAACCATTTGTGTAGAACTGTAATAAGGATGATGGAGAAAAAGAAGACAATGAAGAAAATGATCATCATTACTTATTACTGCTATTGTTATTTTTTATTGCAGAAATATAGATGGAGGAATTAAAACATTTTGGTAAAATGGACAAGATATTTTATGGATATATGAAAAATTATAAATAAATATAGCCAATTTGCAGTGCAAAAATGCAGCTGGTATGTAGCATACATTATGAGCGTTCTTGTGAGCCCAACCTGTTATCGCTATATGAGAAAGTGAGTGAGAAATCAGATAGTTCAGTGGAAGTAGTTTGTCAAGATTTTTATATAGCAATTGATACTGTACTTCATAAATAAAGAAGGAGAAAGTGGAAAAACAGACTTTAGCGGCTGTCACTGTAACCCCAGTTGCGAATAAAGTACTCAAAAGTGTATAAAGGTATAAAAATGTATTTAAACAACATCATAAAAACATGTCAATCAACCAAAGTTATGTAAACATTGTCCCATATGTACAAATATGGCTGGACAATGAAACCTGTACAGGTGGCCTCTAAGATAGTATATGTATATATATTTGTTACAATCTTCTGTTTAAAGGACAGCCGACGGAATCAGAGTACCAGCACCAATGGATCACTACGTGTTTCACCAATGACTTCCTCAGGAGATCCTATTGGTACTGGGAGATACATTACAATTAGTACATATACTTATATATGTTTCTGTATAACAACATGCACGTTTATATTTATCACATGGTAAGTATAATACAAAATTCATACATCATAATGTGTTGCAGACATCATTGTAATTGAAAATGAGTACATTGAAATACATACCAAGACCAGATATGTAGGAGACATAGAGTATATGATCCACCATGGGGGAGAGAAGGAGGGAAAAGGAGAAGGAGGAGAGCACGCTTGACCAGCTCCAAGGGGAGTATGTAGGGGGCATCAAACAGAAATGTGGACAGCCTCACTAAAGGAGCAGCCTACCAAAGAATAAGCAATTCAAAAGTAATCCAAGAATAAATGCAATGAGTATATATTAAGTTAAATTAATTTAATTCTATTCCATATGATAATGTATGAATTATATGAAATATGTGGAAGATATAATGTGTGAGTAGTAGGGTGAGTAACGGTAAGTAAATATATACACATATGGATATTGATATACCCACATATATATATGTGGGTATATAAATGGGTGTATGCACAACCACCAGTGTGGTGTGTTAGAATGGTCATAATTGTATTGAATTTAATATGTTATGTTGACATAGGGTAAACATGGGTCAGGAAAATGAGGGTCAAAAAAACTTCCCTGTAGACCTCATATGTGTCCATGTACATACATATACATATATATATACACATGCATACATAAATATACATGCATATACACATGAAAAGGCATACACACTTAAAAAAAAAAAAAAAAAAAAAGAATGATGATAATAAACTCACTTGTAGAAGTTAATAAATTGTATATACTGAGTAGAGAGCATTGTGCATATAGCCCAAGCAGGACATATGGTACAATGTATTTCTTTCAGATATTCCCCATTGGGGATAACGACATTGATGTGAGTGCCCTGTGAAAGCAAAAAAGGGAAGGGGACAGTTTCAAAAAGGGGACAGGGTATCATTCTCTTGAGGTTTGAGTATTCCCCAGAGTGTATCTCACAAGAACTGACCTTCTATATGCATCGTATGCTGCCCTGAGTGCCGGTCCTGTGTGCCGATACACACCCCCCACACTCATGTGGAGTGAATGAGACATCCGCACGGACCGTCTCCTTATGCCTCTTATATTTGCTTATCCCTCTTATATGAGATGGCTGACAGTGGTGAGGCCCCTCCCTACATCTGTCGCGCATGAAGTATGGCGGTACGTCTCCGGGCATGCACGGCAAAGGGTGAAAGCCATGCATATCTGGGAATGGCGGAGCAGGTACAGAGAAATGTCCCCCACTGTGTTTCCAGGCAGACCAGCATCTGGCACCGGAAATGTACGTATAATTCGTGTAGAGCGTCCCTCCACAATTAGGGCGGGAGAAGTGCAGGGAAGACACAGTCTCCGTTTTCCATATACTGTACTTCATAAATGTTTAAATCTATAAAATAAGGTCTGTTGGAATTTATGAAACTGTAGTTACATGGATAGGAAACTGGTAACATGAACAGGTCCCCTCCCTATGGAGTGGTGTCCCTTACCTAAATTTAGTGCTACTGGGTTGTAGTCAACCTGAACTCCATTTGATAGTTTTGCTTTCTTCAGAATTTCCCTAAGCTCAGAGTTATAGTTTACTTCTGCCTGCTGTTAAGGAATGTCCCTGGCAATTGTGTAAGAATAAACAATAACCTGAGTTAGGATTATTTATGTCTCTTTGGTCAATGGCTGTAAGGTTTATTGCAGTGGTGCACACTGGAGAAGGATATAAATATTTTGGGTGACCGTGGAAAGTTATTTTGCGTCCCAGCCTCTGCTTGGTGAGGAGATGTGTAGCTGAGGTTCCTGTCCTCTGAGGCTTGCTGGCTGGGGAGGGTATGCTGTGCTTCAGAGAGCCAAAGGCTTGGGGCCTGAGGCTTCCCACTGTCCTTCTGGAGGGTATATCCAGGGAAAATGGAACAGGAACCTGGTTTGGAGCACCATGGGTGACACTTCATCAGCTGAAGAGTGACTGGAAGAGTTGGGTAGAGATTGTGGACATTGCAGGAATTTCTGGTGCCGCATCCAACTAGTACGTGTGCTGTCTCAATGCTATTCTTCAGTCTGGAGAATACACCGTACAAGTCTGGCTCGTTCCTCAGTCTGCAGAATACAGAGTACCAGTCTGGCTTAAAGGTCCTTTTATCTGTATTGACTGTGAGTGGAGGTACTGAGGTCTGGTTTTGTGTATCCTGTGCCTTGACCCCTCTCTCCTGAGAGATAGTTATGCCCGTGCTTGTTTTTTTTTTTTTTTAAATTTATTTTTATTCAAATTTTCCTTATAAGACACAAAGACATAAAGACATATACAAATTGGTTGTCTAGCTTGTACAGGTAATATCGCAAGTACATCAGGTAAAAAAAAAAAAAAAAAAAAAAAAATGAAAGGGAAAGAAAAAGAGAGGAATACATCCATGCAATACAATTTTAACATGTAAGTGAAAAGGGGATTTTTGGAATTTTTGGGCCGCCCCCCCACTGCCCATAAAGGCCTATACCTATTAACTAGGAATTACATTTAATCGTCGATTCTTGGTATCGTAACTGAAGCTAGTCCAACATTAGTAAGCAATGTTCATTTCCTCCAGCCACCCACTCCAAACCTTATTAAATTTCAATTGGCAGCCTCTATTAAGATAGGTATCTTTATATAGTGGAAGATTATCGTTAACCAAACGTTTCCACTGGACATTTGTGGGGGGATAGGGCTTCTTCCATTGAAATGTTATGGTTTTCCTAGCGTAAAATAGAAGCAAGCCAATCATCGTGCGTTTAGCTACAGCAGGAACTAATTTTTTTATAAGGCCCAACATACAAATCTCCATAGACAGTGGTAGATTAGTGGATGCAATTTTATTGATTAGGCCTAGTACCTCCCCCCAGAATTGTTGTATCTTTGGACAATGCCAAAAGATATGGGAAAAATCTCCGGGGGTGTAGCTACATCTCCAACACTTAGGGGAGTGGGCAGGATTTATCAAATGAAGTCTGTGGGGAGTGAAATACGCCCGGTGGACTATTTTAAATTGGACTAACTTGTCACGTATAGAGACTAGCGAACTAAAAGGGAAGTCCCAAACACCATCCCAATCTTCGCCACTCAAAGCTGGAATGTCACGCTGCCAACGGGACAAAAGGCCGTCCAACGGAGGCAAGGACTCATAGATTAAATGCTGATATATGTGAGATATAGGTTTTTTTGTACAACCGGATCTAAGAGTAGTCTCCAGTTTAGACTGTATTAATATACAGGACGAACGTGGGAATTGGGCTTCGAAAGCATGCGAAAGTTGAAGATAACGGAACTGATAGTGCTGCGGAAGATTATACTGGAAGGAAAGCTGACAAAAAGAAAGCAGTGAGGTGCAAGACACCACTTGTGAGATTAATTTTATACCATATCTAGTCCATATCTGGGGGTCAATAGATTTGTAAAAATGTGGTAAATTGGGGTTTAGCCATAGGGGTGTATTAGGGGAAATTCCCATCTGGCTGTGTTTTTCAATAGCCAAGCCCATTTTCCAGGCCCGTAAAGTAGTAAGCATAGACGGAGTTAATAAGTGTGGGGCACATGGGCCTCTGTAAATTAGGTATTGAAGAGATTCCCAGGAGCCTGCCACGGTGGCCTCCAAAGCGGAGGCCACATTGGTTTTATCAGGATTTAGCCACCAGACCACTGTCACCAGCTGTGTCGCCAAAAAGTACTTATAGCAATCCGGAAAGGCCATACCACCCTGCGATAGTGGCCTCATTAATGTAGTTAACTTATATCTCGGTGGTAAGGAGCCCCAGAGAAACTCTGAAAAGCGTTGGTTTAGTTTAGTAAAGAAGGATTTAGGAATCCACTGCGGGGAATGGCGGAATAAATATATGAATTTGGGGATGACCTTCATTTTAAGCAAGTTGACCCTTCCCCATACCGATAGGGGGAGATTATTCCATGCCTTGAGTTTAGCTTTCATATCCCCCACTACCGGATCCAAGTTTAATTTAAGAAAATCTGAGGCTTGTGCAGAGACACAAACCCCAAGATATTTAAAGGAGTCAACCCACTTTAATGGGCTATCTGGAGAGGATGTCAATTTGGCTGCTTGATCTATTGGAAATAGAGTAGATTTTGGCCAGTTTACCCGGAGGCCCGTTACCATGGAGAAAGTGTTGAGGAGTGACAGAGCACCCTGAAGTGATGGACCCGCGTCCCCCAAAAATAAAACCATGTCGTCAGCATACAGGGCTACCCTCTCCTCCAGCATGCCTATCCTAAGCCCCTTAATATGAGGCGATGTACGGAGAGCCTCTGCAACTGGCTCTATAGCTAGAGCAAATAGAGCCGGAGAAAGAGGGCAGCCCTGTCTAGTTCCCCGAAACAGTTGAAATGGAGTTGAGAGTCTGGAGCCCAAACGAATCGATGAGATGGGACACCTATAGATCACCTGCAACCATGATATAAACCGTAGTGGAAAACCCATTCGACGTAGAGTCTCCCACAAAAAGGGCCACTCCACAGTGTCGAATGCCTTTTCTATATCTAGTAGGGCAATAGCTCTGGTACCGGAGTTATTGTGTTGGGCATGAATATTGGTAAAGAGTCTCCTAAGATTAACGTCGGTTGACCTTTTAGGCATAAATCCTGTTTGATCAGAGTCAATAACCGAAGGTAATAATGGATATAGACGGGTAGCCAGCAGTTTGGTTAAGATTTTCAGGTCATTATTCAATAGGGCTATTGGCCTATATGAGGCACATAGCTCTGGGTCCTTAAGGTCCTTATGGATCAAAGTAAGATAGGCCTGGTGCATTGAAAGGGGCAGATCACCCTTGGATAGGCAGAGGGTGTATAATTGGGCCAGGATGGGTGCCAAAAATGCTGCATGTGCCCTATAAAATTCTATAGGAAGACCATCCGGTCCTGGCGCCTTGCCCAAAGGGAAGGACCGTATAATTTTTAAAACCTCTAAGGCCGAAATAGGGCGTACCAACGATTCTCGTTCCTCATTCGACAGCCAGCCAAGTGCTAGTGGATCTAAAAGGTTTTGCAACATCTCTGGCTGGAAGTCGGGGGGAAGAGCAGAGGTATAAAGAGTTTGGTAAAAGGCTTTAAACATTTGTAAGATTTCTACCTGAGAGGTCACCTTATCCCCAGTTGAAGACCGCAGGCCCGAAACCACTGTGGATGGATATTCATGCTGTGCCAACATGGCCAGGAAACGACCATTCTTGTCCCCCTGTTCAAATAGTCGCTGTCTACCTTTATGCATATCCAATCTTGTAACTTCCGTTAAATGTAAATTTAGTGAACTGCGGGCGGCATTTAATGCGTCAAAATGAGCTGATGTAGGATCTGTACTATAGATTAATGTTTGATCCTCTACCATCTGTTGTAACCTGTAAGTTTCCCGGCCCTGCTGTTTCTTGACACTAGCGATAATAGAGATATATTGCCCTCTTGTATAGGCCTTGAAGGTGTCCCAGACCGTCTGTGGGGTCGAGGAGCCTTCATTAAGTTCCCAAAACTCAACTAGTCTGGGTGGGATAGTGTCAGCCACCTCAGGGTGGGAAATCCACTGTGCCCCCAGCCTCCACAGGGCCGCATCTCGGCGTGCAGGCGAGCGAAGCTCGATTACCAGTGGGCTATGATCGGACAACCCACTGGGTAGGTATTTAGCCCCTATTACATCCGTCAACAGGATTGAATTAGAGAAGGCTAGGTCAATCCGTGAGGCAGTCCTATGTGAGGCCGAAAAGCATGAGTATGCCCTAATAGCCGGGTGTTTCCATCTCCATATCTCCTGTAGCCCCATTGCCTGTGCCCATATAGATAGTTCAGAGCTATAGTTTTTTGATGGGACTGGTCTGTCCAAATCTGGGGAGATAGTAGAGTTGAAATCCCCCATCACCAGCAATTTCGCTGGATAAGAAGGAGCTGCTTTTTCCAAAACCTTATATAATAAATCATGTGTAAAAGGTGGAGGAATATAAACATTTATGATTATATATCGCTGAGACCAGTGTGAAAACACCACCATTGCAAACTTGCCCTGGGGGTCCGTGCACACGTCCTCAATAACACAGGGGAATTTCTTGTGTATTAGGATTGAGACCCCTCTAGCATAAGAGGAGTAAGTCGCATGGATGGCCCTCTGAATCCAGGGTTTTTTTAGAGTTAAAACCTTGCTGCCTGTGAGGTGGGTTTCCTGTAGGAGAATAAAATGTGGAGAGTGGGTTTTTAGATATCTCATCAACAGTGCCCGTTTAAATTTAGAATTAAGACCTCTCACATTCCATGAAAGGACCGAAAAGGTTTCAGCTAAGGAAGTGGCCATATAGGTTTAAGAAGCCATGGCCAAGTAAAATGACTAGGGGAACACCATTTGGGGTAACTCACAAGCAGCAAGATTTTTACAATATACCATGTACCAGCAATGTTAATTTTTAAGGCAATTTTTGAAACAAGCTTATACAAACCATGACAAAGACCAACATAAAACAACAAAAAAATATATATACCCAAGCACGAAGTGCTTATCCGACTAAGTCCCATCTCCTCTCAAAAAACAAAAAAAGGAGGAGGAGAGTTGGGATTAGTTTTCTCCCAAAAAAAAAAAGAACACACACGCAAGCTGCAACTGTATTGCAACTATATTGCAGATATACCCCTAAAAGGGGATATCGTACTACTACTACTATTTGTTCAGGCACCCTATAGCCGAACAAATATATAAAAAAGGAAAAAAGGAAAAACCTATCCAATACCTATCCAAAAAAAAAAAAAAAAAAAAGGGACGGGATGGGGAGAAAAGGGCAGGAGGGGGAGAAAAGGGCAGGAGGGGGAGGGAAAAAAAAAAAAAAGAAGAGAAAAAAGGAGACAAAAAAGGAAGCAACAGAGAGTAATTGAGGTGGGGTTGGGTTCTAATTATCTAACTCTTGGCTCTTAGTGTAAGAGATATAGTCCAAGTCCAAGTCCAAGTCCAAAGGGCTGAGCATTCCAACTCCAAATAAAGTACATTTATCTAAGCATTCATTAGGAGACCACAGAATAGCAAGAAAATTTTAGACACTATAGGGGTGCACTATAATGGACTATAGTAGTAAGGATGGTACAAAAAAAAAAAAAAAAAAAAACACATGCGTCACCCACGGCCATCTAACCAGGATATAGCGGCCTCCGGATTGGTGAAAAAGAATGTTCGGTCCCTGTCTGCAACTCGAAGCTTGCTGGGATATAATAAGCTAAATTTAAGACCTTTATCCCTTAGGCGTCTTCTGACCTCTGTAAAGGCCCGGCGTCGCTGCTGGACTTCAGGGGAGTAATCAGGAAACAACATGATTTTTGCATTATTAAACCGCAGTTCTTGTTTATCTCTAGCTGCAGCTAATATCTTATCTCTGTCTCTGAAATTCAAAAGTCTCAATAAAAGAGGCCTGGGAGGATTACCAGGGGCTGGAGGGGTTGGTGGAATCCTATGCGCCCTCTCTACCACGAATGTAGGGGGCATAGCAGGTAAGTCCAACAATGATATAAGAAAGGATTCCACAAACTCAGCTGGTTTATTACCTTCTGTTTTTTCCGGTAGGCCTATGATCCTTAGATTGTTTCTCCTCATGCGATTTTCTGTGTCTATCGACTTATCTTGTAGGGCTTTTACCTGCAGCTGCAAAGCGCGAAGGTTCCTGGAGTCTGCACTGGTAACGTCCTCCAGTTGTGAGATCCGACTCTCAGCCTCTACGAAGCGGGATCTAAATTTGTCCATATCATGCCGAATTAAGCTGATATCTGAAGCCAAATGGTCTATTTTAACCATCACCTTTTCATTTCCAGCTTTAATTGCTGCCAGCAGCTCAGCATGGGAGGCCGCGTGAGAGGCTACAGGTGGAGACGGATCAGGGAGCGTCTGCGTGCTAACTGACATGTTTGGTATGGGAAGCCTCGGAGGCAATATCGCGGCGGCGGCAGCAGGCACAACAACAGCAGCAGGCTTAGCAGGCTTAACAGAGCCAAGAGCAGCAGCAGCAGAGGCAGCAGAGGCGGCAGGGGTGGTGGTGGAGACCGCAGGCACTGTGGAGGACCGGAGCCTACCCGGAGATATGGTGGGACCTCGCGGTGCACCGAAAGCCTTTTTCTTTCCCAGGGTGCCTGTATACGAACGGGTCTGGTGAGAATCGGAACTGAGAGTCGCTGGAAGTCAGAGAGTCAGCCCGGCCAATGCCAGAGAAATTTCAGGATGAATGGTGCTTGTTTTTTAGAGATTAGGTGCAAGTATTCACTGCCCCCTCGCAAACCCACCATGCTAAATGGTGGGTGTGGCCAAATTTGCCAGTAGCAGTAGAGTCTTACAGGGGCAGGATGAAATAAAACCTGGGCCTACTCACTGTATACATAACACAAACATGCCACAGTCCTTGTACCCACACAATATGCTTTCAATTTCTATACCACATGCAAGAGTCTAACAAACATGTACAACACTCAGCCTAATTATTTAAAAAACTGAAACTCCTTCATTACATATGCTTTTTAGCCTACCTTGAAAAAGAACTTCACAAACTAGTCAGTGACTACTTAGCAACCAGCACCTGTTTGATCTGAGACAATAAACACTTTGCAAGGCTCAGGAGTGTATATTGTGTAGGGTTAAGGAGTATTACCCAGGGTGCAGGACTCAGGAGTGGGTAACAAAGACCAGTGTACTATCAGAAATTATCATACCCCCAAACCCTCTCCCCCAGTACAGGGCTCTTCCACTAACCCCTCCTCCCAGTACAGAGATTCTCCCTTAGCCCCAAACCCACCTCCCTTCTAAGTACAGGTTGTAAGAGAGAGGGGCTGCTGTGAATAGGCAGCTGGTACTATTAGGAGAAGTTCTTTCAAATTTAATATTTTATTAATGCCTACAACAGGCAAAAACAGATCAATACAACCAGTATGTATTACGAATAACAATTAAAACAATATATACATATCCATACAAACCTCTGTAAGGGTCTCAGAGGGGGCATAATACAAATTGAGAGTCAAAATGCTACTGTTTGCTACCCAAAAAATAGACAAAAAAGAAAACCCAAATACAAGGCTCGTAGTTGCCCACGTCCATTTTCCCATATTCAAACAATAAACAAACAAACCAAAAAAAATAAATAAATAAAGGGGGGGGGGAGAAGGTTATGGGCAGGGAAGGGATACAAGGGAAAAAGGGGGCTTGCTTATCATTGGCTCAGGATAGCCAAGATGCTCAAGGGGTGTTTAAAATTAACTTCCATTTCCCAGGAGGGCCAAGCCCTCTGCAGACAGGACAAACTGTTTCCACAGCTTCCAAGTTGCAGAGTACTTTTCCTTTTGGTATTGTGTAGTCAATACTAGATCTTCCATTTTACTTATATCATCCACTTTACGTAACCAATCCGCCGCCGGCGACGGCACCTGTTTCTTCTAATGAAGCGAAATGCAGGACTTTGCAGCATTTAGGAGGTGTCTTAAAATAGACTTTTGGTAGTTTTTGGCCAAAATAGTAGACACATGTAAAAGGAAAAAAGCCGGATCACCAGGAATCTTATAGTCTGTGAACTTTTGAGTCACTTCTTGGACCGTCGTCCAAAAATTAGACAATTTTGGACAGGACCAAAATATATGAAGTAGGGTTCCTCTATCCCCCAAACATTGCCAGCATCGGTCAGTAGTGTCAGGGTAGTACCGATGAAGAAGGTGGGGGGTGAGGTACCATCTCGTCAAAATTTTATAATTGGACTCTTGGATTTTGGTACAGACTGAAGACTTTACAGTGAATCTTAATATATGTTGTATTTGGGCAGATGTAAATTTCAGCTGAAGGTCTTGTTCCCACTTATCCAGAAACGGCAGATGTGGCGGAGCCGCTGGGCAGTTCAATAAATAGTACATTTTGGACAGTACTTGTGTCATGACACCTTCCTCGGAGCCGTATTCCTCAAGTTTCGTCAAAGGACGAACAAAGCGCATTGGATCAGGCAAGGTGTCAAAAAAATGTCGCAGCCGAAGTTCCGGCCAGAAGGACAGTGTAAAAGGTCCTGGCTCCGCCATCAATTCCTCTATAGAGGGCCACCTGCCATCTATTAAAAAATGGGATGCCTGAATTTTGCCCAACTGTTGTAGAGTTCTAAATGTATTGGTACAAAGGAAATAATGGGGAGTCTGAAGAAAAAAGGGAAAATTGTTTGCTAACGTGTGAGCCTATATGAAGCTTCGCTCCTATTATAGGGTGACTTTTCAGTGGCGGCTGAAGATGGTCGTAACACCACAAGGTCCTTGAAAGCAAAAGATGTGTCTGCGCTTGTTCTATCTGAGCCCACAATTTAAATTGACTATGAGGACACCAGTCTATGATCCTACTCAAATGGGTCGCTTGATAGTATTTTCGGGTATCTGGGAGAGCTAATCCGCCGTATTGTTTGGGTAGTGACAATAAATGGAAAGGAAGATGTGGTTTCTTATGTGCCCAGACAAACTTAATAAAAAGCGAGTTAACCTGTCTAAAGTAAGTAAGAGGAATCTTAACTGGTAAGGCTTGGAATAAATAGAGGAACTATTTGAAGTTAAAGGTAGATCTAAATATAGATAAGAGAGTAGGGGGTATCCCGATTCCCATTGCCTCTGATTTATGCCAATTTATCATTATATTGGATAAAGATCCGTAGATTTCAAACTCTCATAAGAGATTAGGGAGTGAGACGGCGGGATTTATCAGAGAAAAGAATAAATCGTCTGCATAGGCCGAAATTTTATACTGATTACCTCTGACAGACAGGTACTGTATGTTTGGGTTCAAACGAATTCTGCTCAGGAATGGTTCTAATGACAGTGCGCATAACAAAGGGGAGAACGGACAACCCTGTCTTGTGCAATTTGCTATAGGAAAAAAATCAGACAAAACTCAGTTGACTTTAACCTGGGCTGTAGGTTGAGAATATACTTTAGTGATCCATTTAATAATAGTTTCCCCAAGGCCTAGATGTTGAAGGACCGTAAACATATATTGCCAGCTCACACGATCAAACGCTTTTTCAGCATCCGCACTAAGAAAAACGCAGGGTGTGTTGGAGCTGGCAGCATGCAGTAGGATAAGAACTTTCGTTGTATTATCCCTGGCTTCCCTAGTGGGAATAAAACCCACCTGGTCCAAGTGCACCAGGTCCGGCAAGTGCTCAGCTATACGGGTCGCAAGGATCTTAATGAATAACTTAAGATCAGCATTTAGCAGGGAAATTAGCCTATAGCTGCCGCACAAGGTCGGGTCCTTGCCTTCTTTCGGGATAACAGAAATGCCTTCAAGTTATCTCTAGGTAGAGTTACATCATTACAGAGGCCATTAAACAAATCCACCATATGAGGGCTTATGATAGCAAGCAACGTCCCATAATACTGAAGGGTAAAACCATCTGGGCCCGGGGCTTTACCCGGCTTAGTGGAGCCAGCTGCCAGTTCTAGTTCCTCTAAACTTATTGGCGCGTCCAGATCCACTCTAATCTCCGATGAAATTGTAGGCAGCTGAGAGGAGTGGACATACTCGTCCATTAGACTTTGAGACTTCATGGCATAGGGTAAGTTATAGAGGGATGCATAGAAGTCTCGGAAAACTTCTGATATTCGCGCTGGTAGGGTAATCTTCTGAACATTTGGGGACATGAGAAGTAAATTTAATTGTTTCTCCCTCTCTTTTTTAAGTCTGGACCCATGTTTAATTAAAATGCCTCTAATGACTGTTTTGTGAGCCTCCCATACCATTCCCGGGCTGCTATCTGGAGTTTGGTTCGTCTGAAAGTATAGAGGCAATTCTTTTTTAATTTCTTCAAGTATTTCTGGAAATTGAAGAAGGCTTTCATTTAGCTTCCATACGCGTGATGCCTGAGGAATGACTTGCGACAAAGCATATGTCAATAAAATGGGAGCATGGTCAGACCACGTGATCAACCCGATAGAGGTTTCGAGGACCGCATGAAGATGAGCGTGAGGAATCAGGAAAAAATCGATTCTTGAATATATTTTATGGGGGGGAGAATAAAACGAATAATCTCTTTCTCCTGAGTGTTAAAGTCGCCACACTTTGATTAGCTGAGCCCTATGTATAGATTGTGTAATTCGTTTTTGAGAGCTTACGGGGACAGAGGATGAGCTCGTAGATGTATCTACTTTGGGGATCAGGGGGACATTAAAGTCAACACCTAAAATCAATTGACCGTCTGTAAAGTCTAATAGCTTAGTCAAAATCTGACGGATAAAGACATCCTGGTGATCATTGGGCGCATAGATTGTTGCCAACGTCAGGCACACCCCGCCTAGGAGGCCTTTTATAAACGCAGAGCAACCTCCTTCGTCTAACAAAGCTGCACTACAAGTCCATGGAAGTTTACTAGATACTGGGAAAAATCTGTTTTTGAGTACAGGCAGCTTGTTGTCTATAAAATGAGTCTCTTGTATGAATGCTATATCAATACAAGAGGCCTTCAGATCATGTAAAAGCATTTTTCTTTTCTCAGGGATATTCAGGCCCTTAGCATTGAGGGAAAACACCTTAAGGTTATCCATTGCCAACTAGGGAAGGGAAGGGGAGGGAATGAGAAGGGAGGGGAAAAAAAAGGAAAAGGGGGGAGCAAGCGACAGAGACACTATCCGCCCCTTGCCCCTCCCTAAAACTAAGATTGGTTAATTCCAATTACAATATACACACATACCCCCCAAAATTAAGGAGTGTCTGTGTGTCGGCCTATCTTGGGGAGTGGATAGAGCAGGCTC
This sequence comes from Aquarana catesbeiana, assembly GCF_042186555.1. Classification (NCBI taxonomy): domain Eukaryota; kingdom Metazoa; phylum Chordata; class Amphibia; order Anura; family Ranidae; genus Aquarana; species Aquarana catesbeiana. The sequence continues at coordinate 597,433,945 of NC_133324.1, forward strand.
TATGACCATTTGCTAATGATGGCAAGTGCCGTGGCAAGTGGCATGGGAGATGACAATCCGCAAATGATGACAATCAATGTGGTGAGCGACAATCCACTAACAGTAGCAGACACTGTGGTAAGTGACGTGGCAGGTGACAATCTATAAATAGTGGCCAATAACAATCTGCAAATGCTGACACGTGACGTGACAAGTGGGAGCCTGCTAATGGCAGCAGGTGACGCGGCAAGTGACGACCCCCACGTAGTGACAAGTGGCGATCCTTGAGTGGTTCCAAGTGACAATCCACAAATAGTAGCAAGTTTCTGCAGATGGTAGCAGGTGACGTAGCAAGTGAAAATCTACAAATAGTGAAAAGTGACATGACAGGTGACAATCTACGATAGTAACTACAAATGACAATAAATGAAAATCCACAAATGGTGGCAAACGGTGGCAAACGGCATAGCGAGTGACACTCCACAAATAGTGACAAGTGAAGTGACTAGTGAAAGTCTACAAACGGTGACAAGAGACCGCAAATCCGCAAATGGTGGCAGGCAACATATCAACCAACAATCCGCAAATAGTGACAAGTGATGTGACAAAAAAAACAATTAGCGGCAAATGACAATCCGCAGGTGATAGCAAACAACGTGACAAGTGACCATCTACCAATAGTGACAAACGACATTCTACAAGTGATGACAGGAGACATGGCAGGCGACGCGCCCAGGTCTCCCACCAATTCTACATCATGGTAAATTTGAACCTCTACATTATATATTACAATACAGAAGTATAAAGATGCGCTTCGATCACCCCGACACCATATCGACCACGGTGCCCTGGTGGTCGAAGCGTCAACAACAGCTTTTGCCCCCCAAAAAATTGTTTATATTAATGAGCAAAAAGGGTGGTGACCGCTGCCATAGGCTCTAACCCCGGGTCTCCTTGTAGACCCGGTAACACCCCAGCACAACGGTATACCTCATTATACGTGGGGAATAGGAGGAAACCCCCATCAGCTCCAATCACCTCCACGGAACCACAGAAAGCGTAACCTCCTCATCCTGGACAGCTCGCTTGCTGAACAGCATGCGGACATAAACGGTCAGGATGTACATAACAAACATTACAAACACATCTTATACTTATACTCTGTTGAGGAGGGATACAGAACAGTCTTATCAACTTTACAATGTCTCCACCTATACCCCAGGTCTTCTACCTGGGCCCCCCATCGTGGTCCATCCCTAGAAGCTACCTTCAAAAATAAAGTACTGGAAACCATCATCATTCATATTGAAAACGGGCTAAGTGGGCAGTCTCTAGCGTTCTATTCCAGCAGTAACGCCGGGCTTCTCTGTTGACATGCTGGGTTATGGGCGACATTTCTGCTCAAATATAGAGGCAAGCCGATAGAAACCCACCCCCCATGATTAATGATCATAAGGTCTGTTCCATATCTTCTTAAAGTAGCATATGTATGGGGGAGAACAAACCTCTATAGGTACAGTACAGAGATTTTGTGATAATATTGTATCTCTATTAAGTAGGGGAATGAAAATAGCAGGGTAAAGCAGTAAAAGTTCATGTTATAGATTTTCAGTCAACTTATAAGGACTCACGTGGGCTCGCTGAGGATTGCCTTCTGGATCTCCTCTCGGTTCTTTGCGATCCGGGTTGAGAACTCCTCCCCGGTACCGCTGTTCCCGAGCAGCCCACCAGTTGCGGTATAAACTGCAGCCAGTTTGGAACTGATACGGGCTCTACAACCATGAAGAGAAAAAAGGCAGGTAAGTTCCCTGGTGTGCGGAGAGTGAAAGAGTTCTGCACCTTCCTAAAAATGACCGAGAGGGGGAATCCCCATCGGTATGTGGCTCCCTGACGTCGGGCAATGTCCAAGATCGGACGCAGCAGTGCCCGTTTATAGAGAGTGGCTCTGGAAAGATCCAACAGGATCTTCACCGATGCTCCGTCGATTTCCACTGCTCCCGCTTCTCAGGTTCTTCGGGTGATGATCTCCTTCTGGGTGTAGTGATGCACCCGACAGACCACATCCCATGGACGGTTAGTGTCACTCTGCCTGGGGCCCAAGGCTCGATGTATCTGGTCCAGTTCTAGATCGGCTGGGACTGCATTGTTAGTTAGCTTCCGAAAGATCGCTACCGCCATATCCGCCAAATCATCAGGTCCCATAGCCTCCAGCAGACCCCGGATTCACAAATTGTTGCAAAGGCTTCTGTCTTCCATTTCCTCCATATGGAGCTGGAGCATCATCTCTGCCTGCGTATGAGTGTCTTGAAGTAGTTCCAGAGTGGTAATTCGTTGTTGCAGAGAGTCCAGGGAGCTTTCCCCCGTAGTCAGCCGAGATGACAGGGCCTGGGCATCAAGGAAATCCTTGCGATGTTGCTCCTCTATGCGGTTGATAAGGGCTTCTATATCAGCTTTGGTAGAGTAAAGCAGTGCTCGGAGGTCTGAGTCCATATACAAGGTAAGTGATTGTGTAGAGTGTCCGGGAGCCGAGCGGGAGACCATCAAGGAATCAGGATTAATTGAGACAACTGGGGAGGCAGGTGGAGCACTTGGGCTTGAGGAGTCTCGCATCATGCCACGTGGATCCGCCATCTTAGTAGCAGGGGAGGACGCCTGAGAACCCGTAAGATAGCTGTCTACTTTCCCACTGCCTTTTGTGGTTTTCACTTTCTGACTGCTTCCCATCGCTGTCCTCTTCCTGGTAGAGGGCATGCCGCAGAGTTTTGATATGGTAGGCCGGGGCAATCGAACGGGGGACGGGAGCTCAAGCGGTACACGTCTTCATTCAGCCATGTCTAAGCCATGCCCCCCAATTCCCTAGGAGAAGTTTTTAGTGCCAGCTGGAGGCTAGGCTATTGTGGCTGGCCTCTTAAACGTGTCATATGAAGAGCATTGAAGGTCCTGTGCCTGAGTACCCTTAAGGGGCACACTGTCGCTTGTAAACACAGAAGATGGTAGAGGAAGAAAGTGGTGCAGAAAACTAGATTCTGTGTTTACAATTAACAATTTGGTAAGCACAGGGCCGGTGCCAGAGGTGGCACTGGCAGTATGGAGTTCTGAACCCTCCCAGCTAAAAAGAAACCCAGGTTATTCAAGTATAGAACACTGAAGACGGAGGGTAGGAAGCTAAAAGTTTACTTAGAGAAAAAGTTGTTAGTCATAAATCAAACCATGGAGGGTACAGGACTATAAAGAGATGAAAGGTATGAGACTTCAGCTAGGCTTTAAGACCAACACAAAACAGAAATTCAAGCACTATCCACATCTCCAATTAAAAGGAAACTCAAGGCCTTGCATTTGCATTCTCTCTCACTTGTCAATGATACGTGGCCTTACACAGGGGTGTGCAGGGCCACTGATAAGGCAGTACAGCCAGCCCTTCTGTACTGGGCCCCATCAGTTCAAAAGGGGGGCCTGGGTACCTGCTTAGCAGGAGGTCCAGCTGTACTGCCTTATTGCGGACACTGATTTTCTTCTGCCTCCCCTGCAGTGCTGCTAGATTCTCCTCTTTTTTCCCTCCCTGGCTGCACTGCAGGGGCATTGGTTATAGCACATGCGCCCCTTCCATCTGCTGTCTGGGCCCCCCTGTGTGCCCCTTTCCCCCCGCAGCGCTGCTGATTTCCCTCTTCTTCTCTCCCGCTGGAAGCTGCTGCGTGCACACAGGGGGAATGTTTCAAAATGGAGAGCAGAGGAAGGGACTGGTAAATATGTAATTTACTGGCTCCTTCCTTTTCTGAATGAACACAGTGAGCGATCGGTACTAATAACTCCTGTGCCCATTCATCACTGAAGCACAGTAAACTGTATTTACGATGCTTTCGTTTGTAAATGAGCAGGAAGCCCGGAGCGCTTCCTAGTCATTCATCTGTGCTGCTGAGGCTACAGAGAAAAGGACTGATAAATCAATGTCTGACTCCTCAGTCACTTTCAGACTGGGGAAGGGGGCCCTGTCAGGTAGGCTGTATGGGGCCCTGTGATTCCTAACAGCAGTCCCGCTCCCATGTCTATACCAGGAGCTATACCTACTGGTTCAATGAAGCACACAATTTGCTCATAAGTGGCCATCTGTATGTTGAAAATTGTTTCTTCTATATTAATTAATTTATAAGTTAGATGGAAGTTAGAAATCTTTGTACAGTATTCATTATTATTTATGAATGCATTACTCACTGTGCCTTTGAGAAAATGCATTTAGCCTCATCATGCTGCCAGATTTATCTTTATTGGCTATTAATGATAGAATAACATACAGTAAGTGTTCTACAAGTTTCTCTCCACACCAAAATGTTACAAAATATTTCATACTATATCCATGGCCCATAGAAGAAAAAGGCAAAAATTACATAAATAAGAGGAAACTTTACTGTTACATTTCCTGGTAGCATATGCCCTAAATCACACATTAGGCTCATTTCACAAATCTTCATCACTAGCCTAAGGCACTCTATTTTCAGCTATGTGACTGTATTTTTATATTTCATTGAACACAAGCAAAGATGTGTAGCAATAACTCACGGTGGAGCTGCTGGTTTAAAGCGGGCTGTTACCATCACCTTCGTTACCTCAATTTCACCAGAACTGGGTCTAGGGTCCCATTGAGCTTAATACCAGACAATGTAGGCACTGGACACTTGAGTATCTTTTCCAAGGTTTTAATAAAGAGTAACTTAAGGAAGAGTTGCAGGGAAGTTCAAATAACTTTTCTTAGTGTAGTATTAGGAATTGGAATCTTGTAGATGAATAACAAGTAATGTGAGACTGCGCTTAGGATACACAATAGGTCTGCAGCCTTCCCTAATAGAGCTCCCCTAAGGGGTCTCCAAATAAGAAAGAAATAATAAAAGGGGTAATTGGCGCTACCTAAAGATAATGCGATTAAGACGTATTTGGGGGTATATATGTGTGGCCTTACAGTGGCATACAAACTCTTAGTGCACAAACGTAAAAATATGTGAACTCAAAAAAAATAAAGGCATATAAACTCAAAGACTGCATATATAGCCCCCTGGGCAATAGCATGCTACACATTCTCTGGTAATTTCCTATTCCTTATGCGACCTTATTGAGAAGAGAGAACCTCATGAAATTGAGCTGCATTCATAAAGGTATCACCTTATATATATCCAAATATCAATAGAAATTGCAAAAACTTAAAAAATACAGTAAAAATATAAGACCGCAGTATTGCGGACACACTATAATACTGTGACTCTGCTTATGTGACATTTGCAAATAAAGTCCATATATAAATGTGTAAATAATAGTCCATATATTATGCATATAATCTTCTTCAGATGATGTGACATAAAAACTAAATGGTGACTTGGGTGCTCTCAATTTCTTCTGGTGACTCTGTGCTCCCCTCCAGGGTCCCCACTCACCAGATCCACTCGCCCCTACAGGGGCAATACGCATATAGATGCGATTACTCCCCCATAGTTGTTACGATATCCAGGGTAGATTTGCGCCTTCAGATAGATTGTGGTATATTCTGTGGTTGGTTCCTCCTCTGCTGCTACTTCCAATGTCTGAATGTACTCTCCTCTTAGAGTTGAATCTTTGCCCGCTCGGATAGGTTTCTCTCACTAACCTAGCAGCCGATACGCAGCACGAACAAAAGTCTCTGCCACAGACTTGAATGTAATAGAAACCCATACAATCCTCTGCCACAGGAAGTAATGGTTTACGATGAATAGCAAACACAGCACTAGAACCTTTAGGCCGACCCGGCAGTACTATGTGGTGGGTTAACTTTAGGATGCGCCCTCCAACTGAGTCACCAGGCCCCTCTCCAGACCAGCACTCTGCATGGTCCTTCCATGACGGGTCCTCCCCTGGGATCTTCTCAGTTGTCCAGCTTCTTCCCGTAGGACAGACAGCACAGGACCATTCCTTCGCCGCTGTGGTAGGCCCCAGACAGGCTTCTGGGCCCACCCACATGCTGCAGCAATGTGGTCCTCCCTGTTGGAGGACCATGAGGTAGTACTCCTAATACATACCTGTCGGCCAGGAGGGCCAGCAGGTGGAACGAAAAGACCCTAAAACATGGCGTCTGTCCCATAAATACCCTCTCCCAGAATGCAACTCGGAGGACCACCTCCACGGAGTTATCTCCGGGACAGAGGAGCACTTATACACTTTAACGTGTTGCCTTTCCAACACCGACCCATGGCAACAACGACACCCACAGGCACAGTGCGAAACTACATGCAACACAGCCAAACTGGAACAGAGGCTAAATCTGACTATATATGAACAGATAACCCACTAAATTTACCTATAAGCAGTAGATTGAAAAATCTACCAGCGCTACAAATGTATTTCTGAAAAATCTCTGAAAAATTATACTTATGGCGGTGCGTTAGCTTTGTGAATTAAGGTATTTGCATTGTAGACAACAGTGGTCAACTGATTAAAGCTCCACTGTCTCAAACTATAGGTGTAGAATAGACTGTATTTTAATAACAATGAAGTTTCCGCCTTTATGTATTTAGCATATAAAGTATATGTACCTGAAATCTTCTCACTTTTACACAGACTAGCATGTATCTGTCTGTTAATATCTTTTTCTTGTAACTTTTACAGATAAAAGTTTTCATTGAGTTTACAAAATTGCTACTGTATTTATCTCAGTCTGAAGCCATTTTCTCTCTTTGTCATTACAGGTGTAATTTCCTACTCATGTGACTGGCTGACTGCATTTTTCCTTTTATTACAACATTGGAATTGATTACAGTGTGACTATGACTGAGTGACTGTAGACGTAGTGGAATCTATGTGTCCTTCTAATCAAAAACAGCAGGATGACAGGAAGCACTGCAATTCTTTTTTGCAGTCTTGCAAATTTCAAATGAAAGAAAAGGTGCACTTAATTCAATTCAGCTCAAACACCCCCTTGTTGGAGATCACCCATCATGGATTGTAAGATCTCATGAACAAAGCCCTTCTAATCCTTTTGTTTTCGAATTGTATTTTAACTTGTACTGTTTCCCTTTATATTGTAAAATGTTGCACAAACTGTTGGCACTATACACTGTAAATCCTGTATAATAATAACAATAAAACAATTTCCACAGCTGGTGCTGGCACATATTCAAGATGGCAAAATAGAACTGCAGCAACAGAATGGAAACATGCTTGCATGTCTCCTATCTTTTTGAGATGGGAATAAGTGACACCAATTAGCAAAAGTATGTAGGTATAGGACACACCCCCTGCCATGCCCCCTTAAAGGAGAATTAAACAAAAACAATGGTTAGTTAAACCCACACTTTTTTCCACTACTATTCCTTTATATCAGCTTTTGAAATTTACAAATGCAGCATTTACAAATAGGATGAGAGGTTTAGCACTAGGGAACACTTTTTTGAAAGCTAAAAAGTGCATTATTTAAACAACTATATAGATCAGACCAAAATGAGGGACAAATGAGGAGAAAAGAGGGACAGAAGAACTTTGTTCCAAAGCAGGGACAGACCCTCGAAATCAGGGACAGTTGGGAGCTATGTGCTTGGTGCAACCTTCTCTACCATACCCAAGGCCACAAGCTGCAGCCCACTTTCCACAGCAGAGTATTTCCAAATCCTCCCTGCTGAAACTAGGCTGTTAGCATTAGTCTCACCAAAAGCTAAGAACTTCCAAGAGATGAAGGTACAATAATGAGTGCCCTCCCAACATGGCAAACCTGCCAACAGGATCTTAGTCTGCAGACTTGTTTTGCTTGCGTCTATCTAGTAAGGTTACTTTGTGGTATAAGCAAGGAAGCTCAAACCTCTGCAGTGTATAAATCTGATTTTACTAAACAAAAATGCTGTACATACAAAGCTATTACAATATTAGGAATACAATACAAGACTGACAGCTATAACAAGCAAAATTCATAGCAAATAAGCAGAAACTATGGTCTGTAAACAGTGGAAATACTCTTGAAAGTTACTTAACTCAGGTTACTGTGGTGTGTTCGTGATCTCTGTAGCCAAAAAGGACTCAAGCTTCTAAGCAGTTGCTGGAGTGGAAATGTGGTGTGGGGAGGCAAGGAAGTCTGGGACTACATCTGGAAGGAAGTACAAGAGGAAGGAACTTCTCCAACATACCTTTTCCTCTCTCTGATCATCACCTCATTAGTTTCACTCTCTCATTATCTTCCTCCTCCTTGGCTTCCAACTACCAAACTATTACATTATCCGGGAGAAACCTTTGCCATCTTAACCCTTCTCTTCTTTTTTCTGCTACAGATTGTCTCTGCGACAAAATCTCATCCTTTTCTGCCCCAACCTGGCCACTTCTGTCTACAACAGTTCACTGTCATCCACCCTGGATACCTTGGCCCCCCTCACTACACACAGAATCGGGCCCCGACCGCTACAACCCTGGCAGAGAGACAATACCAGAAGCCACAAAAAACGTAGCCACACTCTTGAGCGTCTGTGGCGTAAGACTAAGCCATAGCAAGATTTCAGCCAATATAAATTTGCCCTCCAAAAATACCATTCCTACCTCCACACTGCCAAACAGACCTACTTTATCACTCTCATTAACACCCTCCCTTGCTGTCCCCATCAACTCTTTTCTACCTTTACCACTCTACTTCATTCTCCATTACCTCCATTCACTAACTTACTCACTGCCCAGGAGATTGCTAATCACTTCAAAAATAAGATTTAGACAATTCTTCTTGAGATCTCCACTCTACAGATATCTCACTCACTTTACACTCCTTGCCCTCCTGCACAATCAATACTTCCGTCTTTTAACCCAGCTACTATAGAGAAAGTCACTAAACTTTTTTCTAATGCCCACCTAACCTCCTGCCCCCTGGACCCTGTTCCTTCTCAAATACTACGGTCACCCTCTGGCTCTATCCTACACTCTTTAACTCATATATTCAACCACTCCCTCTCTACGAGTATCTTCCCTAACCCTCTAAAACATGCGCAAGTCACTCCCATACAAAAAAAGGCCTTACTGGATGCCACCAATCTTAACAACCTAAGACCCATCTCTTTACTGCCTTTTGCCTCCAAACTCCTTGAACGTTTAGTCTACAACTGACTTAGCGACCACCTCATTGAGAATAACCTTCTTGATCCCCTTCAGTCTGGATTTTGCCCACAGCACTCCACAGAAACTGCCCTCCTAAAACTCACAAACGACTTACTAACAGCAAAAACCAGCAGTCATTATTCCATACTCTTATGCCACGTACAAGGTCCAGGAGTAATGCCGCGTACACACGAGCGGACTTTACGGCAGACTTGGTCCAGCGGACTGGACTCCGTCGGATAATTCGATCGCGTGTGGGCTCCAGTGGACTTTTTTTTCCCCAAAAGTTCGATGGACCTAGAAATGAAACATGTTTCAAATCTTTCGAGTCCGGTCGAAAAATCCGCTCGTCTGTATGCTAGTCCGACGGACTAAAACTGACGCTAGGGAAGCTATTGGCTAGTGGCTATCAACTTCCTTATTTCAGTCCGGTCGTACGCCATCACGTATGAATCCGTCGGACTTTTGTGTGATCGTGTGTGTCCAAGTCCGTCCGTTTGTAAGTCCGATGCACCTACGCTACAAAGTTCGTCGGAAAGATCGTTGGACCAAGTCTGCCTTAAAGTCCGCTCGTGTGTACGCGGCATTACTCCTGGACCTTTCCACTGCCTTTGATACAGTTGACCACCCCCTCCTCCTCAAAAAACTCAATTTGCTTGGTTTCCATGGCTGCTCTCTCCCTTGGTTCAAATCTTACCTATCTCACCTTCAGTGTCACTTACAACTCCACTTCATCCTCTCCAACTCCTCTTTCCGTTGGGGTCCCCCAAAGTTCTGTCCTTGGATCTCTACTATTCTCAATCTACACGTCCTCCCTGGGTCAGCTGATAGCCTCCCATGGCTTACATTACCATTTATATGCCGATGACACCCAAATCTATCTCTCTGCCTCTCAGCTCATCCCATCTGTCCCCTCACACATCACTGATTTACTAACAGACATATCAGCCTGCATGTCAAACCACTTCCTCAAGCTGAATCTAAAACCGAGCTCTTAATATTTCCTCCCCCACGTGCCCCTTCCCCTGACTTCTCTGTCTAGATCAAAAGCACATCTATTAGTCCGTCCCCACATGCCAGGGTGCTAGGGGTAACCTTAGACCCTGAACTGTCCTTTCAGGTCCACATCCAATCCCTGTCAAAATCATGCCGTCTTGGCCTCCGCAACATTTTTAGAATACACCCCTTTTTAACTAAAGACACCACCAAGCTTCTAATCCACTCCCTGGTTATCTCTTGCCTCGACTACTGCAAATCCCTCCTCATTGGATTACCTTTACATAGACTATCCCATAGACTCCGCTGCAAGACTCATCCACCTTACCAACCATTCAGTGTCCTCCACCACTCTCTGCCAATCCCTCCACTGGCTTCCATTCACCCAATGAACACAATTCAAAGTACTAACAATAATTTACAAAGCCATCCATAACTCTGTCCCAGCTACATCACTAACCTAGTTCAAAAATATCAACCAAGCCGCTCTCTTCGGTCTTCCCAAGACCTCTTGCTCTCTAGCTCCCTTGTCACCTCCTCCCATGGTTGCCTCCAGGATTTCTCCAAAGTTTCTCCCATCCTTTGGAGCTCCCTACCCCAATCTGTCTGACTGTCCCCTAATCTATCCATCATTAGACAATCCCTGAAAACCCTTCTCTTTGAAGAAGCCTATCCTGCTTCTAACTAATACAGTGTTTTACTTCCTCCATTAGCTCATCCTCCACAGCTATTACCTTTTGTATTAATTGACCCTCCCTTTTAGATTGTAAGCTCTAATGAGCAGGGTCCTCTGATTCCTCTTGTACCAAATTGTAATGTAACTGTAATGTCTGCCTTAATTTTGTTAAGCGCTGCGCAAACTGTTGGCTCTATATAAATCCTGTATAATAATAATAATAAAAAGGAAAGGTGATGGGACTTTACATGAGGCTTGTCACTGAAGATTGAGAAGAACAAGTGGTCCACAGGGGGTAACTTCTTATGAAACAGGACTTTGGAAAAGGTGATCATTTATGTCTGCCAGCCACTCTTTTCCCTCCAGCTTGACACATGGACTGTGTCATCGGCCACAAGCAGTTATGGCTGCCCTAGTAAGTGAGCATGGGATAGAGCCAGGGTTCACCACAGTTGTTTTTATAACGTACCACTTCTTGTTTTACCTGTTACCAAAAGGTGTTACCAAAAGCTGAACATCCCTTCCAGAGATTACAAAAAGATATATCTAGATGCTAAAGTCAGGATCTTAGGAGTATGCATTTTGTCTGTATGGACATGTTTTCTGGATGTCCAGTGGCAAATGCTACTGCAAAGGCCACAGTAAAAAGTGTTATCAGAAGTAGTTTGTAAGTACAGAGTGCAGAATCTACAGAGAGTAACAGAGGAAATCATTTTTATAGGAGAGTCCTTACTAGAAGTTTTGAGGTTTTATTTCTACACCTACTGTCTACAATGTAGCGGAAAAAGTAGAGTAAGAAACTAGAAAACTTTTGCCTGAATGTTTTCTTATATTTTATCAAGCCCCTAAGCGGATGTTGGACTCTCCCTATGGGCTTTGGTTTGGGAGTGTGTTACTCAATTGCTTATATTTTGTCTCAGCAGCTGAAGTCCTCCATTTGGATCTCACAGTTGCTGATCTTTTAAGGTTTTTGACAAACTCATTTATGTGTTTTCTCCCCAATTCCAGATCCTAAAAGTTTGGAAGGATCTAAAACTAAAGCCAGGGGACTTGTGGATTGTTAAGAGACATTTATATATAAGGAAATGTTTGGAGACTCAATACAGCATCTATTTCATGTACAGTTGTGCAAAACTTGAAGCAAAAGTCACTTGGATCGACACCAGACACTGCAAAAATGACTAAATTAAAGAAATCTCTGTGTTTGATTTGTTTCCCTCTTGCGATCACGGTCTAGGGTACTTTTTGATTCAATTACTTTAATTGTAAGGGATATATATATATATATATATATATTATATATATATATATATATATATATATATATATATATATATATATATATATATATATATATATATATATATATATATATATAATATATATTGTGATTTGAAAATTAGTTTAGCCATGTTGAAGTCATATTTGTCTTTTGTACCTCTTCCATTTTATGCAGAATTGTCTGTGTTTACATATGCTGATAAGTCAGCATGCCAACAATTAAGCTAGAAGACCATTCTGGCCACAGGAGTGTACAGCCAGTACTCTGTAAATATGTCTTATCAATTATTTGTTTTTCACAATGAAAAGTCATTTTGTAATGAAAAAGCTGCTCAGCTATTATTTTCTCCAACAATGGAGTTTTTGCCTCTATGGCCAGGACTACCTCCACCAGTGGAGGTTCCTGGTTAAAGGTGATAGCAGGCATGGTTAGTGATCAAAATATTGATCAAAAGAAATTTGTAAGTTCTGTATAAATAATGATAGGTCCTTCGTGCTACTGGGAGTAATAAATAAAGATACCTTTCTCATCTGGGGATGAAGACACGTGACATGTCCTAACGCGTAGGGAGTGGCCGGAGTCGGACGTACACTAGGAGGAGATGTGAGAGGGCGCTTAGAACGCCGCACTTTGATTGTCCTTCTATTTTGCTTGATTTTAACTGCAAGATTGTAAGAGTTCACTTTGTTGATATTTAATAAACATACCCACATTTTAAACATATTGCACTAGTGGAGGCTTCTCTCTCTCGTCCTTCCCCCTTATATGCTATGGTGATACCGGATTAATCCATGACATATGTGTGGAGGACCATGAAGGGGAGAAATATCCATGAGCACACCTGCAGTATTCATTCACCCATTAGGACCCGGATAGAAGGATGTGGTTTATACCAACTATCTGCTGATGCGAGATACTACACAGCTGTAAGGTGAGAGTTTTCTGAGACCACATCTGATGAGAGAATTCATGGAATTCAACATAAATATTATCTTTCACCAACTTAGTCATTCATCTGCATTTATTATCTACTTTCCTTATATACCTGGAGGATTATATACACATTAATTATTTATTTATTTCACTTATTTGGATTATTTACTATAATTGGCCATCTATTGACTTTTTGGAGGAGATTTTCAGTGCTTTTTACACTATTTCTGTCTATGAAGAGTTTTTTATTTTAAGTTTGAAGTGATTGCTATCACAATTTATATGTATTTTTATGCATCACGCTATTTAGTGATATTTGATTTATATTCCTATTTTTTATTTATGTGCACATTTTTTAATATCCAGGTTGCACAGTGACACTTTTTATCACCATTTTATTTATTTATTTATTGATTTGGTTGATTTTTATTTTCACGGTTTTAGTGATATTTATTTATGCGCGAGATCACCTTAATTCTATATTTTCTATCTAAGTTCTGTATATAATTGTATTCTATTTTGTATGTATTGCACACTGCCCTCACTGTGCACACGGCACTAATAATGTTTTCAGTACATGTTTGCACTCTTTCGAGTCCTGATTAGAATTAGCCTGCCTATGTAATGCCCCTTGTTACCATAAAAAGTACAATTGTAATATTAATGTGATACCTACATAATCCTGTGTATAAAAACCTTCAATTGCATCATAATAAAGCAGAACAGTTATTTGGAAAGATGCTGAGCGTATCTTTTGTGTCTGTTCCCCACTGCAGTAGTTATTATTAATTTGGAACCACTAATCAATATTAGGATAGGAGTTGAATATCTATAAAATGTCCTGGTCAAAATGATGATACATGAATTATATATATAAATATAATTTGATAACACAATCAAATAGGATAATCCATGGTTGAGAAATGCATAATATATTATAAACAATAATAATAATGATAGAGATAATAATATAATTGGATTAAACCATAAAAGATTAAGTAACATACCAAATATGATAATAATAAATATTTAATACAGATAATCAACATGATTGGTACAAAGAATTCGAAAGAAAAAAAAATTCTGAGAACTGCTCCCTGACATGAGACACCTCCATCCCTATATTGCACAGAGAAACAAAAAATTTGCTCATGGGACTTTAAATGAAGTGTCCATGATGATCACAGGCAGAGGCGTCACCAGGGGGTGGCTATTGGGGCTACAGCCCCGAGCTTGGGGCTAATAGCCCCGAGTCTCTTGTCCCGGTCCTCGAATGCAGGGGACAGGGGCGGACTGAGCCGTGGTAGCGCTGGCTCCGGCTCCAGCTCCGCCCCCCCCACTCTACTCATGGTCACTGGTTGCTATAGCCGCCTAGCGGCTAGCAACCAGTGACGTCACTGCCTGGCATTCAAAGCGGAGGAGGATTGCACTTCCTCCTCCTCCGCGCTAGTGCTCATGGGGCCTGCCCTTTCTGGACTGGAGCGGCCCTCCGGTGCGATGCAGTCCTATCCCAGCGCGCTGTGACTGGAAGAGAACATCGATCGGCGCTCGGGCGGGCGGCTCTCCTCCTCTCCTCTGGCTGCCTCACACACCAGCACCACGGCTGAGCTGCTGCTGCAGGACATGGACACAGGTAGGTCAGTCAGTGTGTGTATGGCAGGTACCAGGTCAGTGTGTGTGGGTCAGTGTATGTAGGTCAGTGTAGGTCCATGTGGGTCAGGTAGGTCAGTGTGGGTGGGTCAGTGTATGTAGGTCAGTGTAGGTCAGTGTGGGCCAGGTAGGTCAGTGTGGGTCAGGTAGGTCAGTGTGTGTGGGTCAGTGTATGTAGGTCAGTGTATGTAGGTCAGTGTGGGTCAGGTAGGTCAGTGTATGTAGGTCAGGGTGGGTCAGGTAGGTCAGTGTATGTAGGTCAGTGTGTATCAGGTGGGTCAGTGTGTATCAGGTGGGTCAGTGTGTATCAGGTGGGTCAGTGTGGGTCAGGTGGGTCAGTGTGGGTCAGGTGGGTCAGTGTGTATCAGGTGGGTCAGTGTGGGTCAGGTAGGTCAGTGTGGGTCAGGTAGGTCAGTGAATGTAGGTCAGTGTATGTCAGGTAGGTTAGTGTATGTAGGTCAGTGTGTGTGGGTCAGGTAGGTCAGTGTGGGTGGGTCAGTGTATGTAGGTCAGTGTGTGTGGGTCAGGTAGGTCAGTGTATGTTAGGTAGGTCAGTGTGGGTGGGTCAGTGTATGTAGGTCAGGTAGGTCAGTGTGGGTCAGGTAGGTCAGTGTAGGTCAGTGTGGGTCAGGTAGGTCAGTGTGTGTGGGTCAGTGTATGTAGGTCAGGGTGTATCAGGTAGGTCAGTGTGGGTCAGGTAGGTCAGTGTGGGTCAGGTAGGTCAGTGAATGTAGGTCAGTGTATGTCAGGTAGGTCAGTGTATGTAGGTCAGTGTATGTCAGGTAGGTAGGTCAGTGTATGTCAGGTAGGTAGGACAGTGTATGTCAGGGAGGTCAGTGTTTGTAGGTCAGTGTGGGTCAGGTAGGTAGGTCAGTTTAATGGTCAGCATTGATGGACACTGGTAAGCCAGGCAGCAACCAGCAAGTCAGCCTACCCCCACCACACAACCCCTCCGCCCAACCAAAAAAACCCAGCGCCACTAGAGGCCCCCCCGTGCCGGCCTTGGACTTCGGGCTGAAGCCCCTGGTCATTTTGCCACCTAGCAACGCCCCTGATCACAGGTAAATAAGATATAAGGGTGGCCCCTTTGTGGTTTGGGGGAGGCGGTCCATTTCCCCCAGGAGCTGCGATGCACAAATGGGGATTTTCTTCCCCTGCTGTCTCCGCCTCTCTACTATAGAAGGGGCGGAGCTACCAGTGCATCGGTGTCATGCCTTGTGCCCTAGTGGGAGACTTCCGTATCCAGCGGTGTCCCCACTCACTGAGTACAGCGTGTCATCTGGGCGATGGGCGGTGATCTCTGCTGCGTTCCGCTGCATTCTGGCAGGCATGCTGTGGGTCCTCCTCCTCACCGCCAGTTGTATGACGTTAGGGGCGGAGGCTACGGTGGACATCCGGGTATTTAGGCAGGGGTTTTGGCATGGCTAGCTTTCTCTTTATCTGGTTCCCTCCATACCTTGGCGAGAGATCACACTGGTAGGCATCACCTTTATACTTTTATCTATACACGCCACTTCACCAGTAGACTTATCATCCATACATGTACACTGTGGAATATCACTTGCATATACTTTCATTCACTATTTTTTTAATTTTCCCCTTCTTCCCCCATTTTTAGTTTCCTTTTGCATCTCCTTTTTTGCCCACACTCCTTACCTTCTCCCCTCTTTTTCTTCCCACAACCCTCTCACTCCTTTTCACATCCCTTCCATTTCCCTCACACTACTCCTTCTCATGTTCTGCAGGACACCCCTGTACCTTTTGTACCCCAGCACACTATCTTATACTCCCAGGATATTGTGATATTCATGTATTCTATTAAGGGTATACACGACATGCAAGATTTATAGGCAATTCAGGATATTGTGATACCAACTATCTTAGTCCTATATATACATTCATACATTTCACTATAGTGAGTACGCCCTGCAACATTCATGGGTAACACTTGGATTCACACTTTCTCTCTTTTTTCTTTTGGCATTTTTTGTCTTTGTTTTTTTTTGCTCTGCAGGACACCTTAGCACCCCCTGTACTCAAGTATACTACCTTATATTTTTAGGACATTGTTTTACTAATCATCTTAGATCTACATATATATAATTACACTCATATATTTCATTATAGTGAGTACGCTTTGCAACCATCATGGGTGACATTCGGGTCCATATCTCTCTTTCTTCATCTGTTTGCCATGCCTGCCCTACGTCTGACCTCAGTCCTCCATGCTGTAGTCTTCGCCCCTTCAGCTCCCAGGGGAGATGTTTTTCCGCTGACCCTTCCTTGGGGTCAGCCCCTGGTGCCAACCATTTGACAAGTATGGGATCACTAGTTCTGGCTTCATGCTCTTGTCCAATCATAACCCATACTCCAATATACTCTTGTTGTTACAGACATCAGATATACACATCAGTCCCTGATGAAGTGAGGAGAGCTCACGAAACACGTTGGGTTAGAGACGTATCATGTATATCTGTACTCCCAATATTTTGATGTTATGTCATTATGGCTATGTTTTTAGGACTATCCTGTTATGCTGCTGTTCTTATGAAATTGTCACTTATGTTCATGACTTGTACTGGATAATATTTATTTCAATAAACTTTGTTACTACTTTTTCATACCCTTATATCTTATTTACCTGTGATCATCGTGGACACTTCATTTAAAGTCCCATGGGCAAATTTTTTGTTTCTCTGTGCAGTATAGGGATGGAGGTGTCTCATATCAGGGAGCAGTTCTCAGACTTTCTTTTTCTATTTAACTCAGGTGGAAGACACCCAAATGCCCTGAGTCTGTCACTGCTCCCAGATCCAGTTGGTAAATATACATTTTTGACTACCAACCCACATCAAGACATGGTTTTCATAGGTGACTCCTTTTCTTGCTTGCAGACCTGGCCCCTTTGTGTCTGTCCCCCGGTTTGGGGGAGGCAGTCCATTTCCCCTGTGAGCTGCGATTCCCAAAAATAGGGATTTTCTTCCCCTGCTGTCTCCGCCTCTCTACTATAGAAGGGGCGGAGCCACCAGTGCATCGGCGTCATGCTTTGTGCCCTAGTGGGAGACTTCCGCATCCAGTGGTGTCCCCACTCACTGAGTACAGCGTGTCATCTGAGCGATGGGCGTGGATCTCTGCTGCATTCCGCTGCATTCTGCCGGGTGCGCTGTGGGTCCTCCTCCTCACTGCCAGTTGTATGACATTAGGGGCGGAGGCTACGGCGGACGTCCGGGTATTTAGGCAGGGGTGTTGGCATGGCTAGCTTTCTCTTCATCTGGTTCCCTCCATACATTGGCGAGAGATCACACTGGTAGGCATCAGCTTTATACTTTTATCTATACACGCCACTTCACCAGTAGACTTATCATCCATACGTGTACACCGTGGAATATCACTTGCATATACTTTCATTCACTCATTTTTTTATTTTCCCCTTCTTCCCCCATTTTTAGTTTCCTTTTGCATCTCCTTTTTTGCCCACACTCCTTACCTTCTCCCCTCTTTTTCTTCCCACAACCCTCTCACTCCTTTTCACATCCCTTCCATTTCCCTCACACTACTCCTTCTCATGTTCTGCAGGACACCCCTGTACCTTCTGTATCCCAGCACACTATCTCATACTCCCAGGATATTGTGACACCAACTATCCTAGTTATATATACATATTCATGTATTCTATCATGGTGAACACGCCATGCAAGATTTATGGGCAACTCAGGATATTGTGATACCAACTATCTTAGTCCTATATATACATTCATACATTTCACTATAGTGAGTACGCCCTGCAACATTCATGGGTAACACTTGGGTTCACACTTTCTCTCTTTTTTCTTTTGGCATTTTATGTCTTTGTTTTTTTTTGCTCTGCAGGACACCTTAGCACCCCCTGTACTCAAGAAGACTCATTTCTGAGGACTTTTCCAATTTTATTTTTATGTTTTTTATTTATGATTGTTGCATTTGAGGAGTCAATTGCCTTTTACAGCATGCAATATATGGTCGTTTTATATTAGCGCTACACATTTTTTGTTTTTTGATTTCTACTCAAGAATACTACCTTATATTTTTAGGACATTGTTATACTAATCATCTTAGATCTACATATATATAATTACACTCATATATTTCATTATAGTGAGTATGCTTTGCAACCATCTTGGGTGACATTCGGGTCCAT
Organism: Aquarana catesbeiana; assembly: GCF_042186555.1. Taxonomy (NCBI): domain Eukaryota; kingdom Metazoa; phylum Chordata; class Amphibia; order Anura; family Ranidae; genus Aquarana; species Aquarana catesbeiana. The sequence continues at coordinate 597,452,719 of NC_133324.1, forward strand.
ATCTTTCTTTCTTCATCTGTTTGCCATGCCTGCCCTGTGTCTGACCTCGGTCCTCCATGCTATGGTCTTCGCCCCTTCAGCTCCCGGGGGAGATGTTTTTCCGCTGACCCTTACTTGGGGTCAGCCCCTGGTGCCAACCGTTTGACAAGTAAGTATGGGATCACTAGTTCTGGCTTTATGCTTTTTTTAATTTTCCCCTTCTTCCCCCATTTTTAGTTTCCTTTTGCATCTCCTTTTTTGCTCACACTCCTTACCTTCTCCCCTCTTTTTCTTCCCACAACCCTCTCACTCCTTTTCACATCCCTTCCATTTCCATCACACTACTCCTTCTCATGTTCTGCAGGACACCCCTGTACCTTTTGTACCCCAGCACACTATCTTATACTCCCAGGATATTGTGATATTTATGTATTCTATTAAGGGTATACACGACATGCAAAATTTATAGGCAACTCAGGATATTGTGATACCAACTATCTTAGTCCTATATATACATTCATACATTTCACTATAGTGAATACGCCCTGCAACATTCATGGGTAACACTTGGATTCACACTTTCTCTCTTTTTTCTTTTGGCATTTTTTGTCTTTGTTTTTTTTGCTCTGCAGGACACCTTAGCACCCCCTGTACTCAAGTATACTACCTTATATTTTTAGGACATTGTTTTACTAATCATCTTAGATCTACATATATATAATTACACTCATATATTTCATTATAGTGAGTACGCTTTGCAACCATCATGGGTGACATTCGGGTCCATATCTCTCTTTCTTCATCTGTTTGCCATGCCTGCCCTGCGTCTGACCTCAGTCCTCCATGCTGTAGTCTTCGCCTCTTCAGCTCCCGGGGGAGATGTTTTTCCGCTGACGCTTCCTTGGGGTCAGCCCCTGGTGCCAACCATTTGACAAGTAAGTATGGGATCACTAGTTCTGGCTTCATGCTCTTGTCCAATCATAACCCATACTCCAATATACTCTTGTTGTTACAGACATCAGATATACACATCAGCCCCTGATGAAGCGAGGAGAGCTCGGTTAGAGATGTATCATGTATATCTGTATGTATCTCCCAATGTTTTGATGTTATGTCATTATGGCTATGTTTTTAGGACTATCCTGTTATGCTGCTGTTCTTATGAAATTGTCACTTATGTTCATGACTTGTACTAATTGATATTTATTTTTAATAAGTTTTGTTACTACTTTTTTACACCCTTATATCTCATTTACCTGTGATCATCATGGACACTTCATTTAAGGTACAAAGAATTCAGAAACAATGATACAGACCATCATATAAGCATAATTAACAGGATAAATAGGTCATACATCCTAGATAAAAGACAATACATCGGTAATTTGAAAATTCAAAATTCATAATTTAGGCAGGCTAGTCTTGGCACCCTGAGTTGGAAACTCTACGCGTTTCATGGCTTACAGCCACTCATCAGGAGTAAGATGCAAGTTTATACTAGAAAAAATGAATGGATAAAATGACCATTAGTATATATAGTGCCCTCTAGGGGAAGGAGATAACAAATATGAACAACTGGTTAATTACTTACAAATTAGTTAACCTGCTTGCCGACCGACGGCTGTCAATTGACGGCCAGGTGGCGCAGCTCTCGTTGCGGGAGGACGTCATATGACTCCCTCGCCTTCCCGGCCCACCAGGGGGTGCGCGCACGCCGACAACAGCAATCGCGCATGCCCACCTTGTCATTGGGTACCCAGTGCGCGTGCCCGGCGTCTGCGATGTCCGCCAGGCACCCGCGATTGCAGGTAACACAGCAGATCCACGGTCCTGTCAGAGGAGAGGAGACCGATGGTGTGTTCCCAGTACAGAGGAACACCGATCGGTCTCCTCCCCTTGTGAGTCCCCTCCCCCTACAGTTAGAAACAGCAAACACAGTTAACCCCTCGGTCACCACCTAGTGTTAACCCCTTCCCTGCCAGTCACATTTATACAGTAATCAATGCATTTTTATAGCACGGATCGCTGTATAAATGTGAATGGTCCCAAAAATGTGTCAAAAGTCTCTGATATGTCCGCCGTAATATCGCAGTCACGGTAAAAATCGCAGATCGCCACCATTACTAGTAAAAAAAAAATAATAAAAATCTTATAAACCTATCCCCTATTTTGTGGCAAAAGAAAGCTCTATTTATGGGGAAAAAAATCATAACAATTTCATCTGGGTACAGTGTTGCATGACCGTGCAATTGTCATTCAAAGTGTGACAGCACTGAAAGCTGAAAAATGGCTTTGGCAGGAAGGGGGGGAAAATGCACTGTATTGAGGTGGTTAAAGACTGTGCTCAGCTTTTAAATGGGAATAATTGGTGGCCTAGGATATGACGTCACACCTGGGATTGAGGCAGGAGACCCCCCCCAAAAGAAGTGAAGACCAGGGGGCACAGCCATTGGACAAGACAGACCGCCACGACACCTGAATGTGATGTGTGTGTGCACTCGACATACACCCAATACTGCAAGAACTACATTTGTGCATGGGTAATTGAATAAAGCCAAAATTGGGTGAAAAACTGGTGTAACTGTTAAGTGAAGCATCTATGTGTGCCCACGAGGGAAATGCTGTGTGAATGTGACAAGGTGATGTGTGTGCAGATGGTCCCACAAAAGAGACTGAATGTGTACAGTCAAAGTGTATATAGAGTAAAAATAAATGGGTATATACACAATCAAACATTGCTAAATTGGCAAAATGATCATAAAGTATATAACGGAATGCATGAATGCATGTATAAACCAAACTATTAAGACGGTAGGACGGATAATAAGACTAGGGAGGAATGTGTTCAAAACTCCAGATATGTGAAAAGGGATGTCAAAAAAGGCAATCCCAAAAGGGAAAAAGGGAAATGTGAAAAAGTGTGATGTAAAAAACGCCTAACCACACACAATGGAGTGCTCAATGCGAGAGATGAAAGATATGTGTACCTGTATAGGATCAGTAGCTTGCAGCCGCAGAATGAGCTATCCCATGTGAAGTGGAAGAGTGAAATGAAATCCCAGCCATGCGTGCTCTCCCATTTATAGCCCCACAGGGGCTCCGACGAGCTTCGCCCCTAGATAATCAGTTCAGGTGTCAACTATAGTAAATTATGTATATAATCAAACATTGCTAAATTAGCAAAAACATGAGGTATAAAATGAAATGCATGAATGCATGTATAAACCAACCTGTTGCAATGGTAGGATGGATGATATGGCCAAGGAAGGAAGTTCACTACCACACCATAAAAGTGGGGCATGTTGACGCACATGTACCCCTGGTCCCAGACTCTGAGAACTATAACAGAGTGGCAGATGAAATTGCCAAGGTGAATGCAGTTGTGCCAACTGAGCCTATCTTGATGAACTTGGCCAACTGCACTCACAAGCAATCTGGATATTTGGGGCAGAAAGCAACATATAAATGGGCACAGCAGAGAGGGTTGCCCACATCCATGGACTTGATAAAGACTGTAATAGGGAACTGTACAGTGTGTGGAGAAGTGCGACATTGCAAAAGTACTCCACTGGGTAGATTAAGAAGGGAGAGAAGCCTGCAGAGATTAGGTAGATTGACATCAACGGTCCCCTGTCCCGGGGAATAGTGAACTGAGATATTGTTGCACTGCAGTGGACACCTGTTCAGGACTTTTGCTTGTTCATCCTTGCAAACGTGCAGATCAAATCGCAACACTTCAACTGCTCCAGAAACTTGTTGCTTATGGTTTTCCCAAAGGATTCCAAAGGATCACACTTCACCGGATCAACAGTACAGCAATGTGCCAAAGATTCTGGAGTGTACAGTTTGTGCCACATCCCATACCATCCACAGGCATCTGGTTTGATTGAAAGATACAATATTGAAGGGCAGATAAGCAAACTTACATCCACGCATACACTAAGGCGGTGGTATCAGGGTCCTCACACAGACAGTCATGTTGTTAAATTCTACGTCAATAGGCAAAAGCAGACCAAGTGAGAGGACGGTGGGGGCTGGGGCACAGATTCTACAGCTGGAGTGCAGAGTTCAGTATTTACGTAGGGTTCCTGAAAGAACAGGGTTTAACAGGTACCAAGTTACTGCTTCCCATGACATAGAAACCAAGAGTGACATGAAGCCTGAAGCTGAAGCTGAAGCCTATCTAGGAATGAGAGGAAATCTACAGTGCCTTGCAAAAGTATTCACCCCCCCCCCCCCCCCTTGGCTTTTTACCTATTTTGTTACATTACAGCCTTTAGTTCAATGTTTTCTTAATCTGAATTATATGTGATGGATCAGAACACAATAGTCTAAGTTGGTGAAGTAAAATTAGAAAAATATATACATAAAACAATTTTTCAGAAATAAAAAACTGATAAATGGCATGTGCGTATGTATTCACTCCCTTTGTTATGAAGCCCATAAAAAGCTCTGATGTAACCAATTACCTTCAGAAGTCACATAATTAGTAAAATGATGTCCACCTGCGTGCAATCTAAGTGTCATATGATCTGTCATAACATATACACACCTTTTTGAAAGGCCCCAGAGGCTGCAACACCTAAGCAAGAGGCACCACTAACCAAACACTGCTATGAAGACCAATGAACTCTTCAAACAAGAAAGGGACAATGTTGTTGAGAAAGTACAAGTCAGGGTTAGGTTATAAAAAAAATCCAAATCTTTGATTATCCCTAGGAGCACCATCAAATCTATCATAACAAAATGGAAAGAACATGGCATAACAGCAAACCTGCCAAGACACGGCCGCACACCAAATTTCATGGACCGGGCAAGGAGGGCATTAATCAGAGAGGCAGCACAGAGACCTAAGGTAACCCTGTAGGAGCTGCAGAGTTCCACAGCAGAGACTGGAGTATCTTTACATAGGACGACAATAAGCCGTATGCTCCATAAAATTGGGTTTTATGGCAGAGTGGCCAGAAAAAAACCATTACTTTCTGCAAAAAACAAAATGGCACGTTTTGAGTTTTGCAAAAAGGCATGTGGGAGACTCCCAAAATGTATGGAGGAAGGTGCTCTGTTCTGATGAGACTAAAATTTTACTTTTTGGCCATCAAAGAAAACGCTATGTCAGGCGCAAACCCAACACATCACATCACCCAAAGAACACCATCCCCACAGTGAAACATGGTGGTGGCAGCATCATGCTGTGGGGATGTTTTTCAGCAGTCGGGACTGGGAAACTGGTCAGAGTTGAGGGAAAGATGGATGGTGCTAAATACAGGGATATTCTTGAGCAAAACCTGTACCACTCTGTGTTTGATTTGAGGCTAGGACGGAGGTTCACCTTCAAGCAGGACAATGACCCCAAACACACTGCTAAACCAACACTTGAGTGGTTTAAGGGGAAACATGTAAATGTAAATGTGTTGGAATGGTCTAGTCAAAGCCCAGACCTCAATCCAATAGAAAATCTGTGGTCAGACTTAGAGATTGCTGTTCACAAGCGCAAACCATCCAACTTGAAGGAGCTGGAGCAGTTTTGCAAGGAGGAATGGGCAAAAATGCCAGTGGTAAGATGTGGCAAGCTCATAGAGACTTATCCAAAGCGACTTGGAGCTGTGATAGCTGCAAAAGGTGGCTCTACAAAGTATTGACTTTAGGGGGGTGAATAGTTATGCATGAATTTTTCTGTTATTTTGTCCTATTTGTTGTTTGCTTCACAATAAAAAAACATCTTCAAAGTTGTGGGCATGTTCTGTAAATTAAATGATCCAAATCCTCAAACAATCCATGTTAACGCCAGGTTGTGAGGCAACAAAACACGAAAAATGCCAAGGGGGGTGAATGCTTTTGCAAGGCACTGTATATTTGCATTGGCAGATCAGCTTCAGGACAGTGGCTGGAACTTTGGCTGGTTAGTGGACACTTCTTAGCAAGAGGGGGAAGTGAGACTCTATAACATCAAACCTTCCAAAATAAACAGCAATGATCTTCTAGTAAATATCAGAATATTTCCTCTCCTCCCTATTGATGTTCTTTGGGAGGGTCAGAAGTGGATACAGGCAGGTGGCAAAGTGTTGGTCAGAGATCCAGGCAAAAAGCCAGTTAGAGGAGAGATTGCAGTTGAGGGCCCGGGGTCTACTGTTTATGTATGATTAGCAGGAAAGGATAATCTGTTTTGTTTTCCATTCCACTGGCTGTCTCCAATTTGATCCATTGGAAAACCAGAGAAAGTGGCTTCATGATGGACAGAATAATGGAAGACTGCAAGAGCTGGGAAGAGCAAGACCTTTGATGTGTTACAAGCCTGTACTTGTTTCGAATGGACTTTCTAAAAAACTTTTGCAAAAAGACTCAAACACCTTCTCAGTTGCAGAAATATGGGAGGGGGTTGCATTCAAGGCTAATTAATGTTTAGTATGAGTTAGTAATGAAGAGATTTTCTGTGTGGAATCTGAGAGAAAAAAATCGTTCATATAATGTATTATATTAAACGCAACACACACCAGGAGACCGTTCCTCAGGTGACATGCTCATGCTCATCTGAGTGTCCATGTGAGTTAGAAGGGGTCGCAGGCTCTCCAGAAGATCATCAAAGATGCCCACAGACATCCTTGTGAAGTTGAAGAATTTGTTTCCCGTGTTTAGAATAGTCTGACAGCAAAATGACATTTGAAAGGAAAAAAAGTCATTTAAAACTACTTGCGGCTATAATGAATTGCCGGTCCTACAATACACATAAAAGTTAATTGATAAAAACGGCATGGGAATTCCCCACAGGGGAACCCCGAACCAAAATTTAAAAAAAAAATGACGTGGGGGGTCCCCCTAAATTCCATACCAGGCCCTTCAGGTCTGGTATGGATATTAAGGGGAACCCCGGCAAATTTTTTAAAAAATGGCGTGGGGTCCCCCCAAAAATCCATACCAGACCCTTATTTGAGCACGCAACCTGGCAGGCCGCAGGAAAAGAGGGGGGACGAGAGAGCGCCCCCCCCACTGAACCGTACCAGGCCACATGCCCTCAACATTGGGAGGGTGCTTTGGGGTAGCACCCCAAAACACCTTGTCCCCATGTTGATGGGAACAAGGGCCTCATCCCCACAACCCTTGCCCGGTGGTTGTGGGGGTCTGCGGGCGGGGGGCTTATCGGAATCTGGGAGCCCCCTTTAACAAGGGGACCCCCAGATCCCGGCTCTCCCCCCTGTGTGAAATGGTAAGGGGGTACCCCTACCATTTCACAAAAAAACTGTCAAAAATGTTAAAAATGACAAGAGACAGTTTTTGACAATTCTTTTATTTAAATGCTTCTTCTTTCTTCTATCTTCTATCTTCCTTCGGTTTCTTCTTCCATCTTCTTCTTCTGGTTCTTCTGGTTCTTCCTCCGGTGTTCTCGTCCGGCATCTTCCTCCGCAGCGTTGGCGCCTTCTTTCCTTCTTCTCCTCGGGCCGCTCCGCATCCATGATGGCATGGAGGGAGGCTCCCGCTGTGTGACGCTTCTCCTCTTCTGACAGTTCTTAAATAACGGGGGGCGGAGCCACCCGGTGACCCCGCCCCCCTCTGATGCACGGGGACTTGACGGGGACTTCCCTGTGGCATTCCCCGTGATGTGGTTACGTAACCCCGCCCCCTTCTGCCGTTTTTATCAATGAACTTTTATGTGTATTGTCGGACCGGCAATTCATTATAGCCACGAGTAGTTTTAAATTACTTTTTTTCCTTTGAAATGTCATTATGCTGTCAGACTGTTCTAAACACGGGAAACATGCGCCCCTTTACAGGCATACTATAGACACCACCCAGGTACAAAATTTAAAGGGATATTACACTTTTATTGTTTCACTTTAAGCATTATTAAAATCACTGCTCCCGAAAAAACGGCCGTTTTTAAAACTTTTTTTGCATTGATCCTTGTCCCCTGGGGCAGGACCCAGGTCCCCAAAAACTTTTTATGACAATACCATGCATATAAGCCTTTAAAATTAGCACTTTTGATTTCTCCCATAGACTTTTAAAGGGTGTTCCGCGGCTTTCAAATTTGCCGCGAACACCCCAAATTGTTCGCTGTTCGGCGAACTGCGAACAGCCGATGTTCGAGTCGAACATGAGTTCAACTCGAACTTGAAGCTCATCCCTATTTATTATCAATCAACTGTGTTTACTCTTTTTAAATCACAGTCTCAACAGAAACTACCCAAATGACCCTGATCAAAAGTGTACATACCCCAGTTCTTAATACCATGTATTGCCCCCATTTAACATCAATGACAGTTTGAAGTCTTTTGTGGTATTTGTGGATGAGGCTCTTTATCTTTTCAGATGGTAAAGCTGCCCATTCCTCTTGGCAAAAAGCCTCCAGTTCCTGTGAATTATTGGGCTGTCTTGCATGAATTGCATGTTCGAGATCTCCCCAGAGTGGCTCAATGATATTGAGGTCGGGAGACTGAGATGGCCACTCCAGAACCTTCACTTTATTCTGCTGTAGCCAATGACAGGTTGACTTGGCCTTGTGTTATGGATCATTGTCATGTTGGAATGTCAAAGTAAGTCCCATGAGCAGCTTCCTGGCTGATTAATGCAAATGTTCCTCCAGTATTTTTTAATAACATACTGCATTCATCTTGCCATCAATTTTGACCAAATTTAATGTGCCTTTGTAGCTCACACATGCTCAAAACATCAGCAATCCACCTTCGTGTTTCACAATAGGAATGGTGTACCTTTCATCATAGGCTTTGTTGACTCCTCTTCAAATGAAGCGTTTATGGTTGTGGCCAAAAAGCTCAATTTTGGTCTCATCACTCTAAATGACTTTGTGCCAGAAGGTTTGAGGCTTGTCTCTGTGCTCTTTGGCGTATTGTAAACGGGATATTTTATGGCATTTGCGTAGTAATGGCTTTCTTCTGGCGACTCGACCATGCAGCCCATCTTTCTTTAAGTGCCTCCTTATTGTGCATCTTGAAACAGCCACATCACATGTTTTCAAAGAGTCCTGTATTTCACCTGAAGTTATTTGTGGATTTTTCTTTGCATCCCAAACAATTTTTTCTGGCAGTTGTGGCTGAAATTTTAGTTGGTCTACCTGACCGTGGTTTGGTTTCAACAGAACCCCTCATTTTCCACTTCTTGATTAGAGTTTGAACACTGCTGGTTGGCATTCTCAATTCCTTAGATAACTTTTTATATCCCTTTCCTGTTTTATACAGTTCAATTACCTTTTCCGCAGATCCTTTGACAATTCTTTTGCTTTCCCCCTTGACTCAGAATCCAGAAACGTCAGTGCAGCACTGGATGAAAGAGGCAAGGATCTGTCAGGAGTCCAGAAACTTATTGACCTTTTATACACACACACTAATTACAAGCAAACAGATCACAGGTGAGGAAGGTTACATTTAATAGCCATTCAAACCCCTTTGTGTCAACTTGTGTGCATGCTATCAGGCCAAAATCACCAGGGTATGTAAACTTATGATCAGGGCCATTTGGGTAGTTTCTGTTGTGATTATGATTTTAAAAGAGTGAACACAGTTGATTGAAAATAAATGGCTTCAGCCAAACACTAACCATGAGTGAAAGAAAAGTTTTTGTGTTATCATACATATGCCCTGAAAAATGGCCAAGAAATCATAAATTCTGCCAGGGTATGTAAACTTATAAGCACAACTGTACTGGTTAGCAAGGTATCCTGAAGATAAACACTTAGTCCAGTAGTGACAAACTCTGATCTTCTCATCCAATTCTCTCTGTCTTTTCACCCTCCACAACAGAATCAACAAGAGTATTTTATCAGTCTTGTTGATGGATGGATCTATAATGAGCGCAGCCAGAAAAAACAGATAGCTCCCTGCTAAACACAGTGCTCTTCTTGCTCTCAAAAAAAGGTGCCCAAAATTAATAAATAACTATTTTCCAATTAATTGGAAAATGAACTGTGAGCATTTGGGAGTGAAAAGTTAACAGAGTGTGGTATTTTGGAGAAAATATTTGTAAACGCTAATGTGCTTAAAAGATAAGTTCACCTTTTGTAACAAGTTACACCCATATTCAGGGTGTAACATGTTACATATGCATTTGCCCCCTTTCCCCTCACAATCCCTCGTTTTGACAGTTAGCAGGGGATCTTCTCCCCTCCGCCCACCTGGCCGCATCATCCATTCACATTGTTCTGTGAATGGGAAAACTACAAGGTCTGAAACAGTAGCGGCTGGTGCAAAATATTTGGGGGGGGGGCAAACTAACACCGCCTTTCTAAGTTGCCCTGGCCAATCGGGGCTTCCTGATTGGCGGGGAGGAGAATCAGGAAGACAATAGCAAATATTAATTCTCTATTGTCACACAAGTGGGTGGGCTTCGGGCACAGTGCTCTGCTCCCCGAGTCCACCCTTTTTTTAAGCAAATTAGAGCCTCAGGCTCTAATCATGTGCTTCAAAAAAAGAAAACCCCCATTGGAATGCATGCGTCCAGCGTATGGATTAGGGGGGTGGCACCCCTGCGCCCTGCATGGACGAGCTGCCACTGGTCTGAAAGTCTTTGCGGCTGTCGGCTTGTAGTTTTCAATGAACTACCACAACTCTGCGGTAGTTCATTGAGCTTCCTGTCACAGTGAGACTGCCTGCCCATATCGGAGGTACAGGCAGACAGATACACAGACAGTCTGCAGGACCGTGGCATTACACCCACGATCTGCTGATCGTGGGTGAAATGCTTTACAGGTCCCTAACAAAAAACATAATAAATGCATATTTTTTTACCTATGAAAAAATGTGCATTTATTTATTTATTTATTTATTTATTTATTTATTTATTTTTAGTAAAGGTGAACTTATCCTTTAAATGCAGCTAAAAGCCTGTTTTTTTTCAGCCAGCAGTTCTGGGTTTAGAGAGGCTTTTTCCAATCAGAATACACAAACATACAGCACAAATATATAGAGAATCCACAATCACATAAACAATTTTCAAATTATAAAAATAATGAACTCCTTACAATTTTTTAAACACCTCCCTATTAATGCTCACCACTAATTCATGTGTTTAAAACAACCTATAATGTGCACAGAAGTATAAAGTGCAAATCTTAATCCAATAAAGTGCAATTGCAAATTCAATGTATATATGAATATACTGTATATAAATATATATATATATATGTCCCTGCAATTTTCAGTGCAATAAATCAAAGGTTTCTTTGTATCAAAAACTGTTGATAAGATGACATCTAATTACCACAAAAAAACTATTGATATGAAGTGACAGCAAAACATACAAAAAAACATCCTAATAAAGTGCATTTGTAAACATATTCTCAAACTAAAAAGACATATATTTCATGAATATGTGAAAAGTGTCAATCAAAAATGCAAAATGTGATCCAATAATTTCAATTATTGGATCACGTTTTGCATTTTTAATTGTTTGGAGATTGAAATCAGGAGTTTGTATTTTTTTGCACACATGCACTTGGGGGATATAAAGATTTTTCTGATTGTAATATTGGACACTTTTCAGTGTCTGGAGCACAAATATCTGATGTGCTCCTTCATCAAGAAAGTCCTAAAGTGACTCCGTGAGGACGTTACATAATGAAACTAGAAGAGCAGGGCTAGGACGCTGACACCATCGAGCTCTTGTAGAGATCAGGCTCGCGGCTGAAAATTGCGGTGACACATACAGTGTTTGCAAAAGTATTCACCCGCTTGACATTTTTTGTGTTTTGTTGCCTCACAACCTGGAATTAACATGGATTGTTTGAGGATTTGCATCATTTAATTTACAGAACATGCCCACAACTTTGAAGATTTTTTTTTATTGTGACGCAAACAACAAATAGGAAAAAATAACATAAAAAGTCAAGGTGCATAACTATTCACCCTCTAAAGTCAATACTTTGTAGAGCCACCTTTTGCGGCTATCACAGCTCCAAGTCACTTTGGATAAGTCTCACATCTTACCACTGGGATTTTTGCCCATTCCTCCTTTCAAAACTGCTCCAGCACCTTCAAGTTGGATGGTTTGCGCTTCTGAACAACAATCTTTAAGTCTGACCACAGATTATCTATTGAATTGAGGTCTGGGCTTTGACTAGGCCATTCCAACAGATTTACATGTTTCCCCTTAAACCACTCAAGTGTTGCTTTAGCAGTGTGTTTGGGGTCATTGTCCTGCTGGAAGGTGAACCTCCATCCTAACCTCAAATCACACACAGAGTGGTACAGGTTTTGCTCAAGAATATCCCTGTATTTAGCACCATCCATCTTTCCCTCAACTCTGACCAGTTTCCCAGTCCCGACTGCTGAAAAACCCACAGCATGATGCTGCCACCACCACAATTCACTGTGGGGATGGTGTTCTTTGGGTGATGTGATGTGTTGGGTTTGCGCCAGACATAGCGTTTCCTTTGATGGCCAAAAAGTAAAATTTTAGTCTCATCAGACCAGAGCACCTTCCTCCATACATTTTGGGAGTCTCCAACATGCCTTTTCGCAAACTCAAAATGTGCCATTTTGTTTTTTGCTGAAAGTAATGGCTTTCTTCTGGCCACTCTGCCATAAAGCCCAACTCTATGGAGCGTACGACTTATTGTCGTCCTATGTACAGATACTCCAGTCTCTGCTGTGGAACTCGGCAGCTCCTCCAGGGTTACCTTAGGTCTCTGTGCTGCCTCTCTGATTAATGCCCTCCTTGCTTGGTCCGTGAGTTTTGGTGTGCGGAGTTTTGGTGGCTCTTGGCAGGTTTGCTGCTGTGCCATGTTATTTCCATTTGGTTATGATAGAGTTGATGGTGCTCCTAGGGATCATCAAAAATTTGATATTTTTTGTACTTGTACTTCTCAACAACATTGTCCCTTACTTGTTTGGATAGTTCCTTGGTCTTCATGGCAGTGTTTGGTTAGTGGTGCCTCTTGCTTAGGTGTTGCAGCCTCTGGGGCCTTTCAAAAAGGTGTGTATATGCAATGACAGATCATGTGACACTTAGATTGCATACAGGTGGACCTCATTTCACTAATTATGTGACTTCTGAAGGTAATTGGTTGCACCAGAGCTTTTTATGGGCTTCATAACAAAGGGGGTGAATTCATACCCACATGCCAATTATCAGTTTTTTAGTTCTGAAAAATAGTTTTATGTGTATATTTTTCTAATTTTACTTCACCAACTTAGACTATTGTGTTCTGATCCATCACATATAATTCAGATTAAAAAAAGATTGAACCAAAGGCTGTAAGGTAACAAAATAGGTAAAAAGCCAAGGGGGGGGTGAATACTTTTGCAAGGCACTGTATATATATTCATATATACATTGGATCTGCACTTGCACTTTATTGGATTAAGATTTGCACTTTATCCTTATATGCAAATTATAGGTTGTTTTAAGCACATGAATTAGTGGTAGAGCATTGATATCATTGGAGCATCTGAGGTGTTTAAAAAATTGTAAGGTGTTCATCATTTTTATAATTTGAGAATTGTTTATGTGATTGTGGATTTTCTATAGATTTGTGCTGTATGTTTGTCTATTCTGATTATTTACTAGTGATCCACTAGGATTGAGCGGCAGCACTCTTAATTGGAATCCACAATTGTCCATTGGTCTCCGTAGCTCTGAGTCCTCTTTTATTCCTGTGAGGCTTTTTCAAATGCCCTGTGTGCATGAGGCCTAAAATGTAGGAGGACGTTTGAGGCATTTCTGATAAAAATGTTTTTCATATGAAGAGATTACATATTGATAGTGCCTGGATGCAGTATGTCTGTGGCTGTATGGTTGGACAGATGATTGCTCCAGGGTGCAGATAGATGTGTCTAGACATCTGCCCCTAACCACGGGTAGCTGCTGCCTGTGTGGAGAGATGTGAACAGTGACTGCTACTCTCAGCCTGTCATTGTTTTGTGCAAGCTGAGCAACTGTTACTGTTCACATACACCTGTCATCCCAACCACAGGAATTTGCTGATTCTTGTCTCTGGAATCCAGGGAAAATAATACATACATCCACGTAAAGGAAGCCTTGGGCTTTCCAACTTTTTTTTTTTTCTTTTTTTCCTGTGTCACCATTGTGGAGATTTACTCTCAATTTCTTTCCTGGTGAATGTACCGCTGTATCTGGAACACAAAGTGAACAGAAAGTCAGTATTTAATTTTTTTTTTTTGGTAACAATAGCAATAGATGAGATTTCCCCCTTACTATAGGGAGAATTTACCTCACTTCCTGTTCTGCTTCTGGGAAGTAAGGTGAAACCTGCTCAGTGAGGACAAAAATTCCTCTTTAAGCGTTTCCTTTGTGCTTGTGTGTAGAAGTATATCAAAGTGCCTATGTGACTTCTAGAGACATTATGTCTGGCTTTTAAGAGCTGTCCTAACAAGAGGGCCATTGGGAAGGGGGTGGGTGAAGGGAGACACTAAAAGCATATGAGTGTGCAGTGTCTAACAAGGGCCATAGACTGCAGGTGACATTCGAGTAGCAAAACATGCACAAACACTTAGATACATTTTGGCGACTTAGCCAATCAGCTCATTAAATTCTTTCTTCCGCAAAGTCATAAGTTGTTCAGTAGGCATTTAAAGAACAAAGTCTGCCTTATGGTAAGTATAAGAAAAATGTAGGGAGAAACCAGATGAGAACCAACCAGGACTAGGGGAACCCTTCACTCTATGTCACATCCCAAAATTGCATATGAGAAAAGAAATAAGCCCCAGGGATAGTGCGGACATAGAGGAAATGGGGCACACCTATATTATGTAAAAAGATTTACTTTATTGATACAAAATAATAATTATAACAATGAAAATGTACAAAAGGTAAAAACAATAGTGCATTTCAATGGGAAAAGTTGCTATATATATATCACCGACATGTTTCGGAAGCCAAAAAGAAATGCTTTTGACATTTATATCTCCTTCAAGGTAATAGAATAGCACACCTTTCCGTATTCTATTAAAGAAAGGAAAAGGGGAGGGGGGGGGAGAGAGAGGATGAGGGAGTATTGTATCAATATTGTATAGTAGTATTATCCAAAAGCAATAGGTTATAGCACAATAATAATAATAACATACAAGTATGATAGAGCAATTTATATACATATTTGTACTTACGGGAATAAGCTAAAATTTGATAACCATGCACACCAGTAGGTGAGAACGTCAGGCCAGGGGTATTTTGCTCAGCCGTGCCTGGATGACTCCATTTATAGCATATAAATTAAGGGATAAATCCCATGTTGTGGAGAGCAGGTATAAGAAAGCTATATCTATGCTCCAAGAAAAGGATGGCAGGTGTGTTGTATATACCAAAGCAGCCCACCAATGCTCGCAAGGATATCTCGAGAGAGGGAGACCACTGTATGAAAATATAATGGAGTCTAAGTATAATATAACCCACAGTAGAAATGTGTTTAAAAAAGTAAACATGGACCATTATTATTTACCTCAGGGATAAAGATTCCAACTCAATCACCGGAGTCTCTGGCGTTTCCTGGCTGTGCAGCAGTAAATGCCGTTCACAGCCAGAGTATATAAGCCCAGAGATCAGGTGAATGTGTTTAGGGGTTAATTAGCAGTGTGTATCACTAGAGTAATGGAAGGGGAGGGAAGGGGTGGGGGCAATTGCTGTGGAGCGTCAACCGACCACTCCCCCAGACACTCATTAACCACGACCGAACCTCCAAAATGTCTCCCAAGTATATCCCCCGGCCGATGCGGCGTCCGGCGTTACCGCGCACATGCACAACACACCTGCCATCCTTTTCTTGGAGCATAGATACAGCTTTCTTATACCTGCTCTCCACAACATGGGATTTATCCCTTAATTTATACTCTATGAATGGAGTGATCCAGGCACGGCTGAGCAAAATACCCCTGGCCTGACGTTCTCACCTACTGGTGTGCATGGTTATCAAATTTTAGCTTATTCCCGTAAGTACAAATATGTATATAAATTGCTCTATCATACTTGTATGTTATTATTATTATTGTGCTATAACCTATTGCTTTTGGATAATACTACTATACAATATTGATACAATACTCACTCATCCTCTCTCCCCCTTCCCCCCTCCCCTTTTCCTTTCTTTAATAGAATACGGAAAGGTGTGCTATTCTATTACCTTGAAGAAGGAGATATAAATGTCAAAAGCATTTCTTTTTGGCTTCCGAAACATGCCGGTGATATATATATAGCAACTTTTCCCATTGAAATGCACTATTGTTTTTACCTTTTGTACATTTTCATTGTTATAATTATTATTTTGTATCAATAAAGTAAATATTTTTACATAATATAGGTGTACCCCATTTCTATATTCCTCTATGTCCGTACTATCCCTGGGGCTTATTTCTTTTCTCATATGGTAAGTATAAGGAGATAAACTGTGCTCATCATTCTGCAAGAATTCACCCTGCCTGCTTTCTTTTAGTGACTGTCTAGATTTAGGCCTTCCATACAGAGACC
The DNA here is from genome assembly GCF_042186555.1 of Aquarana catesbeiana. Taxonomy (NCBI): domain Eukaryota; kingdom Metazoa; phylum Chordata; class Amphibia; order Anura; family Ranidae; genus Aquarana; species Aquarana catesbeiana. The sequence goes on from NC_133324.1 coordinate 597,469,126, forward strand.
AATTGTACCCAGCACTGGTCAGCTTGCTTTAATGGCCACGGATGTGGTTAAGATGAGGGCAATTATGAGCAAACCAAGCAAAGAAAATGCTTAGTGCCACTTTCAGAAATTTTACAAGTACAATGTAAGAAGCATTCCCTTTTCTCATAGATAAATAAACAATTTTCAATGTGTATGTATTACCATGGCAAGACACCTGAACTGAGTGTATGTCGTTCTGTGGTCATGACATGCTTGGAAGGACTTCCGCATTCCTAACGGATGACTGTTCTAACTGATTATGGTGGCCCTTATAATATTGGCATTCCTGCGGATTAAGTGTTTGTACTGTTTAAACAGTGAGGGTATATATGAACCATGTTTATGGATATTTATGAGAGAAAAGAACCCTGTAATAACTGTTAAACAAGGTGCCTTTTATTATTATTATACAGGATTTATATAGCGTCAACAGTTTGTGCAGCGCTTTACAATATAAAATGGAGACAATACAGTTATAATACAATAAGATACAGGAGGATTAAGAGGGCCCTGCTCAGAAGAGCTTACAATCTAATGGGGTGGGGCAGGTGGTACAAAAGGTTGCAACTGTGGGGAATGAGTTGATGGAAGTGGTAAAAGATTAGTTAGAGACGCTTTAGGCTTTCCTGAAGAGATGAGTTTTCAGGGATCGCCTGAAGGTAGCAAGAGTAGGGGATAGCCGGACAGGTGGAGGTAGCGAATTCCAGAGGATGGGAGAGGCTCTGGAGAAATCCTGGAGACGAGCATGAGAGGAGGAGACGAGAGAGCTTGAGAGTAGGAGGTCTTGAGAAGAGCGAAGAGGACGATTTGGATGATATTTGGAGACAAGATTGGTGATGTAGCTCGGGGCAGAGTTGTGAATGGCTTTGTATGTTGTAGTTAGTATTTTGAATTTAATTCGCTGGGTGATTGGGAGCCAGTGTAGGGATTGGAGGAGAAGGTTGGCAGACACAGAATGGGGCAATGGAGAGAAGGAGACAGAGTTGTAGGTGACACTGAAGGAGCGCTGTGATAAATAGGCAGAGAACCAGGATAGAGCAGAATTTTGGCGGCCAAGGGAATGTAGTTTATTGAGAAGGAGCGGGTGGTCAACCGTATCAAGGGCCACAGAGAGGTCAAGTAGTAGGAGTATGGAGTACTGGCTGTTGGTTTTAGCAGTTAGTAAATCGTTAGTGAGTTTTAGTAAGGCAGTTTCTGTGGAGTGCTGTGAGCAAAAGCCAGACTGTAAAGGGTCAAGAAGGTTATTTTCACTGAGGTAGGAGCTAAGACGGTTGTAGACTAAGCGTTCTAGAACTTTAGAGGTGAATGGGAGCAATGAGATGGGTCTTAAGTTGTTCAGGTTGGTAGGGTCCAGTGAGAGCTTTTTAAGTATGGGAGTCTGCGCATGTTTTAGAGGGGAGGGGAAGGTGCCACTAGAGAGGGAGAGATTGAAGATGTGAGTGAGGGAGCATAGGATAGAAGAAGAGGGTGACCGTAGTAGTTGTGAGGGAACAGGATCCAGGGGACAATTGGTTAAGTGGGCATCTGAGAAAAGTTTTGTAACCTCTTCAGTAGGGATGAGCCGAACACCCCCGGTTCGGTTCACAGCAGAACTTGCGAACAGGCAAAAAATTTGTACGAACACGTAAACACCGTTAAAGTCTATGGGACACGAACATGAATAATCAAAAGTGCTCATTTTAAAGGCTTATATGCAAATTATTGTCATAAAAAGTAAGTGTTTGAGGACCTGGTTTCTGCCCCAGGGGACATGTATCAATGCAAAAAGAATTTTTAAAAGCGGCCATTTTTTCGGGAGCAGTGATTTTAATAATGCTTAAAGTGAAACAATTAAAGTGTAATATTCCTTTAAATTTCGTACCTGGGGTGTCTATAGTATGCCTGTAAAGGGGCGCATGTTTCCCATGCTTAGAACAGTCTGGCAGCAAAATGACATTTCAAAGGAAAAAAAGCCATTTAAAACTACTCGCGGCTATAATGAATTTTCGGTCCGACAATACACATAAAAGTTCATTGATAGAAACGGCATGGGATTTCCCCACAGGGGAACCCCGAACCAAAATTAAAAAAAAAAAAATGCCGTGGGGGTCCCCCAATATTCCATACCAGGCCCTTCAGGTCTGGTATGGATATTAAGGGGAACCCCGAGCCAAAATTTTAAAAAAAATGGCGTGGGGGTCCCCCTCAAAATCCATACCAGACCCTTCAGGTCTGGTATGGATTTTAAGGGGAACCCCGCGCCAAAATTTTAAAAAAAAATGGTGTGGGCCCCCCCAAATATCCATACCAGATCCTTATCCGAGCACGCAACCTGTTAGGCTGCAGGAAAAGAGAGGAGGACGAGAGAGCGCCTCCTCTCCTGAACCGTACCAGGCCACATGCCCTCAACATTGGGAGGGTGCTTTGAGGTTGCCCCCCAAAGTATCTTGTCCCCCGGTGACCCCATCCCCCTCTGACAACACGGGGAAAGGCACAGGGAAGTCCCATGAATTCCCCGTGTGTCAAAGGAGGGCGGGGTCATCGGGTGGCCCCGCTCTCCATTATATAAGAAGTGTCAGAAGAAGCCAAGCGTCACACAGCTGAAGACTCCCACTGAGGCGGATCATGCGGACGGAGCAGAGAAGAAGCCAGGAGGAAGATGCTGGACAAGAAGAGCGAAAGAAGAAGAAGATGGAGAAGAAGAAGATGAAGAAGAACATGGAGAAAGGAGAAGAACACCAAAAGAACACCAGAAGAAAGAGGATGGAAGAAGAAGCCGGAAGAAGACGTAATTAAAAAAGGACTTGTCAAAAACTATCTCTTGTGTTTTTTAAACTTTTTGACACTTTTTTTGTGAAATGGTAGGGGTACATTTGTACCCCATTACCAATTCACACAGGGGGGCCGGGATCTGGGTGTCCCCTTGTTAAAGGGGGCTTCCAGATTCCGATAAGCCCCCCACCCACAGACCCCCACAACCACCGGCCAACGGTTGAGGGGATGAGGCCCTTCTCCCCATCAACATGGGGACAAGGTGCTTTGGGGGGCTACCTCAAAGCATCCTCCCAATGTTGAGAACATGTGGCCTCGTACAGTTCAGGAGGGGGGCGCTCTCTCGTCCCCCCTCTTTTCCTGCGGCCTGTCAGGTTACGTGCTCGGATAAGGGTCTGGTATGGATTTTTGGGGGGGACCCCACGCCATTTTTTTTTTAAATTTGGCGCGGGGTTCCCCTTAATATCCATACCAGACCTGAAGGGCCTGGTATGGAATTTAGGGGTACCCCCACGCCATTTTTTAAAAAAATTTTGGTTCGGGGTTCCCCTGTGGGGAAATCCCATGCCATTTTTATCAATGAACTTTTATATGTATTGTCGGACCCTCAATTCATTATAGCCGCGAGTAGTTTTAAATGACTTTTTTTCCTTTGAAATGTCATTTTGCTGTCAGACTGTTCTAAACACGGGAAACATGCGCCCCTTAACAGGCATACTATAGACACCAACCAGGTATGAAATTTAAAGGAATATTACACTTTTATCGTTTCACTTTAAGCATTATTAAAATCACTACTCCTGAAAAATCGTCCGTTTTTAAAAATTCTTTTTGCATTGATACATGTCCCCTGGGGCAGGACCCAGGTCCCCAAACACTTTTTATGACAATAACTTGCATATAAGCCTTTAAAATTAGCACTTTTGATTTCTCCCATAGACTTTTAAAGGGTGTTCTGCGCCTTTAGAATTTGCCGCGAACACCCCAAATTGTTCGCTGTTCGGTGAACTGACGAACAGCCGATGTTCGAGCCGAACATGAATTCGATTTGAATTTGAAGCTCATCCCTACTCTTCAGTAGTAGCCAATTTAAAAGAGGAGAGTGTTGAATGTGCTGTTAGGCAAGGTATGTTGGGCGGGGAAGATGTACGCATAGTGGAGGTATCCTCACGAATTGCATCATTCTTGTCTTTGAAGTGATTGGCAATCTCTTGGGCAGTGAGTAAGTTAGTGGGTAGAGGGGGTAGGGGACGAAGCAGAGAGTTAAAGGTTGGGAAGAGCCGACGGGGATTGGATGATTATTAAGCCCTGTGTAAAGACATAAACCCATGTATCAGAATAAAGGCATAATAAGAGAAACCTAGGATGTTGGATGATGTTTCTGTATAAATTACAGGAAAAAAGATTTTCCTTACAAGTTAATTTAGGCTAAAGCTAGACTTACAATTATGTGCTGCAATGTAATGCCATGGTCTAATATGTATGTGGCCTAAGAGGATACAAATAGAACCATCTTATGGGCATGAAACTGTCTAAACTTATCTAAATGTAGATCTGACAAATGAGCAAGCATCCAACAGTTGGTTGAAAGTGTGATAGCCAGCAGCAAGTGCATCCTGTCCCCCGGAGAACGAGATTCATGGTTACTAAGTCCTGACAGATTGCTTTGTGCAAATGGATGCAACACATATGTCTTCAGCACTACTCCCAATGAAGATGTGGTAAGAGTTGGACTTAAACTGCCCTGTGTTAAGTTGAAAGAAGCAATGATATATATAACCAATGTAGCTGGAGCTACATGTTGAGAAAAAATAACACCAAACTTTGTGTATTAGTATATGGTGCCTAAAAATTCACTTTGCTTCTCATGTATGGTACCTTTAACTTGTTGTAGCCCCACACATTTACACTTTGTGCTCCAAACACAACATGGCTAGAAAAAAAAAGGGAATCAGACTTGCAGCCTACAGGCAAATGCATGACATTTCACTCAGAAAACTCTATGGCAGCTATGAAATCTTACTCAACCTTGGCAAAAACTCTTTTTGATATTGTGTAGGTGTGCCCCAAATGTCACAGACCAACTATTCACAGGGTCACTCTACATCAGTCATGGCTAAACTTGGCACCCCAGATGTTTTGGAACTACATTTCCCAGGATGCGCTTCCACTCTGCAGTGTACTTGAGCATCATGTGAAATGTAGTTCCAAAACATCTGGGGTGCCAACGTTCACCATCACTGCTCCACATAGTTGTAGCACCCTCTAGTGTGCTAGACTAGGAATTGTTAAGGTTTTTGCAAAGAGTAGGCAAAATGTTTAGGCGTCCAAGCCAGTGTTTAATCTGGTTCAGGGTGAGTGACTCAGGGAGGGTTGGTATGACTCACAGGCAGCATCTATGATACCTCCCTCTACTTCTAGAAACTTCTAGAAGAATGGGAGTGGAGGTGAGGAGGAGCTGTCTGGAGTATTCAAGAGGACCCTGACCAATCCCTAACAGATGGGTTGGAAGGGGGCAGGCCCCTCAAATATTTTGGGTCAGCCCAGCTGGGGCAGTGGAGATCTGGTGGAAGATGGAGATGGACTGTTAGGCTGTCAGAGACCCTTGAGGTTAACCCACTAGTTTTGGGAGGGGGGACCTCAGGTGCGAAAGGGACCCTCTTCATGACACACCGAGGTATCCTGACCAGTGGCACAGGAGCAGGTGTGAGTACAGCAGGAGGAGAACACTGCCGGGACAATCCCAAGGGAAGAAGACAGCCAGGTGGGCTGGTGAGTGTACAGTCAGAGGACTGAGAGGCATGCCTGAGAGGACTGGGTGGAAGCAGTCTGAGATGGATGCAGAGTCAGCCTGGCAGGACTGTGGAAGTTTTGCAAAGAGGGCTGGAGAAAGGGGCAGCTGCAGGCAGTTGGGCTTGCAGTGCCTGAAGAGGTGGTATTGGGATCAGTAGCCACAGAAGGGCAGTTGAGCACTAAGGCTTTGTTAAACTACCAAAGGGGCCTGCGGTCCCTGCCTGTAAAGGGCATTTGCTACTAATCTGACTGAGCCCAAATTGTCAGATCACCTAAAAGTGTGCCAGCTGGTCCTGGGAGTTGTAGTGCTTCAAGCAAGTGTTGTGCTGGAGAAAGCTGAGGAGTGTAAATAGTCTGTACAGAAGAAGTTGTCCCTGGAAAGTTGTGCTAAATTCAAGTGAGCATCCCATAATTCCCCTATCCCCATCCAAGTTTAATACCCCTAAAAATAACACAAAAACAAAGCTGCAAGGACTGTTTTCTGACTACAGTGTGCTGTGAAAAATCCTGTGGGGTGGGGGATCCTTTACTAACCAGAGGCTCCTGCGGGGGTAGCGCTACATAGTAAAAACCCTACTGAAATAGTAAGGGAGTTCAACTTTGGTGGGAAGGGTCAACGTGTAAACACAGGGGAGCACACAAGGTCAATATCATGTACACCCCAAAAAACAACCTATAAACACCTGAAAATTGCTGTGCTCTGTTACACTGCTAAAGTGACACTAAATGATATCCTTATTCTCCAAAAATAACCATCCACACAAATCCATAACTTGGCTCGGTTCACACTAGCCCGACTCCAAAGTCGTGCTACTTTCAGTGCACCTTTGGTCCCCGACTTTGGCCTCCCCCCACACCGCTTCCCAGGCTTATATTACCGATCGCCGAACCATCCAGCCCTGGCAGTGGCTTGCCATAGAAATAAGCAATGGCAAGATGGCCACCGCTCATCTCTATGCCCTTGGAGGACCAGAGCGATGTCCTGATGTCACTTCAGGTTCTCAGGCCATGGCTTTTTTTCCCCTTAAAGCAGAAGATTACTTTTTTTTTTTGATATTCGGCTTTTAAGGGTAGAGGAGAGATTTGGGGTCTTTTAGACCCCAGAGCTCTCCATAAAGAGGACCTGTCATGCTATATTGTTATCACAAAAGATGTTTATAATCCTTGCGATAGCAATAAAAGTGCTTAAATAATGTTTTAAAGGGACAGTGTAAAAATTAAAACAAGGTAAAAAAATAAATAATTAAATAATAATAAAACCAACATTTTTTAAAACGCTCCTGTCCCCGCGTGCTTGCGCACAGTAGTGAACACATACTTAGGTCACGCCCACATATGTAAATGTGTTTGCACCACATATGTGTGGTATCGCTGCCAACGTCTGAGCTAGAGCAATAATTCTGGCAGTAGACCCCCTCTGTAACTAAACTTGTAACCTTTTTAAAGCGTCTCCTATGGAGATTTTTAAGTTTTGTAGTTTGGCGCCATTTCACAAATGCATACAATTTTAAAGCATGACATGTTAGGTATCTCTTTAGGTATCTGTTTACTCGGCGTAACATCATTTTTCATATAAAAAAAATGGGGTATATATTATGGTTTGTTTTTTCTTTAACTCATTAAAGTGTATTTTTCCCCAAAAAATTGCGTTTGAAAAACCGCTGTGCAAAAACCATCAGTATCCCTCTGTTGTCCAGCGTGACACAAAGCCTATAAATACGTATTTTGCTTGCACATTTTGCTTTCAAAACCATCATATCAGCTGAATAAACATCTTCTCTGCATATATGTATGCACAACATGGCAAATTGTGAATGCATAATGTTCATGCAACGCCTCCAATTAAATAATTTTTGTATCAGTGATAATAGTTCTTAACCACCTCCACTGATCCCCAAATGCATATATCCAAGATCATCTTGCTAGCAACAGAGATGTATGATGTTCATGATGCATACTTGTGTATCTAATGCAGAGAAGGTCGTTATACCTGACCATGTGACTTCTGAATCAATGGGCACTAGTTGTGTGGACATACTGTATATCCAAAGCAATATCAGATGATGTTCTATTAATAAATCCAGGTCACACTGGTGTTGTACTTTTGACCGCATATTGAAGATAAGTATATCTTAGACCTAAAGTATGCTGTCCAGTTCTGGACACCAGTCCTCAGGAAGGATATACTGGAAATGGAGCGAGTACAAAGAAGGGCAACAAAGCTAATAAAGGGTCTGGAGGACATTAGTTAAAAAGGAAAGGTTGCGAGCACTGAACTTATTCTCTCTGGAGAAGAGACACTTGAGAGGGGATATGATTTCAATATACAAAAACCGTACTGGTGACCCCACAATAGGGATAAAACTTTTTTGCGGAAGGGAGTTTAACAAGACTCATGGCCACTCATTAAAATTAGAAGAAAAGAGGTTTAACCTTAAGCTACGTAGATGGTTCTTTACTGTAAGAGCGGCAAGGATGTGGAATTATCTTCCACAGGCGGTGGTCTCAGCGGGGAGCACCGATAGTTTCAAGAAACTATTAGATAAGCGGCTGAACAACCACAACATACAGGGATATACAATGTAATACTGACATATAATCACACACATAGGTTGGACCTGATGGACTTGTGTCTTTTTTCGACCTCACCTACTATGTAACTATGTAACTATGTCAGTATATGTGGCACGCTACTATGTGCCGCCATATAACCCTAACTGAATATGGACCCTCTGTACAAGAGGAGTTTTGCAGCATAATCTGATGTCCTAGGCGTAGTGCTGCAAAGCATCTAAGTGCTGCTGGATCACATGTCACTTGGTGACATGGTGGAACTGAATATTGCTGAAAACTTGCTAATGGCAATTGGGGGGGGGGGGGGGGGGTACATTTTACTGTCAGATGATGTCGACCACACTCAAATAAAAGTCATACATCCTGTAGTCCCACTGAATACAACCAGATACTGTGTATCATTTAAAGAGGATAAGGTGCGTTACAATACAGTATATGATTGCCAATAATGATTATCTTATCTCAATAATAAACAGAGCAGTCGCAAGAAAATCAGCAAAAACAAAAAGTTCCAGCATGAAAATGGACACCAGAATTATGCAAGATATGCTCATTGTGATAGTATGAGGAATTTTCTCACAACACTGACTCAAGGGTGTGTGGGTGGGCGCAATGTGGTGCGGCGGCAATAACACACACACAGTCCAGGTACAATTAGTAGAACTTGTATTGACGTACAGACAAAACAGTTCATAACAAACCCAGTGGGAGAATGCCCAATCGATAACACTCACAGATGCCAACAGCGTATAGTGGAGCAGGTATCAGTTTAACTGACAGCGTCCCAATGTCACTTCCTGCCACTAATACTCTCTCTGACAGACGGGTGACCTGTGCCTACACTATCCACACACACAAATGTGTGCCAAACACAGGAGCCAGTGTTTTAAATAGACTCTGCCACACCAAAGATGGTTTCCAGAGTCACAGGGGTGACCAGCATCCAATCGAATCACTGCCCTAGTGACTCAGGAAACCATAAAGGAACCATGCTTATCATGGCTTCCTCTCTCTCTGCATTGCCACTGCAGTTGAGTGCCACCTGCAGTGGAGACAACAGACTGCACTTGCTCACAAGTGTGAGGTTGGGGACTGGGTGCCTACATTTATCTAACATCCATATTTCATATTTGGATTCTGAGATTGCATAAGGTATCTTAATATATGGTCAATCAAAGCAGTTATGATGGTGAGTGTTCAGGATAACTTGTAAATAAGCAGAAATATAATTCAAAATTATAATGGTACACCAATTCCTACTGCAAGTATTCAAAGTGTGTCACAGATCAAACACCCTGATAATGTACCATAAGCATCCATCTTAGGTGCCAAACCAGCATGATGTACCAATAATGGAATATGCAATATGTGCTACAGATATCTATCCCTGTCCTGTAGATGCCTGTATATAGTCAATAGTAGTATGTGGAGATATGGGTTCCAGGGAGTGAAATCAGCCCTCAGGGATGCGCTCCCAACCAGTTTCGCTGGAAGTCCTGGCTGCCTCGGGGGAAATGACATAATGTCCTTGCTTACTTGTCTTTAAATAGAACTACACACAAAGGAAGACGTCTAACATCAGCCACACGAGATGCCAGAACAAATAATGGAATACCTTTTAATCTGTAAAAGAGCAAAGTAAAAAAGAGCTGCTATAGATATTGTATATATTTCCTTATTATTCATAACATATGTATATTAGTCTATGTTCATTTAACTGCTTGCCAACCAGCCGCCGTCATTATACTGCGTCAGGTCGGCACTATCCAAAGAGCCGTCATAGCTATACATCGGCTCCTTTATGCGGGATAGCAGGCGCACCGCCGGAGGTGCCGCGCATGCGCCCGCTGCACTGCAGGGGTGCCGATGACCGCCGGCCATGAGCGATCTCGGGCACGAGAGGCAGAACAGAGACATGTGTGTGTAAACACACAAATCCCTGTTCTGTGCTGTGAGGAGAGACAGATCGTGAGTTCCTAATAGCTAGGAAGCACGATCTGTAATTTCTTCTAGGTCAGTCCCCTCCCCCTACAGTTAGAAACATACACAGGAAACACAGTTAACCCTTTGATTGCCCCCTAGTGTTAACCCCTTCACTGCCAGTGACATTTTTACAGTAATCAGTGCATTTTTATAGCTCTGATCGTTGTACAAATGTCAATGGTCCCAAAAATGCGTCAAAAGTGTCCAATGTGTCCGCCATAATGTCGCAGTTCCGATAAAAATTGCAGATCGCCGCCATTACTAGTAAAAAAAAATAATTTAAAAAATGCTATAAATCTATCCCTTATTTTGTAGATGCCATAACTTTTGCACAAACCAAACAATATACGCTTATTGCGATTTTTTTTACCAAAAATATGTAGAAGAATACATATCGGCCTAAACTGAGAAAAAATTTGCTTTTTTTAAAAAAAAATGGGGATATTTATTATTGCAAAAAGTACAAAATATTGTGTTTTTTTTCAAAATTGGCACTCTTATTTTGTTTATAGCGCAAAAAATAAAAACCACAGAGATGATCAAATACCACCAAAAGAAAGCTCTATTTATGGGAAAAAAAAGGACGTCAATTTTTTTGGGTGCAGCATAGCATGACCGCGTAATTGTTAGTTAAACGACGTAGTGCCGAATCGCAAAAAATGGCCCGGTCATTCAGCGGCCAAATCTTCCGGGGCTGAAGTGGTTAAACAGAATTATAAAATAAAAACATGTTAAAAAAGATGATAATAATGCTGATCCTCGAATTTGCAAAGAAAAAAAATAACTCATCATAACTGTTCTTCCTCATATGGGGCAGTCTTTATACTTGGGTCTCTCTACTGTATGCCCAAGCAACTCAATAAAAGTGAGAAAAATTGATTAAATAATTTATACCAGGAGGTTGAATGGCCGCAAATCCTCTTGTTTCCTTCTGTAACAGATTTTTTTTTAGATCTCCACCTGTCTCCATGTCTTGTGTATACGTTTTAATTCCCAAAAACAAGTAAACTGATATATGCCAAATGTCTTGCTATGGGTGATTTTAACTTTCAGCTATGAATGTCATAATTGGGGAGTTATACTAAAACTGGTGCACATAGAATCTGGTGTAGCTGTGCATAGTAACCAATTGGATTCTAGATTTTATTTTGTCAAAGCATACTGTAATTGAACAAACTGTAGTTAGAAGCTGATTGGTTACTATGCACAGCCAGGGTTGGTACAAGGGGTGGGCAGAAGGGGCACCTGCCCCGGGTGGTGTCCCAATATGCAGTGAGGGGGGCGCATTGGGAGCTTTCCTTGGTTCTCCTGCCTCATTGACAGGAATGACTGTTGTTCTCCCTCATTCGCGGCACTGTAACGATCCTCACTCTGCCTTATTTCTCACTCTCTTATCCGTGCAGTTTTAAATCTCTCTCCTATATGCCCACTGTGTGCTTCTACAGTGCACACACGGAGGAATGCCGTCCTAGCTGAGCTCTCCTGAGCAGTGAGTAGTGATTACAGAGAACCGATCCTTTAGCAGCAGCTGACAGAGACAAGAGCAGCTAAAAGATCTGTTCTCTGTAATCACTACTGCATCTGCCTAAGATAGGGCTCTGATATTCTGAACACCTCCGTGCTCCCCCTCTCCCTTCAGTTATTGGATGCTAAGTTCACTGGGATCCTAACCCCCAGCTCCCAGAGGAGGACAGAACTTCCCCTGTTATGCCGCGTACACACGAGCGGACTTGTCGACCGGACTGGTCCGACGGACCGAGTCCAGCGGACTATTTGACCGTGTGTGGGCTTCATCGGACCTGCAGCAGACTTTTTCGGTCGAAAATCTGACAGACTTTAGATTTGGAACATGTTTCAAATCTTTACGTCGGAAGTCCGCCGGAACCCAGTTCCTATCGAAAAGTCCGTTCGTCTGTATGCTAGTCCGACGGACAAAAAACAACGCTAGGGCAGCTATTGGCTACTGGCTATCAACTTCCTTATTTTAGTCCGGTCGTACGTCATCACGTACGAATCCGTCGGACTTTGGTGTGATTGTGTGTAGGCAAGTCCGTTCATTCGGAAAGTCCTAAACAAAAATAGGTTCTGGACAGCCGCACTCTTGAAAAAATAGCCTTGTTTATTCGGAAAAATTCACATCAAAATCATAGGTAACAGCAGACAAAGGACATGCACCTACGGCCTCCGAACCGAGAGGTATTTTACTCCCTGCCTGTCTAATCACTCCTGGAGCGGTGACTTTCCTCCCATTCGGAAAGTCCGTTGGAAGTCCGTTGAAAGTCCGTCGGATAGTCCGTCAGACCAGTCCGGACGAAAAGTCCGCTCGTGTGTGCGCGGCATTACACATTTGCTCCTCCTCCAATCTCCCACTGTGAGCTACAGCCATGCTGCTTAAGGTAGGGGGCACGTTAATGTAAAGGGGGGAGGGAGGAGGTCACAGTTATGTAAGGGGGGCATACTAATGTAAAGGGGGAAGAGGTTACAGTTATGTAAGGGGGGCACATTAATGTAAAGGGGGGAGGGGGTCACAGTTATGTAAGGGGGCACACTAATGTAAGGGGGGTCACACTTAAGTAAGGAGGGGGCACACTAATGTAAGGAGGGGGTGCACTTATGTAAGGAGGGGGGCACACTAATGTAAGGCAGGGTTGCACTTATGTAAGGAGGGGGGCACACTAATGTAAGGAGGGGGTGCTCTTATGTAAGGAGGAGGCACACTAATGAAAGGAGGGGGTGCTTTTATGTAAGAAGAGGGCACACTAATGTAAGGAGGGGTGCACACTAATGTAAGGAGGGGGTGCTCTTATGTAAGGAGGGGGCACACTAATGTAAGGAGGGGTGCACACTAATGTAAGGAGGGGTGTACACTAATGTAAGAAGCGGGGCACACTAATGTAAGGAGGGGGTGCACTTATGTAAGCAGGGGGGCACACTAATGTAAGGAGGGGGTGCTCTTATGTAAGGAGGGGGCACACTAATGTAAGGAGGGGTGCACACTAATGTAAGGAAGGGTGTACACTAATGTAAGAAGCGGGCACACTAATGTAAGGAGGGGGTGCACTTATGTAAGCAGGGGGGCACACTAATGTAAGGAGGGGGTGCTCGTATGCAAGGAGGGGGCACACTAATGCAAGGAGGGGGTGCTATTATGTAAGGAGGGGGAACACTAATGTAAGGAGGGGGTGCACACTAATGTAAGAAATGTAAGAAGCGGGGCACACTAATGTAAGGAGGACGGCACATTTATGATCGAGAATTAATGTAAGAGGGGACACTGATTATAAAGGGGGACAATGATGTAAGGGGGGACTTTACTGTGAGAGGGCACATTGATGCAAGGAAGGACTCTGGTGTAAGGGAGGACTGTGATATAAGGGAGGACTCTGAAGTAAAGGGGGACTGTTGTGTGGAGAGAAGACCTCTTATGTAACGATTTACTTTTTATGTAAGGGAGGACAAGGGGGACTCCTGATTTAAAGGGGAACTATTTATGTGAAGGGAGGGGGGCTCTTGATGTAAAGGTGGACTCCTGAAGTGACAGGGGGATTCTGATGTGAAGGTTGCTAAGTAGTCTATGAAAGATCTAACAGGCTGGTTGTACCCAAGTCAATCGATGGGTCGACTTGGGTACAACCAGCCTGCCCACAAATGGATCAAATCTTGGCCCGTTCCTGCAAAATCACATGTTTTCCCATCATGCACAGGAATGTGCTTCCCTTTAGCAGACACACAGAAGTGCCATTGATGGCACCCTTATGCGTCTACAATGCACACATTTTCATGGGCCTCAAACTGCATGGTGCCACAGCATCATGCGGTTTGGTGTGGGGCATATTTTAAGAAGAGTCAGGGACTTTTCCAAGTTTTCTGCATGTAGGGCAGTCTACTTAAATAAAGGGACTGCCCTAAAAACAGAAACACATGCACACTCGATCGCACCTGTTGGTGTGAACCTAGCCTAACTTTATTTTTACATTTTCTAACTCAAATTTTATCGTTCACAGTCTCTAGCAAGCCTTAACTCAGATCCCTTTGTGCATTCTGTCATGATTCCATTACATCCAACTGTCTACTAGATGCGACAGGGGGATCATTTTTTCGGGTATACAAAGCCTCACAGCTGCAGCATGTGTATAACCCTATACGTCTGCCTTTGCAGCCTGGGGGGATGTTAAAACAACCCACCAACCCCAATTGTAAACAAGGCCTTAAAGTGGAGGGCCACCCTAAAAAAAAAAATTGCACCAAAAATCTGCAAAAAATGTAAAAAGAAAACGTGAAAAAAAAAATTTACTTACCTGAAACCCTTGTTGCTAGGCAGTCTTCCTAATGTGCCTCTTCCTATTCCGTGGCGTGTTCTGCTCCTCGGTGAGCGGCCCCGTTGCCTTCTGGGAACTGTGTGTGTTCCCAGAAAACCACGGGGCCATTCACAGAGCGCCGCGCCGATCGCACGTGCGCAGTAGGAAACTGGCAGTGAAGCCGCAAGGCTCCACTGCTTGTTTCCCTTAGTTAGGATGGCGGTGCCGGGACCCGAGAGCTGAGGGACGGGATGGCCTCGGGCGCCGACATCGCGGGCACCCAGGACAGGTAAGTCTACTTATTTAAAGTCAGCGGCTACTTGGTTGGTAGCAGCTGACTTAAAATTTTTTTTTTTCACGTCCGGAACCCCACTTTAAGGCTTATTCACAGACATGTGGGTTGCGGTAAAAGCAGGCAGTTTCAAACACCAGCAATGATTGCGACACATCTGAAGGAACCCTTTCAGTCTCATTCCCTCTGAGTCCTTTAGTTCTGTGCACCCCACAGAGCCTAACTTCCAGCTCCCCTCCTTATACCATTGACTTGTCCTCTTCAGACTGACACCAGTGACACAGTGGCATTTTTTCCTTCCACTGACATAATCAACACAAGGACACTTTTTCTTCCTTCCAGTGGCACCATGGATGCAGGAACATTCTTTTGTTTCAGTGACATCACCAATGCAGAGATGCTTGACCATCGTCACTGTTAGCCCCATGTTTATGCACCAATTTTAAACTATTCAGTTCACTGCAGTGTAACACAACAATTGGTACTATTTTGATACACATCACATATATTACATACATTACAAACCTAACACCACTGTTACCCTACCCTGAGTTTGCCATTTTCGCCCTGGGCACCAGATGATCTTGTCCCGGCACTGTGCACAGCTGCACCAAATTCTGTGTGCACAAGTCTTAGTAAATCCCCCCAATGGCTTATAGATAATCATACATCTTTTTTCAAGTGGTCTCCTTGCCTTGCCAATATAGAAACTCCCACACAGGCATAACAGAACATATGTGACTCCCACCATGTTGCATTCTGTATGGTGTTGGGATTTCAACCTGTTGCCATTAGTAAGTGTGATTTCCATGCCTTGACACAAATGTTGACATTAAATACAATGCCAACGTTTGAAAGCACCTATAGTCTCACAATGATTCTTTTTTATTTTGCCTCTCCATGCTAGCCTTGGGCAAATCAGGGACCACCTGTCTAATTTCAGAATCAATCAGTAACAAATGCCAATACTTCTTTCTAATATTAGACATAACCTGTCATCTGTTTTACTACATAGAAATGCGTATTATATTGTGATTCTCTCCCCTGACTCTACCTCTCTACTTGTTGTGTATGAGAGAGTCCTTAGGCATGTTATAGGCATTCTTTGGCCTTTTTTGTATGCTTTATTCTTTAAATAATTCTCAAATTAAATCAAAATCTTTAA
Organism: Aquarana catesbeiana; assembly: GCF_042186555.1. Classification (NCBI taxonomy): domain Eukaryota; kingdom Metazoa; phylum Chordata; class Amphibia; order Anura; family Ranidae; genus Aquarana; species Aquarana catesbeiana. The sequence goes on from NC_133324.1 coordinate 597,485,003, forward strand.
ATACTGTATGTTACAGATTTTTTTTTTTTTACATGTTTTTCTTTTTTGGTTGTTAGTCCCCATTCATACCGGCTTACTACAGCATATGCATGTGTAAGGGCTGTGCTTACACCCACAGGTGTTCTGTGCATTCCCATGTAGGCAGTCGCATTCACATCACTTGGGATGTAGGGGCTGCACACACACACACAGCTGCTACTTTCAATTTGACATCCATGCGAGTGCACAGTCTGGTCAAAGGTAGTGTGAATTTGGGGCTGTACACTTGTAACTGTATAGATATCAGTTTGGGAGCAGCGGCTGTAGCCGTGTAGCTGCTGTGTCCTAATTGACATGAATTCGACTGCCTGCACGGGGATGCAAGCAACATGCCCGTGCGTGTAAACACAGCCCTCGCACAGGCATACTCTGCAGTGTAAACGAGGCCTTACAATTGACATAGAAAATGATAGATACTGTGTGTTATGAATGAGAAAGAAGTATATACATTATCAGTAGCAGTCCCTTTTTACTTTTTTGATGGATTAATAATAATCCCATCATGGGTTGTTATTAGTAGGCTCAGGGTGATGTAATTGCATCAAATGCCATGTTTATGCGGAATAGATGCATTCATGCATTGGGCATGGGTAATGCTAGGCGTTTGTGTTGCTCTATTTAAATGCAAGCAGTCAAGGACAATGTTATTTCCCTTGAGGTAGCTGGCAGACTTCTGGCGAATCTGGTAGGGAGAGCGTCCCAAGGGCCGAATTTACCATGTTGCACCCTGTACCTTTACATACTACATGGGAGTCTGTACAGACATCTACAAGATACAGATACAGTACCTTGAAAAAGTATTCCTATCCCTTGAAATTTTCCACATTTTGTCATGTTACAACCAAAAAGGTAAATGTATTTTATTGGGATTTTATGTGATAGACCAACACAAAGTGGCACATAATTGTGAAGTGGAAGGAAAATGATAAATGGTTTTCAACATTTTTTTTAAATAAATACATTAAAAGTATGGTGTGCATTTGTATTCAGCCTCCTTTACTCTGATACCCCTAACTAAAATCTAGTGGAACCAATTGCCTTCAGAAGTCACATAATTACTAAATAGAGTCCACCTGTGTGTAATTTAATCTCAGTATAAATACAGCTGTTTCATGAAGCCCTCAGAGATTTGTTAGAGAACCTTAGTGATCAAACAGCATCATGAAGGCCAAGGAACACATCAGACAGGTCAGGTATAAAGTTGTGGAGAAGTTTAAAGCAGGGTTAGGTTATAAAAAAATATCCCAAGCTTTGAACATCTCACAAAGGACTGTTCAATCCATAACCCGAAAATGGAAAGAGTATGGCACAACTGCAAACCTACCAAGACATGTCCATCCACCTAAACTGACAGGCCGGGCAAGGAGAGCATTAATCATGGAAGCAGCCAAGAGGCCCATGGTAACTCTGGAGGAGCTGCAGAGATCCAGCTCAAGTGGGAGAATCTGTCCACAGGACAACTATTAGTCGTGCACTCCACAAATCTGGCCTTTATGGAAGAATGGCAAGAAGAAAGTCATTGTTGAAAGAATGCCATAAGAAGTCCCGTTTGCAGTTTGCGAGAAGCCATGTGGGGGACACAGCAAACATGTGGAAGAAGGTGTTCTGGTCAGAGGAGACCAAAATGTAACTTTTGGCCTAAAAGCTATGTGTAGCAGAAAACTAACCTGCACATCACCCTGAACATATCATCCTCCCTCGTGAAACATTGCGGTGGCAGCATCATGTTGTGGGGATGCTTTTCTTCAGCAGGGACGGGGAAGCTGGTCAGAGTTGATGGGAAGATGGATGGAGCCAAATACAGGGCAATCTTAGAAGAAAACCTGCTAGAGTCTGCAAAAGACTTGAGACTGGGGTGGAGGTTCACCTTCCAGCAGGACAACGACCCTAAACATACAGCCAGAGCTACAATGGAATGGTTTAGATCAAAGCATATTCATGTGTTATAATGGCCCAAAGTCCAGACCTAAATCCAGTTGAAAATCTGTGGCAAGACTTTAACATTGTTGTTCACAGACACTCGCCATCCAATCTGACAGAGCTTGAGCTATTTTGCAAAGAAGAATGGGCAAAAATTTCACTCTCTAGATGTGCAAAGCTGCTAGAGACATACCCAAAAAGACTTGCAACTGTAATTGCAGCGAAAGGTGGTTCTACAAAGTATTGACTCAGGGGGGCTGAATACAAATGCACGTCACATTTTTCAGATATTTATTTGTAAAAAAATTGAAAACCATTTATCATTTTCCTTCCACTTCACAATTACGTGCCACTTGGTGTTGGTCTATCACATAAAATCCCAATAAAATAGACTTATGTTTTTTGTTGTAACATGACAAAATGTGGAACATTTCAAAGGGTATCAATACTTTTTCAAGGCACACATTTTTGTTATATCCTGCAAGTTTGTCACCTTGTTTGATGGGCTGCATTCTTATGAATCATTGCTGTATAACCTGGAGATAGTGGGCTTGTTTGCATATCTGTGACACACTTTGATTAAACATCTAAGACATATATTTTTGTGAACTGTCTCAACATATATAGAGTTCTCTGTTTTTTACCAGAAGAATGCTTAGATTTAAAGACACAAACTACAACAATCCTAATCCATATTTAAAGTAAATAAAACATGTCACATATACAGTATATAGCCATATTTTTTTTTTTAAATAACAGTATCTACATGGTACAAACTAAAACCAACATATGCATGTGTATGAACAACATGAAATAATGAAAAGTGACACATGCTCCCCTCAGCAAAAATAAAACAGTGATTGCCAGCAGCTAGATTGCTAACTCTCAGAATGCAATGATGGAAATATAGTGGGTTTAAGGCAATATTTATTTTAGTGCTATGGGTCAGATAGGGAAATTTCACTTATCTTCCTACGGGGGGGTGGGGGGGGGGGGAAACCGCAGGCCATGCATTTGAAAATATTTGTCCTTACAAAACCTGAATATATGATGGAAATGATTTAAAATCCTAAGAGTCCTATGACAAGTGACTAAAGCCTTTTTTTTTTGCTGAAATTGTATTCCATAAATTTCCATCCTTCAACACCACTTTTCTTCTCCATAAAATTATCAGCAAAATATATTTACTGTAAATGTAAACTATGACATCAGAATAGAGCAAATATAAATATGCTTGTATAATTATATACAATCTTCTTTGGATATCCAGGCTTATAATGTATTTTATTTAAAAGTTTATATTATTACTGGTACTTAAAAATTAAGTGGATCACAGTTTAACAGCTAGCCATAATTCATGTTTCACTCATCTGGCTTTAGCAAATTAAATGTATTTATTTCTTTGGGCACTGCACCCAATAATTGCTATTTGATGTTCACATTGCCCAGCACCATTCCTCTTTGCATTATTTTAACAACCACTGAAAGTAGAAATAGAGCCAAAGCTCTTTGGGCCCTACTTCACCTGGGGATCACAGTAGTGCACTTCTTTCTGTACTCCTGTGACCCATATTCAGTTCACAGAGGGCTAAAACTCACTGTTGGATGACCTCACTCAGCCAGTCCAGACTCTGAAGAGATCCCGACTTTAATGTTGAGATGCACCCAGATGCCTGGACCGGCAGAGGGCTCAACCTCTCAACGAGCTGCCCCCTTGTCCTCTGTAATGATCTAAAAGTGAATAACTCTACACCAAGTTCACTATATGACCACTTATGTGTTTTTACATGATGATCATATTCCCCTTAATCTCCGCTTCTTAAGAGAGAATAAATTCAGTTCCTCTTTCCTCATAACTGAGCTCCTCCATGCCTCTTATCAGTTTGGTTGCCCTTCTCTGAACTTTCTCCAGTTCCCTAATATCCTTTTTTTAATTGGAGCCCAAAACTAATCTACATACTCCAGATGACGCCTTACTAGTGCTTGAAGATGTCTCTCTCTCTGGTATCTATACCTCTTTTAATGCAAGTAAATATTTTGAAAGCTTTAAAAACCGCAACTTGGCATTGCATGCCTATCTACCAATATCCTTCTCCACCATTGACTCCCCCCAGTTGTACTCCTTCTATGATGTATGATGCATGCATTCATGATTGTAGCCCCCAAGTGCATAACTTTACATTTATCCACATTAAACCACATTTGCCACATAGTTGTCCTATTACCTTGGAGACATCTGTGTCATCTGCATTAACTGAAATTATACTTTTAATGTCAAACTCTATATTATTTCTAAATAGGTTGATGAAGTTAAAATGAATTATAAATCATTTATCACTACTCTCTAAATATTGTCATTTAGCCAGTTTTCAATCTATTAAAAACAGAATTTTCTTAGTCTATAGATCAGTGTTTCTCCACTCCAGTCCTCAAGGCACCCCAATAGGTTATGTTTTCAGGCTTACCATTATTTTGCACAGGTGATTTGATCAGTTTCACTGCCTTAGTAATTACCACAGCTGTTTTCATCTGAGGGAAATCCTGAAAACATGACATGTTGGGGTGCCTTGAGGACCGGAGTTGAGAAACACTGCTATAGAACCCAACACGAGTCCCATCAGCCCTCAGCGTGTGGCCTGCGGTCTATTGGACACCATATAAATACCATAGTGGTAGCAGGGTGCCAGGTGTTAAAGCAATCTCTGTGTTCCAGTTCCAAACACTGAAATAAAGATTGTAATGTGAGGTGGAGTTATCTCCACCCACAGTACAAGTAACGTCCTGACCTGGGGAAAGAAAGAGAGTGGCATGGGAGCATATAATAGAGGAGGAAGGGGTTTCTCCTTTCACTGCCATGACCAAGATTGCAGGAAGGGGGGTTACTTTTCACTGCCATGATCACCAATGCAGAGGGGGTTGTGGGGTTAACCTTTACTGCCACTGATCACCAATTGGGGGGGTACATTTTACTGTCAGTAAACACCAATGCAAGGGAGTGGGGAGGTTAATTTTCACTGTCAGTGAGCACTAATGTGGGGAGGTTAATAGTATTGACACCAGTGCTGGGGGCTAACACCAAATGATTATGTCCACTGATACATATCTTGAGATTTATTATTGTGTCCACTGACACCAATGCTGGGGATTATTACTGCATCCATTGACACTGATGTTGGGGGCTATTATTGTTGTGTCCATTGACACCAATGTTTGGGGTTATTAATGCATCAACAGACACTAATACTGGGGGTTATTATTGGGTCCATTGACACCAATGTTTGGAGTTAAAAAGGCATCCACTGACACCAATGCTGGGGGTTATTATTGCACTCACTGACACCAATGCTGAGGGTTATTATTGCCCTCATTGACACCAATGCTGGGGGTTATTATAGCACTCACTGACACCAATGAAGTGTTGGGGCTGCATCTGAGGCCCTCTGTAATTTTAAAGTTGAATACTACTGCTATAGACTTTAAGTAACACATTAGCCATGTGTGGAGAACTGTGGTAATGTTCAAGTATACTATATCCATAGCCTCTCCTTTGTCACTTCCTCATAAAAAATCTGATTTGTTCATATTTATTTTGTCAAAATGATTCTGGAACATTACTGGGTATACTCTTCTCTTTGTTTACATTTAGCAACAGAGGCTGGAGCTGTCATTTGTGCCAAGTGTATCGACAGGATTGGATGTGTCTGTAAGTCCAGCGAGATGGCGGGTGTTGTTCATCATGATTGATGTAGATCAGCTTTGTTGGATGATGTGATTGACAATAAATTTAAATAGTGGAACTTTTTGGGATTTAAAAAAAAAATGTTATTAAAAGGATTTGTCAAAAAGTGGGCCTTTATTTACACTTTACACGTTTTTTTTGTAAATGTCATATATATGAGTAATACTATGTACTAATTCATGTGAGGAAGGGGCCAGCCCCTGAAGGCCTTATTTTTAAAGGGGGATTCCAGATACAGATAAGTCCCTACAACTGCTGGGTCAGGGTTGTGGAAAGAGGTTCTTGTCTTATCAACATGACCTGGTATGGTTCAGGATTGGCTGGTATTTATTTTTAGGGCACCCCCATTTTTTTCTGTGAGGTCTCCCTTTAACATCTATATCAGACCCTCATCTAGGATAAGGGACTGATATAGATGAAGGGAATCCCCAGCCACTTACAGCCATTTACAGACAGACGTAAGAGATTGGGAGCTGTCATTTTCTCACAATTTAAACTGCATTTGTTTCTTTCTTCGGTTTTGCTGTAGTAGGGAGTATATATCGTACAGATGTCCCACTTCACAGCCAAGTTAAGAGCATCCCCTAAGCAAGTCATTTAAAGAAATTTTACATTTTTAATGATGCCCTTTAAACATTATTAAACTCATTGCTCCTTGCTAAATGTAATTTTTTAAAGATTTTATATATTTTATCAATTTATTTTGTTTGCTTTTTGTACATGTTCCCCAGGGCAGTGCCCAGACCCATAGCCATTTGTTTAACAATCCCTTGCCATTAGTCTAGAAAATGGCCATCATTTTTTTAACACTTTTTTTTCCACACGGTTTCTATTCACTTCAGAAGAGTTCATATTTGGCACTTGAACTTCAGTAATGTTCAGCAAACCCACCTCGAACTGAACCAACATACATTCATCTTATGTCTACTTGAGATCCACTTTCTTAATTGAGAATGTAACAGCTGTAGTGTATAATATGGCTAAAATGGTAAAAACCAAAATGACTGACATCTAGATACAGTATATGCTTGCATTTGGGCCCATTAAATTTGCATTGTATTTGAAATTAGCTGCCATTAGATTTTCCATTCAAATATTACAACTCTCCTAACTTGAAATGGTGTCCTATAAATCCTGTAGATAACATTTGGGGGCATATTTATAAAGAAGTGAATGTGACATTCACTAAACATTCACTGCTGATGAAAAAATTGCTTTAATTTAAAGTATAACTAAAGGCAAAACTTTTTTTTATAGTTTTGAAAAGAGTGGAGATTGATTAGAACACCTGCCAGTTTATATTGCTGTCTGTGTCCCCATTAGGGAGATTCACCCTCTCTAGCTGTCCTGCTTACTCCCAAAAAGAAAATCCCAAATTTTGGGTTGTCCCCAGAAAAGTAATGGAGAGGAACTCTTCCAATGGGGACACTAGTTCTGGTGACCTGGGGGTCCCCAAGGAATTCCCTTCATTTGCAGGGATTTACTCTCACTTTCTGTTTGGCTATGGGACAGGAAGTGAAGCAAAATCTATGCAATCGGACAAAGATGGTGAAAAAAAATCTGATGGGTTGTAACTAGGGATGAGCCGAACACCCCCCGGTTCGGTTCGCACCAGAACCCGCGAACGGACCGAAAGTTCGCACGAACGTTAGAACCCCATTGACGTCTATGGGACTCGAACGTTCGAAATCAAAAGTGCTCATTTTAAAGGCTAATTTGCATGGTATTGTCCTAAAAAGGGTTTGGGGACCCGGGTCCTACCCCAGGGGACATGTATCAATGCAAAAAAAACTTTTAAAAACGGCCGTTTTTTCGGGAGCAGTGATTTTAATGATGCTTAAAGTAAAAAAAAAAAAGTGAAATATTCCTTTAAATATCGTACCTGGGGGGTGTCTATAGTATGCCTGTAAAGTGACGCGTGTTTCCCATGTTTAGAACAGTCCCTGCACCAAATGTCATTTTTAAAGGAAAAAATCTCATTTAAAACTGCTTGCGGGTTTAATGTCATGTCGGGTCATGGCAATATGGATGAAAATCAGTGAGACAAACGGCATGGGTACCCCCCAGTCCATTACCAGGCCCTTTGGGTCTTGTATGGATATTAAGGGGAACCCCGCACCCAAATTAAAATAAGGAAAGGTGTGGGGCCACCAGGCCCTATATACTCTGAACAGCAGTATACAGGCGGTGCAAACAAGACAGGGACTGTAGGTTTGTTGTTAAGTAGAATCTGTTTGTAATTTTGAACATTTTTAACGTGTTTAGCTCCAGCCAAAAAATCTTTTCTAAGCTTTTTGGAAAACATAGGGAAGGGTTATCACCCCTGTGACATTTGTTTTGCTGTCTTTCCTCCTCTTCAGAAGATTTCACCTCACTTTTTTGTCCCAATGAAAAATGTTTTTTGAAAATTTGGGTTTTTTTGTGGAACAAGGATTGGAAAGCATCAGTGGAAAGGAGAAATTGTTTTCCCATATTAACTCTTACAGGAGAGAATTTCCCTTCCTAGGGGTAGATTTCATCTCACTTCCTGTTGTCTCCTTCCGTTTGCAAGTAGGAGTCGTTTGTAAGTTAGATGTTTGAAAGTAGGGTCCTGCCCTATATACTCAGCAGAAATTTGGGCCTTAGGTGTTGCTGTGGCCACAACACTGTAAGCCCTCACAGGGCCCTGCTGTGAAATATTAGATCAAGAATTGTAATTACATGCCCCTGTTGAACAGGAGCTGAAAAATTAGGCCTTAGGCACTGGTGCTGGTGCCACAACACTGCAACCCCTCACAGACACTCTAGTTGGAACGCAGGAACGAGCCCTGCTGCAAATTATTGCTTCAAAAATTGTAATTACACGCCCCTGTTAGACAGGGGCAGAAAAATTGGGCCTTAGGCACTGGTGCTGGTGCCACAACACTGCAACCCCTCACAGACACTCTAGTTGGAACGCAGGAACGAGCCCTGCTGCAAAGTATTGCATCAAAAATTGTAATTACACGCCCCTGTTAGACAGGGGCAGAAAAATTGGGCCTTAGGCACTGGTGCTGGTGCCACAACACTGCAACCCCTCACAGACACTCTAGTTGGAACGCAGGAACGAGCCCTGCTGCAAAGTATTGCATCAAAAATTGTAATTACACGCCCCTGTTAGACAGGGGCAGAAAAATTGGGCCCTAGGCACTGGTGCTGGTGCCACAACACTGCAACCCCTCACAGACACTCTAGTTGGAATGCAGGAACGAGCCCTGCTGCAAAGTATTACATCAAAAATTGTAATTACACGCCCCTGTTAAACAGGGGCTGAAAAATTGTGCCTTAGGCACTGGTGGTGGCGCCCAGAACCAAAAATGTTCTTACAAGCTATCAGCGTGATGATTGAGGAGGAAGAGGATAATTACTCAGGGATAGTCACTCAGCATCAGCATAGGCAGTCTTTGAAGGGATCTGAGATTTCAAAAAAAATTATTCGGTTACATCAGCATCAGGTGCTTGGTAGCTGGTGGTGATCCAAGACTCATTCATTTTTATGAAGGTCAGCCGATCGACCGAGTCGGTGGACAGACGCACCCTGTGATCGGTTACCACGCCTCCAGCAGCACTGAATGTGCGTTCCGAAAGAACGCTGGATGCAGGACAGGCCAGTAGCTCAATTGCATACTGTGCAAGCTCTGGCCAGTGATCCATCCTCAAGACCCAGTAACCCAGAGGATTTTCGGTGGGAAAGGTGTCCAAGTCTGATCTTGCCCCTAGGTATTCCTGCACCATGTAAAACAGACGCTGGCGATGGTTGCTGGAACCGATCATACCTTGGGGCTGCGGACCAAAAAATTGTCTGAACGCATCGGTCAGACGGCCACCTTCTCCACCGCTCCTTCTTTGACTGACCGAAGCCTCAGCAACACGTTGTCCAGAAACAGGAGTTTGTAACCTCCCAGTCTCTGGGAACGCGTTGCACAGACCTTTCTGCAAGGCCTCCCGAAGATGTTTCATCCTCTGCTCCCTCTGCGATGGCAAGATAAGGTCCGCAACCTTACCCTTGTAACGTGGATCAAGGAGGGTTGCCAGCCAGTATTGGTCCTTCTCCTTGATACCACGAATACGAGGATCCTTACGCAGGCTTTGCAGGATCAGGGAGGCCATGCAGCGTAGGTTTGCTGAGGCATTCGGTCCGGAGTCCTCTGGGTCACTAAGAACGACATGGTCCGCAGCCACCTCCTCCCAGCCACGTACAAGTCCATGTGTTTCTTGGGACTGATCCCTTAAAGACTGCTGCTGATGCTGAGTGCCAGGCTCCACCTCCATACTGACACAATCTTCCTCCTCCTCCTCTTCCTCCTCGTCCTCTTCCTGTGTGATCGGCGGGCACGCAGGAACACTGTCTGGATAAAGGGGGCCTTGAGAGCTAAGGAAGTCCTCCTCTTCCTGCCTCTGTTCTGCCTCAAGTGCCCTGTCCATTATTCCACGCAGCGTGTGCTCCAACAGGTGGACAAGGGGGACAGTGTCACTGATGCATGCACTGTCACTGCTCACCATCCTCGTGGCCTCCTCGAATGGTGACAGGACAGTGCATGCATCCCTGATCATGGCCCACTGGCGTGGGGAAAAAAAACCAAGCTCCCCTGACCCTGTCCTGGTGCCATAGTCGCACAGGTACTCATTGATGGCCCTCTGCTGCGTGTGCAGCCGCTGCAGCATGGCCAACGTTGAGTTCCACCTGGTGGGCATGTCACAGATTAGGCGGTTCTTGGGCAGGTTAAACTCCTTTTGGAGGTCCGTCAGCCGAGCACTGGCATTATATGACCGGCGGAAATGCACACAGACTTTCCTGGCCTGCCTCAGGACATCCTGTAAGCCCGGGTACCTGCCCAAGAACCGCTGCACCACCAAGTTAAGGACGTGAGCCAAACAGGGCACATGGGTCATTTGTCCCTGTCGGAGGGCAGAGAGGAGGTTGGTGCCATTGTCGCAAACCACCATTCCTGCCTTAAGTTGGCGTGGCGTCAACCACCTCTGAACCTGCCCCTGCAGAGCTGACAGAACCTCTGCCCCAGTGTGGCTCCTGTCCCCCAAGCACACCAGCTCAAGCACCGCATGGCATCTTTTGGCCTGCGTACTTGCGTAGCCCCTTGAACGCCTACGGAGCACCGCTGGTTCCGAGGAAGAGGCCATGGAGGAAGAAGAAGAGGAGGGGGTGGAGGAGAGAGGTGTGTCACAATCAGCATTTTGGAGGCGTGGTGGCAGAACAACCTCCAACACTACTGCACCTTGTCCTGCATCCTTCCCAGCTGCCAGCAGAGTCACCCAATGCGCCGTGAAACTTAGGTAACGTCCCTGTCCATGCCTGCTGGACCATGAGTCAGCGGTAATATGCACCTTACCGCTGACCGCCCTGTCCAGCGAGGCATGGACATTGCCTTCCACATGCCGGTAGAGAGCCGGAATCGCCTTCCGTGAGAAAAAGTGGCGTTTGGGTACCTGCCACTGAGGAACCGCACATTCCACAAACTCACGGAAGGGGGCAGAGTCTACCAACTGAAAAGGCAGCAGTTGAAGTGCTAGCAATTTTGCCAAGCTAGCATTCAACCGCTGGGCATGTGGATGGCTGGGAGCAAACTTCTTTCGGCGGTGCAGCAGCTGGGGCAGGGAAATTTGCCTGGTACAATCTGACGTCGGTGTACCAAAAGCAGATTGCCCACAAGTACTTGGCTGTGACACACCTAATTCTACACCTTCATTCCTCTCACTGCAGGTCTCAGAGAGGACTGAAGGTCTAGTGGGGTTGGAAATCTCAGCTGATGAGGAGCAAGGAGAGATCCTCTTTGTTCTTTGGTGTGGGTCTTTTAGATACGCTTGCCAACGAACTGCATGGCAGGTCAACATATGTCTGGTCAAGCATGTGGTACCCAAGCGGGAGATATTTTGGCCACGCGAGATACGCTTGAGACATATGTTGCAAATAGCAGCGGTGCGATCTGATGCACTCGTCTCAAAAAAGGCCCACACCAAAGAACTTTTTGAATAACGCGCAGAGACTGCAGCGCCCTGCACATGTGGAGCTTTGGGGTGTGATGCAGTCAATGTGTTGCCCTTAGGCTGGCCCCTGGAGGGCATCCTGCCTCGTTGGTGATGTGCTGCCGCCTCCTCCTCCTCCTCCTCCTCCTCCTCCTCCTCCTCCTCTCTCCTATCAGGCACCCACGTTGAGTCAGTGACCTCATCATCCCCTCCCTCCTCATCACTGGAGCAAACCTGGCAGTATGCTGCAGCAGGGGGAGCATGACTGCCAGATTGCTGTCCTTCTTGGGCACCCCCTCTGTCCGCGCTCATGTTACTGCCTTCATCGAGCTCAGTATCGTCATCAGAGCCTTCCAAACGCTGGGCATCCTCCTGGAGCATGTACCCAACACTGTGGTCAAACAGTTCGAGGGAATCCTCATGAGGACATGGTGGAGCTAGGGAAGGAGTCACTGATGACATTGAGCTGAGGGAAGAGGCCGCTGCTTTGCCAGACAAAGCACCCTGGGCATGGGTGAGAGAGGATGAGGAGGATGAGGACGGCTTGGTCATCCACTCGACCAAGTCTTCCGCATGTTGCGGCTCAACATGGCCAGCTGCCGAAAAAAAGGCCAAGCGTGTCCCATGGCCACGTGCTGATGAGGATGCACCGTCTCCACGACCAGCACTAGACACAGAGCCTGCTTGCCCTCTCTTATTGGCTTGTGACTGTCTGCCTCTCCTTCTTGGCCTTCCAGACATACTAATGGCCTGTAGCTGCACTAAGCTGGGATAGAACACCTGTAATTTTCTTCAAGTAGCTTTATATACTGTAACCAGACAAGCCTGCCTGTCAGTAGGAAGATAACAGGAACGGATCTAGCTGAACACTGTGAGCAGGACGCACTGTACTAAATGTAAATAGTCTAGCTGCCTGACCGTGGTACTAATAGGATCAAATAGAACACCTGTAATTTTCTTCAGGTAGCTTTATATACTGTAACCAGACAAGCCTGCCTGTCAGTAGGAAGATAACAGGAACGGATCTAGCTGTACACTGTGAGCAGGACGCACTGTACTAAATGTAAATAGTCTAGCTGCCTGACCGTGGTACTAATAGGATCAAATAGAACACCTGTAATTTTCTTCAGGTAGCTTTATATACTGTAACCAGACAAGCCTGCCTGTCAGTAGGAAGATAACAGGAACGGATCTAGCTGTACACTGTGAGCAGGACGCACTGTACTAAATGTAAATAGTCTAGCTGCCTGACCGTGGTACTAATAGGATCAAATAGAACACCTGTAATTTTCTTCAGGTAGCTTTATATACTGTAACCAGACAAGCCTGCCTGTCAGTAGGAAGATAACAGGAACGGATCTAGCTGAACACTGTGAGCAGGACGCACTGTACTAAATGTAAATAGTCTAGCTGCCTGACCGTGGTACTAATAGGATCAAATAGAACACCTGTAATTTTCTTCAGGTAGCTTTATATACTGTAACCAGACAAGCCTGCCGGTCAGTAGGAATTTAACAGGAACGGATCTAGCTGAACACTGTGAGCAGGACGCACTGCACTAAATGTAAATAGCAGGAACGGATCTAGCTGAACACTGTGAGCAGGACGCACTGCACTAAATGTAAATAGTCTAGAAGATAACAGGAACGGATCTAGCTGAACACTGTGAGCAGGACGCACTGCATTAAATGTAAATAGTCTAGATAGAAGATAACAGGAACGGATCTAGCTAAACTGAATACAGTGTATATATATATATATGCAACACCTGGGATGCATATATATACACAATACACTGTAAGTGCAGCTAACTGACTGACTGTTCTGCCTAATCTATCTAACTCAAATCAAATGACACTGTCTCTCTCTCTCTCTATCTCTCAGCACACCGGAACACACACTACACAGGGCCGCCGTGCAGGCGGCCTTATATAGTGTGGGGTGTGTACTAAATGCCCTGAGCCGTAATTGGCCAAAGCCACCCTGGCTTTGGCCAATTACAGCTCTCTCTACTGACAGCGCTGTGATTGGCCAAGCATGCGGGTCATAGTGCATGCTTGGCCAATCATCAGCCAGCAATGCACTGCGATGCCGCAGTGAATTATGGGCCGTGACGCGCCACACGAATTTAGCGCGAACGGCCCATAACGTTCGCAATTCGGCGAACGATCGAACAGCCGATGTTCGAGTCGAACATGGGTTCGACTCGAACACGAAGCTCATCCCTAGTTGTAACCCTCCTTTGCTCTATCCAATAATGAAAAAAAAAAGTTTTGCCTATAGTTTTACTTTAAAACCCACGCACCAGGAAGATAAACCTGCGGTGAATGTTTGGCATACAGCACATTCACTGCTTTCTAAAAAAATACTATCAAAATGGAGTATAAACAGATTGGATAAAGAGAATATAGAGTGTGATATTGTGAATACTGTTTCTTCCACAACAACAAAGGTGTATTCTGTTCATTGTAATATGTCTCGATAGTTTTCTTGGGTGCCTAAACAGGGCTACCAGGGGTTTGGTGGATGTGGCCAAAGGAGGGAAGGAAGAGCATATTCTTCATGGGCCCTGTTTTTGAAGGAAAAAGGTTTTGCTTAAGATAATTCCATAAAGCATGAAAAGGCAAGGTGCAGAAGCTCTTAGCCCCGTTTAGAAACTGTGATCAAAAACCACATTTTTGAGGCATGAATCCAAGATCCACAGTAATGGAGAGAGAAGGTAAGAGTAGAGTAAGATAAATGTTGCCCAAAAGCACAAGAGAGGAAGGTGCCAAGACAGATATGTACAAATTATTGTCCTTCAGCACGTTCCGAGGTAACTATCTTTATTCACACTATATTTATATCACCTGTTATGCCCCGTACACACGGTCGGACATTGATCGGACATTCCAACAACAAAATCCTAGGATTTTTTCAGACGGATGTTGGCTCAAACTTGTCTTGCATACACACGGTCACACAAAGTTGTCGGAAAATCCGATCGTTCTGAACGCGGTGACGTAAAACACGTACGTCGGGACTATAAACGGGGCAGTGGCCAATAGCTTTCATTTCTTTATTTATTCTGAGCATGCGTGGCACTTTGTCCGTCGGATTTGTGTACACACGATCGGAATTTCCAACAACGGATTTTGTTGTCGGAAAATTTTATAGCCTGCTCTCAAACTTTGTGTGTCGGAAAATCCGATGGAAAATGTCCAATGGAGCCCACACACGGTCGGAATTTCCGACAACACGCTCCGATCGGACATTTTCCATCGGAAAATCCGACCGTGTGTACGGGGCATTACTGTTACTAAACAGACTAAACAGATTATTCTTCTATTATCCTCATCAAATTCATTTTAGGAGTCTGCCTTTTATTTATAAGCTTATGTTGTTATTCTATAGTCATATAAGACCTATGTTATGTTGACTGTGCTAATTGCACTTTAGAGCGGAACTTAAAGTGATCATCAAGTCTTGTTTTATCAGGTCATCAAGTCTTGTTTAAAGAAAAAAAAATAACAAATCTGTGCAGTTGGTTTTGCACAGAGCAGCCCAGATCCTCCTCTTCTCGGGTGCCTCTTTGCTGCTGGGCCTAGGCCAAAAAGTATGTCATACATCTTCACGGGCAGTTTTTTCCTTGCATCTGGATGAGGGGTGGAACGGTTTTCTCAGCTAAGCGCACCCCCCTGCCTGCATGCCTGAGCTAAGGGCAGGTTGATTCCAGGAAGTAAATGCTGCATGAATCGTTTACTTTTACTTAAGATGGCCACAGCTAGAAATGCTAGGAGGGTGTTTTTCCAAGTGATTTCTCAACAAAATAAAGCATTGAGACATGCATGGATGGACGAGTTTGCTTTAAATATTAAAAAATGAATTAAATAGCATTTCAGTTTGTGGTAGATACAGTTTTGTTCCGCTTTAACTCGCAAAAGGTAGTTTGCTTCTTTTTAATACTCCCTCCCAACCCAAACAGAATGAGTATGTGTTTTGAAGAGAATGTAGCACTACAGATAAGAGGGAAAACAAACATGGGTGAGAAACGGGGGAGTTGACTACCATTTTAAGGAAAAATACTGCAACTTTCTGACAACTCAGTGTTTGTGGAAGGGAAGACTGGGGTAGATTTAATAAAACCGGAGAGTGTGAAGTCTGGTGCAGCTCTGCATAGAAACCAATCAGGTTCCAAGTTTTCTTGTCAAAGCTTAATTGACAAAGCTGAAATTAAAAGCAGATTGGCTACCATGCACAGCTGCACCAGATTTTGCACTCTCCAGTTTTAGTGAATCAACCTCATTGTGTCTGTGGTACTAAATATGAACCCATAATTGGGATATTTTGCAGCAGTGTGTACTTTCCAAACAGATTGGCCTGCAAATTCCTAGGAAAGATATACCACTAACTCCAACCATGCAGCTCTCCTCCATAGTAATTTCCTTACAGTACCATATTTTACTCTGTTATCATATGGATGACTGGACACAAGTTTTTTTACCTGCCAGTTTCATAGTTCAGTTGATATAGTGCCCTCTATGCATAGCTGGGAAATATCCTTTTTAATACATGGCTTGTGTACATACATATTTATAGTGGTTTTGAAAATCCTAGGGGAAGTTTAATTTAGTTTTTAAAGTTTTATCCAGTTTTCAGTGTGTTTTTTATACAGTATTTTGATTTAGGTTGTTTTTTTTTTCTTTTTTTATGCAATAGAATTTTTAAAATATACATACAAATATATTTTTTCAGCCTATCTATACATTTTCTTTTTTGTTTTTGCTATCAATGATTTGACCATTGATTATTCTTATTTGTGGCTTAAACTATTTGTGTTCACCTACCTTTTTACTTTCCTAAATCAAGCTATGCGCAGTTACTTTCATAGGGATTACCAAACCTGCACAGAAGTGTAATTGCCAAATACATTTTTTATAACTAACCACCCACTTTGAGTGGATTACACTACATTTCATACATGGCCGGATTTTCTGTAAACTAGCAAAGCTGAAAATGGTTGTATCTCTAACAAAGCTACATACATCAACCCTTACAGTTTAACTGTCAAGCAAAATAATCCCTAATTAAATAAATAAATTCAGTGGCGTACTTTGCAAAGTGTGCTTTATGGTGTCCTTTTCTTTTTTATTTTCAAATTGATTTATGATGACATAAGGACAGAAACTATGAAAGCTTTCCCAAGGCTAAGGGGGGGGGGTAAAATATGCTCATGCTTCACTGTTACTGAAATTATATATATGGTGTGCTTTTGCTAGACTTTGTAGCACTTGCTGCACTACATAAAAATTGACACTTTAATTAAGGCTAGTTAAACTGATGTTTTATTTCTTCTCCCCATGGCCCAGAGTAAAAGACAGCTATAATATTATCAATAATAAAAATGATAATAACTGGACAACATATTCTTGGTTTAGTTTGGGTTTTTCCTGGGGATCCTTCCTGGAGACTCTTACTTAGGCCTGGTTCAAACTAGTGCAATTTCTGATGCAACTTGTGTCGCACAGAATTGGAAGACAAAAGAAATCACATTATTCTCTGTGATGCCCATTCACAATAATGCCGCACAGCACAACATGTTTTTGGAAAAGGTGATGTTGGCAATTTAGCATGGTACTGCACAATTCTAGCCCGATAGACTTAAGTGGAAACACATTTATAATTGATTACTTTGGAAAACAATTTCTAACATCTTATTGACAGTTAAAATCTAGACATGTGCATTTTGTTTCAATTTGTTTTCAGACTAAAATATAATTTTCTGAGATTCAGATGTATACGAATGTCATTAAATCTGAAAAAAATAACTCACCTTTTTAGACAGTCCCCGCAATGGATTCCCAAATCTTTTTTTTGAAAAACGTAATCAGATCTTCTTTTCCTTTTTATGGGGTCCCTCCCTGCCAAGATATAAACTGAGCACCTTGATGAGACCAAAAACACAGGGAAGTATGGCATTCACAGATTGCTATAAATACTACCTTGCGCACAGCTAGTAACGGTGACATGGTGGCTAGATCCAGACAAATCTAATTCAGCTACAGTTTTGGAGGCGGTGGTGATGGGGTCATTGGAAGCACTCAAATTGCTGGTCTATAGGGGACCTCGTGCCCCATATCCCCTGACCCCCTCCATGCATACCACCTTGCGTGCATGGAGGGCAGGACTGGCAGTGGAAAAACATAGACACAATGAAGTCTCACCCAATACTCCACTGGCTGAATCCCAATATACCTCACTTCTATAAAATGTTAAATCCATATGTATGGACCAAATACGGTATCAAACTTATATCACAGATAACGTCAAATCCCAACTCTCACAGACACATAATCTACCAAATTGCTATGTATTTCGTTACCTGCAATTATCTCATGCCTTCAGCACACAATTCTCATGATCCTCCTGCATGGTGTTCCAGTCAGGGTTGGAAAAGACACTTCACACCAGATGCGCTGAAAGACTAACCTCCCATCTTTATGAACATCTGATATTTGTGTCTCTCCCACCCATGGATAAACTCTGGTCCTGCTGGCAAAGAGACATTCCAACACTGGACAACGATGACTGGGTTGATGTGTGGGATTTCCCATTTAGCTCCCTGGTTTCACTAAGAGACAGACTTGTGCAGTTTGAAATAGTGCATAGAGCATACTTCACACCATATAGACTTCATAAAATGAAACCTGAACTCTCCGCAGAATGCTGGAGGTGCAACACTTCCCGGGAGACTTTACGCATATCTTTTGGACCTGTCCTATGATTCGGTGGTATTGGACTGAGGTGCTAGATATGATTACTCTGGTTGCCTCGGTTACAATACAGATGAAGATGAAAGTGTGCCTCTTGGGCCTGATAAAAACAATAGTGCCAACTGTTGCGAAAAGAACTTTGATCGGGTTGTCGCTCTTTTATGCCCAGAAAAACATTGCTATGCATTGGAAAAAACCTATGGTACCTTCCTTGGCTCAATGGAAACGTCTAAATGAGAGCCTTCCACTATACAAAGACACATATATAAACAGAGGATGCCCCCTGAAATATGATAAAATTTGGCGTACATGGCTTGCTGAACCTACTATGGCTTAAGGGCCGAGAGAAGAGGAGAACAAAGAAGGTGTACATATAAGCATTTTCATACAAGCATATTCTTATATTCCTAAATATATGAACAGAGGACGGTATGCCAGAATAGGCAATAGCTGACTCCAAAAATAAAAGGAGACATCAGTAATCCTAGCTATCTAGCAGCACTCCGAGTAAACATACCTAGAGCCATAAATGATCTGACAACATATTAACCATTCCAATAACTGTTCAGCACTTAATGGTTGGTGTTTATGTATAATTTTTGTTTATCTCTGTTTTTCTTTCTTTGCTTGTTCGAAAATACAATATAAAGATTTAAAAAAAAAAAGTCTGAAAAAAATGTATAATGAAATTTACGAATGAAATGGTCATTCAAATGATGTCACATGATGCAATAGTAGTTTGCCCCCATGAGAAACAAATTTAACTTTCAAATTCGTTCAATAATTCTGATTTGGATAACGAATAGATCCGAGTCTCGTTTCATTCATTAATTTTGATGCACATGATGTCAGTTAATATTATATATCAGCTCATGCCATTACTCTTGGTGGGCTGGACTAGCATCTGAAATATATTGAATTCATCTGATTCTAACCCATCCAATTCGATAATATATTGAATATATAGCAATCTTCCAGGAAAATCTGAGGTCTATTACCATATCTACAGCCATAATGGTAATATATTGCTTGCCTAAAATTCATAAAGCTTTAAACAGACTGCCAGGAAGACCCATAGGAAAATATATTGATATTTATCGCCAGCCCATGGGGGCCCAAACTGCATTATATATAAAGGATACTATACTAAACATATCATTCAGATACTCAAAAGACTTAATTGTTATAAAGATTTCATTTTCTGCACAGCAGATGTTCATCTTTATACATAATAGGTAAATATAGTGAAGGTGTTTAAGCAGTTGGATAAAAGAGAGAGAATTTACCAGTGGAACAACAAGATTATGTCAATAAATGTTTGGTGTTTGCATTAAAGTGGTTGTAAAGCTTATTTCTTTGAAGTAAAATAACAAACATGTTGTACTTACCTGCTCTGTGTAATGGTATTGCACAGAGAGGTGGCTTACCTCCTCTTCTGGATTCCCCCACTAGTGATGTAAGCTCCTCCTCTTCTCTGAGTGCCCCCTCAGCAAGCCTTCTGCCTTTAGAACCACTTTAAGTTACAGTTACATTTGGGCTGATGAAACATTTTTTTACAAGTCAAAGGTGCAGCCATAGGGACAAAATGTGCACCCGCGTTGGCCAATCTGTTTATGGCAGTGAGGGAACACAGCTATGTTTATCAATGTACCCCCCCCCCCAGTTGGTTTAATGACGGTACAGGTATGAGATACATTGATGATATTTTGATTATCTGGCAAGGAGATGAGTCAACCTTTATATAGCGTATTTGGAGCACTTAAATTCAAATAAATTGACCTACAAAGATACAAGAATGTGTTAGGATTTTTTTAGGATCTTACCATCTTTATTAAAGATGATACTTTTTGTAGTAAAATAGACAAAAATACAATTCAATATGCTTTAATAGGAAACAAATAAAATGTATCAATTGTCACTTGCTCACTCTTTCAAAACTCAATGTCCCCACGGCTATATAAATACTTTGTAGATAATTGCTCAAGTATCCAACAACATTTCCAGTTTTAAATTACTTTATATACACTGTTGCAAGTTAAAGGCTAAGTTCACCTTAGCCTTTAACACCTTCTAGGAAAAAATAATAAATGCACATATTTTTGCAGAAAAAAAAAGGAATTTATTATTTTTTCCTACAGGAGACTACAAAGCATTCCACCCACGATCAGTGGATCAAGGGTGCATCGTCAGGCTCCTGCACACTCTCTCTCCAGCTTTGTGCCATACCACTGTATAGGCTTTCAGTTCCAAAGCTGGAGGAAGAGTTAATGTACTATGACTGTACTGATAAACTACAAGCCCATCTGCTACGGTGGCAGCCGGAACTTGTAATTTCTTCACTCTTTGTGAATAAAGATCTGTGCAGCTGTGTGGGCAAAGTCTCGCACAGCTGCTCCAATTTTTAATGTGACAGCAGCTGAAGGGAGAAGAACCACCATCCACTGTCACAGTGGATGAGAGGTTCAGGGGGTGAGGGGGCAATAGCTGGAATATGTTACATGTTAAACCCTAAATTCAGGTGCAACATATAACATGTTTCAAAGGTGAACCTATTCTTTAATATAAGCACATACTGTATACTCACACATTACGGAGATTAAAGTGCAGTCAGGAAACTCAGTGTTGCTTTTGAAGTCCAAATCTGCGTATCACAGTCCTGGTCAGAACAAAAAACGTAATCAGTAAAAAAAAAAAAAAAGAAAGAAAAATTAATCACAAATTGTTTATCCAGAAACACTTCACATTTATTCCTTACACATTAATAACATCTTTATATTTCATTAATAAATCTCACAAAATACTAAAACAAAAATAACAAACAGATCTTGAAAACTTTATAATTCTTTATCGAATGGAAAAAGTTTAATGTCTGAATTTCTACCTGCTAAAGCAATAATGCCAAGTTCAAAAAATCATTTCGACTCTGTTCTCTGTTCTGCATTTTCTTTAAGTATAGCCACGCCAGTCTTGCTACACAATTTGAATTAACGTAAGTACAGTGCTTAGAGAGTAGATGTTTATTACATCTTTTTAGTATTTTATAGAATTTCTCCCTTACATGAATTATTGTGTTTTGTTCTTCCTACATACATTTTCAGCATGGGCATTGAATAACTCCTTGGCTATACAAAATCTAATTTTAAAACTGTTCCGTTTGTGAGGAAACAGATGCTTTTATCTTCTTCACTTGAAAAATGCCTCCCCTGCAGCCCCAGTGTGAAAGCCCAAGTGCTTTCACACTGGGATGGTGCATTTGTAGGACGTTAGAAAAAGTCCTGCAAGCAGCATCTTTCAGGCGGTGCGGGAGCGGTGTATACATCGCCCCTGCCATTGAAATCAATGAGCACCGCTGCCAAATCGACTGAAAAGCGTTTCGGCAGCGCTTTGCGGGCACTTTTAACCCTTTATTTGCCTGTTATTAGGGGTTAAAAGCACCCCACTAGCGGCCAAAAAGCACTGCTATAACAGCAGTAAAGCACCGCTAAAATTAGCTAACACCCCCCTGCCCCAGTATGAAAGTAGTCTTAAATATCCTATCTTCTGTCATAAATTATTTGGTTGAACAATAGTTATTGCCAGTGCCATCTGGTGCTAAATATTTTTTTTTTGGGGGGGGGGGCGACAAACTAACGCCAAAGTAATGATGTGCAGGTGTGGGGTTGGTGGCGCTACCTACTGGCTAAATTATAAGGATGAATATAGTGACAATGTGCATGCCAGTGGTGAATGCGTGTACGGAAGGGTTAGTTACCCCGACAATGCAGGCTCTGTGCATCCATACCAATGTGCAAAAATGTATAATAAAAAAATGTGCAATACACAGAAGAAAAAAAATATTAGGTGAATCCCAATAAACCTCACATATATATGTGTGCATAAGAATAACCTTGAGAGATAAACCTCATGGGATCCATGTACCATAAAAAAAAACCTTAATGTCCAAAAGATAAAAAATATATATACATTATGTGCAAAAAATGTATAAAACCCAAAACCATCAAAATCCAGTGACACATATGTGTAGTCATAAACCGTAATAAAAAATCAGCATGAAGATATAAAATACATATAAAAAATTATTTGTGAAGCTCCAAAATGACCAGAGAAAAACAAAAAAGTCCAAAGTGCTCAAGTGACTCTTGTGTTCAGAGAATCGAGTGACTTCTTTGCTCCCTCTGATGGGTACCCACTGACCAGCTCCCTGCACCCCTGCAGGGGTAATGGGCATGTAAATATAGCCTGGGATGGTTCCTGGTATCTCTCCTAGTGGTCCACACGTGGTATCTGTGGTCTGTAGGGCCTCAGCAGCTCACTCCACCCAGTAAGGGTATCCAAGGGAGTCTTCCTGGTCACTTTTCCCAAAATTGATACGTCAGCTGTTCATAGTTAGATCCTCATAGAAAGACATAGGGCTTCCATTGTGTAGTATTTTAAAAAAGTATTTATTAAAAGTTATAAGCAAAAACAAAAGGTGTCCCAGTACAGGGAGACCTATAAGCACATTGAAACAGGAAATCTGTAAGCCCCAGTTCACACAGGGGCGGCACGACTTGCAGGTTGCCTCAGCGAGGCGACCTGCAAACTACTTCCGAGGCGACTTGCAAAACGACTTCTGCATAGAAGTCTATGCAAGTCGCCCCCAAAGTAGTACAGGAACCTTTTTCTAAGTCGGAGCGACTTGCGTCGCTCCTATTAGAACGGTTCCATAACACAGAACGGGAGGCGACTTGTCAGGCGACTAGGTCGCCTGACAAGTCGCCCCTGTGTGAACCGGCACTAATGGCACTGGTTCACAGCTTGCGCTCCACCTGCGTTTCAGCCCCTTACTTCCGTACCGGAAATGACTTAGTAGCATAGCCACACCTTACGCGTTTCGTCATTGGATGTTATCAAAGGCGGAGCTAACTAACACGGGACAAACTAACGCCAAAGTTCCCCCCCATGCGTCCAGCCCCCTGCATGTAGATTTGGAGCCGGGCACATGGATTATGGGGCAGTGCCCTACTTACGCGCCTCTTCTCCAGCATGAATAACTGTAACCAATGTAATCGATCCTCATAGCTGCGGTCCTCCATCCCCCTTATTATTTTTGTTGCCCTTGAGGTGCTATTTCACATTCCAAGTCTTTTGCTTTCTTGTAAATACACTTGGGTCTTACAGGAAACTTGGAGGCAAAAATCATATCTCCTCTCAAAACCTCCAGTGTTTCACGATAATATATTTTCCAGTATGGAAATGCACATTAAAACTAAAAAAGCGCAATAGCTGAGTTGAGCTCCTCTGGTAATATACAATGGGGAAAATAATTATTTGATCCTCTGCAGATTTTATTCATTTGCCCACTTACAAAGAAATGAACGGCCTATAATTTTTATCATAGGTGTATTTTCAATAATAGAGACAGAATATCAACCAAAAATCCAGAAAAAAACACATGATACAAATGTTATAAATTGAATTGCAGTTCAGTGAATAAAATTGGGGATTTGAGTATTTGTTCCTCCAGCAAAACATGACTTAGTACTTGGTGGAGAAACAATTGTGAGCAAGCACAGAGGTAAGATGTTTCTAATCAGGGGTGGACTGACCATTGAGCCACTCGGGCACTGCCCGAGGGCCCTGGGCCACTAGGGGGCCCCATCAGGGTTGCCAGCCTCAGTAAAACCAGGGACAGTGTGTCAAAATCTGTGTTTTTTTAACATCTGTCTCTGAAATGTCCCTTACCGACATCCTTTTGGTCTAAAAATCCCAAGATTATAGCTGCCCCACCTCTCCAGTACCTTCTCAGCCAATAGAAACATGTCTGTGTATACTGTGTGTACATGTATACTGTGTGATTGTATACTGTGTGTGTGTATACTGTGTGGCCCCATAATCTCTGATTGCCTGGGGGCCCCATAATCTCCTATTGCCCGGGGGCCCCATGAGTTGTCAGGCCGCCCCTGTTTCTAATGCCGCATACACACGGTCGAACTTTACGGCAGACTTTGCCTGGCGGACGAGATTTTGTCGGACAATTCGATCGTGTGTGGGCTCCAGCGGACTTTGTTTGCTCAAAAGTTGGACAGACTTAGATTTGAAACATGTTTTAAATCTATCCATCGAACTCGAGTCCCGTCGAAAAGTCCGCTTGTCTGTATGCTAGTTCGACGGACAAAAAGCCACGCTAGGGCAGCTATTGGCTACTGGCTATAAACTTCCTTGTTTTAGTCCGGTTGTACGTCATCACGTACGAATTCGACGGACTTTGGTGGATCATGTGTAGGCAAGTCCGTTCATTTGGAAAGTCCATCATAAAGTCTGTCGAAAAGTCCGCCGGGCAAAGTCTGCCGTAAAGTCTGCTCGTGTGTACACGGCATTGTAGTTGGTTGCCAGATTTGCACACATCTCAGGAGGAATTTTGGTCTATTCTTCTTTACAGATTTTCTTGAAATCCTTAAGGTTTCTTGGATGTCGCTTGACAACTCGAAGTTTCAGCTCCCTCCAAACATTTTTTATAGGATTAATGTCTGGAGACTCACTAGGCCACTCCATGACCTTAATGTGCTTCTTCTTGAGCCACTCATTTGTTGCCTTGGCGGCATGTTTTGAGTCATTGTCATGCTGAAAGACCCATCCACAACCCATCTTCAGTGTTCTGGCTGATGGAAGAAAGTTCTCATTCAAGATTTTATAATACATGGCCCCGTCCATTGATCCCTCAATGCAGCAAACTCAATCTGTTCCTTTAGCAGAGAATTGGCCCCAAAGTATAATGTTTCCACCTCCGTGCTTGACTTTAGGGATGGTGTTCTTAGGGTCATAGTTAGCATTTTTCTTCCTCCTCATCTGACCACAGCACTTTGTCCCAATCCTTCTCTGAATCATTACGGTATTCAATGGCAAATTTCAGAGACCAAAATTAGCTCTTTGGCATTAACTCGACACGCCATGTTTGAAGGAAGAAAAATGATGACTATGAGCCTAAGATCACCAACCCTATAGTCAAGCACAGAAGTGGAAACATTATGCTTTGGGGCTGCATTGAGGGACCAATAGATGGGGCCATTTATTGTAAAATCTTGGATGAGAACCTTCTTCCGTCAGCCAGAACTCTGAAGATGGGTCGTAGATGGGTCTTCCAGCATGACAATGAACCAAAACAAACCACCAAGACAACAAGGGAGTGGCTCAAGAAGAAGCACATTAAGGTCATGGAGTGGCCTAGCCAGTCTCCAGACCCTAATCCTATAGGAAAAGTATGGAGGGAGCTGAAACTCTGAGTTGCCAAGCGACAACCAAGAAACCTCAAAGATGTAGAGAAGATATGTAAAGCTTTGTGCAAACCTTGTAACCAACTACAAGAACCATCTTACCTCTGTGCTTGCCAACATTTCTCCACCAAGTACTAAGTCATGTTTTGCTTGGGGATTAAATACTTATTTTACTCACTGAACTGCAACTCAATTTATAACATTTGTATCATGTGTTTTTAATGGATTTTGTGGTGTACATTCTGTCTCTATCATTTAACATACACCTATGATAAAAATTATAGACCCTTAATTTCTGTGTAAGTGGGAAAACTTACAAAATCTGCAGGGGATCAAATAATTATTTTTCCCACTGTATATTTAGGGTTTATTTTTCCTTGGTAAAGTTAATACCTGTTCTGTTTATTTTTGTATACTTTATTCTTTATCACCTTTCTACGTCAATTCGGTGGTCAGTTCCCTAGCTTCCTTTTCACAATCCTCTATTTTATTGCAATTACAACCAAGATGCATGAACTGCCCCCTAGGTATGTTGATCAACCACCTAAAAGGGTGACAGCTTGTATTTAAATATATGACTGTTACAGGCTATGTTTTTGGGGGGGGTTTAGTTGTAGTTTAGTTGTAGTTCAACAATGACTTTCTTCTTGGCAATCTTCCATAAAAGCAAAATTTGTGGAGAGCACGATTAATAGTTGTCCTGTGGACAGATTCTTCCACCTGAGCTGTGGATCTCTGCAGCTCCTCCAGAGTTACCATCGGCCTCTTGGCTGCTTCTCTGGTTAATGCTCTTCTTGCCCGGCCTGTCAGTTTAGGTGGACAGCCATGTCTTGGTAGGTTTGCAGTTGTGCCATTCTCTTTCCATTTTCGAATGATGTATTGAACAGTGCTCCATAAGCTTGGGATATTTTTTTATAACCCAACCCTGCTTTAAACTTCTCCACAACTTTATCTCTGACCTGTATGGTGTGTTCCTTGACCGTCACGATGCTAGGGCTTCACAGAACAGCTGTATTTATACTGAGATTAAATTACACACAGGTAGACTATTTACTAATTAGGTGGCTTCTGAAGGCAATTGGTTCCACTAGATTTTAGTTAGGAGTACCAGAGTAAAGGGGGCTGAATACAAATGTATGCCACACTTTTCACATATTTATTTGTAACTTTCCATTTTAGAGCTACAATGGAATGGTTTAGATCAAAGCATATTCATGTGTTAGATTGGCCCAGTCAAAGTCCAGACCTAAATCCAGTTGAAAATCTGTGGCAAGACTTGAACACTGTTGTTCACAGACACTCTCCATCCAATCTGACAGAGCTTGAGCTATTTTGCAAAGAAGAATGGGCAAAAATGTCACTCTCTAGAGACATACCCAAAAAGACTTGCAACGGAAATTGCAGCGAAAGGTGGTTCTACAAAGTATTGACTCAGGGGGGCTAAATACAAATGCACGCCACACTTTTCAGATATTTATTTGTAAAAAATTTGGAAAACCATGTTTTCATTTTTCTTCCACTTCATAATTATATGGCACTTTGTGTTGGTCTATCACATAAAATGGCAATACAATACATTTACGTTTTTGGTTGTAACATGACAAAGTGTGGAAAGTTTTCAAAGGGTATGAACACTTTTTCAAGGCACTGTATAATTGTATAAAGGAGGGATACAAAAGGTATAAGAGATAAAAATCTGTGAGAATTTATGGAAGCCATACAGAAAGTGGGGAAGTTTGCAATCAGAAAACAATGTAGAGGATCCAGTAATTGTGGACCATGTCTTCCTAATCTGACTCTGCTGCTGCTCCTTAGATACTCTTATATGCTAAAAAAATAACTGTCTTTCTATTGATGCTCCTATCCTCCTTAAACTTCCCGAATTTGCAAGGAAAGACAATAACATAACTACACCCTTGAAGTGAAGCTAAAGGCCAAACTTTTTTTGCTAAGGGCAAAAGTCTTTTTATTTTATTTTGCTATCTGTGTCCCGTTTCGGGAAATTTCCCTTCACTTCCTGTCCTATAGCCAAGACAGGAATTGAGAGGAAATCTGTTAAATGTAAGGTAATCCTTGGTTGTCACCAAGGTCACCAGAACTAGTATCCCCATTGGAAGATTTTCTTTTACTTTCACTTTAGTTATACTTTAAGCTAAGTATAATTAGAAAAGTAGAGGATCCTTTTAGTGCCTTTCTCATTTACTGTCTCCCTCTTTTGCGCTACCTGACACAGGACAAAACTGCCATCACCACCCAGTTGCAATACACTTCCAAGGAAGTCTGTGCTCTGGCACTGTAAAGATGCTACATAAGGTTTCCACAGCTGGACCTCAGCTGCCAAATTTCTAATGTTTGCTGGCCTATTCCAATGCTCCAACATTTAAAAATGTAAAAAGTAAAATAAAAAGTAAAATAAATAAGAAAAAAAAATTTTAACGCACCCCGTCCCGCCGAGCTCGCGTGCAGAAGTAAATGCATACGTGAGCCGCATATGAAGACGGTGTTCAAATCACACATGTGAGGTATCAACTCAATCGTTAGAGCATGAGCAATAATCCTAGCCCTAGAACTCCTCTGTAACTCAAAACATAAAACCTTTAGAATTTTTTAAACATCGCCTATGGAGATTTTAAAGGGTAAAAGTTTTGCCAATCCACATGCGGGCGCAATTTTGAAGCGTTACATGTTGGGTATCAATTTACTCTGCGTAACATTATTTTTTACAATATAAAAAAAATTGGGCTAACTTTACTGTTGTCTTATTTTTTAATACAAAAATATTTTTTCCCAAAAAAAGTGTGCTTGTAAGACCTCTGCGCAAATATGGTGTGACAGAAAGTATTGCAACAACCACAACTGGAGATTGTCCATAGCAACCAAAACCGTCCCTTTACATCAAAAGTGGTTTTAGACCAGCTAGAAAACAGCCATAATAAATTAGAATCACTAGCAGAATTGAGCGATAGTGATTTGTGGGGAAATCCGTCATCAGACACTGAAAGTAATGACAGCGACAATTCTGCAACTGAGCAAATTTCAGTGTTTTTGATTTGATTACATTATTGAATAATTTTTATTATTATTATATTATTATTTGGTATAATTATTTATAGTTATTTATTATATTATAATTTATGATTTCGTTTTTCAAACTTTATCATACCCGGGATGTCTACTAGACTTTGGTTTGGACAGATTTAAGTGAATTATTCCTAAGAATTACAGGCCTACAATATAAAATGCCAAATTTCCATGCAAAATAATTGTACCGCTTTCAGCACCTAAAATCTGAAATAATAATACCGCCAGGGAGGTTAAATAAAAGAGGCACACACAGATAATGTTATATGCCAATATAATGCAATGCCATCATCCAAAGAACTATGCAGTAAATACCATTACCATTACCAATACCATTATATATTATACCATTGTTCATAAAAAATAATTAGTGAAGAAGTAACAGTCGAAGTGCATGTTTGCAAATCTGTAGAATTGGTATTAAAAGTTTTTCAACATGATATAGTAAATGGCGCACAAAATAAACAATTGCTGAAACATTGAAACCATATTTTCTATGTATGAACAACAATAAAAATGAAAAAAAGAATAAATAGAAAAAGAGGTGTTTTTGAGTTAGAGAATAAATTAAATTAGGAAAATTGGAGGCCACCAATGCTGACCTCACTTCTGAAAATGTTATTTCCTTAAATGTTTGGATGTAAAGCTGACCCTCTTCCTTCAATACTTCTGCAGTCCTTCTGAAAATACTAATTGTCTGACAACTTCCTGGCTGTTAGGTTAAACCATTGGCTTTGACAACTTGGAGTCACTAGCTTAAAACAAGCATGCAGATCGGAAAAGTCTGGGAAAATTCTCAAGAGAAAAATACAACTAGCAGCCCTAAATTTTTCTATTGATGGGTTTTTACTTTAATCTGCTACTAGAAGTATGCTAATGTAGCTTATTTAAAGGTATTGTAAAGGCAGAATATTTTTTATATTAATACATTCTATGCATTAAGATAAAAAGCTTTCAGTGTACAGCATCCCCCCTAACACTTACTTGAGGTCCCTCTCTGTCCAGCGATGTCCACAAGTGTGTCAGCCATCTCGGATTCTTCCCCCTGATTGGCTGAGACACAGCAGCAGTGCCATTGGCGCCAAGTCAGCTAGCCAATCAATTCTTTACTTTCAGGTGCCACTGCGCAGTGATCTCCTGTGTGACAAGTACATGACAGCCCCGATCTGCCTGGCGGAATGATATAGAAGAGATCAGGACTGTCATGTACTTGTCGCACAGGAGACCACTGTGCGGCGGCAACCGAAAGTGGAGAAAGAGTCTGCTTGACTGGGGAAAGTTTTTCTTTCTCTTTTAATTGCTACAGCCTACAGATCATGGGTGGCACACAGTCTTCTCTCTGCCTCAGCCCACCCCTCTCCTTCCCTTCCCCACTGAATCGGCCGAACCAACACGACCAAAAAAAAAAAAATCCATGGTTTGGCTGCTGCATGGATTCTTGCTGTATTCATGCAGCAGCCAAAGCAGACTGGGGACAGCAGTATGGGTTGTTCCCCCCCTCTGCCTCAGCTCACAGCGCCTTACATCCTCCTGTCACTCAGCCACAGAAAGCACGGCCGTACTCCATTCAGCCGCTCAAGCTGCTCTGGCTGTCTGTGGCTGAGTGACAGACCCAGCCGGGAGATCACCCTGCGCTCGCGGGTGTCTGGGAGCCCGCAGCCCAATGTGGGAGACTCACGCGGTTCACAGGAGACTTGGGATGTCTGTATTCATATGAGTTCAGGTTCACTATGATGGTATCTAGATCTTGGCACCCAAAAGTTGCCTTCAAGTGAAAATCCTACAGAAAAACAGTCACATAAACATACATACATTACACACATTCCTAACTAAGCAATTTATAATTATATCAGTTAGGGGGGAAAAAAAAAAACCTTAAGTATCACAGGTTTACAAGAACACCCTAATAAATAACAGACTCTATACTTATTTTTTGGAAGCCAATGTCTGTTAAAGAGGTTGAAAGCCCCTGCAAAAAAATGAACAAAGCATATTCTTCTATAATGTGTGTTTCTTCTTTCATTCCTCTTCTGTATGCATGAGTCACTACTGACAGTCTATGCCCACACCAAGCAATCTTGGGAGATAGCCCCGCTCCCCTTCCAGCACCCAGCAGGTGATTGACAGTCTCAGCTGTGCATATTTCCATAGGAGACTGTGTGTGGCAGTGTCCTTTTCCTCCACTCAGTTCTCGAAATAAAATCAGCTCTCGGCTCTATACTGTGCAGTGTATGACAACAGATCCCTGACCCCTGCCTTCTGGAGCTCAGAAAAGCTATGTAGAAGAGAGAGGGCTGCAGATAAAGAGCAAGGGCTGCAGAAAAACGGGTACTACCTATGTAGGAGGATTTGTTTCATCCCTCTGCATCACCTGGGGCTAGTCACTTCATTTTGTACAACCACTTAAAAACACTGCTGCTTCATGTGAATACTACGTCTTGTAGTGATGTATGAGCCTGTGGGAGGATACTGATAGTAAGGCCTGGAAATTAGGATTGAGGCAACTTGAGCTTAGCTTTTTCAGTAAAAGTTGAAATTTGTATAAGGGCTCTTGAACATGGATGTTAGAAAAAAAAAACAAATTTTTAGACAGGCATTATTTTTTACTTACCTAAATGCGCCCATTGTTTTTATTGGGCCTGTGGGCCTGTACACACAGGTGCATAAACTTGCTCTGCACATATATCAGTTAAAAAAATACACAAATCTGCATTGCTGCTCAATATTTTATGCACGCACACCACACCCCCTTAATTAAAAAACTATAAAGCACCTGTAGGTGTTAGACTAGGGTATTCAGTTTCATTAATTACTTTCTAAGGCCTGGCTGTGTAGTTAACACAGAATAAAACATTTTCTAAAGCGTGGTAAAATTAAAACCTGTATATATATGAACCTGTACAGTACATATGTGTTTCTCTTGGACAAGGCCAGGAAAGCAGATGCTACCCTGATCTTTCAAAGACACCTGCTAAGTGGCATTAAATAAATTAGTGCACATTTAGCCACACAGTATAACATATTTTATCATGTTGCCGTCTGCCACCCACAGTCTTTCCATATACACAGACCAGGAAGTGGACTTTTAATGAACTCCATTAATTACAGATAGTGGCTAGCCAAAGTTTGCCAGTTGAATAAACATATGGATAATATCCTGTGCCTCTAACTTAATTATAAGTGGGTAGGCTGATTGTTAGAAGCTCATTCGGGCAATCACAGACCTGCTTTCTGCAACATTAGCAGAGCACATTACACAATATTAATTGTAATTGAATTCTTCTACAAATTCATTATTCTTGCTTTGCAAGGTCTGTTTCAATTATTTATGTTTCGTTTTTTCGTTTTTTTTTTCCGATTGCTTATTGCACACCTGCTTTTAAATTTAGACATGAAACTGCATTTACTGACATTTATATTTATATAATGACTGCACAGACATTGCCATGGGGACTACTGTAATTGCTTTTAGAGCTAGCACTTAAAGAGAACCTGTATGAGGAAAGGAGGGGGGGGGGGGGAGTGTGCCCTTGCCTGCATGCAAAGCATCTGCCAGGGGTAGACCTTTGTAATGAAAAATCCTTTTTTTTTTAAATCAGGTAGACTTTAATTAAACAAAAAAAACATATAGTACAAACATTTAGTGTACCAACCCTATGAACAGTTAGCATTACAATATATCTGAAATACTTTTATCAAGTAATTTTTGGGAGTCAACACACCTCAACAGCAGCTGTTCACGCACATAAAAGTGCATTAATTATATATAAAAAAATTATAACCCCCCCCCCCCAAAAAAATATAAAATAAAATAACAAACGACCTGGAGTGTGCAATACCCAAACAAGGCGCATCGGGATCATAAAAAAGAAGGCAGACTTATTGGACCTTATGACACACTAATATTAAAGTTCGCTACCTACCCTAATGTCCAGTATCCCTAGGACTCCATGGCAGACCCAATGGCCCTCATAAATATCCACCGCAAAAATCTAGTAAGGGTGAGTTGTGGGGGGCTACCTCGGGGGTGTCTAGCCAGTATTGTCAGATATTAATACATTTTTTGGGGTACGTTACTATGCTGATAGGTGTTTTTTTTTACAAAAAAGTATCATATTGGCCTGTTAAATTCATTGGTGACACGTTGGACGTTGGGGGGACAACCAAGAAAAATCCTTTTATAGCATCCTGCACCTACCCATCTGGACAAAACAGCCCTATGCATGCCTTCCTGATAGCCGTTGTTGTGTAATTTTGAGCAACAGGGGTATCTGAAACTAATGCACCTGATCCTACACTGCAGCCTTCTACGCTACACAAGAGGTAGGTGGGCATATTTCCTTTTTCCCTACAGTTATGATCTGGCAACCATCTGATGCACCACTACAAATACCCAGTGGTGAATTGCAGAATTTCTCCTTGCCAGGGCTCCTTGTGAATTGTCTTTGGCTGCTCTGCATTCTGGCTTCCTCTCTGGAGCTCTGATGTGGGTATGGATACTTGCAATTTTGTAAAATAAGGTTGGGGTTCCTCCAGGGAGGTTCCTCCTACCTGTATATGGCATCATCTGGATTCTGCTGTTGTCACTCCTGGAAACAGTGAGTGCTTGGTCTATATTGGCTGATAGACTATCTGTCCCCGGTGACTTGTGTTCTCCTGATGTTGTTGTGCCTATTACTCCTTCGCTAGTATATGCCTTCTAAGCCTGGCTCCCCATGATTGCTAATGGCTGCTGCAACAAAGATTTGGGAGCTTCCTGCTTTGGGATGAAAAAAAGAGGTATAGGAGTAACACTTGTGGGG
The DNA here is from genome assembly GCF_042186555.1 of Aquarana catesbeiana. Taxonomy (NCBI): domain Eukaryota; kingdom Metazoa; phylum Chordata; class Amphibia; order Anura; family Ranidae; genus Aquarana; species Aquarana catesbeiana. The sequence goes on from NC_133324.1 coordinate 597,518,589, forward strand.
CTTACCTTTTGCTGTGCACAAGCTCAGCAATACCCAAGACCAGGCGGGGATTGCAGTCATGTAAAAGTGTAACAATAAGGCAGTTCCCCAACCTAGAGATGAGCCGCTACAGAGTTTCTCTGAAAAGTACTGTCACTACACACTGTAACTTGATGTATGTTTGCAATAGGAGGGACTCTGCTGAGCCACACCCTCTGCAACAGTCCAGCGTTACCTCACTCCTATTAACAGAATGTGGTCACACTGTGCACATAGCACAGACCTCATTTGTGCACTTATTAACTCCTTCATTCCCGTACCAATGTGATCATAACGTGGGTTTGGTTTTGGTTGCAACTGGAAACCGACCGCTAGAGACGGAGCCAAAACATAGACCCCCCTCGCTACAGGAGGACCCACAATCTATACTAGGTACCAAGCTGACAATTGGCTGCATTGTAGCTTGTTCTAATACTTGGTTACCCATAGCAACTGCATTACTCATCTTGCTTACCTTGCCGAGAGACCTTTTGTAGCAGTGGAGCTTCATACCCCACATGCGCTTTACCAACTCAAGTTTTTTTAATACGTCAGAACCAACATACACACCTTTAAATAACTTCAGACCAAGCTTAAAACAGTTGACGCAACTTTACTTAAAGAGTTTCTGGCAATACAGTTCAATATAAACAATGTCCATATCCTGACCCTAACTATGACTGATTGGCTGCCCAGACATACTTCTACAAGGTAGTAGTCCAAATTGGCGTGTTCCATGTCCTGGTTATCCTCTGGATCTCTGGTGCCTCTGACAGACTGCAAGGCGCAGCAGTCCTCCTCCAAGGTAGTCACAGCATGTCCAACTCGATGTGCTCTCCCATTCCCCAAACCCAGCCTTCTCCCATATTTATACCTCCGGTGGGTAGGCTGGATCCAAAAAGTAAGGAAGCTGCAGCACAAATGACCTCTTTCCCACCAGCCTTGGCCAGCCACTAACTAAAATCAGCATCCCTGTAGGCAACCTGCCTACAATCTACCATACTTCATTAGCAGTATAACCTCAGTCACAGAGATCCCTTCAGAGCAGTGGATGAAGACATAGGTCACAAACCACAAACCATCACTGCTGTTTCATATAGCCTAAAGTTGTTCTTCCAGGCCTTTACCTGACACTCATGTCTGAGAGGCAATACTTTTAGTACATTCAAACCCAGCCTAAAGCCCCAGGGTATGTCCCCCAGTGGGCAACCTATAGAGTACTCTAACAATAATACCAGCGGTACTAAACCTTCTAGGTCAACTCAGCATTAACAAGAGCTCAAATATAGATCTGGGCAAAATCTCACCCTCGGAGGCTGCAGTGATTATGGAAGCCATTTGTACGTGCCATATCCCCCATACTAGAAAAATTGATCACCAACAGATGTCAGCCAAATCAGAAAAGACTTAGGTAAATCTGGGACTGTATCTCTGCCACTGAGCAGAGCATCGTCAATGAAGGCAATGCCACTTCTTCCCACATGACTTTACTACAAACTATACAATTCCATTTGCAGTATAAAGGCTAGAAGAAAGAAAGAATGATGCTGAAAACAGAAACTGACATAATAATCTCCTTTTTGGATTTGCTGAAAGAGCAGAGGGGAAATGTCAGTAAGTCTATAGTGTGCAACCACCTATTTCCAGTGGCTTGGCTTAGTGACTGCCTTTTAGATCACTAGCTTCAGGGGCCCCTTCTAGATCCTTCATTTTCAACTTGTTTACAGTGAAACTATTGACAATGTAAAAAAAAAAATACATATATGGTGAAGTCTGTCACTAAACGTAAAGTGGAACACCATGGGGAAAAAAAAAATTTTTATGAGCAGTACACGTCATATACATTAAGTTACCTCTAAAGATGAACACCTTTTTCTCAGATGGCTGTTGAGTACTGTACAAATCCTCTCTTCATTGATGCTGGCTCCTCCACACAGCACTCTTGTTCCAATACTGTAACTGAGACATCCAGCTGATGTAGTTTGATCAGTAATGATAGGGGGTTGCATGCTCTCCACCTTGTCCATTTAAAAAAAGCCTTGAATTCAAGGAGTTCTGTGATTGGGTGAGGGCAAAGGAGGGGCAGGTAAACCACAGGGGCACCTCTTGGTTAAAACGTTAATATGGTATCGCACCCTAAATAAAACAGACTTTGCCCCCCCTAGGAGGCCTACACCTGTCATTTACTAACTAATGACTCTTTGTCACATGGGTTACTGTAACTTAGATGTATGGTTGTAAATTAAATTTATATATACAGTATTCTTTCGAGAAGCATACAGTATTTGATCATGCTCCACTTAAAAATTTTGATGTCCTTAGAAACAAGACTGGCCGGCTAAATACAGCACTTGTTTAGATATTGAAAACAAGACTTGGGAGTTGACTATGAAATCTTTTTGGTCAACAAATATATAATTCAACAAGCTATACTGTGGTTTGGGATGCTGCAATAAACATTTATGCAATTAATCACCATAGAGAAGCAGCTCAGTGATACCTTAACCAAACGGAGGACAAAGTTAAACTGCCAGAGGTTTAAAAAATGCAAAGCCAAGGCAGTCTGGTGTGCTGCGACCTTGACAAAGAAATACCCGCTACTCAAAATACAGAGATTATTTAAACAGGGTGGCAAAAACAGTAAATTGCAGGTATAGCTGGTCAGGGAGAAGTTTGGAGGATCCGATATTCTATTTATTGAGAGCTCCGCAGAACAGCTGTTTGTAGCCCTATCTGGGATAAACAAGAAATTCCTAGAATACTATAAAAGCATTCTATAAATCCAGGTTTACATGTTCAGGTTTTGCCATTTATGCCTACTTAAAGGATATTGAACTTCATATTCTTAATAACATTGACTCTTAGGCCTGGAACCCTCCTGTGGCTTGAGGGCTGCATGTGGCACAATGGTTCTTGTTCTGCAGCCCTTGCACTCCACCAATCTGTAATTGGAGTAGGAGTCGGAGCATCAATGTGTAGGTGCATTGATTTGTAATTAGTCTCTGACTTTCTTCTGAAGCATGACTCCAACCAAACCTGTAGCATGTTCATAGCCTCTAAAAACATTTCATGTAGTGTGATTGCAGTTTCTGATAGGCCTCTATAACATTACATATGCTGAACATAATGTAGTGATGCCAGTGGTGTACTTGAGGCTGGCTAAAACTGCTCTAAAGGCTTAAATAAGCCAAATATTACAGAAGAGGTAATTCTGTCAATTTAAGATTTATCAAATAGATTACTTTTCTTTACCTTTGCCCTACAGTTAGGGTATGCTCAGGGAAATATAAAACAAATTGTCAACGCAATTCAGCAATACATACACATTTCCCCATGTTTTATCTCTTGCTTGCTCTTGCTTGCTATAATGCTGCAATTAAAGAAAAATAATTGTTGGTCTGCAAGAAATCCACCATGTGTCCAATTTCCTTTTGAGTTGACAACACAGTGGTTTTGCTGCTCTGAAATTCAAAGCAGAATTGTCAATGTCTGCTGGACTACAGAATGTCACCTGTCTCCACTCGTCTCTGTCCTTCTCCACATGCGCACATTGATTTCTTTCCTTGCTGCCTTGACTCCCAAGATCCTGCCAACACACTGTGCATAAGGAAAGGGATCTAAGGAGGTGCAATTCAAGGTAGGGTTGGGGGTGCCAACATTAAACTGACCTCCTAGAAACGGCCCATGGAAACAAGGCAATAGAAGGAAAAATGAACATTGGAGAAGGCTCTAGAGGCAGAAAAGGAGGTTTGGATGTAAATGTTGGTCCTGCCAATACTAATCCTTTAAAACAAAATGCCAATTGAAACAATTTTCTACTTCAAAGATAGAGGCAGCTTTCTCCAGCTCTTTTTTCTCTGGTCATAAAGCCCTTAGCTACTAAAGGGATTGATATTTGAAATATAGATCTGAGGCTTCCAACTTATGCGTACAATATTCTGCTTTGATTTAAATAATCATAATAAGATGACTTGGAAACTATTTAGGCCTAAGAATTTATTGGGACAAATCACTATGTTATTTGTGAAGCTTCTCATACTCATACTCAGGAACTTCTAACATCGTGAGCTTAAGATTGCAGTGAAATTAGCTGTAGGGCAAGGAGAGAGATAATAGTAGCATGCAACGCACACTATGCCAAAATAGAAGCAATACTTTAATAGCGGTGCGCATAATGCACTGGGCCATATATGGAGCCTAATAGTGCTGTGGTTTCATAGTGACAGGCTTAAAGCTATACAGTCCAGGGGTCTCCAATGTTCTTTCATTGTTATTCGTGGGAGAAATAGTGCTCCATTGTTGGTATCAGGGGAAGGAATAATGCCCCATCATTGGTGTCATTGGGAGGAAATGTGCCCCATTGTTGGGGGAGGAAAAGTATCCCAAGGGCTTGGATATAGGCAGGCAAAGGGCCGCATCTGGTCCCTGGGCCGCAGTTTGGAGATCACTGCTCTAAACAAACAGAGTTGACCTGAGAAAACAAAGGTAAAACAAGACAACCCTGACAATACCTGTATTACAAATAGGCAATTGCTAGAATTTAAAGGTAATATATGTGCAATTGTGAAAATATATGGGCAACAAATTGCAGTCATGATAATATGCAGGCAAAAAATAGGCAATCATACCAATAAAAGTGATACATACAGACAATTGTGGCACATTCACTGCTTTATAAATATGTCCCATAATAAAATACAGGGTTTATATACAAGATACCTTTTATAATATATACAGTATAAAGACAAAATAAATTAATGCATTACATAACATTATACCTGGAAGCTAAAGATATCTCTTTATCCACAGCAGAAAATTTAGAAAGAAATAACAAAAAAGTGTAATTTTATGTTTTTCAAAGATCATGAGAATTTCTGCTAAGGAGTAATGCAGAAAGAAGAGAAAATGGAAAAGAGAAGAACTACCCAGGAATAGATAACTTTGTAACCAATTAAGAAATGTATTTCTCTTCTTAAAGGAGAAGTCCAGCCTGAGCTTTTTAGGCTGGGCTTCTCCTAAGGGTCACAGGAGTGCAATTCGTTTTGCACTCCTGAGACCCGTTTTCAGTGAAGTCCGCTCTCCGCTGACGTCACCAGGATCAGTCGAGGCAGTGCGTCATCACGACTTAGGAAGTCTGGATCCGCCAGCTGATTAAAAATAGTTAAGTATACACATCTTTTTTATACAGATTAGGCAGTATAAGTAGCAGGAAGGAGGAGTAAACATTTTTCAAACTACAGTAAAACTTTGGTTTGAGAGTAACTTGGTTTGAGAGCGTTTTGCAAGACAAGCAACATTTTTAGTAGCGTCATGTTCACAACTGAGTATAAAAGAGAAGAGAGGTGCCTCTAAGTGTAGCAATATGCTTACATTTAATGAATTTACAACATTTAGCAACATGTTTCTACACTTAGAGCTTAGAGGCTCTCAGCTATGGTAACCTGGAAGCGATGACATCACTTCTGGTTTACCCAGATGTCATAGGCGCCATTTTCAAAAATCAAAAAAGCATTAAAAAACACAGATCTTGGTGTAATCGCATGATTTTAAGAGCAGATGAGGAATTTAGGATCTTATAGACCCCAGATCTCTCCATAAACAGTACCTGCCACATGCCTATTGCTGTCATAAGGATGTTTGCATCCCTTGTGACAGCAATACAAGTGATAGGAAATAAAAAAATTTAAAGCAACGGTGCAAAAATAAAAAATAAATGAATAATTCAAATTAAAGTGCCCCTGTCCCCCCGTGCTTGCGTGCAAGGGCAAATGCATGCATTGTTCCCGCACGCACGCAAAACATTGATCATCTCACACATGTGAGGTATCACCCTAAATGTCAGCTCATGGGCAGTAATTCTAGCAATAGACCTTTCCTAAATCTAAAGTAGTAACCAGTAAAGGCTTTTAAAGTGTTGCCTATGGATAGTAAAATGTACATCGTTTGTTGCCGTTGCACAGGCATGTGCAATTTGAAAGCATAACATGTTTGGTATCTATTTACTCAACATGACATCATCTTTTATATTTTGCCAAAAAGTGGGTATTGTGTTTTTTTGCATTGAAATTCAAAAAAGTGTATTTAAAAAAAAAAAAAAAAAAACATTTGAAAAACCGCTGTGCAAATACTGTGTCACATAAAAAATTGCAAAACCAACTATTTGATTTCCTGGGCCTCTGCTTTAAAAAATATATATAATGTTTGGGGGTTCTACTGTAACTAATTTTCTAGCAAAAAAGTACAGATTTTTACATGTAAACAAACGTGTCAGAAAAAGGCCTGGAGAAGTAGAAAAGCCTATGTTCTGCCTACAGCTGCAGAATGGGATGTGGATGCAGTGATGTCTTTGCAGAGGTCTGACACACCTCTTGCTTTAGATCTCTCCAATCAGCGAGAAGCATAATATTTTCCCGATTGTAGAGCTATACAGTACCTTGCAAAAGTATTCACCCCCTTGTCATTTTTCGTGTTTTGTTGCCTAACAACCTGGAATTAACATGGATTTTTTAGAGGATTTGCATCATTTAATTTACAGAACATGCCCACAACTTTAATGATGTTTTTTTTTTTTTTTATTGTGAAGCAAACAACAAATAGGACAAAATAACAGAAAAAGTCAATGTGCATAACTATTCACCCCCTTAAAGTCAATACTTTGTAGAGCCACCTTTTGCAGCTATCACAGCTCCAAGTCGCTTTGGATAAGTCTCTATGAGCTTTCCACATCTTACCACTGGGATTTTTTGCCCATTCTTCCTTGTAAAACTGCTCCAGCTCCTTCAAGATGGATGGTTTGCGCTTGTGAACAGCAATCTCTAAGTCTGACCACATATTTTCTATTGGATTGAGGTCTGGGCTTTGACTAGGCCATTCCAACACATTTACATTTACATGTTTCCCCTTAAACCAAAGTGTTGCTTTAGCAGTGTGTTTGGGGTCATTGTCCTGCTGAAGGTGAACCTTCGTCCTACCCTCAAATCACACACAGAGTGGTACAAGTTTTGTTCAAGAATATCCCTGTATTTTTTTATTTGTATTTATCCATCTTTCCCTCAACTCTGACCAGTTTCCCAGTCCTGACTGCTGAAAAACATCCCCAAAGCATGATGCTGCCACCACCATGTTTCACTGTGGGGATGGTGTTCTTTGGATGATGTGATGTGTTGGGTTTTAGCCAGACATAGCGTTTTCTTTGATTGCCAAAAAGTTCAATTTTAGTCTCATCAGACCAGAGCACCTTCCTCCATACATTTTGGGAGTCTCCCACGTGCCTTTTCACAAACTCAAAACTTGCCATTTTGTTTTTTGCTGAAAGTAATGATTTTCTTCTGGCCACTCTGCCATAAAGCCCAACTCTATGGAGCGTACGGCTTATTGTCGTCCTATGTACAGATACTTCAGTCTCTGCTGTGGAACTCCGCAGGTCCTCCATGGTTACCTTAGGTCTCTGTGCTGCCTCTCTGATTAATGCCCTCCTTGCTCGGTCCGTGAGTTTTGGTGTGCAGCCGTCTCTTGGCAGGTTTGCTGTTGTGCCATGTTCTTTCCATTTGGTTATGATAGATTTGATGGTGCTCCTAGGGATCATCAAAGATTTGGATATTTTTTTATAACCTAACCCTGACTTGTACTTCTCAACAACATTGTCCCTTACTTGTTTGGAGAGTTCCTTGGTCTTCATGGCAGTGTTTGGTTAGTGGTGCCTCTTGCTTAGGTGTTGCAGCCTCTGGGGCCTTTCAAAAAGGTGTGTATATGTAATGACTAGGGATGAGCTTCGAGTTCGAGTCGAACTCATGTTCGACTCGAACATCGGCTGTTCGCAAGTTCGCCGAACAGCGAACAATTTGGGGTGCGGCGGAACAATTCGAATGCCGCGAAACACCCTTTAAAAGTCTATGGGAGAAATCAAAAGTGCTAATTTTAAAGGCTTATATGCAAGTTATTGTCATAAAAAGTGTTTGGGGACCTGGGTCCTGCCCCAGGGGACATGGATCAATGCAAAAAAAAGTTTTAAAAACAGACGTTTTTTCAGGAGCGGTGATTTTAATAATGCTTAAAGTCAAACAATAAAAGTGTAATATCCCTTTAAATTTCATAGCTGGGGGGTGTCTATAGTATGCCTATAAAGGGGCGCATGTTTCCCATGTTTAGAACAGTCTGACAGCAAAATGACATTTCAAAGGAAAAAAGTAATTTAAAACTACTCGCGGCTATTGCATTGCCAGTCCGACAATACACATAAAAGTTCATTGATAAAAACGGCATGGGAATTCCTCACAGAGGAACCCCGAACCAAAATTAAAAAAAAAAATGACGTGGAGGTCCCCCTAAATTCCATACCAGGCCCTTCAGGTCTGGTATGGATTTTAAGGGGAACCTGGCGCCAAATTAAAAAAAAAAAAAAACGGCGTGGGGTCCCCCCAAAAATCCATACCAGACCCTTATCTGAGCACGCAACCTGGCAGGCCGCAGGAATAGAGGGGGGGACGAGAGAGCGCCCCCCCCCCTCCTGAACCGTACCAGGCCACATGCCCTCAACATTGGGAGGGTGCTTTGGGGTAGCCCCCCAAAACACCTTGTCCCAATGTTGATGAGGACAAGGGCCTCAACCCCACAACCCTTGTACCCCTACCATTTCACTAAAAAACTGTCAAAAATGTTAAAAATGACAAGAGACAGTTTTTGACAATTCCTTTATTTAAATGCTTCTTCTTTCTTCTATCTCCCTTCATCTTCTTCTTCTTCTTCTGGTTCTTCTGGCTCTTCTGGTTCTTCCTCCGGTGTTCTCGTCCAGCATCTCCTACGCGGCGTCTTCTATCTTCTTCTCCTCGGGGCGCTCCGCACCCATGGCATGGGGGGAGGCTCCCGCTCTTCTCTTCATCTTCTTCTCTTCTTCTCTTCTTCATCTTCTTCTCTGGGCCGCTCCGCATCCATGCTGGCATGGAGGGAGGCTCCCGCTGTGTGATGCGTCTCCTCTTCTGATGGTTCTTAAATAAAGGGGGGCGGGGCCACCTGGTGACCCCACCTCCCTCTGACGCACGGTGACTTGACGGGACTTCCCTGTGACATCACAGGGAATGCCACAGGGAAGTCCTGTCTTGTCCTCATCAACATGGGGAAAAGGTGTTTTGGGGGGCTACCCCAAAGCACCCTCCCAATGTTGAGGGCATGTGGCCTGGTATGGTTCAGGAGGGGGGCCGCTCTCTCGTCCCCCCCTCTTTTCCTGCGGCCTGCCAGGTTGCGTGCTCAGATAAGGGTCTGGTATGGATTTTTGGGGGGACCCCACGCCATTTTTTTTTAAAATTTTGGCGCGGGGTTCCAATTAAAATCCATACCGGACCTGAAGGGTTTTTATGACAATAACTTGCATATAAGCCTTTAAAATTAGCACTTTTGATTATTCATGTTCGTGTCCCATAGACTTTAACGGTGTTCGCGTGTTCGAACGAACTTTTTTCCTGTTCGCATGTCCTGGTGCGAACCAAACAGGGGGGTGTTCGGCTCATCCCTAGTAATGACAGATCATGTGACAGTTCGATTGCACACAGATGGACATCATTTCACTAATTATGTGACTTCTGAAGGTAATTGGTTTTGGTTGCACCAGAGCTTTTTATGGGCTTCATAACAAAGGGGGTGAATACATACGCACATGGCAATTATCAGTATTTTATTTCTGAAAAATAGTTTTATGTATATATTTTTCTAATTTTACTTCACCAACTTAGACTATTGTGTTCTGATCCATCACATATAATTCAGATTAAAAAACACTGAACTAAAATAGGTAAAAAGCCATGGGGGGTGAATACTTTTGCAAGGCACTGTATATCCCCTATTTTGTAGACGCAATAAACTTTTGTGCAAACCAATCAATATACACTTATTGAGATTTTTTTTACCAAACATATGTAGAAGAATACATATTGGCTTAAACTGATGAAAAAAAATGTTTTTTTTTTTGCATATGTATTATAACAAAAAGTAAAAAATATTGTTTTTTTTCAAAATTGTTGGTATTTTATTGTTTATAGCGCAAACAATAAAAACCACAGAGGTGATCAAATACCATCAAAAGAAAGCTCTATTTGTGGGAAAAAAAAGGACATAAATTTTGTTTGGGTACAACGTCCCACGACAACGCAATTGTCAGTTAAAGCGATGCAGTGCCGTATTGCAAAAAACGGCCTGGTCATTAAGGGGGGGCAAATCCTTCCGGTCCTTAAGTGGTTAAACAAAACAAACTGTATGGACATCTTTTGTTTTGCTGAACCTTGAATGTATTTAGCTGATTTAAACAAAAAAGTTCAGTTGGGCTGTAGCCTCCCTGGCGGTATGATGTCAGATTTTTGCGTCTCAAAGCGGTACAATTATTTTGCATAGAAATGTGGCATTTTATATTGCAGGCCTGTAATTCTTAGCAATAACACACTTAAATCTGTCCAAGAAGAGTCTAGTAGACATCCCGGGTATGATGAAGTTTGAAACACAAAATCATAAATTATAATATAATAAATAAATATAAATAATTATAAAAAATAATATAATAATAATAATAAAAATAATTTCCGCACAATTCACTATCGCTCAATTCTGCAAGTGTTCTAATTTACTATCGCTGTTTTCTAGCTGGTCTAAAGCCACTTTTGATGTAAAGGGACACTTTTTGGTTGCTATGGACAATCTCAAGTTTCCAGGCAGAAAGAACAATAATGTCTGTAAGATTACAGTGTACTGTATGTATTATGATTTTTCACTTTTCTGAATTTTCTGCCAGGCTCCGCCCCAGTGCGTCGTGAGGCTCGCAGGGAACGGAGCCTGGCACAGAGAGGCTTCAGGCGGAGGACAGACCCCACGGACACAGCGGGGGGACATCACAGGATCCTGGGAACAAGGTAAGTATACCGCACCAGGATCCTGCAATGCAATTCCGAGTGTGGCTCGGAGTTACCACTAATGGTGCTGAAATTTAACCCTGAGCCACACGCGGGAATACCGTCAGGGAGGTTAAAGGAAAAGTACAGCCAAAGCTTATTTCAGGAGATCACCGGCTGCATCTAAAGTAAATATCTCCTAAACGGTGCATGTTTAAGGAGATATTAACAGTATCTATAGGTAAGAATCTTACATGGGAGTTTACTTTAACTGCTTGCTGACCGCCGCACAAAGATGTACGTCGGCAGAATGGGCTTAGGCAGGCAAATGGGCGTACCTGTACATCCCTTTACATTTGCCGGCTATCGGCCCGTGGGTCCCGGGAACTCGATGTTCGCCGGCGGCCAGCGATTGAGGTGTGGAGAGGTAGAACGGGGAGATGCCTATGTAAACAAGGTATTTCCCTGTTCTGCCTAGTGACATGAAGGGATCTACTGATCCCTGTCATCGGGGGCAGTGATCGCTGTCATGTCAGTGGAAGCCCATCCCCCCACAGTTAGAATCACTCCCTAGGACACACTTAACCCCTAGTGTTTAACCCCTTCCCTGCCAGTGTCATTTACACAGTAATCAGTCATTTTTTAAAGCACTGATCGCTGTATAAATGACAATAGTCCCAAAATGGTGTCAAAAGCGTCCGATGTGTCCGCCATAATGTCGCAGTCACAATAAAAATCGCAGATCGCCGCCATTACTAATAAAAAAAATTAATAATAAAAATGCCATAAATCTATCCCCGATTTTGTAGACGCTATAAGTTTTGCGCAAACCAATCAATATACGCTTATTGCGATTTTTTTACCAAAAATATGTAGAAGAATGGGCCTAAACTGAGAAAAAATTATTTTTTTTTATACACTTTTTGGGGATATTTATTAAAGCAAAAAGTAAAAAATATTGCTTTTTTTTTCAAAATTGTTGCTCTTTTTTTGTTTATAGCGCAAAAAATAAAAACCACAGAGGTGATCAAATACCACCAAAAGAAAGCTCTATTTGTGGGAAAAAAAGAACGTCAATTTCGTTTGGGTGGAACGTCACACGACCGCACAATTGTCAGTTAAAGCGATGCAGTGCGTATCGCGAAAAGTGCTCTGGTCAGGAAGGGGGTAAATCCTTCCGGGGCTGAAGTAGTTAACAGGGATACAGGCAGCTACAGAAGTACATTTTTAAGCAATGAAGGTCTCTTCTTGTTTTTGTAGGTTTCTTACTTTGCGTACTGGTGTTGGATGTCAGAAAATTCTAATCCTTCCAACACTATCCAAAACTGATAAAAAAAAAAAGTTCTGGCTAAGTTTATCTTTAGACTTTCAGGGGAACAAGGAACTTCGTAAAAACTTTCAACATTCAGATTTTGATGTGGAGTTAGACTTAGAAACAGATGTCTAAGGAGAAGAAGTACGCCATTTATAGTTAAACAGTTGTTGGAACATGGCGGGGATGTAGCTATGGCCCCTTTCTCAGTTCTAGTGATGGGACACATCAGACACTTGCAGACACATCTGCTGTTAGTTTATATAATAACATTATTCATATGCATCTAACCCATGACAAAGTGATAGAGAGGAGATACTAGAAGAGAAAAAGATGAGTCAGCACAACAAAACATCATAAATTATCTGACAGCATGGCAGCTTCCATAGTGGTATGTAAATGTTTTGTGAGTGAAACTAGTATGGCACAGACGTTTAACATAAGGAAAGGTGTAGTTCAAAGTGGTTCTAAAGGCATTTTTTAAAATTTTGCTGAAACAACAAACACGTTATACTTGCCTGCTCTGTGCAATGGTAATACATAGAGCAGCCCCAAGCTTCTTCTTCTGGGGTCCCCTGTCAGCGCTGTCTGCACCTCCTCTTCTACTCAAACCTAAACTGGGCTGTGTGCATCTATTGACACACACACACAGTGCGGAATTGTCCTCGCCTCCTGCCTCACTGATTTTGAAAGACAGCAGCTGGAGCCAATGGCTCCCACTGCTGCCTGTCAGTCCCTGTGTAAAGAAGGAGAGAGGAGAAAAGAATGCAGCTGGGCACAGCGCTGGATTGATCCAGGATTCAGATAAGTGTCTAGAGGGGGGGGCACAGTAAGTCTAAAACATTTTTTACCCTAAAGTGTTACTAAACCCACGACCCTGCATTCACTAAATCTGCAATGCAATTATTTTAGTAAATATAAACTGCTTATTACCTTTTCTCTTCAGCAGTTAGAGCCGTCTTGTGACTTCTATCAGTGCCCAGCCAAGCACTGGTTAAAGTGGCTGTAAACCCCTTTGTGTGAGTTTTACCTATAGGTAAGCCTAAAATAAGGCTTACCTATAGATAGTGGAAATATCTCCTAAACACGCACCGCTTAGGAGATACTTCACTTGCACTGCGCCAATGTCGTCATCGGTGCATGAGCTGTGAAGAAACGGACCACCATGCCATTTCTTCCCCCAGCCTGTGGCGTGACTGACGGCTCCCGTGCGCACACACGGGAGTGATGTCACGCGGCTCCAGGCCAGTCACAGAGGTGGTGTCCGTGGCCCCGGAAGGCAGAGAGGGGTGAAGGTGGACGCGGCCTGCACAGAGGACAGCTCGGGCTTCATTTGCAGGTAAGTGTCATATAATGGGCTAGTATGCGACGCATACTAGCCCATTATGCTTTTAATTTGCAGGCCTTGCTGGGAGCAAAAGAGGAAGTAAAACCCATCTGGGTTTTCTTCCGCTTTAAAGCTTGTAGGAGGAGTTTTTTTGACTATGCTATGAGACTGCAAGAGCCCTGATTGGTCCTGTGCTGATCATATTCAATCTCCCAAGAAAAAAAAAACCCTCTCGACCAATACACACCAAACTGAGCATGTGCAGCCTGAGTCCATAGGCTTTGTGTTATTGGAAAGTTATCAGGGGACAGTGCAGGGATTGGAGAATCTGTGCATACAGGATCAAACAGCCTTTTTACACAATGCGGATTAAACCCTTAGGTTCCACAGTGAGTATAACAAGCATGCTTTACTGCATATACAGACTGATTTTACTGTTGTGTGTTTAGTAACACTTTAATGAAGGGACCACATTAATGTAAAAAAAAAAAAATAGCTTTCAAACCACTTTAATCCCCAGCATTATTAAAAAAAAAAAAAAACATAATTTTTTCATAAAAAAAACATGTCACATAATGAAACCACTTGAGACAAGCATACACCTCTCCTACCACCCTGGACACTGCTCTGTTGCTAAGAAATGGCCCCCAAAGTCCATTAGGAAACTAAAGTTTCCAGCAGTGTCGAGTTTCTGGGTCCCCCACAACTCTCACCTGTTTATCCTGCTGACCTCCATATCAATACTTTCTCCTGCAGTGACATGGAGATCAGTAGGAGGGGCTAGGTAAAATCATAGAGGCCACAGAGATCTACACCCCTGAATGTGTCGGTTTCCCAGCAAACCCACCATGCAAAATACATTGGGGTTGATTTACTAAAAGTGGATAATGCAAAATCTGGTGCAGTTGTGCATGATAGTCAATACCGCTTCTAACTTTAGCTTGTTCAATTAAAGTGGTTGTGAAGCCACTCTAACCTGTATACACCATCAGCACTGCCTCCTATTGTAGTATCCCCCTCTGTGTGTGATTTATAAAAATAAATGCTGCAAATAGCAAATACCTTGTTTCACTGCCGAGATTGTGATCACATGACTGGCCAGCTTTCTCCTTTCTTCCTCTGAGAGATGCAGCGGGCGGGGCTGAGATTCCTCTGCTGATGTCAGTCTGGAGGAGAGGAGGAGAGAGCTGGCTGGTCATGTAATCACAATCTCGACTCTTAAATGAGGTATTTACAGCATTTAGATTTATAAATCATTCACAGAGGGGAACACTGTAATGGGAGGCAGTGCTGATGGTGTATACAGGTTAGTGTTATGAAAGCAGCGGGGGGGGGGGGGGGGCTGGGCGGCTCACACACAGACAGAGAGGGGAGGGGAGAGGAGGACACAGGAGAAGAGAGGAAAGCAGGCTGCTGATGACAGAGGCATGTAAACTGACCATGGTGTCTGATCTCAGCAGCCATGATACACCGTGGTCAGTGTACTGAGGGGTGGGGAGAAACTGGCAGGATCAGCCAGGTTTTTTTAGGTGTTACAGGGGGCCAAATGACACAGGACAAGTACTGTGTCATATAACAAGTGTTAAAGGAGCAGGATCCATTTTTTTTGGGGGGGGGGGGTTAACAAATGCTTTAAGCTTTGACAAAAACAACCTGAAAGCTGATTGGTTTCTATGCAAAGCTGCACCAGATTTAGCACGCTCCAGTTTTAGTAAATCAACCCCACTGCTTGAGCAGCAAACACTTACATAAGCATGTCCATATTCATTTTTGCAACTATTATCGCCCATGCAAACATTTGGATCTGCACTGTTTACACAAATGTTGCACTGGAAAAAAAATACACTGGATTTTTTTCTTCTTACCTAAAACCTATAAACTAAAAATATATATACCACAATTGAAATTCCTACTTGTTACTAAAAAAAGATGTATAATACATTTAGATTGGACTGCAAATGCGGCTGAACTGGATCTGATCTTGATGGAAAAACTGGAAAGCCACTGCGTTGACACTGTTATAAGAGCCTATTTACGTATAGTTACACACTGCTTATCAACATAAGTGATAGATGTACCAGTGCTAGTAAATATGAATGTGGGCATAAAATATTTGCTTCTCTCTTACAGATAAAATGTATCCTTCTCACCAACCGATGGAAAAAATATCCCACAGCAAGCAAAGGAAGTGAAACCCACAAGCGCATAATGTCAACATGAAAATACTCCCATGCATCTGACCTTGAAATGATTTATAGGATGTGTGCGCTGGGTGCTTGCCAGCTGCCAATAGAACACTCTATTATGTAAGGTTGATTTTAACTTGAGCTAATAAAGAACGGATGTACTCCACACAAATACAGCAAAACAAACAAGATATAAGTATCTGCTGCTGCTTTACTGTTTTAAAGGCATTATATGCTATCAGGTTATTAGACTTACAAAACAAATATTGCTTTCTATGTTTGTTACATTATTTCCTATTATTCTATAATATTTTGTAAAAGTGGCTATTTTATTTTTTTATGGGAAAAAAATGTGGAAAAGCAATAATCATCGTAATTACTAAAAAAATAAATGCCTACAAATGTGTATGAAGTTAAAGCAATTAAATAAACACATCTATTATTATGCTACAGAAATGGGGATTTATACTCTTTATAAGTCCTTATTAAGCCCAGTTCTTAATGCAACAAGTGAGTTTAAAATGTGTGACTGTTGGCAGGGACCTTAAAATGTTCCCTTGCAATACGTTTAGGGCAGCTTGGTATCCTTGGCACTGCTGGTACTGCCTGGGATTTTTACCTGTCTGACTCGCCATACCTTTTATTAGCATTATTTTTCCTTTTTTTTTTTTAATTCCTTCATGAAATGTATACTACTTTGAATATTCATATTTTCTTATTGCTTGTTCTTTGTGTTTACAATGCATTGCTCATTTTCTTTGCTTTGCTTTTTATAGATTTGCTATGATTATATTCATTTTTCAATGCTTTTGTTGTTATATGTATATCATAATCTTATGGGTGGTTCAGTACCCAACTATCATTGTGTTTTTTTTTTTGCAATGTTTGTACTGCCATCCAGATACTGCCATCTAGAAATCATAATCTCATATTCATGTCAAGCCACCCACAACTCTGCACCCAGCTACATCACTAACCTAGTCTCAAAATACCAACCTAATCGCCATCTCCGTTCCTCCCAAGACCTCCTGCTCTCTAGCTTCCTTGTCACCTCCTCCCATTCTCGCCTCCGAGACTTTTCCCTGAGCCTCTCCCATCCTATGGAACTCCCTACCCCAATCTGTCCGATTATCTCCTACTCTGTTTGCTTTTAGATGATACCTGAAAACCCATCTCTTCAAAGAAGCCTACCCTACCCACACCTAAAAACTGTACTTCAATTTTTTTCCATCAACTCCTCCCCCACAGCTATTACCTTTTGTATTACTTGACCCTCCCTCCTAAATTGTAAGCTCCAATGAGCAGGGCCCTCTGATCCCTCCTGTATTGAATTGTATTGTAACTGTACTGTCTGCCCTCGTGTTGTAAAGCACTGTGCAAACTGTTGAAGCCATATAAATCCTGTATAATAATAATAATGTGATAGCTTCAAAGTCAATCACTTACATTAGTGGTTATCAACCCTGTCCTCGGGGCCCACTAACAGGCCAGGTTTGCAAGATAACTGAAATACATCACAGGTGATATAATTTGCTGCTCAGTGATTACAGTATTCTAGTCTGCATCTCCCCAAGGTAATACATAAAACCTGGCCTGTTAGTGGGCCCTGAGGACAGGGTTGATGACCACTGACTTACATGACCTCATGACCAATGTTTTTAAGGATGCTCTTCATATGCCCGTTCCCTGTTTTTGCTCCTGTTTCCCTTTCTTCTGTGTTACCTACAATGTCCCTCCTCTCTGCTTTGTTTTACACTCTCATGGCTACTCAAACAGTACAGATACTGTAATTTCTGGTAATGTAAGGGGACTTAATATTTCTGTAGATAAATGGGCAGTGTTTGATTATGTTCAGTATTACAAACCATTGATTATTTGTTTTCTGGAGACCTATGCCACATCTGAAACAAGTAGATATTTTGGGAAAATATTTTTGCCAACCACTGCTCATTCCTACTACTCCTCAAATGCCTGGGGAATAGCCCACCTTCTTCATAAAAATCCATTGTTTTCCAGCAGTTAGGTATGATCAGATAAGTTGGGCACAGCATGTGTTTATTCTTTGTAAATTGCTGGGTCTGCATTGTATACTAACAACCATTTATATCCCTTCATCTTACTCTAAATAATGGCTCAATTTATGGTGGATAAGCTGCCCATTCCTGTATTAGTTGTTGGGTATTTTAATATTTGTATAGACTCTAAAGCCTGGACACACTTATGGCGCATTCGGAATTTCCGACAACAAATGTTCGATGGGAGCTTGTTGTCGGAAATTCCGACTGTGTGTAGGCTCCATCAGACATTTTCCGTCGGAATTTCTGACAAACAAAATTTGAGATCTGGATCTCAAATTTTCCGACAACAAAATCCGTTGTCGTAAATTCCGATCGTGTGTACACAATTCCGGCGCACAAAATTCCACGCATGCTTGGAATCAAGCAGAAGAACCGCACTGGCTATTGAACTTCATTTTTCTCGGCTCGTCGTACGTGTTGTATGTCACCCTGTTTTTGGCAATCAGAATTTCCGACAACATTTGTGTGACCGTGTGAATGCAAGACAAGTTTGAGCCAACATCTGTCGGAAAAAAAACATGGATTTTGTTGTCGGAATGTGCGATCGTGTGTACGCGGCATAACAGTTTTTTTTGCGCAACCAATAAAAAACGGGCAGCTCAAGTCGAAGCCGCTGTACTAACCATCCAACATTAGCACAGCGACCTCCCCCACTGACCTGTTGTGATCTGACAGGAGGCGCTAGACATGCGCATTTCGTTTAGTTCCGAAACAAATTACATACGAATTTCTGAATTCCAAAAGTAACGAATTTAAACTAATCCAAAATAATGATTCAAATAGAAAAAAAGCGAATGAAATTCGAATCGAATTGAATTCTAAAACAAATTCGAATTGAATTTGAAAACAAATTAGAAAAAATAGAAATCAATTTACTAAAAAATACAATACAATAGAATATAAAACAATAAAGCAATAGAATAAAAATAAAAGAATAGTAGAAGAGTAGAATAGAATTTAATAGAACGCAATAAAGTAGAACATGACCGTCTTTCGAAATTCGAATTCCGAATAGTATAAATTCGAATTTGAGAATACAGTAGATTGGAATATAATTTAAAACAATGGAAACTAAAATAGAAAAGAATAGAAAAACAATAAAACAGAATAGAATACAATTTAATATATATTATATTTTATTCTATTCTGTTATATTGTTTTTCTTTTCTCTTCTTTTCTATTCTATTCTAATCTTTTCTATTCAAATTTGAATTAATTCTATACCAAATTCGAATTTCTTATAGAATGAAATCGAATTTGAATAGAAAAGATTAGAATAGATTAATTTTGAATTACAAAAAATTTTGACTGAATTCGAAAAAAGTCGATCAAATTTGATTACAAAAAACTGTCAAATTTGAAAAAATTCTACTGCTTTCGAAAAAATTTGACCAAATTCGAAAAAGTAAACTATATATAACCATTTTTCCAAAATTGGATTTTATATTTTATTCTATTTTGTTCTATTGTTTTTCTAGTCTATTCTTTTCTATTATTTTCTGTTCAAATCTTTTCTATTCGAATTCAAATTCATTTTATACGAAATTCGAACTTCAGAAGCCATCTTCTGAAATTTGAATTTTTTTTAGAATGAATTCGAATTTGAATAGAAAAGATTAGAATAGAATAGAAAATAATAGAAAAGAATAGCATAGAAAAACAATAGAACAGAATAAAAATAAATTATTTATAATTTTTTTTATATTCTGTTCTATTGTTTTTCTGTGCTATTCTTTTCTATTATTATCTATTCTATTCTAATCTTTTCTATTGGAATTCGATTTCATTCTATACGAAATTCGAATTTCAGAAGAAGTTTTATATAGATTATATATATATATATATATATATATATATGTGTGTTTGTGTATATATATATATATATATATATATATATATATATATATATATATATATATATATATATGTGTGTGTGTGTGTGTGTGTATATATATATATATATATATATATATATATATATATAATATTTTTTTTTCTGTTCTGTGCTATTGTTTTTCTATGCTATTCTTTTCTAGTATTTTTGATTCTATCCTAATCTTTTCTATTCAAATTCGATTTCATTCTATACGAATTTCGGAAAATGGTTAAATATAGTTTTCTTTTTCGAATTTGGTAGATTTTTTTCGAATGCGGTCGAATTTTTCTAATTCGAATACAAAACTAAACATATCCCAAAATCAAATGTAACTAATGCAATGAATTTAACTAAACGAATTTAGTTAAAAAACGAATCGAAACAAAACACATTTTTTCATCCTGCACATGTCTAGGAAGCCCCCCCACCAGAGCATTCCGATCAGCGCTCTCCGCCAATGTCAGAGAGCGCTGATCAGGAGTCGGTCGCTGCTGGTTTTCCAGCATGCAGGCCAACATACACACAGGCCGAATGTTGGCCATTTTTTTTGCACCGGAAAATGTCTTCCGACATTTGGCCCATGTGTACCCGTCTTTAGATTCCCTTCTACCTCAGTACATAGATGCCCTACCCAAACCATATTTGCAAGACTTTACCTGGAGCTTGGACTGCACAACATCTGGCATTTATCTTATCCTCATGACTTCCAGTTTTTGTGAAACTTCAAAACCAATATTACCCTATCATGGATTGAACCTGCCTTGGGTACTAGTGATCTTCTGTCACGTGGTCACTTTGTTGAACTTTTGCCTAGTGGAATTTTAAATCACTCTCCCCTACTTGTTACTCCTCACATTCCATGGGGCAGATCTAAAGGGTTGTGGCACCTGAATCCATTCTGGCTAACTTTGATTCAACTCAAGGTCACATTACAGAGTGAAATTGAGATGTTCCCACTCTCAATAGAAATATAGCCACCCTCTCATGCTCACTCCCAAGATAGACTATGGACTATAGGACTATGTAGTGTGCATAGAGAAGTACACACAGGGCCGATCCCAGGCGGGTGCACGGGGTGCAGTGCACTCGGGTGCCAGAGAGGTGGGGGCGCTGAAGCGCCAGAGTGCTCCCCTCCCTCCTCCTACTCCTCTCCGTGTCCAGAGCAGGCTCTCTCCGCAGGTCACGGCCGCGGAGCGGCCGCTGTGTTTTTCGCTGCTGCTAGAGCCCGTCCCCCCTCCCTCCTTCTCCTGTCAGAGAAGGAGAGCAGCCGCCGGAGATCGGAGTGGCTGGTCTCTGTGTGGAGAGAGACCAGCCGCTCAGTGACTTCGCTGAGGGGGAGAGCGGTCCGTGCCTGCAGCCTGACACAGGTTCTCCTCCTCTGTCTCTCACTCCCGCGGCCCGCCCAAGCCTGTCTAGACAACTGCTCTTCACCCGGGCGGCGCGGCTGCACACTGTCTCTAGAGTACTAATAGAGGGAGGTTTGTCTCTGGGGTGGTCTGTACTAATCGAGGGGGGTTTGTCCTGGGGGGTCTGTACTAATGGGGGGGTTGTCCTGGGGGAGTCTGTACTAATGGGGGGGTTGTCCTGGTGGGGGGTCTGTACTAATGGGGGGGTTGTCCTGGGGGGTCTGTACTAAAGGAGGGGGGGTTGTCCTGGTGGGGGGTCTGTACTAATGGAGGGGGTTTGTCCTGGGGGAGTCTGTACTAATGGGGGGGTTGTCCTGGGGGGGTCTGTACTAATGGGGGTACTTGTCCTGGGGGGGTCTGTACTAATGAAGGGGGGGTTGTCCTGGGGGGGTCTGTACTAATGAAGGGGGATTTGTCCTGGGGGTGGCTGTACTAATGGAGGGATCTTGTCCTGGGGGGTCTGCACTAATGGGGTGGTTGTCATGGGGGGGTCTGTACTAATGGAGGGGGGTTTGTCCTGGTGGGGGGTCTGTACTAATGGAGGGGGGTTCTCCTGGGGGGGTCTGTACTAATGGAGGAGGCTTTATCCTGGTGGGGGTCTGTACTAATGGAGGGGGGGTTGTCCTGGGGGGGTCTGTACTAATGAAGGGGGGATTTGTCCTGGGGGAGTCTGTACTAATGGCGGGGATTTGTCCTGGGGGGTCTGTACTAATGTAGGGGGGGTTTGTCCTGGTGGGGGGTCTGTACTAATGGAGGGGGGGTTGTCCTGTGGGGGTCTGTACTAGTGGAGGGGGGGGTTCTCCTGGGGGGGGTCTGTACTAATGGAGGGGGTTTAGTGACGTCACTGCAGGTGCGGGCTCTTCTTTTGTCCCTTCCCCTCCCTCTCCTCCGCACGTGCACTGCTATACTAGTGAGCGGTGCTGGCCGGCACAGCCTCCCACTATGTTTTTTCCCCTGCCTTCATATCAGCCAGGGAAAAAATAGAATAGAAAAAGGAGCATAGAAGAGGATTGTGGGACATGTAGTCCCGAGGACTGACAGCCCCACTGTAACACGGAAACTGCAGCCCACACAGCATGCTCAGCTGAATGGGAGAGAGAGAAACAGGAGCCTGGGAAAGCTTTCAGGGAAGTACACCCTGGACTCCAGAGGGAGAGGGTAGTGCTGAGGGAACACCATCAGAGAGGGAACCCCACTGCCCTGCACCACCAGAAGGAAAGACACACAGCCTAGCGCCATCCCTGGTGGAGAAAGGAATGGAGTCATTGCCGGAATACAGATCTGGGTGCTACCCAGCGGAGTCGGGCAATTCAGAGTGAGCTGACTCCTGATCAGAGGAACCGTTGCTGTATCGCTGGGTCAGGTGAGAGGGCCGATCGGCCATTATCTACTAACGTCCATAGGAACAGCAGTCTCTGACCATCTTCTTGTTCTGACCATCTCTTGTATAATGTCTGCAGTCTCTGACCATCTCCTGTATTATGTCCGCAGTCTCTGACCATCTCCTGCACTATGTCTGCAGTCTCTGACCATCTCCTGTATCATGTCTGCAGTCTCTGACCATCTCCTGTATTATATCTGCAGTCTCTGACCATCTCTTGTATAATGTCTGCAGTCTCTGGCCATCTCTTGTATAATGTCTGCAGTCTCTGACCATCTCTTGTATCATGTCTGCAGTCTCTGACCATCTCTTGTATCATGTCCTCAGTCTCTGACCATCTCTTGTATCATGTCTGCAGTCTCTGACCATCTCCTGTATCATGTCTGCAGTCTCTGACCATCTCTTGTATCATGTCTGCAATCTCTGACCAGCTTCTGTACCATGTCTGCAGTGTCTGACTGTCTCTTGTATCATGTCTACAGTCTCTGACCATCTATTCTATCTTGTCTGCAGTCTCTGACCATCTCCTGTATTATGTCTGCAGTCTCTGACCATCTCCTGTATTATGTCTGCGGTCTCTGACCGTCTCCTGTATTATGTCTGCAGTCTCTGACCATCTCCTGCACTATGTCTGCAGTCTCTGACCATCTCCTGTATCATGTCTGCAGTCTCTGACCATCTCCTGTACTATGTCTGCAATCTCTGACCATCTCCTGTATTATGTCTGCAGTCTCTGACCATCTCCTGCACTATGTCTGCAGTCTCTGACCATCTCCTGTATCATGTCTGCAGTCTCTGACCATCTCCTGCACTATGTCTGCAGTCTCTGATCATCTCCTGTATCATGTCTGCAGTCTCTGACCATCTCCTGTATCATGTCTGCAGTCTCTGACCATCTCCTGCACTATGTCTGCAGTCTCTGACCATCTCCTGTATCATGTCTGCAGTCTCTGACCATCTCCTGTACTATGTCTGCAGTCTCTGACCATCTCCTGTATCATGTATGCAGTCTCTGACCATCTCCTGTACTATGTCTGCAGTCTCTGATCATCTCCTGTATCATGTCTGCAGTCTCTGACCATCTCCTGTACTATGTCTGCAGTCTCTGACCATCTCCTGTATCATGTCTGCAGTCTCTGACCATCTCCTGTACTATGTCTGCAGTCTCTGACCATCTCCTGTATCATGTCTGCAGTCTCTGACCATCTCCTGTATCATGTCTGCATCTCTGACCATCTCCTGTATCATGTCTGCAGTCTCTGACCATCTCCTGTACTATGTCTGCAGTCTCTGATCATCTCCTGTATCATGTCTGCAGTCTCTGACCATCTCCTGCACTATGTCTGCAGTCTCTGATCATCTCCTGTATCATGTCTGCAGTCTCTGACCATCTCCTGTATCATGTCTGCAGTCTCTGACCATCTCCTGTATCATGTCTGCAGTCTCTGACCATCTCCTGTATCATGTCTGCAGTCTCTGACCATCTCTTGCACTATGTCTGCAGTCTCTGACCATTTCCTGTAGCATGTCTTCGGTCTCTGACCATCTCCTGTGCTATGTCTGCAGTCTCTGACCATCTCCTGTATCATGTCTGCAGTCTCTGACCATCTCTTGTATCATGTCTGCAATCTCTGACCAGCTTCTGTACCATGTCTGCAGTGTCTGACTGTCTCTTGTATCATGTCTACAGTCTCTGACCATCTATTCTATCTTGTCTGCAGTCTCTGACCATCTCCTGCATCATGTCTGCAGTCTCTGACCATCTCCTGTATTATGTCTGCAGTCTCTGACCATCTCCTGCACTATGTCTGCAGTCTCTGACCATCTCCTGTATCATGTCTACAGTCTCTGACCATCTCCTGTACTATGTCTGCAGTCTCTGACCATCTCCTGTATTATGTCTGCAGTCTCTGACCATCTCCTGCACTATGTCTGCAGTCTCTGACCATCTCCTGTATCATGTCTGCAGTCTCTGACCATCTCCTGTACTATGTCTGCAGTCTCTGACCATCTCCTGTAGCATGTCTGCAGTCTCTCACCATCTCCTGTACTATGTCTGCAGTCTCTCACCATCTCCTGTATCATGTCTGCAGTCTCTGACCATCTCCTGTATCATGTCTGCATCTCTGACCATCTCCTGCACTATGTCTGCAGTCTCTGACCATCTCCTGTATCATGTCTTCAGTCTCTGACCATCTCCTGTACTATGTCTGCAGTCTCTGATCATCTCCTGTATCATGTCTGCAGTCTCTGACCATCTCCTGCACTATGTCTGCAGTCTCTGATCATCTCCTGTATCATGTCTGCAGTCTCTGACCATCTCCTGTATCATGTCTGCAGTCTCTGACCATCTCCTGTATCATGTCTGCAGTCTCTGACCATCTCCTGCACTATGTCTGCAGTCTCTGACCATTTCCTGTATCATGTCTTCAGTCTCTGACCATCTCCTGTGCTATGTCTGCAGTCTCTGACCATCTCCTGTATCATGTCTGCAGTCTCTGACCATCTCTTGTATCATATCTGCAGTCTCTGACCATCTCCTGTACTATGTCTGCAGTCTCTGACCATCTACTGTACTATGTCTACAGACTCTGACCATCTCCTGTACCATGTCTGCAGTCTCCGATCACCTCCTGTACCATGTCTGCAGTATATGATCATCTCCTGTACCATGTCTGCAGTCTCTGATCATCTCCTGTACCATGTCTGGAGTCTCTGACCATCTCTTGTATCATGTCTGCAGTCTCTGACCATCTCCTGTATCATGTCTGCAGTCTCTGACCATCTCCTGTATCATGTCTGCAGTCTCTGACCATCCCCTGTGTGATGTCTGCAGTCTCTGACCATCTCCTGTGTCATGTCTGCAGTCTCTGACCATCTCCTGTATCATGTCTGCAGTCTCTGACCATCTCCTGTATCATGTCTGCAGTCTCTGACCATCTCCTGTACTATGTCTGCAGTCTCTGACCATCTCCTGTATCATGTCTGCAGTCTCTGATCATCTCCTGTATCATGTCTGCAGTCTCTGACCATCTCCTGCACTATGTCTGCAGTCTCTGACCATCTCCTGCACTATGTCTGCAGTCTCTGACCATCTCCTGTATCATGTCTGCAGTCTCTGACCATCTCCTTTACCATGTCTGAAATCTCTGATCACCTCTGTTACCATGTCTGCAGTCTCCGATCATCTCCTGTACCATGTCTGGGGTCTCTGGCCATCTCCTGTATCATGTCTGCAGTCTCTGACCATCTCTTGTATCATGTCCTCAGTCTCTGACCATCTCTTGTATCATGTCTGCAGTCTCTGACCATCTCCTGTATCATGTCTGTAGTCTCTGACCATCTCCTGTATTATGTCTGCAGTCTCTGACCATCTCCTGTACTATGATTGCAGTCTCTGACTGTCTCTTGTATCATGTCTGCAGTCTCCTGTACTATGTCTGCAGTCTCTGACCATCTCCTGTATCATGTCTGCAGTCTCTGACTATCTCTTGTATCATGTCTGCAGTCTCTGACCATCTCCTGTACTATGTCTGCTGTCTCTGACCATCTCCTGTACTATGTCTACAGACTCTGACCATTTCCTGTAACATGTCTGCAGTCTTTGACCATCTCCTTTACCATGTCTGAAGTCTCTGATCACCTCTTGTACCATGTCTGCAGTCTCTGATCATCTCCTGTACCATGTCTGGAGTCTCTGACCATCTCTTGTATCATGTCTGCAGTCTCTGACCATCTCCTGTATTATGTCTGTAGTCTCTGACCATCTCCTGTATTATGTCTGCAGTCTTTGACCATCTCCTGTACTATGATTGCAGTCTCTGACTGTCTCTTGTATCACGTCTGCAGTATTTGACCGCATCCTGTATTATGTCTGGGGACTCTTTCTAACAGACAGCCCTCTCTGTGTGCATCAGTGAGACTCCCCTCCAGGTCTCATTAGTGTACTGTCTTCCTGTATTTTCTTTATTGTTAAGAGATCGTGGGAGGATCCTAGGGTAACAAAGACTTCTTAGGGGAGCAGCTCTGTGTTTGAGTCATTGCCATAGAATCATTTGTAAAGGGGAGGAGTTGGTAAGATGACCACGCCCATGTGGGGGGCGCCAGAAATATTTCTGCACCCCGGCGTCTGTGACCCTAGGATCGGTCCTGAGTACACATGACCGCAACTAACATGCCATGCTCGATACAAACAAAAGGAAGGAAAGAAAAAGGTTGAGCTTATGAGGGGGCATTACAAAGAAACAGAAAACACAGCAAGAAACAATTATGAAACATAGATTACAGGGCCATTAAGTAGTGATTATTTTTGGAGAATAAGGATATTGTTTAATGTCACTGTAATAATACTTGAACTAGCATCTCAATGTGACTCAGGGGCAGCAAAGTGGTTAGTGCTTCTGCCTAGCAGCACTAAGGGTGTCGGTTTGATTCCCAACCACGGCACTACCTGCCCGGAGTTTGCATGTTCTCTCATGTGCCTGCATAGGTTTCTTCCTACACTCCAAAGACACGCTGGTAGGTAAATTGGCCCTAATATGGGTATGGATGTGAGTTAGGCTGGCCATCCATTATACATCTTTCCTGTAGATTTACCAAAACCATATAATATAAGCTCAAACCTAAACACTTATAATTTGTATGCAATCAGGCAGGCCCTTGCACTACATAGTTGAAGATAAATGTAAAGAAAATTGTATAATGTATGGCCAGCTTTAGGGACCTTAGATTATAATCTCCTTGAGGGCAGGGACTGATGTGAATGTACAGTATATGTAAAGTACTGCGTAGATTGACACACTATATAAGTACTTGTAATAAATAATAATAAATGATTTTATTAAAGGCACATAAAATGATGAGAGCATTTTAACCACTTGCCGACCAGCCGGCGTCATTATACTGTATACTGTACGTCGCTTCGTGTAATAGATACAGTGGGCACATGCCCGCAGTGCGGCGCCGGAGCTGATGCACGTGGCCGGTGGCCGCGATGTCCGCTGGCCACCCGCGATCGCTCCACAGAGAGACAGAATGGGGATCTGGCAATGTAAACAAACAGATCCCTGTTCTGACAGGGGAGCAGAGAGAGATCGTCTGTTCCTATTGGTTAGGAACAGCGATTTCTCTGTACTCCCTGTCAGTCCACTCCCCCCACAGTTAGAAACACCTCCCAGGGAACACATTTAACCCCTTGATTGCCCCCCTAGTGTTAACCCCTTCTCTGCCAGTGTCATTTATACAGTAATCAGTGCATTTTATAGCACTGATCGCTGTATAAATGTCACTGGTCCCAAAAAAGGGTCAAAAGTGTCTGATTTGTCCGCCACAATGTCGCAGTCCCACTAAAAATCGCTGATCACCGCCATTACTAGTAAAAAATAAATTAAAAAAATAAAAATGTCATAAATCTATCCCCTATTTTCTAGACGCTATAACCTTTGTGCAAACCAATCAATATACTGTACGCTTATTGTGATTTTTTTTATCATAAATATGTAGAGGAATACACAATGGCCTAAACTAATGAAGAAATTTGTTTTTTAAACATTTTTGGGGGGATATTTATTATAGCAAAAAGTAAAACTTTTTTTTTTTTTCAAAATGGTCACTCTTTTTCTGTTTATAGCACAAAAAATAAAAACCGCAGAGGTGATCAAATACCACCAAAAGAAAGCTCTATTTGTGGGGAAAAAAAGGACATACATTTTGTCTGGATACAACGTCGCACAACCGCGCAATTGTCAGTTAAAGCGACACAGTGCTGTATCGCAAAAAACGGCCTGGTCATTAAGGGAGTAAATCTTCCAGGGCTGAACTGGTTAAGAGACAAAATTTTGTTTATTTTACTATTATTATGCCAGTAAAGTCCCAATGATATATTTATATTTTTTCATATGACTAATGGAACATTGGTGTTTTCAGTGAAGCATTCTGGATTCAGCAGGTAGTTAAATATAACAAAAGTATCTGCTTATTATTGCACTGACAAAATACATTTTCCAAATGTGCTTTAAATTCACGACCAGGCATAATACATTCATTTTATTGACAGCGAGTTGAGTAAGGAATTTTCGTGAAGTTGGCATAATTGTTATCGTCTTTACTTGTTTTTGTACAGCATTTCATTTAATCCGGTTTTTCACACTTGCCATGTCACACTTTTATAAACCTGAGGCAACTAACAGTGAAAAGACAGCTAAATCTAGTAAATTGTAATACTAGATTTGGCTGGGTGCTTCATGCATTTTTTATATAAGGCTTGTTAGGGAGTTGTATGCCCAGTGACTGACAGGGATGTGAAGTTGTGTAAATGATGTAAAAACATAATTTATACAGGAAACTGTAGCATATATTTTGTTAGTTTTTATTGTAATATTTATTATATCAAAATTTTTAATAAGACGGTTACAGCTACTCACTACCCTGGTAGAATAAGCGGTGACAAGTTTTAAAAAAGGATCTTAAGTCTTCGCAGAATTAGCCTGAGATATAACCTAACAAATCCAGAAATGCCAAACCAAGCAGTCCTCAACAAGGACCATCTGGCAGAACAAAAAAGAAGCCTGTGACTGTCAAATAAACCATCCCTCATCACATTAAGTGTGTGTGAGACATTTTCCTTAAGATGAGATCTTTATCCAATTCCCCAGGAGAGGCAGATGACACCATTTGCACTAAGTCAAAATCTGAGTGTATATCAGAAGATGGAGGGGTCCAATTCCTGCAACTCCTGTAATCTGGGCAGCGGGCTAAGGCCTGATCTAGCACCTTGGCATTTAAGACAAGAAGCCCTCTGGACAGAGCATTTATGGACCACATATGCTAGCTGTAGCCAAATTGATGGTATCCAGGAAATGACTGGAGGTGGTAGCAAGTGGGGTTAGCTCAGAAGATGACATGCATTCCCCAGAGAGTGACCCAGCCCAGGCACACAGTGCAGGTAAAAAATATGGCCTGCAGTGGGGATCCACCAGCATCATCATGCAACTGGTCCTCTTTCTAGTGTCAGTCATGTTGCTAAAATTAGTGAACAGCCCTAATGAAGGATGTGGTTGATGTCCCTTTAAGAGTGTCACAGTGACCCAGAGCTGAAACTCAATCTCTGTACAACAACATACAGCTTGCAGAATGAGTACCTTCTGTGGTGAGGCTATGTGGAACTATGTGGAACAAGCAGAGTGGGGAAGAGAAAGAGAGATCTCAGAGCCTCCGTGCCATTTGTTGGAGAAGGCTCCTCCAACTTGCTGCTAGTGTCTGGGAAGACAATGCAAACTGCTGGCTGCTGGGGTGAATTTCCAGGAGTTTGAGGTCCAGTATAATACTGCCAGCAGCTGCTTGATAAAAGAATCTTCAGCTTTAGAATCTTGACCCAGCAAATGTGAAGAGAGACACCTTAACTCTTCAGGACACAAATCTAAACGGATTTTATGCTACACAGAGACGTATTTCTAGATGGGGTTGTGCCTTTTGCTTTGCCTAGTGTCCAACCTACCTAGAAGTGGCAGCGATGTCTGTATGTAAAAGAATGAATGATGTGTCCCTCAATGAACTCCGAGAAATAAAGCTATATATGTTACGCACATAGAGTAACTAGTCATAGATCAAGCCAATTGAGGATGCTGTTTATTTAACAGAAAGATAGCAGTTTGGCTCTTGTTTAAGAGGAACTACACTTTAAACTTACAATATTTCTGCTGAGCCTTCAAATGTGATTTATACCTGAGGCTTATTATATTATTGATCTGTTTTAGCAGAAAAATGTAATTGGAACTAAGCTAATAATTATGATACCATAGCAACACAAAACAAGAGTGTTGAGTAACAACTTGTTATGTTAAGAAATATATTTGCTTTCATTTTATCATAATTGTATTGAGGTTTTTTGATGTTTACATACCTACAGAGGTTTAGGAAACACCTAACAGATTGTTAATATCAAAAACGTATAAATAACCAAGCCTTTCTAACAATTGAATTGCATCCTGTTTGTATTGCCAAACAAATCCTAAACTGTGAAGTGGAATTTTTCATCATTATCCAAATTCTTTCAAGAAGAAGTTACTGGTTACTGGAGAGACATGGAACGTTTTTGACTTAAGTCTTTTTGACTTAAGTCTGGAATTTATGAAACAGCTCTTGGATTTGTTTATCTGTATGTGGGTGAATTCCATCCTGGGATATGGGAAAATCAGGTTTTATAAACCCAATATTTTATCCCACATATCCTTACAACTAAATCGCTCCCTATTGTAGATATATAGAAAAAAATAAGAGGCGCTCTAATATATAACAGTGCAAATCAATGTCTGAAAACACTATATGAAATACATACAAACAGTGTTCACCAAGTGCTAACCTGATACAAACATGAAAACGGTGTTCAAAAACAATTATTACAAAATATATAAGTGTATAAACGACTTAATCACACCACCATGTGCTGAATGTGAGTGGCTAAGTAAATATAAAATTAATAGTCCATAAATAGTGAACAGAATTCAAAATATGAGTCCAAAAAATTCAGTGACAAAAATAGAAATCTTGATGAATGAGTGACTTGTCCGTGTCTTCCACCTCACCAACGTGATAGGTGAACCCACTCCCTTTAGAAACACACTCACTGATTCCAATTGCCAGCACTTTCATACAAGGCAAAAAACGCTTTTTTACCACACAACAGGGTAATAAGGTCAATCCGATATCCAGCAATGTGTAAAAGGATCGCTCCACATGGAAAATAATAAAGTGCTCCAATAGTGTAAAACAGCACAGCAAGTTTATTAAAACCACTACAATCTTTAAAAATTCCACTCACATTTTACATGTTTCAAACCAGCAGAAGTAAAGTGCAATACACAGCAATTCCAAACACAGCTGACACTGGGCGGTCTTGGCGGACCCGAGGTGTGCTAATGCTCAAACTTCCGATCTCACCTCCTCCTCAATGGTCCTCCGCTCGGTCGAATTACCTCTCCTATGGTGCGGCTTCCAGCGTCACAGGCCACGCATCATAGCCACTCCCCCGACATGTTTTGTCACAAATCGACTTAATCATGGGATTGGCTGTACGGGATGCCACTCATCCCTTTTATTCCCTCCTAACTCACGTCTAATAGGATAATACAATTGTTATTATTTTGTAATAATTGTTTTTGAACACTGTTTTCATGTTTGTATCAGGTTAGCACTTGGTGAACACTGTTTGTATTTATTTCATATAGTGTTTTCAGACATTGATTTGCACTGTTATATATTAGAGCGCCTTTTATTTTTTCTATATATCTACAATAGGGAGTGATTTAGATGTAAGGATATGTGGGATAAAATATTGGGTTTATGAATTTATTTTATAGGGGCAGCTCAATATATTTATATTTATATTTTAGATTTTAGATTTTTTCACGGTACTGGTGGTGCAGTGGTGGTATTTTGAGTAAAGAGCGGATTATTACTTTAAATACCTATACACTTTGAAATCAGGTTTTAAACACACAGTGTACCTGGCACTGTAAAATTGTCTCGTTTTTTTTTTTTTGCTTTTAGCAAACATAGAACACAGTCAGCTCACCTACTGACTACCTTGTAATGGGTTCCTGAATAATTTTAGAGCACCAGCTATACTTAACAGCTGGCAAAAGACACAGTGAATAGAAGGTACTGTTTGGTTCCAATCCTCCCAAAATAGTATAGCAACAGACATTCTGCTCTCTGACTGGAGGAAATATCTGTGATTGGAGAGAGGGCACTGGTTGTTGGATGTGGAGGTAGCCATGAAAGTAACAACACCTTTTCTGTATTGTGAGAGACACCAAGGCTTGTCATGTGCTCAATCAATGGCATTTCCCATCCTGTAAGGAATATGTGGCAGGGACAGAGTAAGCTCAAATTTCCCAGATATTTAAGAAACTCCTATGAATGAATGATTGTAGATAGCACCAGATGCATCAACCACAGTCTATGAATGTCATTGTTATTAAAGTGAATGTACAGTATGATCTGCTAATCAAGATGCTATAATCTGTGTTAAGAAGTATTCATGTAAAATTCCTCAGCATGTAGTGAATTGTGGGTAGCTTATCTTCAAAGCAACAAAGAATCCGTGCTTTGTTAGAATTGAATGCTAGTTGGCAGATTGAAATTTGGTTAGAGGCAAGATTTTCTGTACCCCTAAAATAGTAACTAAACTGAAAGAGGAAATTCCACCTCCCAGATCTGGTGCTCATGTGAGGTGTCAAAATGTAGTGGACTCCTGGAGGATGATACATGAGTTGTCCCACAAAGAGTAATGGAACCAGTGGGTGAAAGTTGGTCCATTTCTTCAGAGGATGTGATTGAGTCTCAGAAGCAGTAGGGCAAAGCCTTGGGGCACTGCCTATTGTGCAGTTGTAGTAAGTAAGTTATGTTTCCATCCCATCACTTCCCTTAATGCTCTCTGGGCTTGACACAAAAACAAATCACTACAAATATAGCAAATGTGGATGTGGACTTGGATATAGGCAGTTTTATACTGTCAGCTCACAACACAGAATTTTATCTAACACTGGGTCACGGAGGTGATAAATGAATTCAGAGGTAATTTGAGGGCATATGCTTTAAGAGCATTTAGCAACTATCCTGTCAGACAGCCATTTATCCCTGTCAGTTATCTTTAACGTGCAACCACCTTTCCTTTGCTAATCCAGTTTATCCTTGTTTGGTTATTGCTAAAATTATGAGACATTTTTTTTAAACACAAAAATTACATTTGCAGATTTATTTTATTAACAAAACACGTTTAGTTATATAGTTGTTTCATGTTGCTTTAAAATCCACTTATCAAGGTGTCAGTTAATACACCCATTTAATGGCGCAGTTAATTGTCAATAAAGCTGATAAAATTCCACTTTGCAGATGTTTGTGAGATTACATGTACATTAGTCACAAGGAAAAATACATATACAGCACACAACTGTCAATACTTCACAGGCACAGCATTTGTTTGTCCCATTAACATCAGTGGTCAAGAACAGTGGTATTGTCAGAAACTGGATCACCTGCATGTGGCACTGTGGTCTCAGATCTGAAGGGTGTAGTCCTGGTATCCTCCAGCGGCTGTCTCTCAGTAACTAGCAGATCTCAGCAACTAGTTCCCACTGGATGATGGCTACTGGGAGGGTATTTAGCCCCTCCTCTAGCTTTTCACAGTGTCTCAACATTTTGTCTGTGTGACCATGAGCCCTCTTTCTGTTCCTGTTCCCCTGATCTTGATTCTCATTGCCTGTATCTGCTCCCATGTACAGTTTCTTCTCCCTATTCTGACCTATTCCTGACCTGATATTCCTTGCTTCTCAGGTTCATGCTGCTAAGCCCTGTTTATACTGCTGTCTGTACATAGGTTAGTTAGTTTAGGTAGGTTTGCTTGTGTTTGCTTTAGTTGGTTTCACTTCCACATTTCACATTTAAAGTGGTTGTACACCCTGTACAACCACTTTTACCTACAGGTAAGCCTATATTAAGGCTTACCTGTAGGTGCTGGAAATATCTCCTAAACCTCCATGGTTTAGGAGATATTTACAATAAAGCCATGCACCGATGTCTGCGGCGCATGCGCACTTTAGAAAGAGCAGATTGTGCCATTTCTAAAGGGGTCATGCCGTGACTGGCGGCTCCCGTGTGCATGGGGCAACATGCGACTCCGGCCAGTCACAGAGCCGGAGTTCGCAGCCCTGGAAGGAAGAGGGGTAAGATGGACACTCGCTGCTAGTGGGGACAGCGATGACATTGCAGGCTTCAGTTTCAGGTAAGTGACACATAATGGGCTACTACGCGATGCATAGTAGCCCATTATGCTTTAACTTTGCAGGGAAGTAAAGAGGAAGTAAAACCCATCACTTTCTCTTTAAGAGGCTTACAGGATTTTTGTAGTTTTGTGTGTATTTGAATGTTTATATTGATTGTTATGTTTATATTGCTTGTCACTTGTGCCATTTCCCAAATACATCAATTTTTTTTTCATTTAGTTATGAGTTTGGTGATCCCTGTGCAGATCGACACATATTTTGTCACAACTGCCATACAGAATATCAACACTTGGTATCCATACATAATGTTAAGGCCAGTAGCAACCAGATTGGTTTCAGAGGGGCACAGTTACTTTGGATGTATTTACTTGTTGTTTTAAGATGCATCCAGATGAGGTCTTAGGGAATACATACTTGCTAACTGTCCCGGATTTTCCAGGACAGTCATGCTTTCTACTAGACTGTCCCACAATTCCGAAGCCTGGAAAGCATCGTGATCTCCTTCATTTGGGCCGGCAAGCCCCTGTGAGTGGCAAAACATATACCTTACCTTCCATTGTCTGGCAGCGGATTGGCACTTCCCAATTTCCTAATATATTACTGGGCGGCAGTGCTTGTCACTGTGAGGTCGTGGTTCTCCCAGCCCCGGCAGAACCCTGCGGTTACATTGGAGGCTGCTCTCCTGGGTTCCTATGCATCACTGTCTAATCTGGTTTACCGGGGCTGTGGGGCTCACCCCTCTGTGACGGGTTTTCCATGAAAACCACGTACCGAGTGTGGCGATGCTCCAGAGCAGCAGTCCTGAAACTGTCTTGTATTTCCCCGCATACCCCGATATGGGGCAATCCTTTACTTCCTCACCTTTATAAAATCCTTGACCCTACAGTGTGGGCTACCAGAGGAATTATTACACTCAGGCAGGTGATACCGAGGGATGAAATTGTCTCGTTTCAGGAGTTGCGACAGACCCATCACCTTTCAGGATCCTTTCAATTCTGATATTGGCAGCTGAGGTATGCCCTTAGAGCCCAGTTCCCTATTCAGGTGCAGCTCGAACCTGATTCAATTGAGCGTCTCCTGATTTCTGGGGTACTGGAGAAACCCTTGTCCTCCCTGTACCTATATTTGACAGTGGCATATAACGTTAAACGCACTCGATCGCTGCACAGATGAAGAGTGGATATTCCCTCTCTGGGAGACGAGGAATAGGAAGACTGTATTTCATCGTTTATTCCCTCCATGATTGTGGCCAAAGACAGGTTCATCCAGTTAGAGGCTAGCTAGCATTTATCCCCATCTTAGCCCACTGTGTACTAGATGCGCTCTTGAACCGGGTACCTTCTTCCATATGGTCTGGTCCTGTCCCAAGCTCCGTCCGTACTGGTGAGCAGTGGCAGACACTCTGGGGGACATCTGGGGGATAGACATACTTCTAGATCCTCTGATCTTACTACTGAGCCATTGAGAGGCTTTTCTCCATGGACTTAAAGCAGCCCCTATATAGGGAACAGTAGAAGCAGACTTCACTGGCTTAAAAGCATTGCCTTCTAGGGTTACATCTGATTGGAAGATATCTCTATAGATTATGTGACATGGCAAAGGTGAGTTTGCACCACCCTGAAGGATGAATTACACTGACCGGTCTCAGATCCACCATCGGGAGTGGTAAAGTATGATTGAAGCAGCACGCCAACACTACACCTATATTTCTGTGTAGTGCTTAATAACCGGGGCTAACACCTATAGTGGACTTACCAAATCAGTGTATACCTACCATCAGGCCAAAACTAGTCTATATTGAAGCCTTTATTATTTGACTGATGTGTAGCCTGCCCTGAAGGTCCAGTTTCTACTGTGTCATTGACTTCATTATCATTCTTGCTGCATTCCAGCTTCAGTTTTTCCACTTACAGAACTGATTTGACTCCAGGGTTCCTCTCCATTTCCCCCTTAACCATCATCATTTTTCATGGCTCGAGCCTCCAGGGGGTTGGTGTTAGGTTATGTCACTCATAGTGATTGCTGAATTTTTGGCACCTCTGAGTAGACATAGCCAACACCAATCTACTAGGCATCCGGACGTTTTTTCGATTTGTTTTATGTTGTCTATGTCCCACATGTATGTTAACGTGTTTGATTGGTCTATCGTGACCAGTCACCACGTGCTTTGAGTTAGTTTAACATTAGTATTCTCTACCTGTCACCATGGTATTCATATCTATTTAATAAAATGTTTAGATTTTATATTAATTAGTATGTGTATACTATCCTTCAACAAGCCCCTTCTCCTTAACCCGCAGTTTGGGAATAATTTTTATGCATAGTTTTTCCAGGGGCTGAATGATAGAAACCACAGTGTACATATATGATACATGGATGCACAAGGCTCTCATTAACACACATTTAGCCTGAGCCATTTAGAAGACATTGAGGGGGACAGTTATGCCAAATTGTGTCTTACTTATTCCCTATTTTATGCCAGAAGGGAAATCTTGCTAAGGTGGAAACTGAAGGGGGTTCCTTCCAAAGAATTGTGGCAAAAGACGATAAATAGCGTGTTACCACTCTACCGGATCACGTATGAGAGTAGAAATTGTCCGGGGAAATTTGATAAGGTATGGTTGAACTCGATCGACACCTGTGGCTGATCCCCGATAACTTATCTGTCACCCCACCTTTAGAGCCCATGGTTCAGACATGTGTTTCTTGGTCCCCCCCTCTCCCTCCTCCTTCCCCCTCTCTCCCTTCCCCGAGGCGATCTCTGCTCATATCACTTTTTCCCCATGCTCCCTACACTCTGTCTTCCAGTCTATTTGCTCTCTTCCTCCCCCCCATGCCCCCCCCCCCCCCCTCACCTTCTGTGACACGTAACAGCTAATCGATAGAGTAGGGTGGGAATACTTGTTCTTATCAGCTCCATACCCCTAACTGTCTGTTCTTCAAATACAGTTATAATATGTATTGTGTTTACTACTACTCTGTATGGTGGCTCTGAGGCCGAACTATTGTTATGATCTGAAATGCTATGTCAGATGTCGGATTTTTATTTGCTGACCTTGAAATGTTTTGTACTGTCTTGTTTGTCTAATAAAACCTCTTCTATTAAAAAAAAACTGTACCACAATGGTCGTGTCCCTGGCAGTGTCCCGGAATCAGGGCAGCGGGGACAACAGCAGTCTGTCATTGGGCTAAATATCTAACTCTGAATGACATTTCCCCCTTCTACTTTCCCCCATCAGCCCAACAGTTTCCGGTGCACTTTCAGCACTTTTCAGAGGTTAAGGAAGAACCCCCAAAGTGGAGCATCTTAATACTGCTGCTGCTTGTGTGGTCGGGATGTGTACTGCTCCGATCACTGCCTGGCCTGCTCTCATGCTGACTCCTTATACTGTTCCCTCCTGACCCCATGTACTGTGCTCTCCTGACCTCCATACTGTAACATACTGACCCCTTGTACTGTGCTCTCCTGACCCCTCTTTACTATGCCCTCCCGACCCCCTGTACTATGCCCTTATGACCCCCTGTACTGCCATGCTGACTCTTTGTACTGTAACTTCCTGACCTCCCTGTCCTGTACTCTCTTGACACTTGCACTGTTCCCTTCTGACCCTCTTGCTGTGTCCTCCTGTCCCCTGTACAATGCCCTCCTAAACTCACTGTACAATTCTGACTCCCCTGTATTGTGACCTCCAGACCCCCCAGTACTGTGCCATCCTGCCCCCTGTACTGTACCCTAGTGACCTCCTTGTACTGTGTCCTCCTGTCCCCTGTACAGTGCCCAGATTACCTCCCATACTGTGTCATGCTTACCTCTTGTACTGTGCCATCCTGACCCCTGTACTGTGCCCTGTTGCTACCAAATATTACAAGAGCAAACTTGTGAACAGTTGTTGGATTCCATTAGTCTGGCTCATTTTTTTGTTAATCAAGGCAGAGTTTTATTTGGTGAAGTTCAGCCCCTGATTTGGGTTTATGCTGAGCTGGCTTTACCTATCAACTCTGGCAGTGATGATTTGTCTTCTCCCTTTAGTGTGTTTCAGGTTATTGTAAGATAGTTTTTGAACATTATTCAGTATATTCACAAGCGGCTCTGCTGTTTTGTATCAATAGAGACAAGGGAATTGTGAGTTTTGATCAATCACTACTCCCCAAGCCTGGTCAGATATATCATCGTTACCCTTAATTAACTTACACTAATCCATTCCTGCTTCAAGACACCAGCTTGTTCAAAAATCTTCTTCTTCTTCTCTTTTACCCACAGCAACCACAGCTGCAACTTTGTACACTTTACTCCCAACCATATACAGTATCTCACAAAAGTGAGTACACCCCTCACATTTTTGTAAATATTTTATTATTTCTTTTCATGTGACAACACTGAAGAAATGACATTTTGCTACAATGTAAAGTAGTGCGTGTACAGCTTGTATAACAGTGTAAATTTGCTGTCCCCTCAAAATAACTCAACACACAGCCATTAATGTCTAAACCGCTGGCAACAAAAGTGAGTACACCCCTAAGTGAAAATGTCCAAATTGAGCCCAATTAGGCATTTTCTTTTCCCAGCGTCATGTGACTCGTTGGTGTTACAAGGTCTCGGGTGTGAATGGGGAGCAGGTGTGTTAAATTTGGTGTTTTCGCTCTCACTCTCTGATATTGATCACTGGAAGTTCAACATGGCACCTCATGGCAAAGAACGCTCTGAGGATCTGAAAAAAAGAATTGTTGCTCTACATAAAGATGGCCTAGGGTATAAGAAGATTGCCAAGACCCTGAAAATGAGCTGCAGCACGGTGGCCAAGACCATAGAGTGTTTTAGCAGGACAGGTTCCATTCAGAACAGGCCTTGCCATGGTCGACCAAAGAAGTTGAGTGCACATGCTCAGCCTCATATCCAGAGTTTGTCTTTGGGAAATAGACATATGAGTGCTGCCAGCATTGCTGCAGAGGTTGACATGTTGGGGGATCAGCCTGTCAGTGCTCAGACCATACGCCACACACTGCATCAAATTGGTCTGCATGGCTGTCATCCCAGAAGGAAGCCTCTTCTAAAGATTATGCACAAGAAAGCCTGCAAACAGTTTTCTGAAAACAAGCAGACTAAGGACATGGGTTACTGGAACCATGTCCTGTGGTCTGGTGAGACCAAGATAAACTTATTTGGTTCAGATGGTGTCAAGCATGTGTGGCGGAAACCAGGTGAGGAGTACAAAGACAAGTGTGTCTTGCCTACAGTCAAGCATGGTGGTGGGAGTGTCATGGTCTGGGGCTGCATGAGTGCTGCCGGCAATGGGGAGCTACAGTTCATTGAGGGAACCATGAATGCAAACATGTACTGTGACATACTGAAGCCAAGCATGTTCCCCTCCCTTTGGAGACTGGGCTGCAGGTCAGTATTCCAACATGATAACGACCCCCTCCCCACACCTCCAAGATGACCACCGCCTTGCTAAAGAAGCTGAGGGTAAAGGTGATGGACTGGGCAAGCATGTCTCCAGACCTAAACCCTATTGAGAATCTGTGGGGCATCCTCAAATGGAAGGTGGAGGAGCGCAAGGTCTCCAAAATCCACCAGCTCCGTGATGTCGTCATGGAGGAGTGGAATGGGACTCCAGTGGCAACCTGTGAAGCTCTGGTGAACTCCATGCCCAAGAGGGTTAAGGCAGTGCTGGGAAATAATGGTGGCCACACAAAATATTGACACTTTGGGCCCAAATTGGACATTTTCACTTAGGGGTGTACTCACTTTTGTTGCCAGCGGTTTAGACATTAATGGCCGTGTATTGAGTTATTTTGAGGGGACAGCAAATTGACACTGTTATACAAGCTGTACACTCACTACTTTACATTATAGCAAAGTATAATTTCTTCAGTGTTGTCACATGAAAAGATATAATAAAATATTTACAAAAATGCGAGGGGTGTACTCACTTTTGTGAGATACTGTATTAGTACTGTTCCTGTTCACACTAGCTGTACAGTTCCTGTAATCAGTCACCCGAAGTTTCTCCCCATTACCAATGGCAACCCCTCAGACACCTTATCCTACTACTTTTACTTTTCCCTCCCAGCTTCTCACTGCTGTT
The DNA here is from genome assembly GCF_042186555.1 of Aquarana catesbeiana. Classification (NCBI taxonomy): domain Eukaryota; kingdom Metazoa; phylum Chordata; class Amphibia; order Anura; family Ranidae; genus Aquarana; species Aquarana catesbeiana. The sequence continues at coordinate 597,558,913 of NC_133324.1, forward strand.
CTGAATTTCTTGCTAACAGAGTAACCTGTGTCAGCTTCTCCAGTCCAGCCTGTTCCAGGGTAACCGCTCCAATCCAGCCTGTTCCAGTGCCTGCTGCTCCAGCCTGTTTCAGTGTCTTCTGATCCAGTCCAGCCTGACTCAGTGTCAGCAGGTCCTGACCAGACTATTCCTGTGCCATATATATATATATATATATATATATATATATATATATATATATATATATATTCCATTCCTGCCTGTTCCTGTGTCAGCAGCTTCAATCTACCCTGTGTCTATTAATTCAGTCCAGCCTGCTCCCATGCCAGTTGCTCTAGTCCAGCTTGTTCCTGTGCCAGCTGCTCCAATTCTGCCTGTCTTTGCACCAGCTATTATAGTTCAGCCTGCCTAGCTTGCCTCCACTGATCCAGTCTTCTCTGATCCTGTGCCTGCTGCCCAGCTTATCTCCACTGATACTCCACCTGATTCCCAGCCAGATTCTGCTGATCCAGTCTCCACTGATCCGTTGCTTGCTGCCCAACCAGTCTCCGATAATCCTCTGCCTGCTGTACAACCAGTCTTTGATGATCCTCTGCTTGCTGTCAAGCCAAACTCTGCTACTCCTCTGCCTGCTGCCCTGCTAGACTCTGCTGATCCAGTCTCCGATGATCCTCTGCCTGTTGCCTTGCCAGTCTCTGTTGATCCTCTGCCTGCTGTGCCTCGACTCCAAGAACAATCTCAACCTCTTTGACACACCTGGTTGAATGAAAGTCACTGCAGGCACAGTCACTGCAAACACTTATAAGAACATGAGTATAGATACCTTTAACTTGCCTGTGAATTAGTATCAGGAAAGACACAGGACAGTTTAGTGGTAAATTAACTCAATGTATTGGTATGGCTTGAGAATGAATGAACACACAGCAGGTAGGTTTAGACACAGCCCTCTATACAGTATAATCACTATGCCAAGGTAACAGAATAGGGTTCTGTACCATTAGACTGAGATTAACTCAAGATTCAGCAAAGTCAGCAATAAACAGTGCATTTAAGCATTTACTGCAATGTGAATAATAATACTATAACTAGTCAAAAGTGCACTCTAGGAGAATAACTAGGATATAGTGCAATGTCCCCTGAGAGGTACCTCTTAGCATAAACAATAAGTGAAGCTCTTTATGTAGCAGTTGTAAAGGGACAGTCTTTAGTGCTAGCTCTTCAGCCGGCTAGCATTGGGCCCAGTTGTACAGATGGTGCACATGAGAATAGTCCCAGTCAGGCCTGCAGGTAGGCATCCCTACTAGATGGCTACATGGTCAGTTCCTAAAGGGATCAGTCTTTCTAACAACAGGTAGTAAATCCCCATGGCATCAGCTCACCAGTTCCAGCAATATTGCAACTCACCATCTAGTCACACACAGCGAATAGTCCACTCTCTGCTCTGCACCCAGGTGACTCTGACTGTTGACACTTAGAGCTCCAGATTCCACTCAGGCCGCATATATGACAGTGATGTGCATTCTCCAGTCTCTCTCACAGCAAAAGGAAGCTGTGTCCTATAGAAATGCAGCTCATTCCCCTCTTCCTGGCAATCTCTCTCTGGGAAATGCAGTTCAAAAGCTCTTTATTACAGCAGAGTCTCTCACCTCTTGACTACAGTTCCCTCAGTGCAGTGCTTCCAGATTCAGTCTATTCAATTCTTTCTGCTCAGCAGCTCCCTCCTCTTGCTGTTAACCAGTTCAGCACCGCTGGGTAGCAGCTATAGAGAGCAGCTGCAGCCAGTGTTTCTCTCACTCTCCATTCTTAGCCAAGCACCTGGATACACAAGTTTCCATCTTTGTCACATGGCCTGCATTGGCTTGCCTCTCTGGCCTGAGATTCTTCCAGTTGCATTGTTTAAGTCTCTTTTGCAGTGTGCCAAAGCAGACTCTGGAAGTATGGAATTTTACATGTCTTCAGACTTTTATAGACTTGCATGGCCAAGGCTGGTTAGAGCATCCAGAGGCTGCTTCTAAGAAGAGGGAGCTGGATCATATGCTGGTGGCACTGTGGTTCCTGGATCTGAAAGGTGTAGTCCCGGTGTCCAAAGGGGGTCTCCCAGTAGCCAGCACATCCCAGCAATTATTTCCCACCTGATGCTGGTTAATGGGAGGGTATTTAGGCCCTCATCTACCTTTCCACAGAGCCTTGGCATTTTACCTGTGTGTTTTGTTCTTGTAAGTGTTACCCATAATCCTGATCCTGCCTGCTTGTACCTGCTCCTGTGTACCATCCTCCTGTCCTGGCTTTTCCTGACTTGCTATTCCTTACTTCCCAGCTTGATCCTGCTCATCCTGTTTATCCTGCTGTCTGCACATAACTTGGTTAGTTAGTTTACCTAGGTTTGTTCATGTTTGCTTTAGTTGTTTTTACTGGTTATGTTCACTTTTAAGAGGTTCACTGGGTTTTTGTATTTTTGGTGTATTTTGATGTATGTATTGATTGCTGTGTTTATATTGCTTGTCATTTGTGCTGTTTTCCTAATGAATGACATTATTTTCACTTAGTTGTGGGTCTGTTGTTCCCTGTGCAGATCCACACAGTTGGTCACAAATGCCCTAGAGCAGTGATGGCGAACCTTAGCACTCCAGATGTTTTGGAACTACATTTCCCATGATGCTCATGCACTCTGTAGTGTAGTTGAGCATCATGGGAAATGTAGTTCCAAAACATCTGGGGTGCCAACATTTGCCATCACTGCCCTAGAGGATACCAACACTTGGTATCCTTACAGGTATGTGAAACATTAAACAGGGGGTGACAGTTAAAATAGCAAAACATACAACATGCTATTTAAAATAAAGAACTACATTTGTATTAGCACTACGTACCAGGTATTCCAAATTAAAAAAATGGTAAATTTTTAATGATTATTTTCTCGTAATGCAGGATGTTTATTAAAAATGCATAATGTATTATTCTAGATTCACTGCAGTGTTTTCATTTTTAAATGGCTGTCCTTCAATAACTGTGCATAATAATGACTCCATTTTATATTTTAGTCCTCTACCATGATTCAACTTTTTTTTTTAATCCAATAATAAAATAAAAACTAACACTGTCTTTTAAAACAATGTTTTATGATTCGGTTATCTATTAAAGGCGTAAACCAAGGCCCCGCAAGATCTAATATCCATACAGGGTGTCTGGCTAGATTTCATTCTGTGAACTTTTTGTATTATTATTATAATATTACAGGATTTATATAGGGCCAACAGTTTGTGCAGCGTTTTACAACATGAAGACAGACAGTACAGTTACAATACAATTCAATACAGGAGGAATCAGAGGGCCCTGCTCATTAGAGCTTACTAATTTGGGACTGCACTATGCCATCATATCATGAAAAAGACTAGGGATGGACCCTCACCCATAGAATGCACTCTCTTCTTAGGGCCTTTGCTCATTTGCAGACTTTTTTTCCATAGTAAATACCTTTCCTTTTTCTATGCAGCCCCCACTTCTTGAGTAGTAACCTAAAGAAGTATGATGTCGAATTGTCCACTCGCTGCTTCCTGGGATATCAACAACACACATCCCAGGAAGCAGTAGGGTGAAGTATACACATGCATAGACGCACAACAGATCATAGACCTGACAAAGACCTGCAGCATGTCACTCAGTACATGACTGGGTTCCCCCAAACATGTGCGGACATGCCGCAAGTCTGTGTTAGGTCTTTGGGATTTGGCAGAGACTTTGCAGCATGTGTGCGCATGCTCAAGAAATCACAAAAACCCTGGCAGAGTCCTGCTTCATGTCAGCGCATGTGCAGGTTGAAAATAAGGAAGAATATTTTCAAGATGGCATTGTAGAAGAAAATTGGCACTTGAAAAACTACAGCTGCAAGGAAGATAATGCTTGTCTCTATGGATTAGTAATTATGTTTTTTCAGCAGAATATTGGGACAGGTATTAGAAAGATTACATTGAATTTTAGTTGGGTAGAGTGAAGTTCCTTTTTTAACTAATAACATACTTCTCAACAGCCCCAAATTCTACAGGATTTTCCAGGGATTTAAACAGAATCCTGGTGTCCTGCAGATCCAAGCTGTTTCCACACCTTCTTGAACCTAGCTTCAGCTCTTATGCTGCTCTGTTGGATGGAGTAATTTATTGTACAGCATAAGCACTATAGTTCCAGCAGAGAAAGGCAGCAATTCAGGATGCAGAGCATGGACAGGTAAGTAATCCACTGAACATCATTAGCCAGGCCCGGTCTGGGACAAAAAATAGGCAGACATTCGCGGGGGTGCCTGGTGTCGGTGCTATTGTGGCCATACAATGCTAGTACTGTCTGTCTCCTATTGTGCCCACACTGCCCAGTGACACTGACCTGCTCTCTCTCTCTGGTGGTGCTGGACAGCGTGGCTCCCTTTCTGGTGGTGCGGTACAGCATGGCCCTCTCTGGTGGTGCGAGTACAGCGTGGCTCTCTCTCTGGTGGTGTGGGTACAGTGTGGCTCTCTCTCTGGTGGTGCAGATACAGGGTGGCACTCTCTCTGGTGGTGTGGGTACAGCGTGGCTCTATCTGGTGGTGCGGGTATAGTGTGGCTTTATCTGGTGGTGTGGGTACAGCGTGGCTCTTTCTGGTGATGCTGGTACAGCGTGGCTCTCTCTGGAGGTGCTGTGGCTATTAGTTCCCCCAGCACAGTCCTCTCTTTCTTTTTTCATGTCCCCTGTAGTAGCTGCTGCAGTGTAGCACTCCGGATTGTAGTCTGCTCCCTGCTGAGAACAATTGGGTCACCAATCTTCGGGACTGCATTTCCCAAATGCCCCTCTAGTTTCTTTTGATTGGCCCTCTGCTGTGGCCAATGGGGAGAGAAGAAGAACAGGCAGGAAGCGTTCTCTTCTCCCATGCTGCGGACATGAGAAGGAGGGGCGAGTGGGGGAAACATCCTGACAGCGGCCGCAGCTCTCCCCGCCTTGCCCTACCATGTGGACGCTCATGGCTGGAGGAGGAGGAGGAGCAGTCCGTGGGAGTGGAGAGCGGAACTGTCAGCGTCAGCTCTGAGGCTGAGCTGTGTGTGAGAGAGACACACAGCTCAGCCCATGCAGCTGCTAGTTCCGCCAGAGAAGACACAGCGGTAGGCGAGCGGCAGCCATGTTCTGTGTGCAGCCTGGTCATCAACATGCCACAGAGCGGGTGGCCCTGGCCCACCGGGCAAATGCCCGGTCTGCCCTATGGCCAGTCCGGGCCTGCCATTAGCCCACTCTGATACCAATGTCCTTCATCCTAATCTCACTCACCAAGCACCAGTGCTCCCCTATCTGAATCAGATATCTGACCCTGATCTGATCTCTTACCCCACAGAATACCAATCCCCCCTTTCTGTACAGAGCCTCAGTGTCACCCTCCCCCCAACCGAGCAGAGGTGCCGCCCCTCTTTCTTTACAGATTACTAATGCACCCTTCTCCCTCCACACAAAATCAGTGGCCCCTCTTTCTTCATAGCGTACTAGTGCACCTCTTCTCTCGTACAGAATAACAGGTCCCCCCTTTTTTCCACACAGAGCACCAAGGTTCCTCTTCTCCCTCCAGAGATCCAATGCCCTCTCATTCTACCCCCCCCCCCCCCCCAATGACCACTGACTCTGGACAATTTTTATTATTATTATTATCCACGGGGCTTTTTTTCTCAAACAATAGGTGCTGGAACTCAACCATGACACATCAAATAGTGGGTGTGGTCAGTCAAATTTCACAAACAGTAGGAGGGTCTTAAAGGGGCATTAAATACCAGGATTGCATTACATACAGAGTGCAGAGTTCAGGGGGGGTTACACACAGAGTGCAGAGCTGTCACTTGTAAACACAGAAACCGGACTTCTGTGTTTACAAGTGATTGTGGTGAGCAGCCCCCCCCCCCCCAGGGTCTGAGCCAGAGGTGGTGGACCGCAGTGCATTGCTGTATGATGATTGACCAAAGCATGACCTGCATGCTTTGGCCAATCACAGCACGCTCCTCAGCCAGAGCAATAATTGACAAAAGGCAGGGTGCCTTTGGCCAATCATGGCTCAGGGGGACCAAGTCCACGCCCCACAATATATAAGGCTGCTTACACAGCGCCCGTATAGTGTGTTATAGTGGACGGAGATATAGAGATTGAGCTAGATTAGGCAGGCAGGTTAGTTAATTAGTGGCAGTATATTTTATATATATATATATATATATATATATATATATATATATATATACAGTGGGGACGGAAAGTATTCAGACCCCCTTAAATTTTTCACTCTTTGTTATATTGCAGCCATTTGCTAAAATCATTTAAGTTTTTTTTTTCCTCATTAATGTACACACAGCACCCGCTATTGACAGAAAAACACAGAATTGTTGACATTTTTGCAGATTTATTAAAAAAGAAAAACTAAAATATCACATGGTCCTAAGTATTCAGACCCTTTGCTCAGTATTTAGTAGAAGCACCCTTTTGATCTAATACAGCCATGAGTCTTTTTGGGAAAGATGCAACAAGTTTTTCAGACCTGGATTTAGGGATCCTCTGCCATTCCTCCTTGCAGATCCTCTCCAGTTCTGTAAGGTTGGATGGTAAACGTTGGTGGACAGCCATTTTTAGGTCTCTCCACGGAGTTGTTGTGAAGCCACTCCTTCATTATTTTAGCTGTGTGCTTAGGGTAATTGTCTTGTTGAAAGGTAAACCTTTGGCCCAGTCTGAGGTCCTGAGCACTCTGGAGAAGGTTTTCGTCCAGGATATCCCTGTACTTGGCCACATTCATCTTTCCCTCAATTGCAACCAGTTGTCCTGTCCCTGCAGCTGAAAAACACCCCCACAGCATGATGCTGCCACCACCATGCTTCACTGTTGGGACTGTATTGGACAGGTGATGAGCAGTGCCTGGTTTTCTCCACACATACCACTTAGAATTAAGGCCAAAAAGTCCTATCTTGGTCTCATCAGACCAGAGAATCTTATTTCTCACCATCTTGTAGTCCTTCAGGTGTTTTTTAGCAAACTCCATGCAGGCTTTCATGTGTCTTGCACTGAGGAGAGGCTTCCGTCGGGCCACTCTGCCATAAAGCCTCAACTGGTGGAGGGCTGCAGTGATGGTTGACTTTCTACAACTTTCTCCCATCTCCTGACTGCATCTCTGGAGCTCAGCCACAGTGATCTTTGGGTTCTTCTTTACCTCTCTCACCAAGGTTCTTCTCCCCCCCGATAGCTCAGTTTGGCCAGAGAGCCAACTCTAGGAAGGGTTCTGGTCGTCCCAAACGTCTTCCATTTAAGGATTATGGAGGCCACTGTGCTCTTAGGAACCTTAAGTGCAGCAGAAATTTTTTTGGAACCTTTGCCAGATCTGTGCCTTGCCACAATTCTGTCTCTGAGCTCTTCAGGCAGTTCCTTTGACCTCACGATACTCATTTGCTCTGACATGCAATGTGAGCTGTAAGGTTTTACATAGACAGGTGTGTGGCTTTCCCAATCAGTATAATCAAACACAGCTGGACTCAAATGAAGGTGTAGAACCATCTCAAGGACGATCAGAAGAAATGAACAGCACCTGAGTTAAATATATGAGTGTCACAGCAAAGGGTCTGAATACTTAGGACCATGTGATATTTTAGTTTTTCGTTTTAATAAATCTGCAAAGATGTCAACAATTCTGTGTTTTTCTGTCAATATGGGGTGCTGTGTGTACATTAATGAGGAAAAAAATGAACTTAAATGATTTCAGCAAATGGCTGCAATATAAAAAAGAGTGAAAAATTGAAGGGGGTCTGAATACTTTCCGTCCCCACTGTATATATATATATATATATATATATATATATATATATATATATATATATATATATATATATATATATATATATATTCTCTCTCTCTCTCTCTCTGTCTCTCTCTATCTCTCATTTTTGTAAATATTTTATTATATCTTTTCATGTGACAACACTGAAGAAATGACACTTTGCTACAATGTAAAGTAGTGAGTGTACAGCTTGTATAACAGTGTAAATTTGCTATCCCCTCAAAATAACTCAACACACAGCCATTAATGTCTAAACCGCTGGTAACAAAAGTGAGTGCACCCCTAAGTGAAAATGTTCAAATTGGGCCCAAAGAGTCAATATATTTTGTGGCCACCATTTTTTTCCAGCACTGCCTTAACCCTCTTGGGCATGGAGTTCACCAGAGCTTCACAGGTTGCCACTGGAGTCCTCTTACACTTCTCCATGACGACATCACGAAGCTGGTGGATGTTAGAGACCTTGCCCTCCTCCACCTTCCATTGAGGATGCTCCACAGATGCTCAATAGGGTTTAGGTCTGGAGACATGCTTGACCAGTCCGTCACCTTTACCCTCAGCTTCTTTAGCAAGACAGTGGTAGTCTTGGAGGTGTGTTTGGGTTCGTTATCATGTTGGAATACTGCCCTGTGACCCAGTCTCTGAAGGTAGGGGATCATGCTTTGCCTCAGTATGTCACAGTACATGTTGGCATTCATGGTTCCCTCAATGAACTCTAGCTCCCCAGTGCTGACAGCACTCATGCAGCCCCAGACCATGACACTCCCAACAACCATGCTTGACTGTAGGCAAGACACACTTGTCTTTGTACTCCTCACCTAGTTGCCACCATACACACTTGACACCATCTGAACCAAATAAGTTTATCTTGGTCTCATTAGACCACAGGACATGGTTCCTGTAATCCCTAGTCTGCTTGTCTTCAGCAAACTGTTTGCGGGCTTTTTTGTACATCATCTTTAGAAGAGGCTTCCTTCTGGGACGGCAGCCAAGCAGACCAATTTGATGCAGTGTGTGGCGTACGGTCTGAACACTGACAGGCTGACTCCCCCACCCCTTCAACCTCTGCAGCAATGCTGGCAGCACTCATACGTCTATTTCCCAAAGACAAACTCTGGATATGACGCTGAGCATGTGCACTCAACTTCTTTGGTCGAACATGGTGAGGCCTGTTCTGAGTGGAACCTGTCCTGTTAAACCGCTGTATGGTCTTGGCCACCATGCTGCAACTCAGTTTCAGGGTCTTGGCAATCTTCTTATAGCCTAGGCCATCTTTATGTAGCGCAACAATTCTTTTTTTCAGATCCTCAGAGAGTTCTTTGCCATGAGGTGCCATGTTGAACTTCCACTGACTAGTATGAGAGAGTGAGAGCGATAACACCAAATTTAACACACCTGCTCCCCATTCACACCTGAGACCTTGTAACACTAACAAGTCACGACACCGGGGAGGGAAAATGGCTAATTGGGCCCAATGTGGACATTTTTATGTAGGATCCTAGGATTTTTTCCGACGGATGTTGGCTCAAACTTGTTTTGCATACACACGGTCGCACAAAGTTGTCAGAATTTCAGCTGAGGCTTCTGACGCCCAACCTGGGCCTTCCAGGCAACAACATGTGGAGGAGCCCAGATTGAGCCAGGTATAGCATTCCTCTAAATATTTCAGGTTGTCCAATCAATGATGTTAACTAGATGTTAGTTTGGAGTACTAATTTATTATTGTGATTGATGATGCAAAACATTAAACCATGTCCCTTTTTCATACACAGGGAAGTCTCAGCCAGGAGGTGGCCGGGCCGAGCAGGCTGCCTGATATGCTGGTCCCTCCCCTACACCTGCAAAGAGAAAGTGGCAGGAAGAGGAGTACCCCAGAGGAGGCTGCCATAGCCTCTTTAGGAAGGCTACAGAGGCCCTGGGAGCACCACACACTGTGGAGGAGGACTTTGCTGGCATAATTTCCTGTAAAATACAGCGGATGGAGGAGGGCCAACAACTCATGTGTGAGTCATTAATTTTGGAGGCTCTCAATAAGGGGTTGAGGGCCTAAATAACATCTGATACCCACCTTTGTGACCTCACACATGGTCCTCCTCCTCCTCCAGGTCCTCCTCCTCCTCCTCCTTCTCCACCTTCTCCTCCAGGTCCTACTAGTCCTCCTCCTCCTCCAGGTCCTACTCCTCCTCCTGCCACATCTCCAACAGCAGAGCCACAGCCAGGAAGGAAGCGTGGAAGGAAGACCAGAAAGTGATGGCCATGGGTTCAGTCTGGTCGGTCAAAAGATGCAGCCTCTTGTGGTACCACAGCCTGGGGACACAGATGTCATCTGCTGCTTTCCGGATCTCTGGGATATCTGGACCAGACTGCACTCCCTTACATATGGACTCCTCAGGCCACCAATTTTGATGTTCAAGAATTGATGTCTGCTCCCTCTTTGTTTGGTTCTGAGCCCTTAATAAACTATTTTTGGTTTCAATTATACTTGCCTATGTGTGTTTTCCTTCTAAAAGGACAGTTTGTTCGTGAGGATTCAGGTACATTTCAAAAATACAATGTGAAATTAACAAGGGACACCAAAAGCAAACAATCTCCTTGAGATTAAATAATATAAGATAATAATGGTGTTGTGGTAACTTGACACACAAAACACACACAAAAATATTCTGGAGTAAAACTAAAAATAAAATAACACAAAGATCACCCTTTGAAAAAATACAAACCTAAAATAAAAAATAAATCTGCCTTTAAAAAAAAAAAAAAAAAAAAACAACACAAACATATTTTTGTCAGATGTGACAAATCAAAATATATTAAGGGAATCCTGATAAATAATAAAGAAATAAGTTTGTGAGAAGTCTGTGTGAATATGAGCAGCAAAACTACTTAATTCTTCTCACATTATAAAGAAGAAGAGAGTGCGTTGTATTAAAACATTTTTTACATTGCACCGTGACGAAAGTGCTGTATCCATTGCGAACGCTAAGTTTACCAGACCGAGCTGTTCGGTGTCGGAATTTCTTCTGAGCATGCGTGGCACTTTGTGCGTCGGAACAGGCCACACACGGTCGGAATTGACGCGATCGGATTTTGTTGTCAGAAAATTTTATAGCCTGCTCTCAAAATTTATGTGTCGGAAAATCCGATGGAAAATGTCCGATGGAGCCCACACACGGTCGGAATTTCCGACAACACGCTCCGATCGGACATTTTCCATCGGAAAATCCGACCGTGTGTACGGGGCATAACTGTGAGGGGTTACAGTGTTCTGGCACCACCAACACCTAAGACCCAATGTTTCTGCCCCTGTTTAACAGGGGCATGTAATTATAATTTTTTAAATAATATTTAACAGCAGGGACCGCTCCTGCGCCCAACAAGAGTAACTGTGAGGGGTTACCGTGTTCTGCCACCACCAACACCTAAGGCCCAATTTTTCAGCAGAGTATATAGCGCAGTCCGTATAGAATGTATACTGCAGTTCAGAGTATATATAACACAGTGCAGGGTATATAGTTCAGTATACAATATATAATATAGTGTATTGAAGTGGTTACAGGGAGCTCTATGACAGAATTAAGAAAAAAACAGCATGGGTTCCCCCCATCCATACCAGGCCCTTTGGGTCTGGTATGGATTTTGGGGGGATCCCCACGTAATTTTTTTTAAATTGGCATGGAGTTCATCTTAATATCCATACCAGACCCGAAGGGCCTGGTATGGACTGGGGGGAACCCACGCTGTTTTTTTAAATGATTTTTTTATGTACATTGCCGGGATCTGGCAATACATTACAGCTGTGAGCAATTTTAGATGACATTTTTCCTTTAGAAATGTCATTTTGCTGCAGTACTTTTCTAAATATGGGGAAAATATGCTACTTTACAGGCAGACTAAGGGGACTCCCCAGGCACAATATTTAAAGGAATATTTCATTTTTATTGTTTCACTTTAAGCATTTTTAAATTCACTGCTCCTGAAAAAACGGCCGTTTTAAAAACTTTTTTTTGCATTGATACATGTCCCCTGGGGCAGGACCGGGGTCCCCAAACACTTTTTATGGCAATAACATGCATATAAGCCTTTAAAATTAGCACTTTTGATTTTTCACATTTGTGTCCATAGACTTTACGTGTGTTCGCATGTTCGTACAAAATTTTTGTCTGTTCGCAAGTTCTGGTGCGAACCGAACCAGGGGGTGTTCGGTTCATCCCTACTGACCACCAACACTGGGAATTTTTTCCGCCCCCTGACCACTGATACTAGACGTTTCCTTCCCCTTATCACCAATCTTTATAACCAATTTTTCTGCCACCAAAGCTGGCTATTTTTCCTCCCTGCTGACCACAGACACTGGCCACCTTTTACTCCTGTTGGGGAGAGGATTTGTTCTATGAGTGGGGATTCGGGGGGGGAGAAAACTTGTGATGGGGATGAGAGGATTTGTGCTGAGAGAGTGATGTAAGTGTAATGTAAGACAGGGGTAGGCAACCCCTGGCACTGGTGCCGCAAGCGGCACGCAAAGCCTTTTTTGCCGCCACTCGACTCCCTCCCCATCAGCAGTGCAGGGAAGTGTCAGTGAGACACTAATGCATTCCAATTTCAGAATTCCCCACGCCACATTTGCACTGGGGGGGAGGCACTGCACCCACACAGATTGTAAAAGATGGGAAACATTGATTGGTTCTCTAACTTTGCTGTAGCTGCGATCATCAGCTTTTGTGATGGGAAAGAGATTGGGTGTAGTTCTGCTGGGGGGAGGGGGTTCCTATTTTCAGGAGGAGGAGGACTGTCTTGGCCACTGCTAAAGCCAATCACAGTCTTGCTAGCCCCGTCCACCATCTGGAGAAAGATGCCTCGCTTGGTTGCCACTACCAATCTCAGAAAGAAGGGATTTCACTGTGATTGAGAAAACCACAATCAGGTGACAGTTTGTGGAATTACTGTTGAGCTTCTGGGAACTTGTTGAAATTATTCCTGAACCTTTGTGTCACTTACTACTGAACCCCTGTGCTCTGTATCCCTTTAAGCCACAGCCAGTATTCAGCGCAATGAAAATCACACCCAACCATTTTTTCCCAGCTGCGGGGGCCCAACTTATGATCCTGCACACAGGCCCACTGCTTTCAGAAAATTCCCCTGACCTGAGCTCATCATTGCGCATTCATTCCAGATGCTTGTATGTGACATCACATACATCACAAACATCTCATACAAGCACGTGGGCTGGATGCGAGAGGTGGATCAGCAGGATGAGTGTGCCAGAACAGGTAGATGTGTCTAATTTCTGCTTCCTTTCACCAGTCTTCATATCACGCATATCAGATGGGAAGAGGGTACAGCGGTGGAGCAGATAAGCAGGAGGGTACAGCCAGGGCCGTCTTTAACATTGATTGGGCCCTAGGAAAACATTTTCTTGCCCCCCCCCCCTCCATTCTGAGACATACAAAAAATAACAGGAAGACTCAAAACCAGTTTACTGCAGCAGATCACGCAGCGATTGTAATTGGTTGCCAGAGGTTACAGCCTATCCTTACCGCTCACTGACTGGTTGCTAGAAGTTACAACGCATAATTTCTGCTTGCCGATTGGTTGCTAGCACATTATTAGCGCTCACTGATTGGTTGCTAGGGGTTACAGCACATCATTACCACTCACTGATTGGTTGCTAGAGATTACAGCAGATCACTACTGCTCACTGATTGGTTGCTACAGGTTAATGCACATCATTTCCACTCACTGAGCAGTGGAGCAATCCCAAATAATTGAGCAAGTAAAGCGACACCTTAATACACATACTACAGGAGAGGATCAGAGACTACGAACATATTACAGGAGAGCATCAGAAACTGCAAATATACTGCAGGGGAGCATCAGAGACTGCAAATATACTGCAGGAGATGACCAGAGACTGCGGACATACTACAGGAGACAATCAGAGACTGTGGACATACTACTGGAGACAATCAGAGACTGCTGACATACTATAGGAGACCATCAGAGACTGTGGACATACTACAGTAGACAATCAGAGAGTGCGGACATTATACAGGAGATAGTCAGAGAACTTTCAGCAATGCACAGCTTTACAAAAGAATAATACAGCTCAGAGTTTCAGCAGTCAGGCATTCTATGGGTGTAGGGACATACCTGGCCAGCTGAGCTCACTACATACACTCAGAGGCCAGGGGGCGGGGCTTCCACACTCTGCTCTGCAACTGTTCCCCGCTGAGCATACAGGCTGGATGGAGTGGTGTTAGAGCATCAGTGGCGCTCCCGGCCCCACCTCTGGATCCCTGAATTCCCCAGCCAGTAGGACTGACGCTCTGACGCCGCCTCATGCAGCCTGTATGCTTGGAACAGAACGGCTGTAGAGAGAGCAGTGATTGGAGTGGGAGCGTCAGTAGAGCTCCTGGCCCCAGCCAGGATAGAGGGGGCGGGGGCCGATCACTGCTTTTACTACAGCCGATCTGTTCCGAGCATACAGGCTGCATGGGGCGGGTTCAGAGTATCAGTGGAGCTCCCAGCCCCGCCCCCCTCTGCTGGCTAGCTCAGTAATACAGCCTCCCGTGTCTTTTGTGCGCTCTGTAAAGCCGCCATCGGGACCCCAATTCACAAGTAGCGTCGGCTCAAGCGGCAGCTGCTTTGGGCCCCCCAAGAAGATTGGGCCCATGGCAGGTGCCTGTTTGCCCTGCGTTAAAGACGGCCCTGGGTACAGCAGTGGGGAAAATGAGCAGCAGGGGTTCAGAGGTGGAACAGAAGAGCAGGAGGGTACAACGGTAAGGAAGATGTGCAGAGAGGTACAGTGGTGGAAGAGATAAGAACGGGGGTTCAGCAGTGGGACAGAAGAGTAGGGGGGTACATGATGGCCAGATGGGCAGGGGGTTCAGTGTTGGGCCAGATGAGCAGGGGAGTTCAGTGTTGGGGCAGAAAAGCAGGGGGGTAGAGCAGTGGGGCAGATGTGAAAGAAGGTGTATTAGTGGGGCAGATGAGCAGGGGGTTACAGTGGTAGGGTAGGAAAGCAGGGGGTACAATGGTGGGGCAGGAGAGCCGAGGGTACAGAGGTGAGACAAATGTGCAGAAGCTACATTGGTGGGGCAGATGAGAAATCGGGTTACAGTGGTGCGGCAGATGAGCAGATGGGTTCAGTGTTAGGACAGACGAGAAGGTGATTCAGTAGTGAGACAGAAGAGCATGGGTATACGGCGGTGGAGCAGATGTGCGGGGAGGCACAGTGGTGGGGAAAATGAGAAAAGGGGTACATTAATGGGGCAGATGAGCAGGGGGGTTACAGTGGTGGGACAGAAGAGCAAGGGGGTACAATGGTGGGGCAGATATGCTGGAGGTACAGTGGTGGGAGGGATGAGTAGGGAGTTCAGCGGTGGGACAGAAAAGCGGGGGGTACAGTGATGGGGCAGATGAGCAGGGGTTACAGTGGTGGGACAGATGAGCAGGGGGGTTCAGTGTTGGGCCAGATGAGAAGGGGTTACAGTGGTGGGAAAGATGAGAAGGGGGGTTCAGTGTGGGGGCAGAGGAGAAAGGAGGTACTTTGGTGGGACAGAGGAGCAGGGGGTTACAGCGATGGGGCAGAGAAGCAGGGCATACAGAGGTGGGGCAGATGTGCAGAGGAGAAAGGAGGTACATCTGTGGAACACAGGAGCAGGGGGTTACAGTGGTGGGGCAGAAAAGCAGGGGGAACAGAGGTGGGACAGATGTGCAGGAGGTACAGTCGTGGGGGCAGATGAGAAAGGGGGTTACAGTGGTGGGGCAGATGAGCAGATAAGTTCAGTGTTAGAGCAGATGAGAAGATGGTTCAGTGGTGGAGCAGATGTGCATGGAGGTACAGTGGTGGGGCAGATAAGAAAGGGGGAACATTGGTGGGGCAGATGAGCAGGGGGTTACAGTGGTGGAACAGTAGAGCAGGGAGGTACAGTGGTGGGACAGATGTACATGGGGTTACAGTGGTGGGACAGATGAGCAGGGGGGTACAGCAGTGGGGCAGATGTGCAGGGTAGTACAGTGGTGGAACAGTAGAACAGGGAGGTACAGTGGTGGGACAGATGTACATGGGGTTACAGTGGTGGGACAGATGAGCAGGGGGGTACAGCGGTGGGGCAGATGTGCAGGGTAGTACAGTGGTGGGGCAGATGAGCAGGGGGGTTACAGTGGTTGAGCAGATGAGCAGGGGGGTACAGTGGTGGTGCAGATGTTTAGGGTAGTACAGTGGTGGGGCAGATGTGCAGGGGGTTACAGTGGTGAAACAGATTTGCATGGGAGACAATGATCTGAGGTGTGAAGGTGCATTAATTGGGGCTAAATTGCAGTGTGGAAGTGCAGGAATTGGGGCTGATCTGAGGTGTGAGCGCAGGATGTTAATTTCTCACTACTAAAGTAGTTTACAGCATTTACTTTATAAAAAATCCTTTTTGTGATTGAGAGTGTGAAGTTGACATTATTTTTGTTATAAAATCGGCACGCTCAATTTCTTTGAAAACATTTTTCTGCACACTGTGCTCAAAAGGTTGCCTACCCCTGGTGTAAGGCATAAGCTATGGTAATGCTTGTAATTTGACAGCCTGTCCCGATGACAGTTGTGTTTCTGCAGCTATCGGCTCATGTTGCAAACTCCAACTTTGTGTTTTTTTTTACTCTGGCTCTGATTAAAATAAGGACGAAGTTAACATATCTCCATGGTGAGTTTTAGAAGGTTGGTTCTGTCCTGTTTGCATGCTTCAATGTTGCAATTCTTTCACTGAATATTTTCTTTCGTTATACTTTTGTCTCTGCTAAACTAAACTTTGTATTATGGACCTGACTGATTTTGATCCTGTGACCTATTCTACTTTATCTCTCTTTGTGCTTTCCTGTAAGTCTAGATCTAGGTCTTTTTTCTATCCAGGCAAACCAAATATTACTATGTGAACTGCTTAATGAATTGTCATATGGTAATGTCCATGTACAAAAAGATCTGTTAGCGTTTGTCAAATATGTGGGTTGCACACAGTTTCAGATCTTAATCCCATGTATTTTTTCAAAACTGTCCATTACTGTGTCAAGTTCACAGCCTGCTGCCACATGTTCAGCTTTGACTTTTCTCCTTGTTTACCCCTTTCCCAACATCCATTTCTTAACCTTGTGCTTTGTGTGGCCAAGCTGTTTGAAGTGCCTAAGCTATGACTTCAAGTGGCTATCACCATTATAATTGTGTTTGCATAGGGCAGTACACTCTAATGCCCCGTACACACGGTCGGACATTGATCGGACATTCCGACAACAAAATCCTAGGATTTTTTCTGAGGGATGTTGGCTCAAACTTGTTTTGCATACACACGGTCACACAAAGTTGTCGGAAAATCCGATCATTCTGAACGAGGTGACGTAAAACACGTACGTCTGGACTATAAACGGGGCAGTAGCCAATAGCTTTCATCTCTTTATTTATTCTGAGCATGCGTGGCACTTTGTGCGTCGGAACAGGCCACACACGGTCGGAATTGACGCAATCGGATTTTGTTGTCGGAAAATTTTATAGCCTGCTCTCAAACTTTGTGTGTCGGAAAATCCGATGGAAAATGTCCGATGGAGCCCACACACGGACGGAGTTTCCGACAACACGCCCCGATCGGACATTTTCCTTCGGAAAATCCGACCGTGTGTACGGGGCATAACTCCCCTTAAATATATGTATACTTTTGTATTATTTATGCCCTGGTAAGGGTGCGCACCTAATATTTAATAAACCTATGCATCACAATAAATTAATATCTAACAAAAACACAAATGGACCTAGTGAAGAACTTATGCTGCCACCCAACTAGTGTGAAACCACCAAATTAATAATGAAATATGGAGGGCAATAGTAGTGAATCTATAAATCCAAACAATGCAAATAAAATATATAAAAATGTATGTGAAAACAAATATACCGTATATCCAAAACCTCTACCAAATGCATAAATAGGTGTAGAATTGCATACATGAAATATTGTAGATAAATAAATAAAAAATCAAAACAATGACAATTCATATATCCTGTGATATAAATTGATAATCATGTGCAAAAAAAAAAAAAAAACATATTGTGACATGAACAAATGATCAACAAATATTATCAGTTAAACATGCATGTTGTGACACCAAACCAATAAGTGCCATCGATTTTGTGCAAAATACAATACAAAAAATTATCCAAACCACCAATAAGGGTGTGCTCCTGCCCAAGTTAAAATACCCCCTAGTCACTGTCTGTTTGTAGAATTACCTACTATTGATGTTCAAAGCTCTTTGGTTGTCTACTCTATACCCAATAATTGAGGCTCAGATCAACTTGAGGTTCAGCATTCCCACTTTACAACCAAGCACCTCAAGACTGCAGTTTTTCTGGACACAGAAAAGCAACATATTGGGGATGATTTACTAAAACTGGAGAGTGCAAAATCCTGGTGCTGTTGTGCATGGTAGCCAATCAGTTTCTAACTTCAGCTTGTTCAATTAAACTTTGACAAAAAAACCTGGAAGCTGTCTAGTTTCTTAGCAGAACTGCACAAGATTTTGCACACTCCAGCCTTAGTAAATCAACCCCATTGCATGTTATATATATTTGCTGTTGCACTGTATACACTATGTTGTACATTAAAAACTCCTGACTGGTGTAATTTGTAGGCATTGTTGTGCAGTACATATTCCTGTCAAAATGTTCACTGTCCAACAAATTATTGTTAATATTTAACCACCTCAATACTGGGCACTTTCACCCCCTTCCTGCCCAAACCATTTTTCAGCTTTCAGCGCTGTCGCACTTTGAATGACAATTGCGCAGTCATGCTACACTGCACCCTAATGACATTTTTATAATTTTTTCCCCACAAAATAGAGCTTTCTTTTGGTGGTATTTGATCACCTCTGCGGTTTTTATTTATTGCACTATAAACAAAAGAAGAGGGACAAGTTATATTTTTTACTTTTTGCTATAATAAATATCCAATTTTTTTTTTTTAAACAAATTCTGTCCTCAGTTTAGTATGTATTCTTCCACATATTTTTGGTAAAAAAAAAAAAAAAAAAAAAATCGCAATAAGCGCATATTGATTGGTTTGCGCAAAAGTTATAGTGTCTACAAAATAGGGGATAGATTTATAGCATTTTTAATGATTTTTTTTTTACTAGTCATGGCGGCGATCTGCAATTTTTTTTGTGACTGCGATATTGCGGCGGACATATCGGACACTTTTGACACGTTTTTGGGACCAGTCACATTTATACAGTGATCCGTGCTATAAAAATGCATTGATTACTGTGTAAATGTGACTGGCAGGGAAGGGGTTAACACTAGGGGGTGATCGAGGGGTTAATGTGTGTCCTAGGGAGGTGATTCTAACTGTGGGGGGAGGGGACTGACTGGGGGAGGTGACCGATCCTTATGTACAAGGGACACACCATCGGTCTCCTCTCCTCTGACAGGACGTGGATCTGTGTGTTTACACACACAGATCCACGGTCCTGCTCGGTTGCTGGGCAATTGCGGGTGCCCGGCGAACATTGCGGCCGCCGGGCACGCACATCGGGTCCGCAGTGATGCGGCACGCACGCCCCCTAGTGGCCCGGGAAGGCGATCACGTCATGTGACGTCCGCCCAGAACGAGAGCTGCCTCGTCCCACTGTCATATGACAGTGGGCAGGCAGCTAGTGGTTAAATAAACAGATCTGGACACATTCAAAGTGCTATTAGACCCCATTCACACCTGTGTTTTGTAGACGGAAGCTCCAAAACACTCAACATCCTAAATTCTATGGTTTCCAATTTTACCTGTGTAGTGTTGCTTGAAGCATTTAGCTAAAAAAAAGAACACAAGCTTCTTTTAGCCCTGACAGTGCCTTGAAAAAGTATTCATACCCACACGGAAGATACCAAGGCAAAGTGTGTGTGTGCTTTGCTGGGTATTTATACACATCTCCTGCAATCAGGCTCAAGTGATGCCCGATCGCAGGAGATGATGTTGGCTCCACACCGCCGGGAACGACCCGCTGGTGGGCATCAGTACTGCGGCCCAAAGGTCAAATAATATCACCAGCCGGAGAGAGCTCCCCTGACAGTTCCAGACTGTCAGGAGACACCCACTGGTGGATATCATTACTGCATGCCAGATGTCTAACAATGCTACCAGCAGGTGGGACAATTCCTGACAGGACCATTGGTCCTTTGACTGTCTATTTACTGCACAATTACCTCTGTCCTGACCTGCAGATAACTTCCACCCACTGTCCTATATATTAAACCTCCCACTGGGTTACTCCTGCTAATACGGCTTGGCCTGAGGCTGAAGATCTGAACTATTGACTGTTAGTGGCTATATGCCGCCCTCTATAGTGTATATCATCAGTTGGACAATAGTCAATTCAGTTAACCCAGCGGCACTGGCTTTATAGGGCTTATTACTCAGTGTGTGGGGTTTTAACACTCCTATATCCCCCAGGTGGGGGCTTGATGGTCAATAGTGGTGGGATATGTATGTTTCCTGATGGTGCTTGTCACCAGTACTTACGTACCTACTTAACCGCCACTTTTTGTACCTTATACTAAAATTAATTTGGGTGTATATGGTGTGTGCTTGATGTATGATGTGACGCAGCTGTTATGTAGACAACATTGTCTCATTTTAACAATAAGTCTAGGTGTTCGCGGTGGGTACCCAGGTTTTGTGTTCTTGTTATTACTAACTGTGCAATAAAAATTCCCTTAATAAGCAGCTTGGTCCGCCCGTGACTTTCTTTTCAGGGGGTCTCTTTCCCCCTGTACTTTTATTTTAGTAATTAGAGTCCACCTGTCTGAAATGTAATCTCAGTATAAATACAGCTGTTCTGTAAAGCCCTCAGAGGTTTTTTAGAGAACCTTAGTGAATAAACAGCATCATGAAGGCCAGGGAACACACCAGACAGTTCAGGCATAAAGTTGTGGAGAAGTATAAAGCAGGGATAGGTTATAAAAAAATATCCCAAGCTTTGAACATCTCATGGAGCACTGTTCAATCCATCGTCCGAAAATGCAAAGAGTATGGCACAACTGCAAACCTACCAAGACTTCCACCTAAACTGACCAGGCCGGGCAAGGCGAGCATTAATCAGAGAAGCAGCCAAGAGGCTCATGGTAACTCTGGAGGAGCTGCAGAGATCCACAGCTCAGGTGGGAGAATCTGTCCACAGGACCAATATTAGTCCTGCACTCCACAAATCTGGCCTTTATGAAAGATTGGCAAGAAGAAAGCCATTGTTGAAAGAAAGCCCTAAGAAGTCCAGTTTGCAGTTTGCAAAAAGCCATGTGGGGGACACAGCAAACATGTGGAAGAAGGTGCTCTGATTAGAGCGGAACAAAATGAAACTTTTTGACCTAAAAGAAAAACGCTATGTGTGGCGGAAAACTAACACTGCAGATCACCCTAAATACACCATCCCCACCGTGAAACATGGTGGTGGCAGCATCAGGTTGTGGGGATGTTTTTTTTCAGCAGGGACAGGGAAGCTGGTTAGAGTTGATGGGAAGATGGATGGATCAGGGCAATCTTAGAAGAAAACCTGTGAGACTGGGGCAGAGGTTCACCTTCCAGCAGGACAATAACCCTAAACATACAGCAAAAGTTACAATGGAATGGTTTGGATCAAAGCATATTCATGTGTTAGAATGGCCCAGTCAAAGTCTAGACCTAAATCCAATTAAGAATCTGTGGCAAGACTTGATCATTTCTGTTCACAGACACTCTCCATCCAATCTGACAGATCTTGAGCTATTTTGAAAAGAAGAATGGGCAAAGATGTCACTCTCTAGATGTGCAAAGCTGGTAGAGACATATCCAAAACGACTTGCAGCTGTAATTGCAGCGGAAGGAGGTTCTACAAAGTATTGACTCGGGGGGGCTGAATACAAATGCATGCCACACTTTTCAGATATTTATTTGTAAAAAATTTAGAAAAACATTTCTCAGTTTCCTTCCACTTCACAATTATGTGCCACTTTGTGTTGGTCTATCACATAAAATCTTAATAAAAGCCATTTACATTTTTGATTGTAGCATGACAAAATGTGGAAAATTTCAAGGGGTATGAATACTTTTTCAAGGCACTGTATTTGCACTATGTAGCATTTCACGCATATGCGTGTTTACGCAGGTTGCTCACACGATAGCCCTTTCATTTCAATGGGCTGCATTACACGTGACAAAAGGCAGCAAAGAAGCTCAAGTATCTTTTTTTAGCTTTGCACATTTTTAAACAGAGCATTTTGTCATGTGTGCCGTGCATTTATTGATCAATGCACATATTGGCCAGCACACCATGGATCTTCAAATGCAGTCCAAAGCTTTTATTGCAGAGGGATCACAAAAGAACAAGTGCAACGTTTCGGAGCCGCGCAGGACCCCTTCATAAGGCATATTCAGCTGACACATGGTGCCTAGAAATTTCCCATCATAAACTGTCATTTCATGCAAATCGGTCTAACTGTTTACCTAATATGGTTTTGTGAAACCAAACAGATAACCAAATTTTTTGTACCAAAGCCACTAAACACGTTATAGTATGTTGATGCATTGATGTTTCATTTTGCATTAGTGACACTCCTTCTTAATACATATGATGAGACATAGAATTCATGATCTACTATACTGTATGTAGGCTCGATTTCTGGACAATGACTACTGTGTTTTTTTTAATCATCAAAATAACATGCAAACTATTTTAACTGACTGTGTCATAATTTACACTGCACATAGAAAGATAAGAATACAATATGCAAATTATAGAAACGGTTTCCTCTTTTTCTGTTTCCTGACATTACAAGATAATGCAAAACCCTAGCCTATACAAAAAGTTTTGTGTATTAAAATGAAACTAGGATATGATGCAAGTCTGTAACCAGCATTAAGGTTTCATTCACACTAATGCGTTTTTTGATGCTTTCTGCACTTTGCAGAAATGCAGGGAATTTTTTTAACAAGGGTTCCTATGGAACATGTTCACGTCAATGCATTTTGTGCCTCTGCATTTCTGGAAAGTGTCGGGACTTTTTTCCTGCAAAATGCAGCGTTTTGCATGTAATAGACTTCAATGGACCCGCATCTAAAACGCAAGTACTGCGTTTTTACCACGATTTTGCCATGATTTGCATTTTGCGACTTGTGTCTTTTTTTTACATTCACTGTATATAGCTGGTTGCTAAGGAGCGGGTCGAGAAGCTGGCCGCCGCATCCTTAGCAACGGATGAGTCATTAGCTGTCAGCAGGGTTCCCCACTGACAGCTAAATGTAAAAAAAAAAATTACTGGCTAAAAAAATTCACGAAAAAAATGGTGCGGGGTCCTTCCCCCCAGTCCATATCAGGCCCTTCGGTCTGGTATGGATTTGGAGGGGACAACCCCATATCAACATTTTAAAAAAAAATGGTGTGGGATCCCCCCCAAAATCCATACCAAACCCTTATCCGAGCATGCAGCCTGGCAGGTTAGGAAAGGGAGGGGATGAGTGAGCTTCCAGATTCCGATAAGCCCCCCACCCGCAAACCCCGACAACCACTGGCCAAGGTTGTCGGGAAGAGGCCCTTGTCCCCATTAACATGGGGGCAAGGTGCTTTGAGGTGGGGGGGGGCAAAGCATCCACACCCCCCCCATGTTGAGGGCATGCAGTCTGGTATGGTTCAGGAGGGGCCGCTCGCTTTCCTGACCTGCCGGGCTGCATGCTTGGATAAGGGTCTGGTATGGATTTTGGGGGGGAGGCAACGCCATTTAACCAGTTGCCGACCGCCGCATCACGATGTACGTCGGCAGAATGGCACAGGCAGGCAAAAGGACTTACAGGTACGTCCTTGCCTGCCCGCGGGTGGGGGGTCCGATCGGACCCCCCCCAGGTGCCTGCGGCGGTCGGATTCAGGTCAGGGGCGATCAAAGGTGAGGGGGAGGCCACTCATTCCTGGCTCCCCCCTCGCGATCGCTCCTGGCCAATGACAGGCTTCCTCGGCTTCTGTGAATGTAAACAGAAGCGGAGGAAGTGATGTCACTCTCCTCGAGCCGGTCTTTTCGTTCCTGCACCGAGGAGAGACGACATCCAAGTAAGTTTGCACCAACACTACACTAACAGTAGAACACGCAGGCACACTTGTCACCCCCCAGTCACCCCCTGATCACCCCCCTGTACCTCCTGTCACACTGACACCAATAGCAGTTTGTTTGCTTTTTCTGATTATTGCATTGGTGTCAGTTTGTGACAGTTATAAGTGTTAGGGCAGTTAGGTTAGCCCCCTTTAGGTCTGGGGTACCCCCCTAACCCCCCCTAATAAAGTTTTAACCCCGTGATCACCCCCCGTCGCCAGTGCCACTAAGCGATCGTTTTTCTGATCGCTGTATTAGTGACACAGGTGACGCTAGTAAGGGAGGTAAGTATATAGGTTCGCCGTCAGTGTTTTATAGCGACAGGGACCCCCATATACTACCTACTAAAGGTTTTAACCCCTTGATTGCCCCCTAGTTAACCCTTTCACCAGTGATCACCATATAATTGTTACGGGTGACGCTGGTTAGTTGGTTTGTTTATTATAGTTTATTATAGTTTATCATAGTTTTAGGGCACCCGCCGTTTATTACCTTATAAAGGTTTAACCCCCTAATTGCCCGGCGGTGATATAAGTTAAGATTTTAGGATCAGATAAGGTCTGCGTCGCCCCAGGCAGCGTCAGGTTAGCGCCAGTACCGCTAAAACCCATGCACGCAGCATACACCTCCCTTAGTGCTATAGTATCTGAACGGATCGATATCTGATCCGATCAGATCTATACTCCCCAGCAGTTTAGGGTCCCCCAAAAAAACGCAGTGTTAGCGGGATCAGCCCAGATACCTGCTAGCACCTGCGTTTTGCCCCTCGGCCCAGCCCAGCCCAGCCCACCCAAGTGCAGTATCGACCGATAACTGTCACTTACAAAACACTAAGCACACATAACTGCAGCGTTCGCAGAGTCAGGCCTGATCCCTGCGATCGCTAACAGTTTTTTGGTAGCGTTTTAAATCAGTCGCTGACAGTCAGGAGCTTTTTTGCCTGTTAGTCTCACTAGTGTACCCCTAAATTTAGAGCCCAAAATGGCAAATCGAAGGTACACTAGTGAAGAGGCCTACACGTTTCTGAGCATGACAGATAGGGAAGAGGAAGTCACTCATCTGTCAGATTCAGGCTCAGAATACGATCCTGTAGAGGACAGCGGCTCCATGACAGATAGCTCTGACGACGGAGTTGTGGTCCCTGCTAAGGTCAGGCCTACCAGACCCCAATCTTCTTCTTCTGTCCTTGAAGTGCAAGAACCGCAGGTCCCTCGTATGGAGCAGAGAAGTACTAGTGCCGCTACTCCTTCTGGTGAACTGGCAAGCACCAGCGGCCTAGTACACCCTGGTCGTACATCCAGCACTGCAGTATCACTTGGTGACGTGGCGAGTCCCATAAGTGCAGTTCAAGCTGGTGAGGTGGCAAGCACTAGTAGTGTCCCGCTGCCACCAAGAAGACGAACACAGGCCCGTCGTGCCCATAGTGCCCTTCCTGTTGCATTCGCCAATCCGAATTGGGTACCCACCACTTCTGCAGCGCCCGTACTTCCCCCTTTCACTGGCCAACCCGGAATTCAGGTGGAAACAGTTGATTTTACGCCACTGGATTTTTATTCACTGTTTTTCACCGAAGATCTCTATAGATCTATTGTGGACCAAAGCAATTTATACGCTGGTCAACACATCGCCGCTAATCCCCAGTCCTCCCTTGCCAGAGATTGGAAACCAATTACGGTTTCCAAATTTAAGCTCTTTCTGGGCCTTTCCCTCAACATGGGCATAAATAAAAAGAGTGAGTTGCGGTCATATTGGTCCACTGACCCAATTTACCATATGCCCGTGTTCTCTGCTTCCATGACCAGGGCACGATACGAGCAGATTTTGCGGTTCATGCACTTCAACAACAATGAACTCTGTCGTCCTCGTGGAGACCCTGAATACGATCGGCTCTACAAAATTCGGCCCCTCGTAAACCACTTCAACCAACGTTTTTCAGACTTGTTTACTCCCCATCAAGTTGTCTGCGTTGATGAGTCCCTGATTAAATTTTCTGGCCGCTTGTCATTCAAACAGTACCTTCCCAGCAAGCGGGCCAGATACGGGGTCAAGATGTATAAGCTCTGTGACAGGGCCACAGGCTATACATGTAGTTTTATGGTTTACGAGGGAAAAGATAGCCACGTAGAGCCGACAAACTGCCCTGACTACATAGGAAGCGCTGGCAAGATTGTGTGGGACTTGGTGTCACCCTTATTCGGAAAGGGGTACCGCTTGTACGTGGACAATTATTATACGAGCGTGCCACTTTTTAGTCACCTTTTTGATCATCAAATTGGAGCATGTGGCACCGTGTGACCTAATCGCCGGGGCTTTCCTCAGCGGCTTGTAGATTCCCGTCTTAGGCTGGGGAGAGAGCCTGCTTGCAGTGTAATAATTTGCTCGCTATGAAGTGGAGGGACAATAAGAATGTTTTCGTTCTTACCTCCCTTCATGCAGACACGACGGTCCAAATAACTACGGCGACTGGTGTTGTGGAGAAACCCCTCTGTGTCCACGAATATAACCAAAATATGGGAGGGGTGGACCTCAACGACCAGTTGTTGGCGCCGTACTTAATTGCCTGTAAGGCCAGACGCTGGTACAAAAAAGTGTCTGTATACTTATTTCAATTGGCTTTGCTGAACGCTCATGTGCTATACAGAGCTTCAGGACGGACTGGATCCTTCCTTAAATTCCAGGAAGAGATCGTCAGAGCCCTTCTGTTTCCAGACGGTGCTCCACCTCACCTTCCCCAACCAAATGCAGTAAGCCGGCTGCATGGGAGGCATTTTCCTTATGTCCTCCAGAGTACCCCTACCCAATGAGCGCGGATTTAGGCGTGACACCCGGTATTATTGTCCCTCCTGTCCTGGCAATCCTGGTCTTTGCATTGGTGAATGTTTTGAATGCTACCATACACTAGTTGAGTTTTAGCGTAGGGTACGGCATTGCACAGACTAGGACACACTTTCACAGGGTCTCCCAAGATGCCATTGCATTTTGAGAGACCCAAACCTGGAACCGTTACAGTTTTAAAAGTTACAGTTATTAAAAAAAATGTAAAAAGAAAAAAAAAGTAAAAAAAAATATATACACAAAAAAAATATAAAATAAAAAAAACAAAAATAGTTGTCGTTTTATTGTTCTCTCTCTCTCTCTCTATTCTCTCTCTATTGTTCTGCTCTTTTTTACTGTATTCTATTCTGCAATGTTTTATTGTTATATTTTATCATGTTTGCTTTTCAGGTATGTAATTTTTTTATAGTTTACTGTGTTTTAAGCATTTTTTTGTTTCCAGGTACGCCATTCAGCTGCAGCGCGGATTTATTTATCTTGACAGGAACAGCGTTTGCTCCCACGATACATAAAGCCGTGACTCCAGCGCTGTTGGAGGCGATTTCACCACCACAGTTACATACTTCAGCATATATGCCGAAGCGTGGGGGCAGCAGTGGGTGGAGGAGCGATTTGCTCCTGCCTTTTGTGGGAGGATGCCCCCATGCTTCGGCATATATATATTTTAGGTAGGCACAGGTTGCGTTAAATGTTTTATTTTTTACTATGTTTTTTTTTTGTATTTGCTTTGCAGGTATGGTAAGTATTACTATTATACTGTAATGTTACTTTGTTCTTTGTTAACCATTATTTGCTTAGCAGGTACGCCATTCAGTTGCAGCGCGGATTATTTATCTTGACAGCAACAGCGTTTGCTCCCACGATACATAAAGCCGTGACTCCAGCGCTGTCGGAGGTGATTTCACCACCACAGTTACATACTTCAGCATATATGCCGAAGCGTGGGGGCAGCAGTGGGTGGAGGAGCGATTTGCTCCTGCCTTTTGTGGGAGGATGCCCCCATGCTTCGGCATATATATATTTTAGGTAGGCACAGGTTGCGTTAAATGTTTTATTTTTTACTATGTTTTTTTTTGTATTTGCTTTGCATTTTGCATTTTGCATTTTTGATGCATTTTGCAGAAATGCATGGGAATTTTTTAACATGGGTTCCTATGGAACATGTTCACAATAAAGCCTTTTTGTACCTCTGCGTTTTTGGAAAGGGTCAGGGACTTTTTTTCAACGCTTTTTCAAAACGCTGTAAAAACGCTGCAAAAACGCTGCTCAAAAACGTGGCAAGCATCACAAAAAAAACCTCCAGAAACGCTCAAAAGCAACATGCATAGATCTGAATCGAGCCTAAAACGCCAGTCAAAGACCCTTTCACTAAATAAAATGGTTAGCTTAAAGGCCTGTTTACACCTTGCTTTTGGTTTGCTTAGCTTTGCTTCAAAAATTATACCCCATGTCGCTTTAGTGGTGCTTCGAAGTGTCTTCAAAGCCTCCATGGAAGTCTATGACAAAGCTCGCTTGAAGCACCTGCAGCTTTTGAGAGGCTTTAATTGAGCTTTAGCTTTAATTTGTTTTGGAGAAATTGCAGGTATGAGATATCTACACACACACAGGGCATCTGACAAGCTTCAACAAAGCTTAAAAAGAGCATCACAGAAGCATCACTAAAGCTTCACCGGAGCATCACCAAAGCTTAATCGAAGCACCACTGAAGCTTCATTGAAGCACCACCAAAACATCAAAAACACATCATAAAAGCATGTTGAAGCGGTAGGCGCTTTAATGTCTTTTGAAGCCGAAGCAAGTGTAAATGAGCCCTTAGGGACCTTTTTAAAAGCAAAATGGTGCACTTTTGGTTCAATAGACTTCAATGGAGAAGATACAGAAAAACATGTAGTGTATTTTTGTTGTGATTTTTGCGCTTTGCGCTTTTAATCCACTCAACAGCAAATTGGCCAAAAAAAGAAAAAGGATAAAAAATTCAAAATGCATAAAAAAAATGCGTCAAAAACAGGTGTACAAAAACACAAAATGCACTGCAAAAACGTTGCAGAAACGGATCAAAAACAAACTGCATAGGTGTGAACCAAGCCCAAAGAAGATATATATGCCTCTCAAGGTGAGTGGGTTATGACAAAATCCATATCTGCTAGTCTGGTTTACACCTAATGTACACTATATTGTCAAAAGTATTGGGACACCTGCCTTTACACGCACATGAACTTTAATGGCATCCCAGTCTTAAGCCCTGTACACACGATCGCATATTCCGACAACAAAACAACAGATTTTTTCAGACGGATGTTGGCTCAAACTTGGTCAGAAATTCCAAACATCAAGAACGCGGTGACGTACAACACGTACGACGAGCCGAGAAAAATGAAGTTCAATAGCCAGTGCTGCTCTTCTGCTTGATTCTGAGCATGCGTGGAATTTTGTGCATCGGAATTGTCTACACACAATCGTAATTTATGCAAAAGGACTTTGTTGTCGGAAAATGTTAGATCCAGCGCTCAAACTTTGTGTGTCGGAAATTCTGATAGAAAAAGTCAGACGGAGCATACACACGGTCGGAATTTCCGACAAGCTCCGATAGCACATTTTCCGTCGGAAAGTCCGATCGTGTGTAGAGGGCATAAGTCTGTAGGGTTCAATATTGAGTTGGCCCACCCTTTGCAGCTATAACAGCTTCAACTCTTCTGGGAAGGCTGTCCACAAGGTTTAGGAGTGTGTCTATGGGAATGTTTGACCATTCTTCTACAGCGCATTTCTGAGGTCAGGCACTGATGTTGAACAAGAAGGCCTGGCTTGCAGTCTCCACTCTAATTCATCCATCCCAAAGGTGTTCTGTCAGGTTAAAGTCAGGACTCTGTGCAGGCCAGTCAAGTTCCTCCACCCCAAATTTGCTCAAACATATCTTTATGGACCTTGCTTTGTTCACTGGTGCGCAGACAAAAATGGGCATTGCAGTTTGCTGTGCATGGGGCTGTGTAGCTGCAGACTGGTTAGGTGACCATGTGACCTGCGTCCACAGCCAAACCTACCTACAACAGGCACATGAACGTCAGAACTGGACCAAGGAGCAATGGAAGAAGGTGGCCTGGTCTAATGAATCACTTTTTCTTTGACATCATGAGGATGTCCGGAGCATGTGTGTTATTTACCTGGGGAAGAGATGACACCAGGACGCAGTATGGGAAGAAGGCAAGCCGGCAGAGGCAGTGTGATGCTTTGGACAATGTTCTGCTGGGAAATCTTGGGTTCTGCCATTCATGTGAATGTTATTTGACACACACCTAAACATTGTTGCTGACCAAGTACACCCATTCATTGAAACTATATTTTCAGCAGAAAAATGTGCCCTGCCACACTGCAAAAAATGTTCAAGAATGGTTTGAGGAACACATCGAGTTTGAGCCAAATTCTCCAGATCTCAGTTCATCGAGCATCTGTGGGATGTGCTGGAAAAACAAGTCTGATCCATGGAGACCCCCACCTTGCAATTTACAGGACTAAGGCTATGTTTCCACTATTGCGTCCCCAAAGTCGCGCGATTTTGCCGCGATTTTTTACCGCGATTTTACCGCGACTTTTTACCGCGATTTGAAGCAATGCCTGTATCTATGGACCTCAAGTCGCATCAAAGTGGGACCAAAGTAGTGCAGGGACTACTTTGAAGTTGCTGAGACTTGAAGTCGCACAGATATGAACGGTACTCATTGGAAATCATGGGAAACAATTTGTCATGCGACTTTTCAGTCCCAAGTCGCATAAAAAGTCGCACTAGTGGAAACAGAGCCTTAAAGTGGAACTTCCCTCTCCCAATTACCATTGATTATTTTTAATCCTCATGCTGCTAGCATTAGTAAATAGATTGGAAAGTATATAATATTTACTTGTTTTACATTATGTTTCTTTATATATTTCTTCAGTTACTTTCTGGTTTCTTGCCTAGGCAAATGGTGTTATACATCCTAGGAGTCTTCAGGAGGGGAGGAGAGGAGGAGGAGGGGTTTTCAAAGCACACTCTCCTACATGAATATTCAAGCTAAGGGCAGATGGATTCCAGGAAGTAAATGCTACATTAATAATTTTCCCTTACTCAAGATGGCCACGGCGAGAAATGCTAGTTGGCTGTTTTATAAAGTAATTTCTCAACAAAATAAAGCATGGAGGCATTGATGGATGGGGGATGCGCTTTAAAGGATCTGCTACTGACTGCTTGTTGCCAGATACCTCAGCATACCTTCAGAGGTCTAGTGGTGTCCATCAGTGCCAGGACAAGGTCATCCCGTGCCCTGGGCGAACATGGCAAGCTGCGCCCCCCCACACACACACACACATACACATCTTTAGATAGTGCTATTAATGATGTAAGGTTTGATATGCATGTAATGTTTGGGACATCCACTGAAATAGTACTAACATATCATCCAACTTTTGAAGTTGAAATGAGGAACATTTCAGGGAGAAAGTGGCATGTGGCACGCGTATCTCGCCGCAGCGATGGGTGGGTGTGGTTAAATTATGATGGCCGGGAGGGGGAAAACTGGCACCCCCTGGGTGCCTCAACTGCTACACCCTTTAGCTGCACAGGGTATTGCCTTGGGAAGTACACGTGCTGTGGCCGTGATGTTTTGCTTCACTGCTGCAGCATGAATGATACTCCTTGTTGAACTTGACCCATTGAACTGAATGGTGCCCCACAGCTGTGCACAATGCACATGGTTGCAGCATGCTAGTGCAGGGTTGGAGGGCTTAAAACAGGCAGTAAGGAGGCGATACAACGGCTCCTTACCACCTGTCAAATGCTCTCTGAAGAGCAATCTAAATGCTGATCGCTTTTCAGAGACCAAAACATGTGTGTCCAAGCCCTTAACTATTTATTTTTTTATTCTTTTACATTTTTTATATAGTTTTTAGAATTTTATAATTTAGTTTTTGTGTACATTTTTAACTGTCCTGTTGTGTGTGTGTGTGGGGGGGTGCTTTGATGAAATATCAGGGCTCTAAACAGACCCCAGATGTTTCACTTTGAGACACTATGGGGTTTGGTGCATGTGAAAATGCATGTGTTAGCAGATGTGTGGGGGTGCCATTAACAATTAATTGCGCTTCCCACACCTCTACTAGTGGACAGTGTGTTTCTGTGTGTCAGGAAAGCCACAATTTTGTGGCTGACATGGAAAGGTGTGAACCTCGACTTATGCTCATGCTGGTGCACTGCAGTTTGGCCACAGTGTGATTGTATGTGCGGTTTACCTGGGTTTTAGGTGCGCTCCCAATGAATTACATTACACAGTGCGTTTTCCGAAACCGCATCAAAGATGCATCATGCAGGACTTTGATGCGCTTTCATGAAAACGCAATGTGTAATGGAATTCAATGGAAGTGCACCTAAAACCCAGGTAAACCGCACATACAATCACACTGTGGCCAAATCGCAAAGCACTGGTTATGAAGGACTGTAATGAAAGTACTAAAGCCTCATACACACAATGCGATTGTTGGCAGGGGATTGTCTGTTGACAGACTGTTTTCCTAAAATCATACCATTAGTACGCTCCTTTTGACAATTGTTGTCCAACTTTCGACTAACAAATGTTGGATGACAGGCTAGTAAATTTTTGGTGGACAACGGTTTGACGTCAGATTTTCGTATGGTCAGCACATAAATCCGTCGCACAAAAATTGAAAGTACAAACACGCATGCTCGGAATCAATGCTCACCAAACACGAAATTAGCAGAAGAGGCCAAAAGGGTGGCGCTCAAGAGCTGAAATTCCTTGTAGTACGTCACTACATTCGTGTTTGTTGTACGACAATTGTGTACCGTTTGTATGCAAGACAAGATCCTGGCACATGCCCTTAAGACAAAAATCAGACAATCGGATGGCCAACAATCATACCGTGTGTACGAGGCTCAAGGCTGTATGGCTGTATTATAGGGACAGGACAGTTAGCAGAGGACTAAACTGGGGTGGAAGGGGTGTCAGACAAATGGCTGTGTTGAATGTCCAGAGCTGAGACCAGAGGCTGCAAGACATGCAGTGCACATTTATGAATGAGACAGCTGATAGAAAAAGGTGAAGGGTTAATGTGAACAGCAAAGCTGAACAGGAGAATCTGTGCTGTCTTACAGGTGTGCAGGGAAGGTGTGCAGGGGATGTGCAGGATGTGAGATGAGCCACACAAAGTGAAAGTGACCAAAGAGGAAGACTGGCCAGGAAGGAGAACAAGCTGACAGGGCAGCTTTGAAGAAGAGGAGTGATTGATGGGTGCAGGAGAGATAAGGCAGAGTTGAAGTTGCTGGAACTGAGGAGTCCGGGAATCGATACCCCAATGGGGGTTATTTACAAAAGGCAAATCCACTTTGCACTAGAAGTGCACTGAAAGTGCACTTGGAAGTGCAGTCGCTGTAGATATGAGGGGAAGATCTTAAATGAGGGGAAGCTCTGCTGATTTTATCATCCAATCATGTGCAAGCAAAAATGCTGTTTTTTAATTTACCTTGCATGTCCCCCTTAGATCTACAGCGACTGAACTTCCAAGTGCACTTGAAGTGCAAAGTGGATTTGCCTTTCGTAAATAACCCCCATTGTGCAGTAACAGGAGGGAGAATGACAGTAACTCCTGTTGGGCAGGAGAAGCTCTCAGTGCGCCCCCCGTCATCGCGGATTTGGACACCACCCAGGGCAGCTGCCCCTCCCGCTCTGATGTCCATGCTTCAATGGATCAGGGCTGTTTTGGTGGCAAAAGGGGGACATGTCAATATTAGGTGGTTGTTGGGGGGGGGGGGGGGTGTTCAAAATCATGGGTCTGATGCTGCATCTGTACCCTGCCATCTCTAAGACTGTGATCAAACACTGCCGACACTCTGCTCTCAGAGCTCCCTGAGCAGAGAGCTGGTGGCTCACTGGAGTGCTGTGCTGTGGAGGGGCGGGTGTGGCTGCCTCAGGCTCTCAGCAGCTAGCTGAGAGGCTGTGCCAATTCAGGGTTGTGGGCAGATCCCAACCATATTGATGCGATCTTGCCCATGCCTGGACCGGTTCTGTGACGTCAGCCAACATCAGGCTTCAAGTGACACAAAAGGTATTTTTTTTTTTAAATAATAAACATGTCATACTAACCTCCACTGTGTAGTTTGTTTTGCACAGAGTGGCCCCGAACCTGGTCTCCTGGGGTCCCTCGGCGGCTCTCTCGGCTCCTCCCCACATCAGATAACCCCCTGGTAGAAGCGCTCTCCCGAGGGGTTACCTTGCAGGCGCTCTCCCGAGTCCAGCACTCGGGGTCCATAGAAGCAGAATGCAGGACTCGGCCCCACCCCCTGGCGGCCGCGTCATTGGATTTGATTGACAGCAGCTGGAGCCAATGGCTGCGCTGTTATCAATCTATCCAATCAACAGCCGAGAATTAAGGTGAAAAAACACTTACCTTTACAACCCCTTTAAGCCCACTGTCTATTGAAAACAGGTCACAGAGTACAGAATGAACTGCACTTCTGTGATCCACAGGACAAGTACAGCCAAGCAAGCTTTGGCCATACTTCTCCTTTAAAGAAGTATGGCCAAAGCTCTTTTGGCCATACTTCATCCGGGGGTCATAGGAGAGCACTTGGTTCTGCACTCCTGTGACCCAGATTCACTCAACAGTGAGCTAAAGTATGCTGTTGGCTGACGTCACTCAGCCGGTGTAGACTCTGGAGAAATCCCGACTTTAATGTCGGGATCCACTCAGATGCTTGACCACCAACTGGCTCAGCTTCTCAGTGGGCAACTGAGAGCCCAAGCCAGCCGCTCCCACCCACCTCCGCAGCCCGAGGGACAGAGAAGAGGCTCTCTGTTCAATAAAGACCGAGAACTGAGCGACTGGTGGACTCAGTTTTCGCTCTTAGAAGTGGCGGGGGAGGCGATGCCGCATCCACCCAGATGAATATATATGTTTTTTGATTTTGTTTTTTTAATTCCACACTTCTCTTCTAAGACCCATATTTTCTGCTGTCACAGTCAGGAAGAGGTTAATGTCATTGTGCAGACAAATTAGAAATAAAAGGCATGTGGAATAGCGAAACGAAAGGAATGAATCTATAAAATAAGCAGAGCACACTCTCTTCCCCTATGAATGTGATGACAGAGGAGGGGGTGGGATGACATGATAGGACAGCATGTAGCTGACAATAGCTCGTTCTGTGAATGGGAGATGGAGTGTACGTGTGACAGCAGGAAGCGACTGCAGAGCCCCGGCGTCCATTCACACGAGGCCACGCCCACCTCCTCCCTCCCCGCACACACTTATGAATGGAGCTCTCCCACACATACGTGTTGTTGGGCCGCTCGGCCCGGTGACGTCACTGGCTCCAGCTCCGGCTCATTCATTCACGGGCCGGCCATTGTGAAAGGAGGGAACGGGAGACAAAGGCACGGCTCCTCACACATACTTCTCCCTGATGTAGAGTTGTCACCTCATCCCTTTAAACCCGAACACATATGAATTACACGGGTTCTGAGGCTAATTAAATGCAGATAAGGCACCAAGTGAGTTTAATTACCACCTCAATCAGCCACAGAATCTGTGGAACTAATATGTGTCTGGGTTTAGACTCGGGATGAGGTGGCAACCCTACCCTGACGTGTGGACAAATAAGTCACGCTACTACAGACGGGGGTCGGCCCACATTGCTAGTACTCCTATAGACCTGTGTGTAATAGAGCAGACACCGGCTTCGGAGGTTTGTAAGAAAAGACAGGATGTAGAAAGGGTGAAGGGTAACGCACTCTCCCCTCCCCCCATTCTTCCTATTCTGTTTCTTTCCTCACCCCCTCCCTTCCCCAACACACACAGCAACAAAGCGGAGAGCGCCTCATACTGCATCCCTGCATACCTCCAGACGTGCCGCACTCCTCCTGATGACCTCCAGGTGGCGCTGTGTATGTCAGAAGCGCTGATACCATATACTGTGTATACACATAGCTATAACATTATGACCACTGACAGGTGAAGTGAATAACATTGATTATACAATGGCAACAATGTTGTTTAAGTCTAGGTTCACATCTATGCGCTTCTCAGGCACTCTTGCGTTTTTAAACTCGTGTTTTTGATGCGTTTTTCAGGTTTTGTGGGGTTTTTTTTCTTTTTAAAAACACTGTATATAGCTGGTTGCTAAGGAGCAGGCCGGAAAACCGTCTGTCGCATCTTTAACCACTTCCATACCAGGCCTATTCTGCCACTTCTCTCCTACATGTAAAGATTATCATTTTTTTTTTTTGCTAGAAAGTTACGCAGAACCCCCAAACATTATATATGTTTTTTTTTAACAGAGACCCTAGAGAATAAAATGATGGTCGTTGCAACTTTTTATGTCGCATGGTATTTGCGCAGCAATTTTTCTAATACATTTTTGGGGGAAAAAAACCTTTTATGAATAAAAAAAAACACTAAGGTTGGCCCGATTGTTTTGTATAATGTGAAAGATGATGTTATGCCGAGTAAATAGATACCCAACATCTTATGCTTTAAAATTGCGCACATTCGTGGAATGGTGCAAAACGTGGGTACTTAAAAATCTCCATAGGCATTGTTTTAAAAATTGTTACAGGTTACCTTGTTAGCGTTACAGAGGAGGTCTGGGACTAGAATGATTGCTCTCACACTAACATTTGTGGCGATACCTCACATGTGTGGTTTGAACATTGTTTACATATGCGGATGCAACGTAAGTATGCGTTCACTTCTGCAAACGAGCACGCAGGGACGGGGGCGCTTTAAAATTATTTTTTTTATTGCTTAATTTACTTTTATTTTTTTATTTTGACACTTTCCTTATTTTTTTTTTTTTTTAATGACTTTTATTCCTATTACATAGGAATAGGGTATAACAGGTCCTCTTTAGACCCCTTTCACAATGGCACGGCTCCGCGTTAGCAGTAAAGCGCCACTACTTTTAGCAGCACTTTTCGGCCGCTAGCAGGGCACTTTTAACCACTGCAAGCTTCCAAAGAAAGGGTTAAATGCGCCCAAAAAGCGCAGCTGCCGAAGCGCTTTGCAGGCGCTGCAAATTTCATTTCAATGGGCAGGGGCGGTGGACCCTCCAAAGATGCTGCTTGCAGGACTTTTTCTAACGTCCTGCAAATACACCGCCCCAGTGTGAAAGCACTCGGGCTCTCACACTGGGGCTGCAGGGGAGGCGTTTTCGGATGCTTACAGGCGTTATTTTTAGCCCTTTAGCGCCTGAAAAACGCCTCCAGTGTGAAAGGGGTCTAACAACGAGATCTGGGGTCTATAAGTCCCCAGATCTTGCCTCTAGGCTGGAAAGCCTGAAATAAAAAAAATAAAAACGATCTTGGCTTCCCAGCCGAGGAAACGGCACTGTTTACATCTGCCGAGGCCGGACGTGACCTCATAAGTCGCACCCGGCCTCCAAACATCATAGAGACTGCCAGGGATCATCTGGTCTACGGTATTCTCTATGGTAAACACCTGTCAATCGCACGGGCGAGCCGGCAGAAGCACCGGAGGGCGGCGGGAGGAGAAAAACAATCAAGCGGCTAAACAGCTGCTATGATTGTTTTACATGACAGGGAATCGTTGGCAGCAAAATAAGATGTCCTTTCCTTTCCTCAAAATCCATACCAGACCCTTCCCTTATCCGAGCATGCAGCCCGGCAGGTCAGGAAAGGGAGGGGACGAGCGAGTGCTCCCCCCCCAAAACCACACCAGGCCACATGCCTTCAACATAGGGGCGTGCTTTGGGGTGGGAGGAGCAGAGCCAAAGCACCTTGTCCCTATGGTGATGGGTACAAAGGGCTCTTCCCCACAACCCAGGGCTGTGGTTGCGGGGGTCTGCGGGCAGGGGGCTTATCGGCTGTCGGCTTGTAGTTTTCATTGAACTACCATGGCGCTGTGAGTGCTATGGTAGTTCATTCTTTCTGTCAGCATGTATCGGCTTCCTCATACGAGGTACAAGGAAGCCAATACACTGATAGATCTGCAGGAGACCTGCAAGACACCTGATCTCTGGTGCAATGCTTTACGGGCTCCAGAAACAAAAATAATAAATGCACATTTTTTTACCTGCAAAAAAATGTGCATTTATTATTTTTCGTCAAAAGGTGAACTTATCCTTTAGGCTGGGTTCACACTGCTGTGCGGAGCGGCTCATGGCAGGGGTCCGGTGCGTCCCTGTTTACCGTTTCAGGTCCAATTTTGGTCCGAATTTTTGGCTGAATTCAGACCTGAAATGGACCAGAAGATGCACAGGACTCCTGTGCAATTCACACCGCAGCTGTCCTGGAACTGTGTGAACCGACTTCATTGAGAGCTGGTCACAGTCTCCTGACATGCGAATTGGATGCGTGGAAATCCACATCCAATTCGCAAAATTGTGTGAACTCAGCCTTAACCTCCCTGGAGGTATGATTATTTCAGATTTTTGGTGCTGAAAGCGGTACAATTATTCTGCACAGAAATTTGGCGTTTTATATTGTAGGCCTGTAATTCTTAGGAATAACTCACTTAAATCTGTCCAAACAAGAGTCTAGTAGACATCCCGGGTATGATAAAGTTTGAAAAACGAAATAAAAAATTATAATATAATAAATAACTATAAATAATTATAACAAATAATAATATAATAATAATAAAAATTATTCAATAATGTAATCAAATCAAAACATGAAATTTGCTCAGTTGCAGAATTGTCGCTGTCATTACTTTCAGTGTTTGATGATGAATTTCCCCACAAATCGCTGTTTTCTAGCTGGTCTAAAAGCACTTTTGACGTAAACGGACATTTTTTGGTTGCTATGGACAATCTCCAGTTTCCAGGCAGAAAGAACAGTATTTATAATATACAACTGTATGCAAGACACTAGACAAACCACTAGGGACAAAGGGGATGTGTAATTATTTGATACAGTACTGTAATCTGTAATTTGAATTTGGTGCTGAACTCTGTCCCCGTGCGTCGCAACGCTCGCAGGGAATGGAGCTCGGCACTGTGAATCGAGCGAGACACGGCGGCTCTCAAATCACAGCGGGGAGACATCGCAGGATCCAGGGGACAAGGTAAGTAATCTCTACATGGATCCTGCGATGCGATCCTGAGTCTGGCTCGGGGTTACCGCTTTTGGTACTGAAAATCCACCCCAAGCCAGACTCAGGAATACCGCCAGGGAGGTTAAGCAACCGTGGGAAGTGCTGAAAAAACAAGTCCAATCCATGGGGGCCCATCCTCACAACTTACAGGACCTTAAGTGATTGTAATAGTTGGGCAGTTGCCCTGAATGGCTAAAGTTCCATATACAGTATATGAGAAATAGTGCTCCATCGTTGGTGTCAGTGGAAGGAAGAGTGCCCCATCATTGGGAGATTTAGTGCACAATCATTGCTGTCATTGGGAGGAGTAGTGCCCTATTGTTTGTATAAAAGGAAGCAATAGTGCCCCATTGTTGATGTTAGTTAGAGGAACTGTACCCCAGTATTTGTATTGAAGGGGGAAATTGTGCCCCATTGTTGGTGTCAGTGTGCTTCATTGTTGGTATCAATGGGAGGTATTGTGCTCCATCAATCTATGTGTCAGTTGGGGAAATTGTGCCCCATTGTTCATGACAGTGAGAGATATAACCAGTGTCAGTAGGATTAATAGTTTCTCATTGTTGGTGCATTGGAAGATCTAGTTCTCTGTTGTTCTTGTCAGTGGGAGGAATAATGCCCCATTGTTTGTGTGGATGGAAGAAATAGTGCCCCACCGTTGTCGGTAGAAGGAAGATTGATCTCTTGTTGGTGTTGGTGGAAGGAAGAGTGTCTCATCATTGGTGTCGGTAGAAGGAATAATGCCCCATTGTTGGTGTTAGTATAAGGAATAGTACCCCATCGTTGGTGTTGGTAGTAGGAATAAGTGCCCCATGGTTGGTGTTGGTAGAAAAAAGAGTGCCCTATTGTTGGTGTCAGTGAGAGGAATACACACCCATCGCTGGTGTTGGTGGAAGGAATAGTGCCCCATGGTTGGTAACAGTGGGAGGAATAGTGCCCCATCACTGGTGTTGGTGGAGGGAATAGTGTCCCATGGTTGGTATCAGTGGGAGGAATAGTGCCCCATCACTGGTGTTGGTGGAAGGAATAGTGTCCCATAGTTGGTATCAATGGGAGGAAGAGAGTCCCATCACTGGTGTCGGTGGAAGGAATAGGTGCCCCATGGTTGGTATCAGTGGGAGGAATAGTGCCCCATCACTGGTGTCGGTGGAAGGAATAGGTGCACTATGGTTGGTATCAGTGTGAGGAATAGTGCCCCATCACTGGCGTCGGTGGAAGGAATAGGTGCACCATGGTTGGTATCAGTGTGAGGAATAGTGCTCCATCACTGGTGTCGGTGGAAGGAATAGGTGCACCATGGTTGGTATCAGTGGGAGGAATAGTGCCCCATCACTGATGTTGGTGGAAGTAATAGTGTCCCATGGTTGGTATCAGTGGGAGGAATAGTGCCCCATCACTGGTGTTGGTGGAAGGAATAGTGTCCCATAGTTGGTATCAATGGGAGGAATAGAGTCCCATCATTGGTGTCGGTGGAAGGAATAGGTGCACCATGGTTGGTATCAGTGGGAGGAATAGTGCCCCATCACTGGTGTTGGTGGAAGGAATAGTTGCACCATGCTTGGTATCAGTGGGAGGAATAGTGCCCCATCACTGGTGTCGGTGGAAGGAATAGGTGCACCCTGGTTGGTATCAGTGTGAGGAATAGTGCCCCATCACTGGTGTCGGTGGAAGGAATAGTGTCCCATAGTTGGTATGAATGGGAGGAATAGTGTCCCATCTTTGGTGTCGGTGGAAGGAATAGGTGCACCATGGTTGGTATCAGTGGGAGGAATAGTGCCCCATCACTGGTGTTGGTGGAAGGAATAGTGTCCCATAGTTGGTATGAATGGGAGGAATAGTGTCCCATCTTTGGTGTCGGTGGAAGGAATAGGTGCACCATGGTTGGTATCAGTGGGAGGAATAGTGCCCCATCACTGGTGTCGGTGGAAGGAATAGGTGCACCATGGTTGGTATCAGTGGGAGGAATAGTGTCCCATCACTGGTGTCGGTGGAAGGAATAGTTGCACCATGGTTGGTATCAGTGGGAGGAATAGTGCCCCATCACTGGTGTCGGCGGAAGGAATAGGTGTCCCATGGTTGGTATCAGTGGGAGGAATAGTGCCCCATCACTGGTGTTGGTGGAAGGAATAGTGTCCCATAGTTGGTATCAATGGGAGGAATAGAGTCCCATCATTGGTGTCGGTGGAAGGAATAGGTGCACCATGGTTGGTATCAGTGGGAGGAATAGTGCCCCATCACTGGTGTTGGTGGAAGGAATAGGTGCACCATGGTTGGTATCAGTGGAAGGAATAGTGTCCCATCACTGGTGTCGGTGGAAGGAATAGGTGCACCATGGTTGGTATCAGTGGAAGGAATAGTGCCCCATCACTGGTGTCGGTGGAAGGAATAGGTGCCCCATGGTTGGTATCAGTGGAAGGAATAGTGCCCCATCACTGGTGTCGGTGGAAGGAATAGGTGCCCCATGGTTGGTATCAGTGGAAGGAATAGTGCCCCATCACTGGTGTCGTTGGAAGGAATAGGTGCCCCATG
The DNA here is from genome assembly GCF_042186555.1 of Aquarana catesbeiana. Classification (NCBI taxonomy): domain Eukaryota; kingdom Metazoa; phylum Chordata; class Amphibia; order Anura; family Ranidae; genus Aquarana; species Aquarana catesbeiana. Next base: position 597,600,282 of record NC_133324.1, read on the forward strand.
GTTGGTATCAGTGGAAGGAATAGTGCCCCATCACTGGTGTCGGTGGAAGGAATAGGTGCCCCATGGTTGGTATAAGTGGGAGGAATAGTGCCCCATCACTGGTGTCGGTGGAAGGAATAGTTGCACCATGGTTGGTATCAGTGGAAGGAATAGTGTCCCATCACTGGTGTCGGTGGAAGGAATAGTTGCACCATGGTTGGTATCAGTGGGAGGAATAGTGCCCCATCACTGGTGTCGGTGGAAGGAATAGGTGCACCATGGTTGGTATCAGTGGAAGGAATAGTGTCCCATCACTGGTGTCGGTGGAAGGAATAGGTGCACCATGGTTGGTATCAGTGGAAGGAATAGTGCCCCATCACTGGTGTCGGTGGAAGGAATAGGTGCCCCATGGTTGGTATCAGTGGAAGGAATAGTGCCCCATCACTGGTGTCGGTGGAAGGAATAGGTGCCCCATGGTTGGTATCAGTGGAAGGAATAGTGCCCCATCACTGGTGTCGTTGGAAGGAATAGGTGCCCCATGGTTGGTATCAGTGGAAGGAATAGTGCCCCATCACTGGTGTGGGTGGAAGTAATAGGTGCCCCATGGTTGGTATCAGTGGGAGAAATAGTGCTGTAATGGTGGAGGGAATAACGTGCTATATTTTGTGTTGGTGGAGGACTGGTAAAGGTCCCCCAAGTGTTGATCGTTAGGGGACCCTGAGAAGACACGTGTGTAGGGAGGCAGGGGGTGCAGTGTTCCCTCTCCCCGTCACCAGTGTAGGGCGGAGAGAAGGACAACGTGCAGCAGATTGGTCTCACTCATCTCTCTGGCTGCAGACAAGACGTCAGTGAGGGAGGTAGAGTAGTGCTGCCTTGCCTCCTCTCCTTCACCAGGTACCTACCTTAGTAGCAGTCTGCCTTCCTCCCTCCCGCTCTCTATTATGCTGATCATGGATGAGCTGAGGGAGATGGATTGCAGCGTACTGAAACGGCTATTAAAAAGAGACGGCATACCCAACCGGAGCTCCACGGAGAGGGGCCACAAGCACCATGCCAATTGTAATAACATGAGCGGAGGAGGATGCGGCGGTGTGGGTGTCGGAGGCGGCAGTGTGGGTGTCGGAGGCACTTGCCTGCTTCTGGACTGTAGACCTTTCTTGGCGCACAGTGCAGGCTTCATCCAGGGATCGGTGAACGTGCGCTGTAACACCATAGTCCGGAGAAGGGCCAAGGGCTCTGTGAGCCTAGAGCAGATCCTACCGGCAGGGAGTAAGGACGAGGAGGAGGTACTGACCCGGCTCCGCTCAGGACTCTACTCTGCTATCATTGTGTATGATGAGAGGAGCCCCAGAGCCGAGTGCCTGCGGGAGGACAGCACGGTGTCACTGGTGGTGCAGGCTCTGCGCAAGGACAACGACACCACTGACATCTGTCTACTCAAAGGTACAACAATGCACAGGGTACCATTCACATACCACAACACTGGGAGGATGGGGATCTTTATCAATCAAGGCACCAGCTCCATTCATAAGTCTGTTAGCAATAACTAACTATTCCATCTGCAACCCCCATATGGTCAATCCATGCAAAAAGGAAGAATAGTAGAAGCTTTAATAATCACCTGTATTGGACCAGGTGGGGGGGAACCCAAAATGACAGTGCCTTGTATCGGTAGCCATCTTTTTTTGGGGGAGTCTCAGAACAATAGCTTTGCTGTAGCTTGGGTTCCCAGAGAACACCAACAACCAAAGTCTCTGCATCCATTCTATATTTCTATACATGCTACCACTTTAAATGTAGAGTAGACTAGCTAGGTGGTCACTATTAGTGGTGTCATGTTGTGACTTATTTGGTATCTTCTGGCCACTATTTGTTGAAAACAATGACAGGTTGTCAGCCCTCCAATCTAGGCTACGAAGCTCCCATTTTTTACCCCTTCACCAATCAATGTTTTAGATGCTCATATTTTTGATCCCTACACCTATGTAGGTTTTTGGAGCTCACATATTTTGCTTCTTATACCAGTCAAGGTTTTAGAAACTCACATTTTTGATCCCATGAGCAACCTAGGCTTTAGATCCCTACACCTATATAGGTTTTTGGAGCTCACGTATTTACTCCCTACCCCAATCCAGGTTTTAGAAGCTCACATTTTTGATCCCCGCACCTATATAGGTTTTTGAAGCTCACATATTTGCCCCTTACACCAATCAAGGTTTTAGAAGCACACATTTTTGTTCCATCAGTCAAGGTTTTAAGAGCTCACATTTCTGCTCCCTACACCAACCTACATTTTTAGAGACTCACATTTTTACTTCATACACCAACCTATGTTTTTAGACCTTTACATTTTTACTCCATACACCAACCTATGTTTTTAGACCTTCACATTTTTACTTCATACACCAACCTATATTTTTAGACCTTCACATTTTTACTCCATACACCAACCTATGTTTTTAGACCTTCCCATTTTTACTCCATACACCAACCTATGTTTTTAGACCTTCACATTTTTACTTCATACACCAACCTATGTTTTTAGACCTTCACATTTTTACTTCATACACCAACCTATGTTTTTAGACCTTCACATTTTTACTTCATACACCAACCTATGTTTTTAGACCTTCACATTTTTACTCCATACACCAACCTATGTTTTTAGATCTTCACATTTTTACTTCATACACCAACCTATATTTTTTAGACCTTTTGCTCCACACACCAATCTACCAATTAGACCCTCACACTTTTGTCGCATACACCAACCTACAGTTTTAGAACCTCACATTTTTGCTCCACATGTCAATCAACATTTTAGACCCTCACATTTTTGCCCCATACACCAACCTACAGTTTTAGACCCTCACATTTTTACTCCACACGTGAATCTACATTTTAAACCCTCACATTTTTGCTGTATACACCAGTCTACATTTTATACACCATATGGTTACCATACATGGTGTCTGTGAATTCAGCAGAACACTGATATAACAATGTATTAAACCATTTCTCTTGGAAGGTTTGCTGTTGTGTGGTAGGCCACACTTATACTCGAGAAAGCTTAAAATGACCCTTCGACCATCATTGTATTTTAAAGTTTAAAGGAACGGTTTTAATAGGCCTTTGTGGTCCTTTTTAGTAAGGCAGTGTAACGCAGGTTATCTAACAGCAACTAGGAATGGATCCTTCACTGCTTTTAGTAAATCGAAATCCTGTATATATGGCTTTCTGGTGATTCTCCTTTGTAAGAATATTGTTGTATAAACACGTCTTTGTGATGTCATTCTTTAGAAGTGTAATATTTTTCTTTTGTGTGCACCAACTAAAAATATTTATTTTTTAAATCAAGTGATAAAATGTTATAACTTTGTACACATCTCCTATGTGGTAAAAGGGTTGGCTAACCCTATACTTCTATGTCAGTATACATACAAGAATTACATTTACTGCCAGAAATATTGAGCTTGCAGGTAGTTTCAGCTCTTTAAATGAGCTGTCAAGTACAGTTCTGTTTCCTTTCCTTTATGGTTACCTAAATGTATTTGCTTTGTTGTTTACCATTTAGATTTTTATTTCTTTGATGTGGTATAAAGGTTAGAACGCAAAATTTTGCAGGTTTTAACAGTGGACACAAACGTTGGTTTTGTAACAAAATCATACGGATGTCATTGTTCATTCATACACTTGAAATTCCTTCTAGCCGACAATCAGTTTGACTTTGGTTGTAGAATGAAATCATTCAGACTCTAGAGGTAGGGTAAGATTGAGGTTTCTCAAACTGCCACCCATATTTAATACAGACATGCTCATCTTTTATTTTAATGGCTAAACCTCATTGCAAATAAGCCTTGACCCCAATGAACCGGGGTGGGAAAATGCCATATGTCACTAGGTCAGGTTTTCTTTTTATTACTTTAATCTTTTGACATATAGATGTGTATGCTTTAAGAGTAATACGTATTACCTGTACAGTGGACAGCCTTACAATTCTTTGTCTCACTATATCATGTATCTGTTGAACACCGCGAACTGCTAGCTGCAGACATTTTTAAAACCGAATCTATTTAGCAAATACAATCCCTACATTTTGCTTTTATTGTGTTCAATACTTGTTAAATACAGTCGTTCTGTGAAATCGGAGAACGTGAATTTCTATTTATACGTGATGGATGGAGCTGTGTTTATATTTAATTCATTGCTGTCTGTAAACCTACCCGTCCATTCACGGTTTCTCATTGATATCCAGCTATGCCCATTCATGATTTTCTACAACGGAAGAGCCTACTGATCACAAGACCTTTTTACTTGCATTGCATTCATTTTAAAAATTCTGCCCTTTCTGACTTTTTATGTTTTTTTTTTTTTTTTCTGCTGAATATTTAGCATACATTCTTGTCATTTCTGAGCCTTTGTTGTCTGTGAGTGTGTGAACAGCCCTCAACCACCCCCCTCAGCCCACCCTGTTATTATCCAATGAAAAAAGACCACAATTGTTACCTTTTTCTTAATCAATGAAACATCAATATCAACAACTATGGTACTCTGTTTCATTTGTACGTATTTATTCAAAGACTGAAGTGGTTTAATATATGGCATGGTCAGAATATTATTTTTCTTCCTACATGTGTTACAAACAAAGAGAATGCAGAGCAGACTTCAGAGGCTGGAGCCATCAAAATAAAATATGTGCTTGCTCTTCTAAGCCTAGTGGTGCACATAGTGAGAATGGGTTACAAAGGGAAGGTATTTACAACAACATCTTATATATTACAGTAGTCGGATCTACTGATGCTTTTGATTCATACAGCTAACAGCACTTTTGATTCCGATTTTTATTTTATGTTCCTGCTTTTACAGGGGAAAAAAATAAATAAAAAAAATATATATTTTATATATATATATATATATATATATATATATACATTTTTTATATATATAATTTTTTTTTTATTTCTCTATCTATATCTCACAAAAGTGAGTACACCCCTCACATTTTTGTAAATATTTTATTATATCTTTTCATGTGACATTATATCTTTTCATGTGACAACACTGAGAGCCCATTCACACAGGGACGACTTGTCAGGCGACCTAGTCGCCTGACAAGTCGCCTCCTGTTCTGTGCTATGGAACCGTTCTAAGGGGAGCGACGCAAGTCGCTCCGACTTAGAAAAAGGTTCCTGTACGACTTTGGGGGCGACTTGCATAGACTTCTATACAGAAGTCGTTTTGCAAGTCGCCCGGGCAGTCGTTTGCAGGTCGCCTCGCTGAGGCGACCTGCAAGTCGTGTTGCCCCTATGTGAATGGGGTCTTAAGAAATGACACTTTGCTACAATGTAAAGTAGTGAGTGTACAGCTTGTATAACAGTGTAAATTTGCTGTCCCTTCAAAATAACTCAAAACACAGCCATTAATGTCTAAAACGCTGGCAACAAAAGTGAGTACACCCCTAAGTGAAAATGTCCAAATTGGGCCCAAAGTGTCAAAATTTTGTGTGGCCACCATTATTTTCCAGCACTGCCTTAACCCCCTTGGGGCATGGAGTTCAGTGGCAACCTGTGAAGCTCTGGTGGAGTGCTCTTCCACTCCTCCATGATGACATCACAGAGCTGGTGGATAGAGACCTTGCACTCCTCCACCTTCCGTTTAAGGATGCCCCACAGATGCTCAATAGGGTTTAGGTCTGGAGACATGCTTGGCCAGTCCATCACCTTTACCCTCAGCTTCTTTAGCAAGGCAGTGGTCATCATGGAGGTGTGTTTGGGGGTCGTTATGTTGGAATACTGCCCTACGGCCCAGTCTCCGAAGAGAGCGGATCATTCTTTGCTTCGGTATGTCACAGTACATGTTGGCATTCATGGTTCCCTCAATGAATTGTAGCTCCCCAGTGCTGGCAGCACTCACACAGCCCCAGACCATGACACTCCCACCACCATGCTTGACTGTAGGCAAGACATACTTGTTTTTGAACAACTCACCTTGTTGCCGCCACACACGCTTAACACCATCTGAACCAAATAAGTGTATCTTGGTCTCATCAGACCACAGGACATTGTTCCAGTAATCCATGTCCTTAGTGTGCTTGTCTTCAGCAAACTGTTTGTGGGCTTTCTTGTGCATCATCTGTAGAAGAAGCTTCCTTCTGGGACGACAGCCATGCAGACCAACTTGATGCAGTGTGCGGTGTATGGTCTAAACACTGACAGGCTGACCCCCCACCCCTTCAACCTCTGCAGCAATGCTGGCAGCACTCATACGTCTGGACATTTTCACTTAGGGGTGTACTCACTTTTGTTACCAGCGGTTTAGACATTAATGGCTGTGTGTTGAGTTATTTTGAGGGGACAGCAAATTTACACTGTTATACAAGCTGTACACTCACTACTTTACATTGTAGCAAAGTGTCATTTGTTCAGTGTTGTCACGTGAAAAGATATAATAAAATTAAAATATTTACAAGAACGTGAGGGGTATACTCAATTTGTGATCTATCTATCTATCATTTTTATTTATTTTTTATGTAGCTGTTCATTACATGAGCATACTAAGGGTATTGTTTTCAGACATGTTGGGCTAGATTAGTCATCATGTTAGTAGCTCTAATGTTTCATTCACATTTCTAACCCTACAGACATCCACTTCCTTTTCAGACTTCCCCTTCTTACCACATTCAATGCATTTCTTTCATTTTGAAAAAGGACCTATTACCTGGGAACAGCTGTATATAAAATATGTGACCGGTTACAACAAATAACTGACTATAATACAATTACTGCATATCATATTTGGCACAGGATAGTCCATTGTTCAGCCATTTGATATTATTATCATTATTATTATTATTCAGGATTTATGCAGTGTCAACAGTTTACATAGCACTTTACAACATAAGGGCAGGCAGTGCAATTAAAATACAATTTAATACAGTAGGAATCGGAGGACATGTGTATGAACCTACTGTTTGCTAGGCAGGAAGGAATATTGGGGGAGATTTTACTAAAACTGGTGCACACAGAATTTGGTGCAGCTGTGCATACTAACCAATCGCCTTCTAGGTTTTAGTGACAGTTCACACTATGCAGTGCAGGAACCGCATGCAATTTTGAACAGGAATTGCACTGCATTCCTGTTCAAACCGCATGTGATTCTTCAGCAGTGCGATTTGAGACATTATTCTGGATGAGATTTTTCTAGTTGAAAGCACTTTTTTTGCGCGTGTATTTGGGAGTAGAACATTCTACTCTGAAGCCTAGTACACATGATGAGATTATCGGGCGAATGTTCGCCTTTTTTTTTTTTGCATGCTAGTCTCCATATCGAAAATGAAGTGGTTATTGTTCATGGAAATTCTCGTACGACAATAAAAATTCGGAAGTGATGTAATGTATTTTCAAACTGGTATTGTACAAGAAAAAGTTTAGTGTTTGTCCGTTTGGAAAATTTTGGAAGAAAGCTGTGTACTAATGATCAGATTATGGTACGATCGCTTTTTAAAGTGGTATTTTTAAACGATATTCTGATCGTGTGTATGGGGCTTTAGTGCAGCACTGTAAATATAGAAGATATATTAAAGCTGAGTTAAAGTCATAGAAAGGGCTTGTTTACACCGTGGTTGATTGCCTTTCAAATGGCGTTTGACAGAGGGCTGGGAGGCAATATGTTGCCACCTCACTGCCTATTTGAACCTTGAAAAGCCTGCACAAACATGCCACAACTTTGTGCACTGCATGTGGCTGAGGCACAGGCCCATTTATCAGTACAAAAGGAGGAATACTTTTTGTTGTAGCAATGTTACACCCTTTTCTGGCCGCTATGTTAGGTTAATGGGAGCCGTCAGGAGGCAGTAAAACTGCAGCTCAATCATCTATTTTTAACCCCCCCCAGCAGCCATGTGTGCTAACAAGCCCAAATAGTTTTTCAGTCAGTTTGGCATTTTACTGGCAAACATCAATATTGTAGTCTTACCTCAGCTTTCCCGTTATAGCAGTTGCACAGCGTGTCTAAATATATCTGTGTTGTTCAGCAGACAACAGATGTTGACCATGCTGCCCAGTGCACTCTAATCTAAAGCTGGCCATACAGGGATCAAATTCGGCTGGTTCAGCAGGGACCGGCTGAGATTCGATTCATGTATGGGCAGGCTGGTGGTACCCAAGGCAATCTATCCAGCTTGTCTGATTTTTTTTTTTTTTTTTAACACAGTACTGCCATCGGCTATAGCCGCCAGAGGTAATCAATGTGTTCTGCCGGCCGGGAAGGCAGAACCCAAAAGTACTTTGGGAGGGATTCCCGTGGTGGAAGGAAGCTATGATTTTTTTAGCGAGCACTGTACATTTTGCCTAAGCCTAATTTTTGTTGGTGCGGCTTTTTAAGATAGTCTTTTAATCCCAGATTTGTATTTTTTTTAAGCTGAGTACACACGGATCGAAATTCAGCCAGTTCAACAGGGACCGGCTGAATTTTAATTTGTGTGTGACCCTTCCTGTCCAACATAATTTGATTAGTACAGCTGGAAAACGTTCCTTTAATCAGCTGCTGCAGCCAATTAGCTGCAGCTCTGATCAGTGTATTCTTGACAGCAGAGGATTCCCGCTGTCGAAATACAGTAGCCCAATGTGGAAGATTTCTCTATCCCACCTCTCTTGTGTAAATGAGGGAATCTGTTTGTTTTTTGTTTTTTTTTTTGTTTTTTCTTCAGCCCTTCTGCTGAACAAAAAGAAAAATTATACCCAGCTCAATGTCTGTATGTATGAAATAATTAGGCCTGTGGTAGAGCCTCTGTGATGAATACACCACACATAGTACATCGTTTTAAGTCATTCTGAGTCAACTGACTGTTAAAAGAAAGGAAAAATGAAGCCACATCTTTTGCACAAAACTACCACAACAGGAAGCAGTCGTGGCAAGCAAATACGACTCAGAAGTTTAAGAATAAAACTCATATGTAGTAAATATATAATTTATTATTAAGTGGCAATATTTTTTTTTTAATTTTAAAACACAATATCTGCATTAAGGTTATTCTATGTTTCTTAAACAAAGAAAAACAAATATTTTTCATTTGGCCAACTCAGCCCCAGACATAGTAGTAATAGTAGTAGTTCCTCTAAGCCATAGCACAGTTTAAATTGTCAATGGTTTTCAGTGGGTGCATACAAGTATCGTAGGGTTGGAACCCAACGATAACCAGATAAATGCAGGACAGAGGCCACTGTACCCTTTACCACAATTTAGCCAATTCTGCTTTGTGGTTACATGGGATATCCCAACAAAATCTCTCTTATATTGTCCCTGCAAGCTTTAGCAGCCATCTTGAAGGGGACCAAACTCTACCCTGCCTCCCTGTGCAGCAACAGATCGCCACAAATTTGATTTTTTTTTCTCTTCTAGCGGTAAATCAACTGTAAAGCTAGACTTTTAACAAGAATTCTGATTGGTCGTGATGGGCAACTACTCCACTTTGAGGTCATTTTTTCTTTCTTCTTCTTCTTCTTCTTCTTTTTTTTTTTTTTTCTTTTTTTAATGAATCGGGCTGTTTCTGTGCACGTAAACTTAGCACAATATTTTATTGTCACACTAATTAAACTATTTTTTATGCCTTTTATGTCATTATGGGATGGGAAAGGGGAAACAATGCATCAAAAATGAAAGGTGCACTTTTTACTTTTGGCTTTACCACCTCACTACTTGTCTGGCGCATTGCTATTTTGTGGCAACCTTCTAATGTCAACCAACCATCTTGTGTTGGTCTTGTGTTGTGATAGGGTTTTTTATGATTGCTTGCTGCGTACAATACTTTCAAATTTGTTCGGCACACAGTTTGTTAAATAAGCATGTATTCAATTAAACAAACATGCATGCTGGACCGGTCCCAACCACCTTATAAAAGTCTGTCCTAACAGGATAAATTCTGTATGGTTGCTGTGGGTTATTGTACTTTCCACTTTTCTCATTGCCAAGTTTATTAAATAAACATACCCGTTGCCCTTAGTAGCACATACAGTCTAAACTCTCTGAAAATGCTAACATTTAAAAATGCATTTCTGGAGTTTATGCATTGTAAAATCCGCTTGCTGCATCTTCGTTGTGGTTTCCAACAAAACACAGATTACATAGAGTTCAATGGTAATGAAGGTAAAATGCATCTTATACACAAAGGGGTTGATTTACTAAAACTGGAGAGGGCGAAATCTGGTGCAGTTGTGCATGGTAGCCAGCTTCCTTTTTTTTTTTTTTTTTTTGTCAAAGCTTCATTGAACAAGCTGAAGTTAGAATCTGAATGGCTACTATGCACAGCTGCCCCAGATTTTGCACTCTCCAGTTTTAGTAAATCAACCCCTAAGTGCCTACTTGGAACCATACCTGCAAGACACCTACAATACACAAATATGAACAGGACCGTCCATGCCATATCCAAATTATTTTGGAAGGTACACAACAGACTAATATTGCTAATATTTGCCACTAGTATTTATAAGTTATAGTCTGTCTCCCCACCCATAGGGCCAATAAGGAAGGTGTCATAATCTCATAACTTGATAGATCATTTGTTTTTTGTAGATTATGGAGAATTGGATGTGGAAACATAACACATTGTAAAATGGCCCCTTCAGTCTGGCGGAGCTGGGAATTCCAACCACTGTCTCCGAGTGATTTACCAGGCTAGCATGCAGTTAATCTTGCCAGAATCCACAGAGCCCAGAAATATTTGTTTTGTGTGGAGAATTGGATATTTTTTCACATAATTAAACTTTATTAAAGTTTAAAGACATTACAAAAAAGAACACAATAAGAAATCAATGAGAGGGTGATATCAAGTACAGACATTGTACAGAAGATCCCACAAAACCAAAATAAGCAAGGTGCAGGTATAGTCTAGGTATCTGGCAAGATATTAACATCCCTGGACAGGCCTCATAAAATGTACAATTGGTGAAGTACACTAGCATACAAATAACTAAGCAATAAAAACATCCTGAGTTGAAAAAAAAAAAAGGAGAAAAACATCATCCTATCCAGCTAGTACCTGGGTAGAAGAAAAAACAAAAAAATAAGAGAATTGAATACTACCATTAATCAAGCCGGTGAAACACATAGGGAAATGATGAATCACCTGGGATCTCAGCAGAATAGTACATCCAGGCTGTCCGCACGTCTTTAAATTTCTCCTATTGGTTGTTGACCATGTGTTCCCAACGTTCTACCTCCCTCTTCCAATCCAAAAGTGTGAGACAGGTGTTCTGTTTCCGGGACCTAGGTATTAAGGATTTGTCTGAATTTAACAGGTGGGGATTAACGCTTCTCTTATAAATTTTCATCGAGGAGGGGAACCCATGAAAAAGAAATTGAAAGGGAGAACTTTTTATCGGCCTAAGGGTGATTTTTTTTTTATCAAAGGGGTGATAGCTTCCCAAAAAACTAATTTTGGGACAGGACCACCAAAGGTGGAGAAATGTGCCACGTTGGTCACAGCGGTCTCAGCAGTGGGAAACAAACATCTGTGCTAAATGAGATGGAGTCTTGTACCACCTAGTGAGAAATGTATGCGCTGACTCCTGGATACGGGACCTAATGGATGTAGTATGCGTTGGGTAGAGATGGCAATTAAAGCTGACCTCTGGGCACAAAAACTTATATTTGCATATATTTTTTTATAGCCACGAAGCATAAAAAATCTGCAGTGTGTGTGCTCTTATTGTCATTGCAAACCAAGATAATGACTTGTAAAAGTAGCAGTAGCATCATTACTGTGCTGCACATAGCCTGTAGAGAGCAGAGCTTTGGGACAAACCCAACAGGTTCATCCATTACAGAAAGCCTACTAAAAACTACAGTGGAGAGATGTATACAAGACCAGTCACCTGCACAAGGAAAGAGCAGACCTGATCAGTCTTTATTATAGGAAGCTTCCGCACAGATCAGAAAGAAATACTCAAGGAATACCAACAAATTAAATAAGATTACACCTGTCTCTGTATTTAGACCATATTTGTTAGCCTATTTTTCAATATATAGTCTAAAAATGGAATCATGCCCTTTTTATATACCTAATTGCTTTTTCTGAATAGGATATTCTATAGCACAAATATATACAATAATGTTGAAGAAAATTTAGTAGCAGAGGGGGTTCAACAATGTATCAACAGACCTGGGCTCCAAACTGGCTATATCAGGCTGCCTCTCGTTTAAAGCGGGGGTCCACCCACACCGCCAAAAAAAAAAAAATATTAAAAGCCAGCAGCTACAAATACTGCAGCTGCTGACTTTTAATACATGGCCACTTACCTGTTCCAGGGTCCAGCGATGTCGGCAGGGGACGCTGAGAACCCGCTCGGTTCTCGGCAGCTGCCGCCGCCATCCTAGGTGAGGGAATCAGGAAGTGAAGCGTTGCGGCTTCACTTCCTGGTTCCCTACTGCGCATGCGCGAGTCGCGCTGCGCGTCCCAAGTGGTCCCCGCTCTCTCCTGGGAGCTGTGTGTTCCCAGGAGACAGCGCGGTGGGGACGGGAAGTGGCGTAGACTCCCATGGGAGTCTATGCCGGAAGTGGGTGCAAATACCTGTCTTAGACAGGTATCTGCACCCCCCTTCCCCCTGAAAGGTGCCAAATGTGACACCGGAGGGGGGGAGGGTTCCGAAAAGCGGAAGTTCCATTTTTGTGTGGAACTCTGCTTTAATAAAGGATTTGAACTCCTGTACCTGCAGTCTTGGGCCGCTAACTTGGATGATTTAGCAGACGTGAGCAAACAGATTTATCATGGCTTTTGTAGCAATTTTTTTCCTTTTTAGTTTTGTATAGTGCAGGAATGGGTTAGAACATCTCCTGGGTTTTAACTGCTATGCAGGGCCCTGATAGAGAGAGTTCCCAAAACGTTTAGTTTTACTGATGTTTTACCAGAAAAGAAGCAAGGGAAACTCGCCAACAGCAGCACAGACAGAAATAAAAGTTTTACTTTTGTAGAGTAGGGGAAGGCTAGAAAAAAATGCCTGTGTCCCTATTGCAGATTTACCTTCCTTCCTGTCTAGGATACTGTTGTTAAAGGGACAGGAAGTGAGTGTTTTGTGTAATAGTGACGTGCCCTGTGCTGGGCTGCATGATCACCACATGTACTTTTAAACTATTCATGCCTGGACATGGAGTGGTTCACCTAAGCACCTTGAGACACTTTGGGCACAGGACTAATGAGTGTGTCCCACAGTAGCTGGCACAAGCAGGTGATGTTTCCATCAGAGATTAGGGGAAGAATGAGGCCTTTTTTCAATGCTTTACTGAACAGTCAGTAAAATTCATATATACACACACAGCCATTCTGGTCCCAAAAAGGGGCTTAGTTACCAACAGTCATTAGATAGTTGAGAAGAGAGAGTCAATGAGTAGCCTTTACCAGAGTCCTGGATCCTTAGGGGATGCAAGTAATCCCAAAAATCCTTCCTCTTTCCTCCCCTTTTTCCCCACCCCCTAAGGGGAAGGGGTAAGGTGGAGCCTTGCTGGCTAGACATTATTGTAGCCTGGTCCTCAGGCACTTTCCACGATGAACCCCTCATGGCTCCCCACCAATGTACTCTAGCCCTCTACCCAAGTTACCGCACTGCTGGCAAGGGCAGAGCTGGCATTAACTCTAAATTCCCCCAAACTATCACTGGTATCCTACATAAGGGGACCTCTAGCGGCTCCTGCATTGCCTATTAATCCAGATGGCCCTTTACCACCATCTTATGGCCACAAAGGGGAACTACTCTAAGCATATCTGTGCCCTTACCCTACAAGGTGTAAATCTCTCGAATGGAGCCCCAGAGAGCAGTAAAAAAAAAAAAATCGTTTCCCACTCTATCACCAACTAGAAAAAAAATTGGCTTTATATATATATTTATATTGGCTTTATATAGAACACAAGCTTTGGAAGCGGTCAGGGGCATGTTTTATATTGGCATAGAGAAAGGCATGAATTAAGCACTGATTTTGTTGTACATCTGCCTGTTCTTGTTTTGCGCTGCCATGCTGTGCAGCAAAGCTTAACCGTCTACATCTGACTAGAGGGCAATATTGTCAAAAATATAAAATGTGGTTCCTTATTTTGTGAAGCTGCAAAAATATTTTTAATATTATGGTATTTTTATTATACGGGATTTATATAGTGTCAACATTTTATGCAGCACTTTACAATGTTAGAGGGGGGACAGTACAATTACAATACAGTTCAATACAGAAGGAATAGGAATAACATTTATCAAATTGCACTTTATCTATTTCCATTTACATTATTGCTCTTGTTTTAAGGTATTCTTAACATTGAACTGAGTGTTTGGTTATGGCAGATGGGATTGTTACAGTACATAGTTAATCATATCATTATTAGTACATTTATTTGAAGATAACCGGAGACAGACGCCTTACTTTTCAGTCTCGAATTAGCGTTGGTTGCCAGGTCAGCTAATTAAAAATGGACACCCATAAAATCACATGCTGCCTGATTCCGATACATGCTAACATAGCAGCAAGTAGAACTGTAGCTGGTATGGAGGACTAATTGTAAAACAACCTTGGAGCATGAATATTTAATGTGTCTGGTTTTAAATGTCTGACCTAGCAACCCTAGCAAGCAAACCTGCTCTGCCCGGTCTTGCCTTGCTACTGCTCATAATTATAGAGTCTTACCACTGCTATTTACAGACCATTTTTTGTGTAATTTAAAGGACCGCAAAACTCAACACACTGCAGTGCCAAAGTAACAAAAGTACATAATGAAAAAGTACTCGACTGGTCGAATGTGTGAGGGAAATGCGATTTTTTTATTTTTTTTTGCCAGACATCCATCTTCCTTTATTCCATTTTCATGGAGCGTGCATTGTGATACAACAGATATGCTGCCATAGAAACTGGCCTATGTGATTTGGTATATTTTAAAGTGGTGGCAAAGCTGTGCATGAAAATATGAATAATTGCAGTGATACCATCGTATAGTCAGCGCGGCTCCTCTCTTCAAGCCCTGTGATGATGATAATTAATGGACACAGGAAGTCCGTCCTTGGATGCTGTTGCAACGTGGGTCCATTCAGAAATTTGTGAGAAGCCCTAGGGAAATTAAAGCGGGGCAGCTGCTCTGCTTCCTTCCTGAGCTTGTGTTTCCAGTTGTAGCTGAGGTGTTAATCCTGCCTCCCACTCAGATTTTTCCTCATGGTTCCATTCACAAATGTGAAGGCAGTTCTCCTGGGCTAATATTGTTGCAGCTTGGCTCAAACATAGAGCAGAAACAAAAGAAAAGACATTGGATTACAGAGTCCTTAGAGCTTTATCATATGGGGAAGTGTTTGGAGCATCAGTTGAAGAAATTGTGCCTAGTAAATAGAGGCTCTTTCCTGCGTAACTGATATTACACATCTCATTCCTGCGTGTTCAGCTGAGGTGTACTACTCTTTAGTCATGAGGGTGGATTTACTAAAGGCAAATAGACTGGTTGCTTTACAAGAAAAATGGACTTTGCAATGGAATTACCCCCAGAGCTTAGTAAATGAGGTGAAGCTCTCCTGACATCCAATCATGTGCAAGAAAAAATGCTCTGCTGAATTCCATCATCCAATCTTGTGCAAGAAAAAATACTCTGCTGAATTCCAGCATCCAATCCTGTGCAAAAAAAAAATATGCTATAATTTTTTTTTCTTTGCACGTGATTGGGTATTCTGGGGAAAGTTACATATTGCACCACATTCACTAAGCTCTGGGGAAAATTCACTTGCACAGTGCAAAGTTACCAGCAAAGTTACCAGCCAAATTGTCTTTATTAAACCAACCCCTTAGTATCTTAGACTATACAAGCAGAATTTGTATGTAACTATATAAATGCATACTAAATTACAAAGGTATGATGTGCGTGATAAACAATACTTTTATTTTTTTAATATATACTGCAGTTCCTTTCCCCCTCCTTTTTTTTTCTTTTTCTTTTCTATCTCACATTACCTGTTATGCAGCATTGTTCTTGTCCTGCTGTGATCTGCCAGTCTGCTGTCACAGCTTGGCTCACACAATGCCATCTTCTGTGACATTGAGAGATGGCTCTTTTCTGGGTTGAGGCAGTCAAGCCCCCCCTGATGACTCAACACTAACTTTGCCCACCAGCCACTATGAGTTCCTGCTGTAGCCTCCTGGCATATATGATGGGGGTACCCTAGGAGGCAATAATGGCAGCAGGGAGTATGCCAAACATACCTAAAACAAAAATGTACCCTCTATTTTTCCTATTGCAAACTGTTAACTGAATATATTTAGTGATTTCAACTCCTTCCCATTCTAAAGATAACGTAAACCGTGACTGTAATTTAGTTTGATAAAGCACTGTAATGTAAATGGCTCCAAATTTTTTATTTTGTTTTTTCTCCTATTTTTATCCTTTGTTGTATCTCTGTGCAGCTGTTTCCCTGCAGCCTCTTCCTGCCAATTCTGTCTATATCCTTGATGTAGAGTGACAGTAGCATCTCTTGTCTGTCTCCTATGTGCGTTGTCACTGCTCCTTAATGTCCCCAATCGAAGCACATACAATAGGGGGTGCAGTGCAGGAGCAGTGACTGGGTGCTGCCCCCCCATTAGCAGATAATGCCTTCATGGCAGGATCATCAGATATTCATTCTTTTAATGAAAGTTGTAGTTTAAAAAAAAATGTTTGAAATGACATGAACACAATAAAGCTTTTATGAGATCTTAGAGATTTGGATTACATCTACAGTGTCTTTCTTTTGAATTAGGCCGGCGTTCTTTTTTCAGACAGCTGTAGTGTAAATAACAGCTCTCGGCGAGCTTGACAATGTCTGCTTTTCAAGATAATGTTTGCAAATATAGCAATTAGTAATTGAATCATGGAAAACATTACGTAAAAAAAGGTGGTTTGTGAGGTTAACCTTGTTTAAAAAAAATAGTAATGTGCATGATGAAAGCACATAGACTCTTGCAGGTGTGGGATTAAAGGTTCATAGGAAGTATGGCGGCTGCCATTCCTGACCTTTAAATAAATAAATAAAGGATAGATTAAAAAAAAAATACTATACTGGTTCCCTGACCGATCCACTTATCCTGCACTATACTTAAAAATGCAATGAGAAATGGTCATTATGAGTGCAAATAGCAGTGCCCCATGTAATCACAATATTTTACTGGTGTTTTTATAGATCCAGACTGTAAATATCACCTTTTTATCCATTTGCGTGTAAAAATGTGAATTTCTGAGTATCAATAGGTCTGGGATAACACTGTAGCTACTGTGAAACTGATAATACAGGAGCTCTCGCAAACGTGCTACGTAAACACATATCTCTCCTGCCTGGGATACCCAGGTGCCACGTACAGCTGCCCAAAAACCAGAAAATGCGTAAACGCTTGTATGGGTGTATTTAGAAAATTATCTATTCTTGTAATACACTCAAACGCTATGCCAATGTTGTAGGATATTTTCTATATATAAGAAAAACATTATATGTGTGTGTGTGTGTGTATATATAATATAAAAAAATATATACCTAAGAGTGCATAGGATTAAGGTGATCCCTATAATATAATTGCTTTTCAGTGTTTTTTTTTTTTTGTCTGCAGAATGTATTCAAACCTAACGGATTACATTTGGGTTTGCAGCTGCAAAGGATTTTCACCATTTTTTTTTCCTTTCGCTGCAGGAGGTTATGAAAGATTTCACTCGGAGTACCCAGAATTCTGTGCAAAGACAAGATCTATAAACAGTATTTCCCTGCCTGCCAGCTTAGAGCCTACTGAAACAGGCTACAGTTCCTGTACAACACCACTTCATGATCAGGTAAAGGGCTATATATTTAGTTTTGTTCAAAATTGTTCAAATGTTTCCTGAACCAATGTATGGCATGCTTGTATGCTGTCTAGCAGGAAGGTTAAAGGATTAGGGTTACAGGTTCTGAATAGAGGAGGAATTTGTCATTAAAGGCTGCATGCTCAAACCAAATTAAGAAGTCATTAATAAGCATATGAAAATGTGCTGCGCTAAGATCAGATATACATAGGGGTTGATTTACTAAAGGCAAATAGACTTTGCACTGCAAGTGCACTTGGAAGTGCAGTCACTTTAAATCTGAGGGGAAGATCTGAAATGATATGCTGATTTTATCATCCAATCACGTGCAAGCAAAAATGTTTTTTTATTCCTCAGATCTACAGCGACTGCACTTCCAAGTGCACTTGTAGTGCAAAGTAGATTTGCCTTTAGTAAATCAGCCCCACAGAGTATTGCATATATTAAATAGTCCAAAAGAAAGTCCCAATGCTCAAATCCAGTGAATCCGTGTTAAGGTGCTCCTTTTAAATGAATTCAACAACAGTTACCTTCACCAAGTGTGTAATAAAGTGCCTGCTTACCAAATGGACATGACCCCCTTTCTCAAGAGAAGTCAAGTCAAGAGAAGTCGTACCGCATATATGGTAACTCTAAGGCTGTCGCTCTACTTCTTGGAGTGTTTGTATTCAACAATTAACTTAACAGTAAAACTGGCCTGCAGGCTAAACAAAAAAAAAAAATATCTGATTCGTCTATCCATACTATACAGCACCTATGGATGAAACTCCTGCTGGGGCTGGCTATCAAAGTACCTGAACAGCAGCTGCATCTGATTGGATGCCGGCATTTTTCCCCCTGGCTCATTAGATTTTTCTATTGATGGGTTGTCGAACTGGAGGAAGTTAACCAGGCTGATTGAATTTCAGCTACCATTTTCGGCGGCAAATTCAAAAAAGTGAAAAATCACAATACAGTACACTGTAATCTTACAGATTACAGTACTGTATGAAATCATTTCACATCCCTTTTGTCCCCAGTGCTTTGTCCAATGCCCTGCATGCAGTTTTATATTATATATACTGTTCTTTCTTTCTGCCTGGAAACTTGAGATTGTCCATAGCAACCAAAAAGTGTCCCTTTACATCAAAAGTGGTTTTAGACCAGCTAGAAAACAGCGATAATAAATTAGAACACTTACAGAATTGAGCAATAGTGAATCGTGGGGAAATTCATTTTATTATTATTATATTATTATTTTTTATAATTATATTTATTTATTATATTATAATTTATGTTTTTCTGTTTCAAACTTCATCATACCCGGGATGTCTACTAGACTCTTGGTGGACAGATTTAAGCGTGTTATTGCTAAGAATTACAGGCCTACAATATAAAACGCCAAATTTCTATGCAAAATAATTGTACCGCTTTGAGACGCAAAAATCTAACATAATCATACCGCCAGGGAGGTTAAAGACATAAGTCCAGGTGGTGGGTTGCATCTCTGTTAATAGTATGCCTGCTAAATTCCTGGAATTCTGCTTTTAAGTAATGTAGAGCTGCCTTTCCACAAGTTTCTGACTGGTGAACTATACAAATGTAGTGCTAGCACTGTATACGCATCAGGCATTATGTTTTATAATGGCACATTTTAAAAAATAAAGTATTTGTAAACTCGAACAATGCACTTTTATTTGCTCTCTTTTAGTCTGTTAAATGTACTCCTGAAAGTGTACTATTTAAATACCTGTTGATCCCGCCAGTTAGCGTCTAACTTTCTGTAACCTAAAGACAAGCAGTTTTTTTACTAGCAGGATCACCTGTTTAAATTAAAGGTATTCATAACCTGAGATAAGAGAATGAATGCAGCAAAATTATTGTTCTGTTTAGATGCACTTTTAATTTACTATAGGCCCCATTCACAACTGTGCATTTTAAGTTGCTTTAGAAAAAATCCTGCTTGTTGCATCTTTGATGTGCATTTTATACAGTTCAATGCAGTTGATAAGGCATCTAAAATGCAAGGCACCTAAACCACACAGCACAGATGTGTGCAGGCCTAATAAAAAATTGACAAGACGATAAAAGCATGTTGTAAGCTAGATGATTTCTAACGGTGGAGAAACCAATGTTTGGGTGGTTGGTCTGTTTAGCTTAACTGAGAAATTTGTTGAAATATTCTTATGCATATCTAGTATATTTCCTCCTCCATGCTGAGAAACAATTGTTTTGTATTTCTTTTTGGAACAGGGTGGTCCAGTGGACATCCTTCCCTTCCTTTACCTCGGTAGTGCTTATCATGCTGCCCGAAGAGACATGTTGGATGCCTTAGGTATCACAGCGTTACTGAACGTATCTTCCGACTGTCCTAACCATTTTGAAGGTCATTTCCAGTATAAATGTATTCCAGTGGAAGACAACCATAAAGCTGACATTAGCTCCTGGTTTATGGAGGCAATAGAATATATTGGTAAGTATTTCTATTGTAATATCCAGTACCATTGGTGTACATGTATATTTTGGATGCTATGAAGTTGCTTCTGAATGGACAAATACAATTATTACAGCTCATTTATCACAGTGATTTTAAGACAGTCACAAAAAATGTAAACATTTCCAGAGGTTTATTAAAGGGGTATTAAACCCAAAAGCAAACATTTTATTATATTGCAGCCAATTCGTAGATGTGATGGCTGCATCCATTTTCTTTTTTTTCAGGCTTGCTTTCTTTTATTTTCATTTCGTGATCTGGCCAGTAAATCCGTAGTTTTTCAAAAGAAAACGTTCTTGCAATTGTATCAGTTACAGGGATGAGACAAACCATTCAACACAGACAGGGGTGCATACAAATATCACCTTTTATTTATGTAAAAAGTTTATCCTAAAAGTAGCTGTAACTGCTTCTAAAGTGTGAGTTGGACTTTGGCTTAAGTTTGTTAGTGTACTTAAATCTTCTTTTACATTTAACACTCCCCTCCCCCAGACTAACAATGCTGCTGTCCAAATGTGCACTCTGTGCTCATTCATGCGTATAGGTATAATTCTTGAATAAATACCTATACTGTACCTACTTCCGTTACTTAGTGGCAAACTGTGCTCACCTCATTTAATGTCCCAGGGTGACTTTTTGTATGTTCATGCAGAGTTGGGACATTCTAATAGAGTAGGTGTGTTACTGGCCAGATCACTGGTTAAAAAGGTAGAAAAGTCTAAAAAAAAAAACAAATGCAGCCACCACATCTAATGCTTGGTTGGATTGTAATATATTACACTTTTGGCTTTGGGTTCAATTTATATATATATATATATATATATATATATATATATATATATGTGTGTGCGTGTGCGTATATATATATATATATATATATATATATATATATATATATATATATATATATATATACACACACATTCTACAAATAACAGGGGCCCCTCTCTCCTGCCAAGTGCCCCTAGAGGAAGCAGCTTGCAATGGGATAACCCGAGCAGATTCACTCCTGAGCTGTGGCTCTGCATGTCCATTCACACACACAGCCGTGTCTTGGCCCTGCCCCCTCTCTCATTGGCTCACTGGCTGTGATTGACAGCAGTGGGAGCCAATGGCTCACTGGCTGTGATTGACAGCAGTGGGAGCCAATGGCTGCTCCTGCCTTAGGCAGTGAAGAGGGAGAGCCGAGGCTCTTGTACAACGCTGGAGGAAGTTCAGGCTCAGGTAAGTATTACAGGGGCTGGGTGGGGCTGCTACAGTTTTTTTTTTTTTACCTTCATGCATAGAATGCATGAAGGTAAAAAAAAACCTTCAGCCTTTACAAACACTTTAATTTCCATCAGACAGGCCCTCAAGCTACATAGACACCACTACATAATCAATAAGAAAATTGTACAATTAGATGTCCAACTTTAAATTTATGCAAAATTTGTAAGGCCCTGGATATGAAGTATGAATAGGGTATTTCTTTACACCGTGCTAATGTCCTTTTCAGCAACTAGAAGTAATAGTTTGCCTACTATGAAATGGCTAATAATTAAACTTGAGTTACATCGTAAATTCTTATACAATCAGAAGTGCTTCAGATTTGAACAATATAAATGATGAGTTCTGGGAAAATGTACAAAAGACCTCCCAGACATTCACATGCTTATAAATAGCAGCAGATCCTTCCTGCTTTATTACTGTAAAAAAACAAAAAACAAAAAAAAAACTTGGTGCTTATACACCTGGTCAGTGCTCTTAGAACTTTCTTCTCTCTTTAATGGAGGAAACCACAACCTTACCCATAACATTCTGGTTCAATAAGTTACTACAGATATCTAGAAAGCCTAACAATAGGCGTAAAAAAGAATCCTTCTGTTTAAACCTGGTTTTAATTCAAGAAATTTAGTGCCACTGCAGAGTATTCAAACCTTCTGCATTCAACACTGGATCACTAAAACTATACTCCCCTATGTGTTGGATGAATCACAACAGGAGGCCTTATGTACCAATAATTGACTAAACTTAATAATATTTAACAAGCCACTGTCCATTTATCTCTCCAGCCCCTGGAGTTCTCTCCACGTTTCTTTTCTTCACCCTTTTGACTTTCTCCTTTTTTTATCCTTTAACATGTACATTCAATATACTTTTCTTCATTAAAGAAAAATGAAAATGTTATTGGGAAATTTTAGGTGTAAAGAGACTGATATGCATTCTTTTGGAAACCTTAACTTGAATAGGTTACAGGGTATAACCCGGTCATTGACTTAAAATATACCTTTGGACTGTTTAAATTCTTTTGATACCTAGATACCTTCTGTTAATATTTGTCGATTATCTCTGTTCTCAACATATGGGGATTTTTTTTGTTATATTTATGGATGTTTAATTATTTATGCTTAAGTAACTAAAGCATTACAAAAGGTAATTTCCCTTGTAGTACTAATACATACTTTGTTGTACTAATACATACTTTGTTACAAAGGGTAACTTCTCTTGTCTGTGATGCACTTTATTGTACTATGCATGACATCTCAGTACTAAAATGTGCAGATAGAGGATTTTATTTATTTAACGCTTCCCTAAATGGATAGGGACGAGCATACATGTGAGGAATCTCAACTTTCCTTTGCCGCTAAAGTAATTGCATTTTTCTTTTCAGACTCCATCAAGGATAATCACGGACGTGTGCTGGTGCATTGCCAAGCTGGCATTTCCCGGTCCGCTACCATATGCTTGGCCTACTTGATGATGAAGAAAAGGGTGAAATTGGAAGAGGCCTTTGAATTTGTCAAACAACGCAGGAGTATAATCTCTCCCAACTTCAGTTTCATGGGACAACTGCTACAATTTGAAACTCAGGTCTTGACCACTACCTGTGCGACAGAGGCTGCCAGTCCCTCTGCCACACTTTTAGAACGCAGTAAGGCTTCCTCCTCACCCACATCTCCTTTTGTCTTCAGCTTTCCTGTGTCAGTAGCAGCTCCAAACAGCCTCCCTTATCTTCACAGTCCCATCACGACTTCTCCCAGTTGCTAGAAGTGAATAGAATATGATAAGCAAACTGACTGGCTTTGGCCACTTTAGGCCCAAAAGACCTTTTATATAGAAAGAAAAACTTACACTGCGGAAAATATAAATCCTGAAATAGGGGGAACCCCACAAGCAATAATAATTTAGCAGTTTTCCATTTTCAAAGCCATCTGAGGTGTAGTTGTCGCTTTTATTTCAACATTTGATTTTGACTTTTATTATAAATATTTATATATAATATATAAACATGGATATTTCATGTTTAACTTGTATTTATAACTTTTTAAGTTTCTTTTTTCTTTTTAACAGAGTGGCTTCAGGGCAGCTTTTTTGTCTTAAAGCAAAAACATTTTGGGAATTTTTTTTTTTTATTTTCCCAAAGTGCCTATTTTTATTTATATGTTCCTCCACTTTCAATCTGGTATTGTATTTTAAATTATTTTGTATTCTGTCCTCCAAAGTATCAAAATGCAATAAGGGAAAAGCAACATTTCTGGAACGTCAAGGTTACTAGATATTGTAATCGAAAGCACAACAAAGATTACACTGGATATTCTCATTGGCCATCATTTCTGAAGCTCAAACCTGGAACTTGCGGTGTTCTGTATGCGTTTCTCTAGTATTTCATACCTATGATACAAGATGGATTTTAAATGTTCTTGGCATGTTCTTACAATAAGCTAGCCTGTTAGTGGGCATTTTTTTTTTAGAATCTGGAAAATGACACTGGATATGTTATACTCATGTAATAAGCTTTTAGTAGGCAGACATAAATTCTATTTAATGCTTTAGACAGTCGTTCTGTTTGGATTACTGTTGATTCCATCCTGTTCATACCCACACTATGTATTTGTATGGTTGTGGATGCCAGTCTGCTGCATCATTTGCAACTAATTAGTGCTGTGTGTAGTTTCATTAACCATGCCTATGGGCATTGCACACCTTAGCAATGCTGTCAGTATTCCGCTAACCTGAGTGATGTCTTTTTGTTCTGAAAAATTGGGTATATGATGCAAAAGGTAGCATATACAGTTTACCTGAGTATTTTCATCAGTGTTGGGTTTTGTAATCTGGCCTATATCTGATCTATAAAGAAATAGGCAGTTTAAGTTCCCTTTCATGATCTTCTCATACAGTAACATTTTAATGCCTTCATAGCTGCCTTTTTGATGTCTACTGCTTTAAACCATGCAAATACATTATTAGTCAAGATTCTTTCTAAACATTTAGTTAGAGGTATTGGAAAAGATGAATGCTAAACAGTAGTTCTTGAGTCGTCTAAAAATATTCAAATTTATTTTCACAATTTTGAGTTTGTTGATCTATATTTTCTAAAAGACCTAGGTGTCTAGTGACAGGTCACTGGAATCTTAATGCATCATATCTGCAGGATAATTCAGTTCTATACTTTGACACTTGGTAGTTAGGCATCACGTATTTCCAGAAAAATGTATGAATTGGAAAAAAAGAGAATGATTTAGTATAATGTTCAAATTTAAAAGTATTATTGTCTATACTAAAACCTATAAAATATACCTAAAACATAGGCGTAATAAGATTAGACCAAGTATTTTAGAAATAGTTATAAAAATTTTGATTTGTTAAGTTCTTTAGAAGCATTTCCCCATTGCAGATCTGATTTTGCGAACAAACCTAACGATCTAGCTTGTAATCTACACGCCCAGCTTAGCAAAAATCTGAATATGAGCCTTGTCCATACGCTCTCATATCAAAGGACACTTATTTTATTTCCCGTTGATAAAGAATACAGAAGAAAAACTTGATGCCCAGCTTGTTTTGGTGATAAATTCCTTTTTATGGTAGTTCCTTAAACTATGCCGTAACAAAGCATATTAAAGACATAAAAAAGGCAGTTTTTGCTCTGAACTATTTCATATAGTCTTCCATTGAAGATGCATTGTAGGCTTTTAAATATCATTTTTAAAATGATATTGCATCTTTAGTTTTATCTGTTGTGTTTTGTGTCTTTGTAAGAAGGTAGATACAGGGGATTGCACCCATGAGTTTAACTTCTAGCCCTATTTATACTTGAAGGTACTCCTAAATATGAATTTCACCTTTCCTAATACTAGAAATGTTGCATGGATTACAACCCATTGTCAAAAAGACTTTAGAACGTCAATGTCTGAGAACTTAAGGTGGTTTAATTTTTCTTTTACGTTATTCCATGGAAATAAAGAAGACATTTTCTTCAGTAGTTCCCAATCTATGTATGGATCATAAAATGTGAACAGGATAGTTTTTGTTTGCCAGACATATGCAGGTCTTGTGCATTCACTTATTAAAACAAGACCATTCGTGCATGTTAAGATACCCACAGACATAAAAGAAGGACCAGCTTTCCTACATCTACAGCAGTTGGGATTCAGTAGGCAACCCATGATTTTTAATTTGTTGCATGCAAAAGGCTGAATGAAGTTGATTGGCTGTAATGGATCTAGTGAAATTTGTCCTTGAGCGCATGTTTATAAATGGCTCCTACAGTCATAAAATTATTTTAGTGAAAGGAAGGAACATTTTCAGGTATCTAAGTTACATTATTTGAAATATATGGCAAAGAGTTGTGTGCCAATCTTTCTCTGAACTTGACTATATTGAAATTTTACTGCACTTAATACACAATTATTACCTATTACATGCATTTATTAAATAACCCCTTAAGAGTTATTCTGGCACTTGTTATGTATTTGGCAACAAAAAATACTCATTTAACCTTTCCATGCCAGACGAGTATTATGCTGGTTACATAAATTGTAATACCACTGAAAATTCTGTCCAATTAGTCAAACATTAACGCATGTTTTAATGACATCACAAGATGGTCTCTTTTAAGCACTTGTTAAATTTTCTTAGGCTGAGAGGTCCGGTGGGGTATATTCTGTATCTCTGCTTAAAGCTTGCATTTGGGACTTTACAAAAGTACCTTTTTCATTGCCCTTTCTATTTCAGTATCTCTTATTAGATTATTCATAGAAAATGTTACCATAAATACCTTTTTCATTTCTAATCTGAAATCCTAGTTAAATCACCCATTGCATCTCACACCTAGCTGACCAAGGGGAGAAGAAAAATGGAGCCACTATTTCACAATTCATTGCTGTAGAGCAGTGGTTCTCAACCTCGGTCCTCAAGTACCCACAACAGGCCATGTTTGCAGGTTTTCCTTTATTTTGCACACATGCTTTAAACCTGAGTCAATGGCTTAGTATTTTGGACAGCTATTTTATAAAATTCCTAAAACATGGCCTGTTGTGGGTACTTGAGGACTGAGGTGGCGAACCACTGCTGTAGAGCACCAGTCCAGAACTACAATTTCCACTATTCACTGTGGGTGTGCAGCAATAGTCACACTTACTGAGGCATTCGTAGGAGTTGATTTATTAAAATTGGAGAGTGCAAACTCCAGTGTAGCTCTGCATAGAAATCAATCAGCTTCCAGGTGTTATTGTCTAGGCTTAATTGATCAAGCTGAAGTTAGAAGCTGATCAGCTACCATGCAGAGCTGCACCAGATTTTGTACTCTCCAGTTTTAGTAAGTCAACCTCATGGTGTCCGAATTTCTACCCAAACAGCATTTATGCTCCACTAAGAGACAGTGCTGTAAGTCAGTGGTTAGGGTTAGCGTTAGCATTACCTGGGGGGGGGGGGGGGGTAGAGGGGGAGGGTACACTGCAACCACATTAGCTGTGAGGTTAGAATTGGTCAAGAGGACATTTCATCCCACATTTATTTTACATCTATTGTGTTTCTATTCATTCTATCTGGAGATCTGCTTTAAGTTCTAAACTCACAGATTCAATTAATCAAAACTGATTAGATACCAGTACACTTGACAGGGTCCATCATCAATTTCATACAGGGCTAGATCTCTGCATGGCCAAAGTAGGCCGTGGGCTGGGAAGGCAAGGCTACCAGGGGCAATACACAGCCATCCACTCATTTTGTGTATGACTCTCGGTAACATATTTCCATATACTGTATAATAAAAGCATACAGACTGCTTCCTTGCCTGCCAGAGCAATCTGTCTAGGTCCCCATTGTTGCTTCCCTGCACAGTTTGTTCATTGTTAATAAAATAGCGTACTGTTTGCTTAGATGTAACCTTCTCTTGCTCTGTACTTCTTCTATACCTGAACTGACTATTTTATCTAGTTGTAGGCGACTGTGGAATAGCAGGCAAACCGTTTTACATTTTCCACCCACAGCATTGGCTTGTCATGTGGCTAGAACAAGATTGGTGTGATACTAAATCTAACCAAGCAACTTGGAAGGGGGGCAGCAAACAGTTTGGCCTGGGTGGGAAGGGGAGAAAATAAATCTGGCCCTGAACTTGCTTGTTGGGCAATTTTATCAGTCTTTAATTTTTATTGACATACAACATATCTGTTCTAGGGAGCAATTAAATTGGGATACTTGAAACAATTGAAACGTATGTCAGGTTTCTAAAATGAACTAACAAGTAAAAATGTTAATGTGCTTCACTGAAATAAAGCTGTGTTTGCACAATAATGATAACATTTAGTTTGGCTACATACATGATTGGTGGTTCATTCCTTATACACAGTATCATACAGGTATTAGGCATTTTTTTTTTATTATGAAGGCACTGTTGTGCTACCCCATGCTGTTGTGAGAACTCTGCGTCCGCTTGTTGTAGGAGGCTTTAGAGGAATATCTCCATCTTGTACATCAGGGGCATATACCAACATAATTCTGATGGAGTATTATCCAGCTCAACATGGACAAGGTATGCCAAGGCTTTTAATAAAGAAAATCATACATACACACGACAACAAGTGCTAAAGTTCCTGGCATCGGTTTTCTAAAATGTCTTTCTTTGTAGCATGTCTGACCAGCCTAAATTATTTAAATATTTGAACTGCATTTCAATTACCGGTATATGAGGTAGAACTTTTAAATGTAAAATTAACAGATTACTAAGATTCCACAGACTGCATAAGCATCATGGGTGTTGTAATTTAGTTATAGCGAAAGTGCTTTACCACATTAAAAAATATTTTTTAAAAATATGTTCATTTCCTATAAGTAATGTTCTGCAGATACAATAAAGAGGACTATTCATGCACTTAAACCTGGTGAAAATGTCTGCAGGAGGATGTGTGCAGGAGGGTAGGGAGACTAGTCTTTACCACTGGAAGCATGAGATTCTAAAATCGATGCAATAGCATAATTCTAAATTTTAGTGGAAGTATCTTGTTATGATTTTAAGTGGTTTTATTTCATTCTGTACCAGGGCAGCTCTATGATGTGTATATATGTCTCTGTTTTCTGATTATTTAAAATGTTAATTTATTGCCTGAAAGATTGTTTGAAGAAAAAATAAAAACCCAATTTAAAAAAACTTGTTGTATCCATACTTTTTGTTTTAATAATATTTGTTTGCCAAGTGAAAGAGTAACCAACAGCAAACTGAAATCTTATTGCCACGGGGTATCCCACTTTGAATTGTTGCTCTATTGAACCATTTCCATATTACAGAATTGGGGTAGTGAAATTCATTGAAACTAAGCCCACAGTATAGCCTTATGGCCCAATCACACTTGCCTGCTGTCATGCAGTAAAATACCTGGATTTTACAGATTAAAATGCATTTCAAGTTAAAATCACATTCATTACTATACTGGCTTAAAGTTTAGGATATGTAGCTTTTGTTGGCACATGCACATATTAACCAGGACTATTGAAATTAGTACATATATCGCCTGTTTTTGCACCATGAAAAATGTTCCTTCAATGTTCATCTTGCATGAACAAAAATCTTGCATTGTTGCTGCATGTGTGAGAAGACCCCCTATAGACCTTTAAGAGCCTAGGTCCATGGGCAGGCATCATTGTGTCATACTGCTTTTTGCATCAAATACAATAGTAAAAACTGTTCATGAATGAGTGAATCATAAAACATTATCTTAGATCTTAGCTCTAGAGGTTCTCCTATGTATTACCCAACATTATATATTAATTACATTATAGTCTCACTGATCCCCGAACTTAGTCAGAAAAGGCTACTTTCCTTACAGCTGTTAGAATGGATGCCCTTTAAAACAACCTTCTATTCTTTGAAAACCAGTCCCAGAAGGCAGCGGGGTGAAGGAGGAAATTACGCCGTGGGACGCGGCCGAGGTAAGACGGAAGTACACTCAGTACGTCATATAAGGTGAGTAAAAAAGAAAAAAAAATCATTATCCAAAAATGAGTGGTGGAGTGGTCATTCCTTTAAGAACAAGTTGTAAAATAGGGTGGAACTCCGCTTTAATCACTTAGTAGTTCTAGCATCTTGATTGGCTGTTTTTTGCAAATTTTGCTCTATGTCCTTATGGTATTCTAAAGTTTTGAAAGAATGGGAGCACCACACAGTTTTGGGGACTTGGCACTCCCCCTTCATCGGGATTAAAAGTCAACAATAGAGAAAATACAAAATGCCTAAAACTTGTTAAAAGACATGTATATACTGTGTGTGTGTAATTAATAAATATAAATAAATAAATATATATATATATATATGTATATAAATGTCAGCAATGAAATTCAAAACTCCCTAAAGAGGTATCTCTTACTATGGACAACAATGTTCTTGTGAAGCAGCTATCTGAATGGGTAGTCTTTAGCCTTAGTTCTTTAGCCAGCTAGCATTGGGGCCCAGTCTTTATGGCGGTGCATATGAGTACAGTCCCAGTAAAGTCTGCAGTACAAAATGCTGCTAGTTAGATGGCCAGTCCCTATGTGCTCAGTCTATGCTAGCAGCAACAGGTTAAAGTGTTATAGTTACATAGTAGGTGAGGTTGAAAGGACAAAAGTACATCAAGTCCAACCTATGCGTGTGATTTTATGTCAAAATTACATTGTATATCCCTGTATGTTGCGGTCATTCAGGTGCCTATCTAATAGTTTTTTGGGTTTTTTTTATCGATGCCCCCCGCATAAACCACTGCTTGTGGAAGAGAATTCCAAATCCTAACCGCTCTTACAGTAAAGAACCCTTTACGCAGTTTAAGGTTAAACCGCTTTTCTTCTAATTTTAGTGAATGGCCGCGTGTCTTATTAAATTCCCTTTCGCGGAAAAGCTTTACCCCTATTGTGGGGTCACCAGTACAGTATTTGTACACTGAAATCATACCCCCTCTCTTCTCTCTAGAGAGAACAAGTTCAGTGCTTATAACCTTTCCTCATAACTATGGTCCTCCAGTCCCTTTATTAGTTTTGTTGCCCTTTTCTGGACTCTCTCCAGTTCTAGCACATCTTTCCTGAGGACTGGTGCCCAGAACTGGACAGCCTACTCCAGGTGCGGCCTGACCAGAGTCCTGTAGAGTGGGAGAATTATTATTTTATCTCTGGAGCTAATCCTCTTTTTAATGCATGCCAATATTCTGTTTGCTTTGCTTGCAGCAGCTTGGCATTGCATGCCATTGCTGAGCCTGTCTTCTACTAGGACCCCCAGGTCCTTTTTTCTCTTTTTTTTTTTTTTTTAGGAGGTGTGAGTGGAGTTATAGGCCTTTCCCACCCATCTGAAATTGAGACTTGTCAGGGAATCAGGAGTAAGATGAGTGTCCTGTAACGCACAAATGGCCGGAAGATATTTTCTCATCGAGGTGGAGACCATTGTGCGTTTTTTAGAGGGTCACCTAGTCCCCTAACATTCCAGGACATCACTTTGAGTTTGTTCAGCCCCCCTGCCATATTATACACATATCCAAGAAGTGACAATAAAACACAATCTGGGCCTCCCCGGTTCCCCCCCCCCCTCCTTCCCGCAACCAATGGTAAAGATCATTCAATTTGAATTGTAAGTTTAGTGTCCGGTTCTGTAGGTGTTGTAAACATTATACTGTACTGCATAGACAGTTCCAAACTTTCCAAACCTTTGAGCGCAGCCGCACTCCAACTTTGCCATGTACATCTCAGTAAATAACAGCCAAAAGCGCGACCACTACGTGGTGTATGGTCCCGGTCACAGCCGTGACCCCGAGGGCACCTAGGCTAAGATGTACTGTGAGGGATTGTACAACATGCATATCTGTAGGACAACAGGTCCTATTCTCTGCTGGCATCACAACCACCAGCCTGAGAGTCACATCTGGTGAAACAAAATGCATTTAGCACTTAGTGTACCTTTTTTGGTTTGCTCATGGCATCACGCTTTCTCTCTGTGGGAGAACAGAGAGCACAAAATCAGCTCTTGTTCCCGACATAGTGAATAACTCTTGTACCTATATGTGAAAAGGGGAAACAAACAAGGTAGTTATTGATCAGTCGTGACTTCCATACTGCATTAGGGCATCAATCCTGTAAACTTGGGGGTAGTCAATCCTCTTCTGCAGCCATTCTTCTGGCCGGGTGAAAAGCACTTTCATTCATATCCAACCAGGCTGAGGCGTCTGCCACCTGTTCAAAAAAGTGGGCCTGGCCTCTTGCAGTGATACGAAGTTGTGCCGGATAAAGCATGGCGTATGGCGCCTGTAATTTTTGTAGCCTTTCTTTACATCTGTGAACCGGGCTCTCCTCTTCTGTACATCAGATGAAAAGTCAGGGTAGAATGAGATGCGTGCACCGTTAAACCTTATGTCTTGCTGCTCCCTTGCCAGGCCCTATCCCTGTAATGTAGCATACGCGCAAGGATAGGACGGGGGGGTTGACTCGGTGGAAGGGGTCTCAGCAGAGCATCTGCCGGACCTTCAGCCGAGCATTCAGAGTGCATGCCCCACTGACGTCAGCGGCTGCATGCAAAGTGAATATCTCCTTAACCGTACAGTTTTAGGAGATATAAATTTTACCTACAGGTAAGCCTTAATATAGGCTTACCTGTAGGTAAAAATTACAAATGAGGGTATACAACCACTTTAAGGACCCTCGGGTGCAAGCTGTCTGGTCCCGGAGACTTATTAATGTTACGTTTTTCTATTTCTAATTCTGTCCTCTGTTAGCCATGAGGGTGCTTCCTGTGACATGCCATGAGGATAAACATTGCAGTTTTGGTTACTGAAGCCCCCCCGATTCCCTCATGAAGACCGAGGAGAAGAATAGATTCAAAACCTTCACCATCTCTCCATCCTTAGTAACCAGATTCCCTTCATCATTCTTTATGGGACCAATATGATCTGACCTCCCCTTCTTACTATTTATGTACTTAAAGAATTTCTTAGGATCTTTTTTACTCTCCTCCCTCCACTATGTGCCTTTCGTTTTCTATCTTAGCTGCCCTGATTGCACCCTTACATTTCTTGTTGCATTCTTTGTAAAGTTGGAATGCTAATGACGATCCCCCAGCCTTGTATTTTTTTGAAGGCCTTCTCCTTTGCTTTTATATGCATGTTTATGTTGGAGTTAAAGGGGTTGTAAAGGTAAAAATTTTTTCACCTTAATGCATTCTATGCATTAAGGTGAAAAAACTTTTGACAGTACCGCCGCCCCCAGGCCCCCCGTTTTACTTACCTGACGCCTCGAATCTTCGCTGCTCGTCCTCGTCATCTTCATTGCAGCTCAGCCTGGTCGCTGATTGGCTGCAGTGGATGGATTGAAAGCAGCGCAGCCATTGGCTCGCGCTGCTGTCAATCACATCCGATGACGCGGCGCGCCGGGGGGCGGGGCCGAGTGATACAGCGAGCGGCTATAGCCGCCGGCTGTATCATGGGAGCGCGCCCGCAAGCACTCACCACCGTGCGAGGGAGCTCGCATTAAGGTGGTAAATGCTTGCGGGGAGGAGCTGAAACAGCCGCCGAGGGACCCCAGAAGACCAGGTTCGGGGCCACTCTGTGCAGAACGAGCTGCACAGTGAAGGTAAGTATAACATGTTTGTTATTTTAAAAAAAAAAAAAAATTAACTTTACAACCCCTTTAAGGCACCCAGGACTAATATTAGCTCTTTTAAATTTATTTCCCATTGGGATGCACTGGCTATTGCCCTTATTTAATATGCTCTTAAAGCATACCCATTTTTGGGGGCGTGGTCTGGACATGGCCGAGTAAAGACGTGTGCTGACAGAGCTCCTGGCCCTCTCCTGTCTACTCCGGCCTATTCTAGTCCAATTTACCCAGTATGTACTCAGCAGGCAAGCGGAAGGGTAAAAGAAACAAAAAATTAGTGAGTTATTTCTTACAACTACTGGAGAGCTCTCCGCTTGCCTTGCCCTGACTTAGACCCTCTTACCCACGAAGCATGGCCACCTCGAGACTTATCAGCTTCCCTGACGGCTTCAGTTGGGTCTGATACCCTCTCGGACACACTGTCAATGCTCCGCTCAGATCCACAGGGCTCATACCACCAGCCACTTACTTTAAGAGTGGGTTCAGAATTGCGGGCCATACTACAAGCTTTACCAAGGAGGTCGGACATTGAAACCCTCATTGGCAGATTGGAGGCCACCCACCGTAAAGAAATGGAAAAAAAACACACATATATGAGAGTTCAGGCTGCAGATATATAGAAAGGATATGGGAAGGTTCCCCCAGGGGGGATTTTATGCAGCGAAATAGGTCAATCAGAGTATGAAAATTATATAAAAGGGTCTTTATTTAATAAGTTACAAATACATGTCAATGTTAAAATGTTAGACTCTGGTTGAAAGAATACAATAGTCATTCCATAATACAGCCAAGCAACCATATATTCATACAGCATAACATAAGTGGTTTGAACTGCATGCGAATCCCGATGTTTCGACTTATTATATCGTGGTCTTCTTCTGGGGAATGATTTGACTCCTAAATAAATATATTTTGAACATCTCAACCCAGCTCCCGGTGGAATCTCTCACACAGACCGCAAAGAAACCGGCGCCGCTCCCGTGTGGCATTGCCTGAAGCGTCTCGTGAGACCTAAAGCTCACACCTCGGAGAAGGTTGTCACCCACACCCCTGCATTGCCATACATTTAGTTGTCCCTATCCTCATCTGTGTCCTATTACTCACATCATATCCCTGGCTTTTGGTCTCGGCTTCCCTACTTGATGTCCCGGACGTGGCCTGCAAAGGAGCACTCTGCTCCCCACCTAAGGTACAGTCCAGTAGATGTTTAGTAGGAAGTGGATGGAAGGCGCGTGATCAGACGCTTACATCAAGAAATGTATGGTTTATTTATGTAAAAGAATACAGACATATAGTCATATAGATATAAAATCATACAAATACTACATAATATTATAAAAAAAGGAAAAACAGGTAACAAAATAAGTACTAGGAAGTTAAAATTGGGGTGTGCCCATATTGAGGCAGGTATTTAAGAAAGGCTGACGCGTTTCGAGGAAAACTTCTTCATCAGAGCCAGGAGAACTGGAGCACAGTCTGTATGGGCCAGTAGGCCGACATGTGTACATGGGGAGAGGTGGTGTGGCTAGTAGGAGGATGTGTCCTGTGATGGACAATTGATTATTCCAAGTTCCATACCCAGGTGTTCTAGATGGGGTATAAATAAGAACAATATATACCGAACACTACAGACTGGAGACGTAAGATAAGTTTACATTGAAAAATGCATTCATAAAATGATAAAAAGTATATAATATAAAAATATTAGAAATAAAAATTACCATATCAGTACAAAGAATTAATGATAGGTAGTGGGATTTTGAAGCACAGAACATGAGATTGTAGTCTAAATACATACAAATGAAAAAATCTACGCATACATAAGTGTACACACATACTTGTGTACACATACATGCATATACATACACGTGCATAATACAAACGCATGTAAATGCATTTTAAAAAAAAAATAAAAAAATATATGCATATGAGAGGGGGGGGGGGGGAGGGGGGGCGATGGTAAATGAAGTAAAAAGTGCACTGAGACACATTGAGAGATATTGTCTCTCCGCATGGTAAAACCGGTTGTGCTTTTGTCCAAAGGACATGCGCATGCGTGTAAAAATTCTGCCAGCACGTAAAACGCTGTGCTGGAACAGATATGTGGAGGTATGCCCCTGTTCACGGAAAGCACAAATGGGGGCACAAAGATGGCCATGTGGTTTGTGCAAAAACAGAAATGTGTTCATTCAAATGGAAATCCACAAAAATATATACAAAAATGCATATATCAAATGTACATAAAAATCTAAAACGCATATGTATATATATATATATATATATATATATATATATATATATATATATATATATATATATAGAAACAATATGCACAAAATAAATATATGTATATATTCACATAAATCTGTACACATTATATATATATATATATATATATATATATATATACACACATATATATATACATGCACACATATACATGTCCACATGCATACACACACATGTGGAGACCACCCCTACACAGCATGTATTGTGCCTATGTAGAACCAGTGTCATGGCGGTAGGGGGATAATCTGGTGTTGGTGACCAAATATTGGAGGTGGCAGACAGGTGGACTGATGACAGAACGCACCTACCTATGGATGAAATTAGAATGTAAATAGATTGTATTTTCTTTTTGCGGTGCTGTTAGGCTGTCAGATGTGCCTGTAGTGAAACATAAGTTGAGCAGGGAAAGTAAGCAAGCTCTTATGGGCACTGCTGGGTTTAACAGGATAAGGAAGTTACAAAGACCATTGTGGCTAACCTGTCTCAGGAGAAGTGTGTAGGCACAGCTGCAAACTGTAGAGATCCTTTGGAGTGGACAGCCGTGTGATCCTGGCAGCAGAAGGGGGGGAGGAGGAGGGAGGAGGTGTCCTTGAGGCAGCTGATGCCTGGATAGAAAGCGTCTTGCTGCCTAGGGATAGGAAAGGTTTTGTGATGAGGTTGTGCTGGGGGTTTAAAAGACTCTGGGGGGCGGGTCCGAGGGCATGAATGAAAAGGCTATTATTGAATCCAATTAAGCCATATAAAGTAATGTGATATGAAAAGTGTGACTATGATTTGAATAGTGAACCGGAGGTATTTCGTGCAGAACATATACATATATATATATATACACATACACATATATATATATATATATACATATACACATACACACACATATACACACACAGGTTTATATGGGTTGTATAACAGCAGAAGTGGATGATATGAGGAGAAATGGTGTACATGAAACTGCGGGGACAGGAGAGAGTATACAGGGTTTACCGTATGGTGGAATGAAGGTGATGATATGAAGGGGATCACAGGTAATAAGGGGGGGGGGCTGGGGATGGCTAGGATAGAGGGGGGGGCAAAGCATGATGGTGATATTCTGTATCTAGATGGCCCCATGGATATATAGATCTTCATTCATTCCATCGGGAACCAATGACCCAAGAGTGAAAATCCAGAATGATTCTTGTTTACAGAGTCTTCTGAATCTCCTCCCATTGTCAGCGTCTTTTTTGATAGCTTCAATGCCAAACACTTTGATGCCTGTTGGATTGCTGTTATGACATTCTCTGAAATGCCTAGGTACTGAATAGCTGTGGCATTTTTTATTTTTACTCTGATGGTACGTGTTACTATTGATTATGCTGCATTTGTGTTCGCTAAATCTTGTCCTGAGTGGACGTATTGTGCGCCCAACATACAGAAGACCGCATGGACAGATAAGACCATAGACTACATAGGAGGTACCGCAATTGATGAACTGTTTGATTTTGTGGTACTGGCCGTCGGACCCCATGATTTCTTTTTTGCGGTGTGCCATGAAGGCACAGGCTCCACAGTTTTTGGTTCCACACTTGTAGTTGCCTTTCTGGTCGAAGATGGATGCCCAATTGCCAGTGGGGGTCTTGGTTTGGTTCTGAGGTTTTCGTACTCTACTC
This sequence comes from Aquarana catesbeiana, assembly GCF_042186555.1. Lineage (NCBI taxonomy): Eukaryota > Metazoa > Chordata > Amphibia > Anura > Ranidae > Aquarana > Aquarana catesbeiana. The sequence continues at coordinate 597,637,345 of NC_133324.1, forward strand.
AGAGCTATTAGGCTTCTAAGATCTTTGGATTTTCGAAACACAACTACTGGTTTGGGTGGTAGAACTGGATTGAGGATGGGATCCTGCTTGAGAATGTTCCAATTTTTCTCGATGGCTCTCTGTATGTCGAATGCTTTGGTGTTATATTGTGTACTGAATCTGATGGGGTTGGAGATATTGCTGTCGGTGGTCCTTTTATTGCCGCTTGTTTTGTTAGCCTCCATTGCCATAGTGACAGAGGGATGTTCGTCATACTGGGTCCAATATTTGTAAAAGGCCTGTTTGATGAGTGATTCTTCATAACCCTTCTCAAGAAATTTATTTTTTAAGATGGATCCCTGTTTTTCTTAGTCACTTTTCTTAGTGCAGGTTTTCTTCAGCCTGCAGAATTGCCCGTGCGGTATGTTACGGATCCATTTGGGATAGTGGTGACTTTTGGCGTGGAGGTAGAAATTTCCAGCACTAGGTTTGAAATGGGTTTTGGATATAATGCTGCCTTCCTCGATTTGCAGGTCTAAATCCAGAAAGACGAGTGATGTGTTGTCGACCACAGGGGTAAAAGAGATACCATAAGGATTGGAGTTGCAGTATTCCAGAAATTTGTTTAGATCCATATGTGATCCGTTCCAAATGATCAGGATGTCATCAATGTATCGGGTGTAGAGGGCGAGCTGATCTTTAAAAGGATTGTTGGCCCAGATGAACAGATCTTCCCACATGCCCGATAGGAGAGGTTTGCGTAGCTAGGTGCAAATTTTGCTCCCATGGCAGTTCCCTTGGTTTGGCGAAAATACTCGCCCACGAAGGAGAAGTAGTTGTGAGTGAGGCAGAATTCGATGGAGTCGAGGAGGAATTTGGTCTGTAGAGGGTGTATGTTACTCTTGGAGAGAAAGTGTTTGGCTGCTTCTATGCCATATTTGTGTTCGATGGAGGTATAGAGAGAAGAGACATCCAATGAGAGCCATTTGAAATGCGGTTGCCAAGAAAATGATGAAAGGATGTCGAGCATGTGTCCGGAATCTTTTACGTATGATGGTAGTTGTATTACTAAGTCTTGTAGGAAGTGGTCAATATAACAACCTAGATTGCTGGTTAAGCTGTCGATCCCAGCAATAATAGGTCTGTCCGGTGGATTTGTCTGATTCTTGTGAATTTTGGGGATATGGTAGAAATGGGGAGTCAGTGGATGCTGTTTGTTAAGGAAAAGGAGTTCGCTTTTCGTGATGACTCCATTATCCTTAGCTTGATTTAATAGGACTTCGAGGGAGGTTGCAAAAGATGGTAGTGGGTCAGCAGGGAGTTTCTCATATGTTTAAAACAAAAAGAGGGAAATCTTGCGAGCCACAATGATCCAGTGCTCAATGTGCATAAATGTGAAACTCCTAAACAAAAAAATATATATAGATAACTGTGAATATCTAGCCGCACACGCAGTTCACGTATTCATATCCGTGCACAAGTATAGAAAAAATTATTTGCGCTGCGCTTGATATCAAAAAATTAAATAAAGTGGTATCAAAGATCCCTAGTGTATAAATATCAAATACGACTTACAAATTTCTATATGTGGTGTGTATCTTAACCTCTATATTATGCTTACATATCAAACAATAAGAGTGCAATGTGCATGTACACTCACGCCAAAGCAAACATAATCAAGTGATATATCAGATAACATGCAATATCTCACATCTAGTGTAGCATGCACAAAATCAAATCACATGAACATGAAATAACATAAAAGTGCTTGGTGCTTTTTAAACGCAGTCAAAATAATTTGAGCTTGGTGATCTCTTTATAATAAAGTGTCCATAAAATGTCCAAATTAAAAGTGCATCTGTGTTCAGCGAAATCCAACACATCAGGTGCAAATAAATCCAAGTGCTGCAATCAACTGTGATGAATCCTGGAAACCCCCCCAAAGTGATTGCGCTCACCTCAAAGCGTGTGACACAGTGGCTAACTATGTCAAATCACGCTTGGTAGCCCCTCTTTGGGCTCTGCAAGGTCATATAGATACGATCTCCACTCACTTTAGGTTGACAAGGCTCCATAGACATCCATATATAGAATGAAGAGAGACTACATAGTGTAATACTATCAACCACTATTTTATTAAAATATAAAAATCGCTTCCCCCAAAAGGGGTACTCACATTCTCCTGGTGCTGCTGTGCACCAGACAATAAAGCGCCGTGTAAAATCGCTAGTTAATGTGCCGCAGGGAATGTTTTTCCTCCTAGCTCAGCTGTATGCTTCTCGTCCCTCCTGGCCCCTCCCCTACGCGTGTTCGACACAGGGGGGTCACGTGTCTTCATCAGGGGGATGAAGACACGTGACCCCCCTGTGTCGAACACGCGTAGGGGAGGGGCCAGGAGGGACGAGAAGCATACAGCTGAGCTAGGAGGAAAAACATTCCCTGCGGCACATTAACTAGCGATTTTACACGGCGCTTTATTGTCTGGTGCACAGCAGCACCAGGAGAATGTGAGTACCCCTTTTGGGGGAAGCGATTTTTATATTTTAATAAAATAGTGGTTGATAGTATTACACTATGTAGTCTCTCTTCATTCTATATATGGATGTCTATGGAGCCTTGTCAACCTAAAATGAGTGGAGATCGTATCTATATGACCTTGCAGAGCCCAAAGAGGGGCTACCAAGCGTGATTTGACATAGTTAGCCACTGTGTCACACGCTTTGAGGTGAGCGCAATCACTTTGGGGGGGTTTCCAGGATTCATCACAGTTGATTGCAGCACTTGGATTTATTTGCACCTGATGTGTTGGATTTCGCTGAACACAGATGCACTTTTAATTTGGACATTTTATGGACACTTTATTATAAAGAGATCACCAAGCTCAAATTATTTTGACTGCGTTTAAAAAGCACCAAGCACTTTTATGTTATTTCATGTTCATGTGATTTGATTTTGTGCATGCTACACTAGATGTGAGATATTGCATGTTATCTGATATATCACTTGATTATGTTTGCTTTGGCGTGAGTGTACATGCACATTGCACTCTTATTGTTTGATATGTAAGCATAATATAGAGGTTAAGATACACACCACATATAGAAATTTGTAAGTCGTATTTGATATTTATACACTAGGGATCTTTGATACCACTTTATTTAATTTTTTGATATCAAGCGCAGCGCAAATAATTTTTTCAGTTTCTCTTTTGTGTCGGTATCTCCAAGGAGTCTCAGGGCCTCTGCCAGACAGTCAGCTTGATTTTGAATTACTAGACCACCACCTTTATCAGCTTGCCTAATAATGATGTCTTCTCTATCCTGGAATTTCTTAAGGATCTCTTTGGGGACTTCGTGGTCTTTGTTCTTAATGTTTATGGATTTGTCACTGAGACAATTTTTTTGACAGATCCTTTTAATTTCGTCCAGCACTATCTCATAGAATATTGGAATGAATTTTCCTTTTGCCCAGTGGGGATGGAAGGAAGACTTGGGTTTGAAGTCGGTGTGTGTGATCTGTTTTTCCATGAGGGCTAAGAGTTCTGGTTCAGTTTCATAGTCCTCGCAGGCTCCCTCCTGAAAAAGACTCTCCAAGTTTTCGAGTGCGTTGTCCGTATTTAGTGCAATATTGTCAGATGGGGGGCTTGTGGATAAGGATGGTGCTTCAGAGGGTGATTCGCGAAGGGCAAAATACCTTTTCAGGGTGAGATTTCTTATATACCTATTTAGGTCTAAAAAGATCTCAAAAAGGTTTGGAGGGTTTTTTGGGGCAAAGTTGAGACCTTTACGAAGGATGTTGAGTTCTGTGTCATCGAAGACTGAACTAGATAGATGGAAGATCTTAATTGTAGTATGTGCTGGAATTATCTTTTCCCTTTTTTTGGTGCTCTTTCCTCCTCGTCTACCTCTTCTGCTCCATCTTCTCTTTTTCTTACCGACCTCTGTTGGAATTCCAGAGGGGTTTTTTTGTTGTTGTTGTGCCGTGGGGTTCCAGTTTCCCACAGCTCCCTCTTCTAAAAAAATACATGGTTGTGTGTTTTCCATCGGTATTTGCTGAATGGGTGTATTGTTCATCTGGTAGCTGGTGTGGTGGTTGGTTGTGGTGGTATCTGGCAGTAGAGTGTGGTTCATGCTTTTTGTTGAGGTAGTGACAGAGTCATAAGTATGACCTTGTGTTTGCTGGGCTTTGGCTCCTGATGGTGGAGTTCAGCCATTTTCCAGTTTATTGGCCCATTTGTTTTTATTGTTGTGGGATGAAGGATAGTAGGCTGCTGTCGCCTGGTGGTACCTCTGGGTCGGGAGATGCCCCTCTTACCTTTTCCCTTGAATATTATTGGTGGGATGTTTCTGTGGTTGGGAGTTTCTGTGCGATCTCTGTCTTGTGGTGTTGCCCTTATTTGTGTTAGGTTTTTTGTGGCGTGGAGGGCCTATAGGGCGTATGTCATTACGAGGGAGTGATTTTGACTTGTTTGTGAGAGGGCCAGCGCCATCGGTTGGTCTTTTCCATTCAAATTTGCGCCCATACAGATAGTCTAATCTGTCCCTCTCAAATTTGCCTGACTTCTTACTGATGAGATTGGTTTCAAAAGTGACCATGTGGTAATTTATCTTCTTATCCCAATCGTTGAAAGACGTGAGATCAGTGAAGGGGGCCAAATCATCCTGGACATTTTTCAAGTCATTGCGGATTTTAAGTAGGTTTCTCTCCCTTTGAGTGATAATTGATGAGAGTAATTTTTTATTTAGTTCTCTCATTTGGATTGCCCATGCATCTTTAAGATCATCGTCTAGCCATATGCAAGTCTTAGTTAGTCTTAGGCCTCTTGGCACACGGTTTGTTTTAATATAATTTTCTAATAGTAGAATGCCCCACCATTGTGTCATCTCTTTCTGCAGAATGTTTCTCAATTTGGAAAAAAGTGCTATCATGAGTTCCTCCCTTGTGGGAGTGATTTCTGGTGTAGTGGAAATTTCTGTTGGTTTGTGGCATGTTTCATGTGCTTCAATGCTATTGGAGAAACCTCTTGCCAGAGAGGTCCGTCTCAGTTCTCTTTGTTCAATAGATAAGACCATGCTGGTCTAGTAGTAGAATATTTTGTGACCTGTTGTGTGGTAGGGTCTGCTGACCTTGGTAGTGTTCAGAGAATGAACTTAGACAAAAGGCACGTCTCACTCGAGCTGCGGGAGACCCCTGGAGGCTAATGCAAAAGTGTGAACAAGATATGGTGAAAAATACTCCTGCGCTTGTGAGATCGTTTGCTGTAAAACAAAGGTAGTATTGTAGTCAGAGATAGGACTGGGGGAGATGATGGAGCGTGTCCCGCTGCCTTAGCTGACCAGGGGTGGTCTGGAAAGGACTGTTTAGTAGGAAGTGCATGGAAGGCGCGTGATTAGACGCTTACATCAAGAAATGTATGGTTTATTTATGTAAAAGAATACAGACATATAGTCATATAGATATAAAATCATACAAATACTACATAATATTATAAAAAAAAAGGAAAAACAGGTAACAAAATAAGTACTAGGAAGTTAAAGGGGTTGTAAAGGTAATTTTTTTATTGTTTAAAAATAACAAACATGTTATACTTACCTTCACTGTGCAGCTCGTTCTGCACAGAGTGGCCCCGAACCTGCTTTTCTGGGGTCCCTCGGCGGCTGTTTCAGCTCCTCCCTGCAAGAACTATCCACCTTAATGCGAGCTCCCTCGCATGGTGGTTAGTTCTTGCGGGTGCGCTCCCGTGATACAGCCGGCGGCTATAGCCGCTCACTGTATCACTCGGCCCCGCCCCCCGGCGCACCGCGTCATCGGATGTGATTGACAGCAGTGCGAGCCAATGGCTGCGCTGCTTTCAATCCATCCACTGCAGCCAATCAGCGACCAGGCTGAGCTGCAATAGAGATGACGGGAACGAGCAGCGGAGATTCGAGGTGTCAGGTAAGTAAAACGGGGGGCTGGGGGCGGCGGTATTGTCAAAAGTTTTTTCACCTTAATGCATATAATGCATTAAGGTGAAAAAATTTTTACCTTTACAACCCCTTTAAAATTGAGGTGTGCCCATATTGAGGCAGGTATTTAAGAAAGGCTGACGCGTTTCGAGGAAAACCTCTTCATCAGAGCCAGGAGAACTGGAGCCCAGTCTGTATGGGCCGGTAGGCCGATATGTGTACATGGGGAGAGGTGGTGTGGCTAGTAGGAGGATGTGTCCTGTGATGGACAATTGATTATTCCAAGTTCCATACCCAGGTGTTCTAGATGGGGTATAAATAAGAACAATATATACCGTACACTACAGACTGGAGACGTAAGATAAGTTTACATTGAAAAATGCATTCATAAAATGATAAAAAGTATATAATATAAATATATTAGAAATAAAAATTACCATATCAGTACAAAGAATTAATGATAGGTAGTGGGATTTTGAAGCACAGAACATGAGATTGTAGTCTAAATACATACAAATGAAAAAATCTACGCATACATAAGTGTACACACACATACTCGTGTACACATACATGCATATACATACACGTGCATAATACAAACACATGTAAATGCATTAAAAAAAACAAAAAAAAACATATATGCATATGAGAGGGGGGGGGGGGGGGCAGTCCAGTAGATGATAGGGCTTCAGTGTGAGACTGGCTCTTACTATTCAATGGATCCCGTTTTCTTACAGAAGGGTAACAGCCCGACTCCCAATGCAATGTGAATGTAAGGTCTTTGTGCCTTAATTTCTATGGGTGTGCTCCCAAACCATACCTGCTGCTTGTCACGATGCTGAGGCAGAAAAAACGTTTGAGTACACTCAGGAATGTTTGGGCTTTATCCCCCCTGGTATGTCTAGATGTAACTACAATGGCATGGTCTGTTATCCTGTGTCTTATTCCTCTCTTCATATCCCTGGCTAGTGGACTCGGCTTTCTAATTTGTTACCCCGGACATGGCGAGCACAGGTGCACCATACCCCTCACCTATTTGTATGGTACTTTCTACTGCTTGTTGCAGGGGATTGCCCAGCAGACGATACGGCTCCACCGTGTCACTGGCACTTATTGTCTGGTAGATCCCGTATCCCCCAGGAGGGTAACAGCTCAAATTTCACTGCAATGTGACCATAAGGTCTTTGGGCCTTAATTTTTAGAGGTGTTCTCCCAAACCAAACCTGCTCTTTGTCACGATGTTAGGGTGGGGGTACCGCACTGGAACACTCAGGACTGTTTGGGCTATAACCCCTCTAAAACTGTATATCTGTACCTATGACTGCACTGGATGTATATCTATAGCAGAGAGGGGTCGGATCCCAGAAGGAGATAACTTAGCTGCATTTTACACATCACATGTAGAAGGTTTTGAGGCCTTAATTTTTGTTTTCTGTCCAGATAACTCTCCAGCTGGCTAGTTCCTGCCCGAGCCTCTGCTCGGGTGATGGTTCATGTTACTCCTTCTGGTGCTTCGATCTCTACTGCTATCTACGGTCAACACTGCTCTGCCAATCAGGGATATATGCAGGGCTGCTATAATGACAGCAACTATTTGTAACCCTTCTGGGAACTAGGAGGGCCTCCTGTCCTTCCTCTTGTCCCTTGTATGTTGCCTGAGAGGGGAGAGGGGGAGGATGCTGAGCAGCTCCGAACGGATGGGTAAGGTCCTCTATGAGGATGCTCCCTGAATAGTTGAGAGGATTCCCTCCTCCTTCCGCTAATAATGGGATGTATTATTATGTCAATAAAAAACTGTGGAGATTTTGTGAACAATACAGCCAGGAATGCATGACCAGCCTATGGTAGGTAGACCAGCTGTGGACAAATAGACACCACCATCTAGGATGTACTCTGTGGGTTCACCCTCCCTGCGATGGTAAGCCGAGTAGACCATATACCACATGACCATCAGATGTGGATGCCAGTTGTTAATGCCTATAACATATAACAATGTTGAGTGTGTTTGTTCTGTATTTTTGGGGTTTTCTATTTTCCCTTCCTTTATTACAATTTGATACCGTTACTTATTGTTCAGGCTGGGGTGGCTGTATGGGGCTGGGTTAGCTCCTTTATTGAGGAGTGCTTCATTGCAATTTCTCTTTTTTCTTGATATAGTTAGTCATGAGAGCAGTGACTTACTGCCCACCATATCCACCATATAACATCTTACGCTTTTTTCTTCCTCTTACTTTTACTCCCCCCTCCAACCTCTTTTTTTTTTTCTCTCTAACACCCGTTTCTCTCCCCACCCTGCTCCCCCCCTCGCTTTCTATTCCTGACTCTGGTAGCGATGGACTCCATCAAGATAATTTAGCTGAACTCGAAAGGTCTAAATACACCCGAAAAATGGCGTATGCTCTTTAACGACTTACGAAGAGCTAGATCAAGAGACCCACTTCAGAGCAGATAGGCCGCCTGGCCTTAAAAATGGATTCTATCCTCTTACTTATCACACCACTAATGTTGCCGCCAAATCGAAAGGAGTTTCCATACTCCTCTCTAAGTAGATTACCCTGGACTTGTCATGCTACACTGATAGATAGTAACGGCTGGTACGTGTTTCTAAAGGGAATTATCGGTAACTCCTGGGTGACATTGGCTAACATCTATGCCCCTAATGACTGCCAGGATGTTTTTATCCACCGGGTATTGGAGTTGCTATTAGAATTCTCTGAAGGTCAGTTGATCCTGGGAGGCAATTTCAATATCCCTTTGCTCCCTCTAACAGATATGTCGTCGGGCCTGTCCTCTGCACTGGCATTCATAGGCGAATAACACAATATTTGCATAGAGCCCAACTAGTGGACATTTAGAGACTACAACACTCCGGGGAAAGGGATTACACATTCTACTCCTCCCCACACAAGGTGTACTCAAGAATTGATTACTTTCTGATCCCTCACCAGCAGTAATTAAACCTGACATGGGGAACATCACGTGGTCAGATCATGCTCCCGTCTCCATACAGTATTCACTCTTAATGGTTCCGACCACTAAAATTAAATGAAAGTCTTCTACAGAACCCAGAAGTCCTGGCAGATGTCACCGAGTTGAAACATTACTTTTCCGCTAATGACCAACCAGACTGTGACCCGGGTATCCTATGAGAGGCCCACAAAACAGTAATCCGAGGAGTACTGATCAGACATGGCACATGCATAAAAAGGGGAACAGGCAAAACAATTAACTATGCTCCTTAACAAAATACACGTGATGGAATCACAGCACAAACAAACACCTACTCCCTCACTGGAGAACGAACTACTGTCCCTTCGGCAGCAAATAGTAGACCTCCTACATTACAGGGCTAAAGCGGCACTCTCTATTTCCAGCTCGGCTTGGGAATTGTACTTCTGTAGTCCTTTGACTCCCATACCATGATCCTTTCCCTGCACTACATCCACCATGGTTCAGTGCTTCCCACCATCAAGTCTCTTGACCGCCTTCAGTATTGTTTGTATGGATTGTATCAATTGTATTTTTATACTTTTCAATTGCGTGTCTGTTTTTTTTTTTTTTTTTGGTGGTGTTGTGTTGCCTTAATATAAACACATTTTTTTTCTTATTTTTTTCTTGGGTTGTTTGGTTGCCTTTTTAAAAACACATTTATTTATTTTTTATTTTTATACTTCCCAAATGAGTAATCGTGTGTGTATTTCTAGGCTCTAATATTGCATCAAGGTTTTTATACTTTAGCTATATATTGTCTGTCTAGTTTTTAGCCCTGATGAAGGGAGAGTACTGAACTCCTGAAACGCATTGGATGTTGTCAAATAAAATCTTTCAAAAGACTATACAAGCTGGTGTGGCATTCCCATTTTTTCAGAACTGTAGCAAACTCCAGTCCAGCAGGACACCACAATTGCTGGTGAGCAGCCTCTAGGACCACAAACTACCCATCACATTATAACGCATCTCCATAAAGTTCAGTGCTCCTACATCACAGAGGGTATAGAATGCTAAGGATTGATGAAAGCATGTGTATGCCACTCTCTGTTTACTTAACAAATATTAAAAGAAATCTGTGGTCACAGCATACACTTTCATGTTAGAACATCAGAATTGTAATTTTACTACAAACAATAGTTATATTAGACAATCCCATATAAGTTTACTTGAAAAATCTCCTTTCATGTTGTGAGTGTTGCCTGTCTGCTGGCCATTATTGTGAACAATGGTGGCACTTGGAGAAGATGCAGAGCCTAAAGCACTAGCAGGGGACACCAGAAGTGGAATTTTGTGCCCGCTCTGAGCAATACTATTGCACAGAGCAGGTAAGCATAACATGTTATTTTGTTGTTATTTTATTTAAAAAAAACAACTTTACAATTTAAAAAAGGTTCAGATGAATAGGAGGAGACTATAAATAACTGAAATACAATGAGAACATTAATATATTATATGATTTTACATTTTCTCCATAGATATGCGGTAAGAAATTTTGTCTGCTAGAATACCATACCTATTACATTTAATAAAATAATTATAAACAAAGTACAATAATATACCATCATGCCTATCTTAGGCAAAATATTATTTTGTTAACTCTCCTCAGCATTTTCCATCAATCCGTATTTTCTCCTTTAAACCAATCTTAAATCCCTATCAAATATACCCTTTGTTCCTTTTAAATTTTTTGAAAACAAATCTGCTGTTGTCAAATGACAAATATCAAGTATGTTGTAAATTTCATGCAATCAGGAACATAATATTTTCTGCTACCTACTGAAGTTCTCCTGCTCACAAATCACCTGAGTGCATTGACCGATATTTGATCCTTTTTCCATAATGCTCATAAGATAACAATTGTGTAGACATTTCAAACTTAGTGACCTTAGTCAAATACTCTCCATCCCAATGAGAGGGGCAACATCAAATAACATACAAAACTGATTTGTACGTACAAAAGTAAAAACATAGCATAAGTAAGTATCAGAATATCCAAGCCAAAAAGTAAAAAACAACAATGAGAGCAACTGCCAAAGTAACATATAAAAGATGCTGGGGGATATATAAAGGGTGTTGTAGACACACCTTTAAGAATTCTGTTGGTCGCCACACCAAAATTGTGGCTGATTCATATACCTGTCAGAGACAGGTATATGAATATTTTGGTGCCAGGCTCTGAGGTCGAAGTGTCCGTACTGGACTTCCTCAGTGTGCTCCCTCCCCCCAGCCACTGTGCCTATCACACTGACCAGTGCATGGGCACATTTTGTAGTAGGAGTGGGAGCAGGATGATGGGGGACTGGTAGACTAGTTTCCCATCATGTCTGCCAGGCTATTGACTGGCAGCACGCTGCAGTGAGTGGATGTATAGCTGCTATTCAATAACGATAAAGTCATAACCAAGTCCCCTATGTCTCCAGGGAAAATATATTCTGTAACGTTTTTGGGGTTGTATTCGATATGTGCAAAGAGAGATCACGAAAATACTTATAGGTATAACATTTAGTAAAAGTAATGACAGATACAGATAACCATAGAGAAAATATAACATGAATACCGAACTAAAGATGCTGTTTCGCCACGGAGGCCCCCTATGTTGGCGTGGCATAGGTGATCACAGACGCATGCATAAGGCAGCTCTGACACAAGACTAGCTTATTCCAGTTTGGGCTGTGGTAGATACAGGCTAGTGTGAGAGTAAATGACCAAAGTTGTTTGGACGGTGATATCACCTTTTAAGGGGGATAGGGGGCTGGTCATCCTGCATTCTTCAAGCCTTAAGTCAATTAAGGTAAAGCCACACATATGTCCTTATATGGCTCCTTGACCAAGATTTGGAGGCTTAGAATTCCTTAGTGAGCCTCATTATTAATAGGGAAATATGTAATATGCAATTTCTCCATCAAAATCTCAAAGGTTCATTGAGGGAAACTGGCTTCCCTTCTGTATTTTGAGACTGCCCATTAAATGTGTATAACTAGTAGAAAATCTATTTAGTGTGCTTGCTAATATTGTGGTAATCTCCTGGGGAAATTTATATTATATAAAAAAGCAAAAAACTGTTCCGTGTGCAACCTAAAGTTATGAGTGTATAATGAAAAAAAAGGTAAAAGCAAGGGTGTTGAATGAGAAGGGAAATAAAATAGAATGTCGGGAGAATGGTGAGGGGGAAAAGCCGCCTGGTGATGACTCCACAAGCATATCAGCATGCAGAGGTCAATGTTTGAGTTGGGATATTTACATGTCCTAGTGAGCCCAAAATCCCTAAAATGCATATCTTCTGGGTGGTATGTTGCTACCTGTAGAATCCTCGTTTAAGTGGAACAGGGGCTTGTTCTCCTCAATGACTTTGCTGGTGAATGACTGAAATACAAGCATAGTTGCATATTGAGATGGAATGCTTTCTTCATATATACAGTGTTGTAATTAATTAAGAGTAACATACAAGATGCATGTAGATATTTTTTTTTGCCACGACAAAAGGAAAGTGTGCTGGACTTTCTATTATAGGTTATATAAATATACAAAACAGTGTCGTACTGCTTAAAGAGGAAGTAAACCCTGATGAGTTTTACTTCCTCTTTTTTCCCCTGTAAAGTAAAAGTAAATGTGATGTCCCCGCTGGTGGCCACATCCATCTTCACCCCTCTTCCTTCTGGGGCCGTGAACTCCTGCTGTGTGACTGGCCGGAGTTGCGTGACGTCACTCCCACGCATGCGCGCGGGAGCCGCCAGTCACGCACAAGCCCCTTAGAAATGGCACGATCGTGCCCTTTCTTCAGTGTGCATGTGCCGATGACGTTGGCGCAAGCGTATATGATAAATATTGCCTAAACCGTGCAGGTTTAGGAGATATTTCCAGTACCTACAGGTAAGCCTTAGTATAGGCTTACCTGTAGGTAATAGTGGTGTAACTAGGTTTACAACCACTTTAACTTTGTGTTGCCTACAGGGCCCTTACCCCTTTCTGCCCAGGCCAATTTTCTGCTTTTAGCGCTCTCACACTTTGAATGACAATTATGTGTTCATGCAACACTGTACCCTAACAAAATTTTTATCTTTTTTTTTTTTTTAGACAGATTATTATTATTATTATTATTTAAGGTAATTATACAGATAGAACTTTCTTTTGATGGTATTTAATTACCGTTGGGTTTTTTTTTTGCTAAACAAATGAAAAAAGACCAAAAATTCTGAGAAAAAAAAAAGGTTTTCTTAGTTTATGTTATATAATTTTGTAAATAAGTAATTTTTCCCCTTCACTGATGTGCGCTGATGAGGCTGCACTGATGGGCACTGATAGGCGGCACTTATATGCAGCACTGATGACCAGTGATAGGCAGCACAGATGATGATGGGCACTGATAGGTGGCACTGATGGGCACTGACAGGCATCATTGATGGGCACTGAAGGGCAGCACTAATTGGCACTGATGGGGCTGCACTGATCATCAGGGCACTGATGATCAGTGCCCAGATGGTCAGTGCAGATGTCTCCACTGAGGAATCCTGCTTACTGGCTCTCCTCTCCTCATGTACTGTCAGCGTGAGGAGGGGGAATGCCAATAACTGGCATTTCCTACTTACACTGTAATCAGCTGTGATAGGACACAGCTGATCACATGGTAAAGCGCCTACGTCATAGGCTCTTTACGGTGATCGGTGATGCGCTGTGCCTGTGGGACACAGCAGACCACGGGGCACGCATGCGTGGCAAGAGTGAGAGGACATCTTATGATGTCCTCCCAGAACGAGAGTGCTCATTTCACTATACGGTGGGCGGGAAGCAGTTAAAGGCTTCAAAGTTTACCTTTTCAGGCAGAATTTCACTGTTCATAATATATAGAAGCACTTTCTATTGTTTTTTCTGGCCCAGCCATCCCAATGTGCTTATCTCTCACTTTACTCATGAGTGCATTAAAATTTCATATGTCTACCCAACCAAACATAGCATTACCAAATTTATTAAATACACTCAAAGACTTTTCTGCACTCTCAGGACTTTCTAAAAATGTTTCAAAATCTATTGGCATGCCACTAAACATTCCATGATCTCAATTAGACACCATCTGCTCTTCATTCAACTTCACATGGTCCACAGACACTCTACCTTATCTAGGTATTCATCTCACCCCAGACACCAATAATTTATCCTCTAAAAACTACTCCCCATATGTTGCAGAAACTAAGAATGACCCTTAAAATATGGAAATCATTTAATATATCATTTTTAAGTAAAATATTAGCCATTAAAATGTCTATCCTACCAAAATTAATATACCTATTTAGAGCCCTCCCGATTAGATTAAATAAGCTGATGATCACTAAATTTCAAGCAGAGGTAAATAAATTTATATGGTCAGATTCCTACCCTCGTATAGCCAAAACGGTACTGTATAAATTCCCAAATAACGGCGGTTTTGGATTTCCAGACTTTTGGTCATACTACCTGGCCGCACGCTGGTCCCAAATGGCTCAATGGCACATACACAACCCGAAAATCCCATGGGTTATATTTGAAAAGGACTCAATGTTATCCTATTCTATAGCTGGGTTTTTATGGAGTAATAAAGCTCCCATTCACATCTTAGAAAAATTTAATCAGATGGCAGTTCATTCATATCAGTTGTGGAAACTACATAATAAAAAACTAAAAATGACTTCCATTACTTCTCCCCACGCATCATTTATAGGTGATCCTAAATTCTTAACACACCATCAAAACATAAGTGAATTCACATGGTGGGTTAACAATAACCTAATCACCCTCAAAAAAGTTATCGAAAACACCTCATTTATCTCCTTTTCTTCACTAAAAACTAAATATAACATCCCCAACACAGAACTCAGAAGATTCCTCCAAGTCAAATCCTTCTATGACTCATATTTTCCAATCTCAGACATGGAAGAACCCACATTTTACGAAAATATTTGCTCCAAATCACCAAGGGGTACCGGATTAATATCTGAGATATACTCAAACTCAGACTAAATTACTCTACATGCTCAAATGGGAACAAGATTGCGATATCTCACTCCCCCCTGAAAAATGGTTTGATTGCATCAACAACTTACTTAGATGCACAAGATCACTCACTATTATGCCCCGTACACACGGTCGGACTTTGTTCGGACATTCCAACAACAAAATCCTAGGATTTTTTCCGACGGATGTTGGCTCAAACTTGTCTTGCATACACACGGTCACACAAAGTTGTTGGAAAATCCGATCGTTCTAAACACGGTGACGTAAAACACGTACGTCGGGACTATAAACGGGGCAGTGGCCAATAGCTTTCATCTCTTTATTTATTCTGAGCATGCGTGGCACTTTGTCCGTCGGATTTGTGTACACACGATCGGAATTTCCGACAACGGATTTTGTTGTCGGAAAATTTTATATCCTGCTCTCAAACTTTGTGTGTCGGAAAATCCGATGGAAAATGTCTGATGGAGCCCACACACGGTCAGAATTTCCGACAACAAGGTCCTATCATACATTTTCCATCGGAAAATCCAACCGTGTGTACAGGGCATTAGAGAAACTGCAATAAAGGTATTTACCAGATGGTATTACACACCTGCAAAACTCCATTCTATTTCCCCTCAGTTTCCCAAACATGCTTCAGAGATTGCATTTCCATTGGTTCCTTTGCACACATCTTTTGGGAATGTGATAAAGTATCTCTAATATGGAAACAACTCGAGAAATTTTCCTCCAGAATTTCAGACAATAATATAAAACTTACTCTCCCCAACTGTGTATAATTCACATCAATCACGGATTTAACTACTCATCACTTAAGACTAGTCCACACAATTTGTGTTTTCATTCACTGGCTCATAGCTTACCATTGGAAATCCTCATCACTACATGGAAAAAATGTTCCACACTCTACATAATACCACACATATACTAGAGAAGAAATGGAACCCATGGTTCACACACTCAGGCCACCTTTTAAATCCTGTCTAGAGAACCCTTCTTCTACTAATATTCAATTTAAAAAAAAAAAAATGTAATCATTCTTTAAATTACTACCCGACTATTGGTCTAATATCCGTATTAAATAGTATTTAATAGTATTAAAAAAAGAAATTACTCTTCTATGTTGTTACATTACCATAATCCTGATATTTCAAAGTCTTTGATATACTATACTTCATTGTACTAATGTTATAATGTTTTGTACTATTATTTTGTACCCAATAAAAACGTTTGTAAACAAAATTTCATATGTCTTTGAAAAATGTTTTCTACTTCCATCACTTCTTGTAGGTCATGTGACATCCAAGAAGCTTTGAATCCCAGAATGCACTGCCTTGCTGCATCACAGAAAAGGGTGTGATAGGGCGTGTTCAACACTCTGGACCATACCTCCCCCATTACTATACCACCTTCCACCCATTTTCTGTACAATCTGATTGTACCATCTCCTTTAGATCACCCATTAGCTATGTAGTGCAAGGGCCTGGCTTATTAAATACAAATTGAATGGATTGTTTAAGTGGGTCCTCCTATTCCATAGTTCTAGTAAAGCTAAAGGAAATTGTACAGAGATTGTACAATCAGATTTCATAGCATGTGGCCAGCTTTATACAAGCAGCAGATTGGGACATGCAGCTGTCAGGACTCATTCACATCTCTTTGTAGTGGAAACTCACATTCCTGCATGTGTTTTTTTTTTTTTGCGTTTTGGAGCGTTTTTTGCTCGTCTCACATAGGGCAGCCTATTCACTTGAATGCAAGAGAGCAAAAGCTGTGAAAATGTAGAATAAACTCCCTCAAGAACTAGTTCTGGTCAGAACAGTAAAAAAAAAATAAAATAAATGAAAGGTTGGATGTGCATTCCTAAATGAACAAAATATAACTGAATACTAACGTTTATAGGGATTGTTGACCCAGGGAATATCAATCTGCCTTCTGGGGGATCAGGATGGAATTTATTTTTCCCTCGGCTTGATTAAATTGGTTCATATTTTATTGGGAGTTTTTTGCCTTCCTCTGGATCAGCTGTGGGTGTAAAATTGTATATATGGAGGTTTTCTATTTTTTTAATTTCTGTTAGTCGCACTAGATGGACTTGAGTGTTTTTTCATCCTAACTCTGTAACTGTTCAGGCCATGTCTGTGCTCATTCCTACTGTAAGCATGTTCACAGTGTTAGACTGACAGCAATGACAAGAGCATTAGAGCACTGATTGGCGCAGAAAGGTGGCCCTCTCTCTCTCAGGCTAAGTAATGCAGTGCAAGAGAGTGCAGGAATATAAGTAAAAGCATATTCAGGTACCAAACTGCTTGCATTACAAAATAAAAACATTTAATGATGTTACAATTAATACATAACATGTCTGAAATGTTTTTTTTTTTTACATTTGCCTGGAGTCTAGCTTTAGGCTCAATTCACATCTATGCATGTTGCTTTTGACCGTTTCTGCAGTGCTTTTTGCGGTGCTTGCCGTGTTTTTGAACATGCGTTTTTGCCGTGTTTTGTGTTTTTGCATTTTTTTTTACAGTGTTTTTTTTTTTTTACACTGTGGTTGCTTAGCAACCAACTATATACAGTGTTAAAAAAAGAAATAAAAAAAAACGCAAAACGCAAATCGTGGCAAAAACGTGCTAAAAACGCGGTACTTGCGTTTTGGAATGCGGATCCATTGAATTCTATTACATGTAAAACGCTGCATTTTGCATGAAAAAAAGTCCCCGACCCTTTCCAAAAATGCAGAGGCACAATAATGCATTGATGTGAACATGTTCCTTAGGAACCCCTGTTAAAAAATTTCCATGCATTTCTGCAAAATGCATCAAAAATGCATTAGTGTGAATCGAGCCTAAAACAGAGTGCTGCACAATAGGCTTTCAGTCAGAGAC
The DNA here is from genome assembly GCF_042186555.1 of Aquarana catesbeiana. Taxonomy (NCBI): domain Eukaryota; kingdom Metazoa; phylum Chordata; class Amphibia; order Anura; family Ranidae; genus Aquarana; species Aquarana catesbeiana. The sequence continues at coordinate 597,655,136 of NC_133324.1, forward strand.
AGTTAAAGCAAATGAATGTGCCAATGAGATTTTTTTTTTTTTTCTATGTAAGTCCGGATGATCTGATTCTGCCTGGTCTCTCTGCATTTGTATCACAACATTCACATAGCGCTTAGCTACAGCCAGCAGATGTGGAATTATGTAACACAAACAAGAGGGAATCAGGGCTATTTCATAACTCGGATCAGGATGACGACAAATACCCTGCTTCACAATCACAGAAAAGCTTTCCTATTTTGTCAAAAAGCCGTGAACTCTAAAGAGGAAGCTGTTTACATCGTGCCCTCATCTTTTATTGATGCATTTTTTTGCTATTGTATGACGCATGGTTTATTTTGGCTCGCAAAACATTTTTCTCTTTGACTGATTAGCAGCATTATTGAGTTAGTGGAAATGCTACATAAACCCCCAATCCCACCTGAGAATTTGGGTGTGCGATTCCTCAATTGCAACAATGCATAAAATGAAGAATTCCAATAGGCCCACTTACCCCTGAGCATTGTGTGACCACCTACTTTTTTGAGCAAAACTACGTATTTTTGGCCCCATAGACTTTAATGCGTTGGAGAAGGGCACAAAGGGTGCTTTAATTACACACTATTATCGCCCAGCAGTGCCGGGGACAAGGTCATCTAGAGCCCAGGGCGAACATACCAAATTTCACCCCTCCCCTCAAGATGTATGAGAATTATGTGTCAGCAACCCCCCCCAAAAAAAACCCCTCTAAGCATAAATGCCCCCTCCTCTATGCTCAAATCCTCCCTTCCAGCTCTCTTTCTTTCTTTCCACAGCACAAACCACACCCCCAAAAGGAAACACAAGTTCTCTAGCCCCTCTGAGTACACATCCAATCCCCCCCCCCCAATCCAAATCCTTCCTCCCAGCACAAATCCCCCAAATCATCCCTACTAGCACACCACCCCAAAAATAAATACCCTTCCTAGCACGAATCCCCTCCCTCCTCCACCATATCACCTCTTCTAGTACACCCCTCCCCCCAAATCCCCACTCCTAGCACTCCCACATCAATTTTCCCCTCATAGAACAATTCGTACCCTCTGCTGCCTCCCAAATTCCCCTTCATAACACAAACTCTCCCCCCCCAATCTTCTTTTGGCACCCCCGCCAACCTCACCTGATACCACAGTGCCTAGGACAGCCAGCCCTCGTGCCTACCCCTTGTCCCAGCCCTGCCGTCCTGCACACAATAGTTGAGTTCCACTTTTAATGACCTGTTTTTATTTAAAGGTGAAACGTTACTGTAATTACTGTTTTTATGCAGGAGGGGGGAGCTTGAAAACACTCCCTTGCAGTGGAGACATAAAAAAGATTTACTTACCTCATCCTGCGTGCTGCTAGACTGCTCCCCACAGTATCCTCTCCCCTATGCTCCAGAGGTCTAAGGTCCTGATGTTATCAATACTAATGCAGGGACAGTGCACCATCGGAGGGTGGGAGAGCACCATCTCCCAAGAGGATCAGGTAGGTAAAGGCAGCCCCACTGCAAGGGATGATTTCCAGATTTCCTAGAATTGGTCTTTAGGACATCAGTATTAGGATAGAATCAAAACTCAAATGGAATATCACAGGTTAAATCTTAACAGTAACTATTAAACACATACATACCTCTTTCTTTGTAACCCCATTCACCCTTTGTGTGAGCATAGCCAGGCCATTTAGAGGCTTTTTTTGCTCCTTTGTAGGCACAACTTTTAGTACAGAATCGGAATAGGGTCTGCCTCGTCTGTACTGCCGCCTGCTTCTCAGGTATTATTATATTTTTACAGTATATTGTTTATATACTTTATATATCAGTTCTCTTAGTTTCTAATAGGAGTATCTGTAATATTTCAAGTTTTAATTAAAAATATGATCTATCAATCAATGTTCCATGTTTTGTGAGTAAAAAAAAGCCATAGGTTTTTGGCTACATTGGTGTTGGTGGGGGGCTATAAAAAGATTGCAAAACACTTTCAGCTCACACTTTGCTGTTCTTAAAGTGTTATAAAGGCAATTTTTTTTCCTAAAACCCCCCTCTTCTGGGTTCCCTGCCTGTGCTCTCGCTTTCCACTAGTCCCCTTCGGCAAGTGCCCCCATGGCAAGCCAACTTGTGCAGTTGAGCTCCCTAGCCGGGTTGTGTGTGTACATAGACACACACAGCGTGGCTCGACCCCGCCCACACCTCACAGGATTTGATTGACAGCAGCGGGAGTCTATGGCTCCCACTGCTGCCTCTGTGTCCTGTGGGAAGAGAATGAGAAGAGAACACCACTGCAGACAGGCACACCACTGGATCGAGAGAGGACTCAGGTAAGTGTTTAGGGAGGTGGGCGAATACGAATACTGGGACATTTTTCACCTTAATGTGGGAAATGTATTAGGATACAAAATGTCTTGACTTTAGAACCACTTTAATGACAACATTATGTAACATCCAACTTTAATATGAAAATATATGGGTGCGGTTGGAGTGGGGCATGGAACTGTTCATATGGCTTCTGTAGTGGATTGGGGGCATGTGAGAAGAATTGAATGTGGCTGCTAAAAACTGCTTGTATCAAATCAAAGCTACATTGTATTTGCTTCTTCTGAGGACATGTGATGGAAGGCAACCCTTTGTGCATCATCCAGCCTCCCCGTAACCCCTTGGTACCCTTCCCTACTCCTTTCCCCAACCCTTGCTAGGCTCTAAAAAATCTTTCATTGTAGTAGTAACAGTGTTATAAAGCAATTATTATTGTTTTACAGGATTTATATAACGCCAACAGTTTGCGCAGTGCTTTACAATATAAAGACAGACAGAACAATTACAATACAATTCAATAAAAGCGAATCAATGGGCCCTGCTCGTTAGAGCTTACAATCTAGGAGGGATGGTAAAGGGACACAAAATGTAATAACTGAAGGGGATGATCTGATGGAGAAAGTAAAAAGACAGTTTATTAATTAAAAGCAGGATAGGCTTCTCTAAAGACATGGGTTTAAATATAGAGAGATTTGTCAGGCTAGAAGACACCGTATGGTGTTGCTCTGTGGGAGGGCTGAGTTGATGATACAGCTTCATTGGAGGAAAGAGGAATAACTGCACAATCTTCAAACCTGAAACTATTTTAATATATCTATTATCTGGTTCACATCAGACTGGAAATCCTCACCGCATAATGTGTATACAGTAAGTGGAGGTGGGGCTGCCAAATGATAGGCACCAGCAGAACATTCATCTATAGGAGGCATCTGTGGTTCCACCACCTGCTTCTTTACATAAAGCTATGGTGGTAAGAGCTTTTTTTTTTTTTTTTTACTAACTGGTACTTAGGTGGGGAGGGAGTGAGGAATGGAAAATATGTAAACTTGTCCGCCTGCTTGTTTGCTTTTGCAGTGTTTTATTGAAAAAAAAACAAAATAATTTTTAAAGGACTTTAAAATAAAGTACCAGAATCATAATTTAATTTTAGTATCAATAATGAGGAACTAGAATAATAACACAAGTTATTTTAAATACCACCGATTTAAAAATATTTTTGTGGTCAAAAATATGGATTATAAAATCATTTTTGAAAGACAATACTGTCAAAAGAAGACCCTTTTTGTACATGAAAAATAAAATATGTATTACTCGCATATCTTAAATCTCAAGTTTAACCCCTTTCCCCGGGTAGAAGTCATATGACGTCATTTACTTTGAGTAGAGATATCTGAATGATGCCTGCAGCTACAGGCATCATCCAGATATCTTTTTTTTTCTCGGCTGACAACTCTCTTCAGTGTAAAAGCCATCTTAGTGGCTGTTTAGCCGCTTGACTGCTTTTACAGGTGACGGGAGTCTCCGGTCTCTCCCGTGCGATCAGGGAGCTGGAGAATGAATCTGCCACGGGCGACGGTTTACCATGGAGCTGACTTTGGACCAGATGGTCTCTGGCCACCTCTATGACCCTTGGAGGCCGAAAGCGACGTCATGATGTCACTTCTGGCTCTGCTGGAAAGCCTTAGATTGATTTTTTTTTTTTTAATCTCAGGCTTTCCAGCATAGCGGAGAGATGTGAGGACTTATAAACCCCAGATCTCTCTGTAAGGAGGACCTGTAGTGCCCTATTCCTATTACAAGGGATGTTCACATTCATGGTAATAGGAATAAAAGTGATAAAAAAATAAAAAATTAAAGGGAAAGGGTAAAAATAAAATAAACAATAATGAAAAAAATTAAAAGCGCCCCCATCCCCTCGTGCTCGCATGCAAAAGTGAACGCATATGTAGGTCGCGGCTGCATATGTACATTGCGATCAAACTACACGTGAGGTATTGCCGCGTTAGAGTGAGAGCAATATTGCTAGCACTAGACCTCCTCTGTATCTCTAAACTGGTAACCTGTAAAAAAAATGTAAGCGTCACCTAAGTAGATTTTTAAGTACCATAGTTTGGTGCCATTCCACGAGCGTGTGCAGTTTTAAAGCATGACAGGTTTGGTACCTATTTACTCATCGTAACAACATCTTTAACATTATACAAAAAAATTGGGGTAACTATTGTGTTTTGTTTGTTTTTTTAATTCATGAAAGTGGCTTCTTTCCAAAAAGAAATCGCGTTTGAGAAATTGCTGCCCAAATACGGTATGACATAAAAAAATTGCAATGACTGCTATTATATTCCGTAGGGTCTCTGCTAAAAAAAAATATATATATATATATATATATATATATATATATATATATATATATATATATATATATATATATATATATATCTAATGTTTGGGATGCTGAAAATTGTCTAGCAAAAAGATTAAGATTTTCACATGTGGGAGAGGAATGCCAGAATTGGCTTGGGTGGCAAGTGATTAATCTGCTTATATTTTGCCTTTCCTAATTCCTCTGTTCCCCCCCTTTTTAACCACTTTGCGCCCGCGCTATAGCCGAAAGACGCAGACGTCCTCCTGTTTACTTCCGCGATGCGCGCTCCCGCGGGCTCGCATCAGGGAAATTCTGTGCTGGCCGTGTCCCTTGGACACAGCCAGTCACAGATTGCTGTAAATGGGCAATCACAGCGGCCAGAAACATAAACATATGAGATCATCTCTCATCGCTGTCTCTCCCTTCTCACACAGAGACAGCGTGTAGGGAGGGAGAGCGAACCGCTGCAGCGTGAGTAAAAAAAAAACAAAACAAAAAAAAGTGACGTCAGTGCCATCTGTCCCCATTGTCATCTGTCCCCACTGTCATCTGTCCCCCTGCCACATATAAGTGCCATCTGTCATCAGTGCCATCTGTCATCAGTGCCACATATTAGTGCCATCTGTCATCAGTGCCACCTGTCAGTGTCACGTGCCATCTGTTATCAGTGTCACGTGTCATCAGTGCCATGTATTAGTGCCATCTGTCATCAGTGCCACGTGTCATCAGTGCCACATATTAGTGCCATCTGTCATCAGTGTCACGTGTCATCAGTGCCACATATTAGTGCCATCTGTCATCAGTGTCACGTGTCATCAGTGCCACATATTAGTGCCATCTGTCATCAGTGTCACATGTTATCAGTGCCATGTATTAGTGACATCTGTCATCAGTGCCACGTATTAGTGCCATCTGTCATCAATGCCACGTATTAGTGCCATCTGTCATCAATGCCACGTATTAGTGCCATCTGTCATCAATGCCACGTATTAGTGCCATCTGTCATCAGTGCCACAACAGTGTCATCAGTGCCATGTATCAGTGCCACATCAGTGTCATCAGTGCCACGTATCAGTGCCACTTGTCATCAGTACCACATCAGTGTCACATGTCATTGTCCTGGTGCTCCAGGGCCTTCAAAAGTGTAATAGGTAGTCAACAAGTTAGATGTGTAATTTATGCTCCTAGAACACGTGATGGTGCTCCCTGCATGTTGGGCCTCTCTATGTGGCCAAGCTGTGAAAAAGTCCCACACATGTGGTATTGTAATACTCAGGAGGAGTAGCAGAATGTATTTTGGGGTGTTATTTGTGGTATATACATGCCATGTGGGAGAAATAACCTATTACAATGACAATTTTGTGGGGGGAAAAAAATCTTCATTTTGCATAGAATTGTGGGAAAAAATGGCAACATCAAAAAGTTCACCATGCATCTTACTAAATACATTGGAATATAGCATACACAAATATATATATATGACTGCGCTTAGGACGCCTGATAGGTCTGCAGCCTCCCCTAATAAAGCTCCCCTGAGGGGTCTCCAGGTAAACAGAATAACAAATTGGGGTGAATGGCGCTACCTATTCATGATTCATATCAAGACATGAACAAAGAACAAAGAGAGGAGGGAGGAGGGGGGGCTGAGTGCTACGCCACTATTGAGTGTGCCACACCTATACCTACTGTATATGATCCCACCTCAAATGTAATACCAGTGAGTCAGATATTGGTGTGTCTGTGATGTAATCTGTCACTGAGTATTAGGTTAGCATCCGGTGTAGTAATATATAAACCCAGACTCAATTATACCAACATTACTACAGAATTTAATAAAATTAGAATTAAAATTAAATATGTGATATATATTGACATTCCATGCCCCACAGGGGTATATGCATATGTGACCTTACAGTAGTGTTCAAACTCTTGGTGCAAAAAAACAAAAATAATCTAAACGTGATCCGTGACAAATATGTCCCAAGGGATTATTTTTAGGGATTATTTTTAGGGAACATATGGAACCTACTATGCAGTAGACTGTTATTGATTCCCTAGTGATTTCCTGGTATTAATAACCAGGATATAAGACTTGATACAAATAATATAATAATAAAATCATTAGATTATAGACCACACTCATAAATATCACCATTTGTGTATCCAAATCCAAATAGCAAAAAGGATGAGACCGCATTAAGCGGACACACTATACTTCCGTGACAGGTATAAAAAAGTTCATATATAAATGTGCAAATAGCAGTCCATATAATGTGCATATAGTATTCTTCAAACAATGTGACAAAAATCAGATGGTGACTTGGGTGCTCACAATATCCTCTGGTGACTTTGTGCTCCCCCTCAAGGGTCCCCACTCACCGAATCCACTCACCCCAAAGGGGCAATGCGCATATAGATGTAATCGCTGCAGTCAATTCACCACCATAGTTATTACGATTCCAAGGATGGGCCTCTATCTTCAGGTAGATTATAGTATGATCTATAGTTAGTTCCTCATAGAAGGAAAGAGATATGGACTCCCATAGTGTAGTAAAATGTTGTAAATTTATTAAAAAACATTAGTCAAATAAAAACACTTTAACAAAATAAAAAATAATAAAAATGAGAAAGTCCCGGGCAAAGGCTTGCAATTAGACTTTCCAAAGAGCCATCTACTATGCTGTATGAGTGATATGGCAGGCTCCTAATGGCAGTCAAGCCTCAAGATTCAAAACAAGCGCTAGACGCAAAATGGAGACAGCAGCGCTGCACTGCGTTCCATCTGCTCGTAAACCAGGAAATGACGTAGCGTGCGTGGCGCCGTCGTACGCGTTTCATCATAGACGTCCTCAGCGATGGTACCAGCACGCCACGCACCACGTCATTAAATGGAAGAGTCCCCATGCCTGTCACAATTACACATCAAGGCAGAGCATTGAGTACACAGCTCCCAATGCAATGTCCGCAATGCTTGCCCACCTATATAATAAATAAATAAATAAGGTACAATGGGTATGATATCTTTGATTGGACGCCATGGCAGACTCTTTATAAGTTTACATTGCATACATTAATATATTAATTAGTGTAAAACACTAACCCGGGTATTACAAGCTGTTATAAACAGCAACCCACACACTAGGTTTCCCCTAGAGATACATCTTGTTACTACAAGGCATAGCATCCCAGATATTACCTGATAAACCTCAGCACTTACGGAGACACTTAGAGGTTACCATTAGATACTATAAGCCTAATGTAGCAGCATACCCATAATATCTCTTGGGCAAGGAAGGCATGACTGATAAAGAAATGAAAATAGAAATAGAAATAAAAATAGAAAATAAAAATAAATAAAAATAAATATACAATTATATATATATATATATATATATATATTACTAATATTCAGTAGTGTAGATGGTATTAGGTACATAACCTAAATTTCATGGATCCCACACCTTACTGCTTTAATGATTATAGATGTATGTGTGGACATATACGTAAACGTATCTAAAGGCAATATATGTGGAAATATCAGTACTTCACCCAGCCTGTCATACTAATACTAGTATGTCCCCTTACATAAGTGATATCACCTCCAGTGACTGTAGATATGGCATCCCATATTTAGATCTAGTATGTAAATAAATCATCTTACTTGTAGACAGGGGGTGGGGAATGATAGCATCTAGACCAGGACAGTAATATATTTATGGAAAGTTGTTTGAGGTAATGGAAGAGCAATACGCCCCCGTCAGAAGTACTAGTGAAATGAGGGACACGGAGGGCTGTGCAACCTCATAGTTTACTATTTATACCCACAGAATGGCATATATGGTGCCCATAATTTGTCACTTCAGGCAGTCCTAAATATCTGAGTTGCCCTGCTGTACAGCCCTCATGGGTTAGCTATGAAACAATTCAAATCAATATCTAAGTTGAGGCCCCTTGGAGCAAGGGACCCCAACCGATATATCCAGGCGGTTTCATTTTGTGAGACAAGTGTGGTTTTGTTTCCACCTCTCCAGTGGTCCCTGATGCAGTCAATCCCATAAAAGATCAGACCCGTGGGGTCACGATTATGTACTGCATCAAAGTGACATGAGAGGTGGTGTTTTGGGAACCCATTCCTAATGTTTTTAATATGTTTCTGTATGCGTACATACAGGGGGCAGGTGGTTCTCCCCGCGTATTGCAATTAACATGGGCACTCAATGATGTAAGTCACATGGGTGCTCTGACAAGTTATGAGTTCTCTAATGCGATATTCTTTATGATCAGTTCTGGACTTAAAAGTTTCCCTTTTACGGGGTTGTTTTTTACTGACCCTGCATGGTAGTCATCTTTGGCATTTATAGAAGCCTTTCATGTCTGGGAAGATTTTTGTCGGTTTGGGTGGATTGATTACATTATGAACTAAATAGTCTCTGAGAGTTGGGGCTTTTCTATATATCACCTTAGGTTTATTCGGAAGTAAATCTGCGAGAACGCGGTCCTCTTTTAGGATAGGCCAATATTTTGTTAGAATGTGCTCAAATTCTTTATATTGTGTGTTAAACCCTGTGACAAACGCCATATCTATTTTATTTTCCCCTCTTTTAGATTTAATGAACAGATTATTGCGGTCCATGTTTGCTACATTGATCTTCAGTTTGAGCAGTTGGTCTAGCTTATATCCTTTTTCATGAAATCGCTCAATCAAGATGTCCGCTTGTTCTAAGTAATCCTCAATTGTGGCACAGTTTCTCCGCAGTCTTATAAGCTGACCTTTGGGAATGTTCCCTTTCCATTGAGGGTGATGGCAGCTAGTTATTGGGATATACCCATTTCTATCCGTTGCCTTAAAATAGGTTTTAGTGTGCAGGCTGTCCCCCCTCTTAAAGATTTCAAGGTCAAGGTACTCGATCTTGTGGTTATTCCATTTTCTGGTAAAGGTGAGGCCATATCTGTTGGTATTTAAATCCTGCAGGAAACCTTCAAAAGTTTCAGGTGTGCCTTCCCAGAATATAATAAGATCATATATGTACCTGCGGTACAGCTTCAGTTGGGGAATTTTCTTAGCATAGATATACTCTTCTTCCCACATGGTCATGAGAAGGTTGGCTACACTTGGGGCATAACGTGCGCCCATGGTAACTCCTTTAGTTTGGACATAGTATTCTTGATTGTATCAGAAATAGTTACATGTCATAGCGAGCTGTAGGCCTTCGAGTATAAATTCAATCTATTCTTGTTTCATGGAAGTAAGCTCATGAAGGGCTTTTTCTACACCCAATATTCCTTCTTTTTGTACGATGCTTGTATACAGAGAGTTCACATCAATGGTGGCTAATAGATAATCCTGGGCCCCGTTTATTTGCTGTAATTCCTCTAGAAGCTGGGCACTATCTCGTAGGTAGGATTTCCCCATAAAAACTAGTGGTTTGAGAAATTTATCCAGATATTCACCCAGCCTGGAGAATACTGAATCGATGCCACTAATAATAGGTCTTCCAGGTGGCTTATTTAACCTCTTGTGAATTTTTGGTGTGTAATAAATAACTGGGGTTTTGGTGGAACTGGATACCAAGTATTCTTTTTGAGTTTGTTATAAGTATTCTCCACCCGCAGCAAGTTCTCCATTTCCTCCTCATAGTCCCTTTTATTTAGGATCACCAGTCCTCCCCCCTTATCCACGGGCCAGATTACCACTTCTTTTCTTTCAGGGAAAACAAGAGAAACAGAGAATTTCTCTAAAGTGGGTCAACAGAGAACACTAATGTGAATACAAAACCAGCTTTATTAATTACCAAAAAATAAACCAATTAATGGACATTTATCTTGCTGCCTATGTAGATGACTCTACAATTTTCCTTGCTGCAACCTGGAAAGCGCTTGCAATCTACTTATCAGCTGTGGTTTAAACAATCACTGAGTGCAATGATCCCTTGAGAGATCGCTCCATCTATGGTCCATACTTTATGATTTATTGGTTTGTCAGATCACCCACCCATTTACATCACCTCAAAATTAATGGTATAGGATTGTTCCTGCCCAACTGGATACTCTGTATTGGGAATACTCCTCATCAAATTGCCATTCCTACTGTGCAGGACTATCTTTATTTCACTATATCCCATTACACAGTGTGTATGATGTGTATGAGTGGGTGTGTAGCCGCGGCTCCCATTTGTTTTTAATATCCCCTGTGACAACGTTGTCCAATTTTTAATTGGTTTGTGGTAACCGTCTGTCCATATTGCTAATTTTTCACTTTTTGTACTATTAATTGGTTTATTTTTTGGTAATTAATAAAGCTGGTGTTGTATTCACATTAGTGTTCTCTGTTGACCCACTTTAGAGAAATTCTCTGTTTCTCTTGTTTTCCCAATATGTATACAAGGGCAACTTGAACTGCATCCAGGCTTTTGTTTGTATGATAGGTTTATACTTACCCGCTGAAATTGGCCACCACTGTTAATACTTACTGGTTGATCTGGGCAAAACTTCTGTCTTTTGTTCACTTCTTTTCTTTCACCCAAGGATTTAATAGTTTTCCAGATATTCTTTGTTTTATGACTTCTCCGTTTCTCCTCAGGTCGTCCTCGACCATTTTCTGAAAGGCCCCCAAGCATTGATTCCCTGATGTTGTAGGGTTGAAGGTGGAATTATTTTTTAATGTAGTACATAAAGTGGCTCTTCTCTTGTTTTTATATCTTTATTCATTGAAAAATGTTTCTTAAGGTTGAGCTACCTCATAAACTTTTTTAGATCAATATAAGTTTCAAATTTATCTAGAGATTTTTCGTGGGGCAAATTTAAGTTCCTAGATCTAAGATTTTCATTTCGTCCTCAGTGAATTGAACATCACTGAGGTTGAATATGCCCCTTCCTAATGTTCTCTTCTTCGTTTTCTTCTTCCCTCCTCTGTTTCCTCTGGTAGGTTTCTTCTTTCTTCGAATCTCTGTGTATACCCCATCTCCCTTCCATAACTTCTGTCCCAGTCTTCCCTGGGTTGCCCCTGTTCCATGTAATGCTGGTGGGATTCTGGCTGTCGATCTTCCATCATCCTGTATGGTCCTCCTCGGGGTCCTCCTCTGTCTCCTTGCGTTCCTCTCCATCCAGGGTTCCTGTAGGCAGCTCGGGCCCTCCATCTTCCTGGTGGTCTGTCTCGGGGTCCTCGCCTGGGAAAATCCCTAAACTGCCTAGAGTCCCTTCTATGTTGTGAGTCCATAGGGTCTCCATAGTCTCTCCCATACTGCACATGCCTGTTCTCCCTTAGGGGTGAAAATCTATTACGAGTAGATACATTGTATCTTGGTGTTTGGGGGGTTCTGTAAACAGGTTGTTGCTGGTAATTAACCCTCCTGATTTCTGGTCTTGCCTGGTGTCTATATGGTGTACCTTGCTGTTGTCCATGAAGATAGAGGGCCCGAACTGCCTACAGGAACCCTGGATGGAGAGGAATGCAAGGAGACAGAGGAGGACCCCGAGAAGGACCATACAGGATGATGGAAGATCGACAGCCAGAATCCCACCAGCATTACATGGAACAGGGGCAACCCAGGGAAGACTGGGACAGAAGCTATGGAAGGGAGATGGGGTATACACAGAGATTCGAAGAAAGAAGAAACCTACCAGAGGAAACAGAGGAGGGAAGAAGAAAACGAAGAAGAGAAAATTAGGAAAGGGCACATTCAACCTCAGTGATGTTCAATTCACTGAGGACGAAATGAAAATCTTAGATCTAGGACTTAAATTTGCCCCCGAAAAATCTCTAGATAAATTTGAAACTTATATTGATATAAAAAAGTTTATGAGGAAGCTCAACCTTAAGAAACATTTTTCAATGAATAAAGATATAAAAACAAGAGAAGAACCACTTTATGTACCACATTAAAAAATAATTCCACCTTCAACCCTACAACATCAAGGAATCAATGCTTGGGGGCCTTTCAGAAAATGGTCGAGGACGACCTGAGGAGATTAGAAAAACGGAGAAGTCATAAAACAAAGAATATCTGGAAAACTATTAAATCCTTGGGTGAAATAAAAGAAGTGTTAATCCGGCCCGCGGATAAGGGGGGAGGACTGGTGATCCTAAATAAAAGGGACTATGAGGAGGAAATGGAGAACTTGCTTTGGGTGGAGAATACTTATAACAAACTCAAAAAGAACCCCAAACGCTTATATGAGAAGAAGCTGAAGGCCTTTGTCAAGAAAGGAAAAGACAAAGGTATTCTTAATAGCAAAGAAGCTGAATACTTGGTATCCAGTTCCACCAAAACCCCAGTTATTTATTACACACCAAAAATTCACAAGAGGTTAAATAAGCCACCTGGAAGACTTATTATTAGTGGCATCAATTCAGTATTCTCCAGGTTGGGTGAATATCTGGATAAATTTCTCAAACCACTGGTTTGTATGGGGAAATCCTACCTACGAAATAGTGCCCAGCTTCTAGAGGAATTACAGCAAATAAACAGGGCCCAGGATTATCTATTAGCCACCATTGATGTGAACTCTCTATATACAAGCATCGTACAAAAAGATGGAATATTGGGTGTAGAAAAAGCTCTTCATGAGCTCACTTCCATGAAACAAGAACAGATTGAATTTATACTCGAAGGCCTACAGCTCGCTATGACATGTAACTATTTCTGGTACAATCAAGAATACTATGTCCAAACAAAAGGAGTTGCCATGGGCGCACGTTATGCCCCAAGTGCAGGTACATAGATGATCTTATTATATTCTGGAATGGCACACCTGAAATTTTTGAAGGTTTCCTGCAGGATTTAAATACCAACAGATATGGCCTCACCTTTACCGGAAAATGGAATAACCACAAGATCGAGTACCTTGACCTTGAAATCTTTAAGAGGGGGGACAGCCTGCACACTAAAACCTATTTTAAGGTAACGGATAGAAATGGGTATATCCCAATAACTAGCTGCCATCACCCTCAATGGAAAGGGAACATTCCCAAAGGTCAGCTTATAAGACTGCGGAGAAACTGTGCCACAATTGAGGATTACTTAGAACAAGCGGACATCTTGATTGAGAGATTTCATGAAAAAGGATATAAGCTAGACCAACTGCTCAAACTGAAGATCAATGTAGCAAACATGGACCGCAATAATGTGTTCATTAAATCTAAAAGAGGGGAAAATAAAATAGATATGGTGTTTGTCACACTGTTTAACACCCAATATAAAGAATTTGAGCACATCCTAACAAAATATTGGCCTATCCTAAAAGAGGACTGCGTTCTCGCAGATTTACTTCCAAATAAACCTAAGGTGATATATAGAAAAGCCCCAACTCTCAGAGACTATTTAGTTCATAATGTAATCAATCCACCCAAACTGACAAAAATTTTCCCAGACATGAAAGGCTTCTATAAATGCCAAAGATGCCTACCATGCAGGGTCAGTAAAAAACAAAGCCGTAAAAGGGAACCTTTTAAGTCCAGAACTGATCATAAAGAATATCGCATTAGAGAACTTATAACTTGTCAGAGCACCCATGTGACTTACATCATTGAGTGCCCATGTCAATTGCATGACGTGGGGAGAACCACCCGCCTCTTGTATGTACGCATATGGGAACATATTAAAAACACTAGGAAGCGGTTCCCAAAACACCACCTCTGATGTCACTTTGATCCAATACATAATCGTGACCCCACGGGTCTGATCTTTTATGGGATTGACTGCATCAGGGACCACTGGAGAGGTGGAGACAAAACCATACTTGTCTCACAAAATGAAACCGCCTGGATATATCGGTTGGGGTCCCTTGCTCCAAGGGGCCTCAACTTAGATATTGATTTGAATTGTTTCATAGCTAACCCATGAGGGCTGTACAGCAGGGCAACTCAGATATTTGGGACTGCCTGAAGTAACAAATTATGGGCACCATATATGCCATTCTGTGGGTATGAATAGTAATCTATGTGGTTGCACAGCCCTCCGTGTCCCTCATTTCACTAGTACTTCTGACGTATTGACATATTGCTCTTCCATTACCTCAAACAACTTTCCATAAATACATTACTGTCTTGGTCTAGATGCTATCACTCCCCACCCCCTGTCTACAAGTAAGATGATTCATTTACATACTAGATCTAAATGCCATATCTACAGTCACTGGAGGTGATATCACTTATGTAAGGGGACATACTAGTATTAGTATGACAGGCTGGGTGAAGTACTGATATTTCCACATATATGTCCTTTAGATACGTATATGTCCACACATACATCTATAATCATTAAAGCAGTAAGGTGTGGGATCCATGATGAAATTTAGGTTATGTACCTAATCCCATCTACACTATTGAATATTAGTCATATATATATATATATATATATATATATATATATATATATATATATATATATATATACACTTGTATATTTATTTTTATTTTCTATTTTCATTTCTTTATCAGTCATGCCTTCCTTCCTCAAGAGATATTATGGGTATGCTGCTACATTAGGCTTATAGTATCTAATGGTAACCTCTAAGTGTCTCCGTAAGTGCTGAGGTTTACTAGGTAATATCTGGGATGTTATGCCTTGTAGTAACAAGATGTATCTCTAGGGGGAACCTAGTGTGTGGGTTGCTGTTTATAACAGCTTGTAATACCCGGGTTAGTGTTTTACACTAATTAATATATTAATGTATGCAATGTAAACTTATAAAGAGTCTGCCATGGCGTCCAATCAAAGATATCATACCCATTGTACCTTATTTATTTATTATATAGGTAAGCAAGCATTGCGGACATTGCATTGGGAGCTGTGTACTCGATGCTCCGCCTTGATGTGTAATTGTGATTGGCTGCCTCTCGATTGGGGGAGGGGACAGGCATGGGGACTCTTCCATTTAATGACGTTGTGCGTGGCGTGCTGGTACCGTCACTAAGGACGTATATGACGAAACGCGTACAACGGCGCCACGCATGCTACATCATTTCCTGGTTTACGAGCAGGTGGAACACAGATGGAACGCAGTGAAGCGCTGCTGTCTCCATTCTGCGTCTAGCGCTTGTTTTGAATCTTGAGGCTTGACTGCCATTAGGAGCCTGCCATATCACTCATACAGCATAGTAGATGGCTCTTTGGAAAGTCTAATTGCAAGCCTTTGCCCGGGACTTTTTCTCATTTTTATTATTTTTTATTTTAGTAAAGTGTTTTTATTTGGCTAATGTTTTTTAATAAATTTACAACATTTTACTACACTATGGGAGTCCACATCTCTTTCCTTCTATGAGGAACTAACTACAGATCATACTATAATCTACCTAAAGATAGAGGCCCATCCTTGGAATCGTAATAACTATGGTGGTGAATTGACTGCAGCAATTACATCTATATGCGCATTGCCCCTTTGGGGTGAGTGGATTCGGTGAGTGGGGACCCTTGAGGGGGAGCACAAAGTCACCAGAGGATATTGCGAGCACCCAAGTCACCATCTGATTTTTGTCACATTGTTTGAAGAATACTATATGCACATTATATGGATTGCTATTTGCACATTTATATATGAACTTTTTTATACCTGTCACGGAAGTATAGTGTGTCCGCTTAATGCGGTCTCATCCTTTTTGCTATTTGGATTTGGATACACAAATGGTGATATTTATATGAGTGTGGTCTATAATCTAATGATTTTATTAATATATTATTTGTATCAAGTCTTATATCCTGGTTATTAATACCAGGAAATCACTAGGGAATCAATAACAGGCTACTGCATAGTAGGTTCCATATGTTCCCTAACAATAATCCCTTGGGACATATTTGTCACGGATCACGTTTAGTTTATTTTTATTTTTTTGCACCAAGAGTTTGAACACTACTGTAAGGTCACATATGCATATACCCCTGTGGGGCATGGGATGTCAATATATATCACATATTTAATTTTAATTCTAATTTTATTAAATTCTGTAGTAATGTTGGTATAATTGAGTCTGGGTTTATATATTACTACACCGGATGCTAACCTAATACTCAGTGACAGGTCACAGACACACCAATATCTGACTCACTGGTATTACATTTGAGGTGGGATCATATACAGTAGGTATAGGTGTGGCACACTCAATAGTGGCGTAGCACTCAGCCCCCCCTCCTCCCTCCTCTCTTTGTTCTTTGTTCATGTCTTGATATGAATCATGAATAGGTAGCGCCATTCACCCCAATTTATTATTTTGTTTAAATACCTTGGAATGTCTACTTTCAAAAAAGGGGTCATTTGGGGGGTATTTGTACTTTCCTGGCTTGTTCGGGTCGCAAGAAATGAGATAGGCCACCAGTACATCAGGTGTGATCAATTTTTTATGATTTGCACCACAGCTTGTAGACTCTCTAACTTTCACACAGACCAAATAATATCCACTAATTTGGGTTATTTTTACCAAAGATATGTAGCAGTATAAATTGTGGTCAAAATTTATGAAGAAAAATTAATAATTTGCAAAATTTTATCACAGAAACTAAGAAAAATTCGTTTTTTTTCAAAATTTTTGGTCTTTTTTCATTTATAGCGCAAAAAATAAAAAACCCAGAGGTGATCAAATACCACCAAAGGAAAGCTCTATTTGTATGAAAAAAGGACAAAAAATTAATTTGGGTACAGTATTACATGACTGAGTAATTGTCATTCAAAGTGTGAGAGCGCTGAAAGCTGAAAATTGGTCTGGGCAGGAGGGGGGTTTAAGTGCCCAGTAGGCAAGTGGTTAACACGCTAATGTTTTTGTTTTTGTTTTTTTTAAATAAAAGCTTTCCATTTTCATTACATACATTATTTTTAACCTAGTGATGCCATCTGTGGGTCTTTGCTTTTCTATGCAGTGCAGGCAGATCATGGCTGGTGGAAGGGGCCAACAAGGTTCTGTACATAGCTTCCTGAAAACATCACAGCACCCTGCACTCCCCCAAATTAAACCTCTCCCAATATGGAAGCTGTGGATTGGCTCTTGGGGGATGTTATGCAAATATCAAAATGCCTTCAAGGGGGGAAGTCAGTCTGGAGGAGTGGGTGGTTCCAGCAGTAGCAGCTGGTGATAATTTTTTTTGGGGGGACGGCAAACAGTGCACCTGCAGCCGCCCAACCCCCCCCCCCAGGTCGGGTTGGTCGGTCGGTGCACTTACCCCATCCATTGCGGGCAATCAAAGGCGGCTTCCCCTGCTCTCCACCACGAGCATCACGGCAGCGGGCATCAGGAGCAGCTTCTCCTTTCCCTGCTCCGCGGCTTTAGTCTCCTCCCTCTTCCTCGGGGGGCCAATCAGAATGCTTTTACTTTTGGCCAATCAGGAAACAGGTCTTAGACCCGCTTCCTGATTGGTGGAGAGGAGATTCAGTGTGAGAATAGTAAATATTCATTTGCTATTCTCACACACCTGGGTGGGCTCGAGTGCAGAGCCCCAAGCCCACCCTATTTTGAAGCCTATTAGTGCCTCTGGCTCTAATTGGTGCTTCAAAAAAACACCCACCCTGCATTGGAATTCATGCGTCTGGTGTCCTGAAAGGAGCTGGACGTATGGATGGGGGGGTGGCGCCCGTGCGCCCTTAATGGACGGGCCGCCCCTGGGTTCCAGGCAGATGGCATCTACATGCAGACCTCCGTGGGTAACGGCCACATGTGATTCTGTTCCTTCATGATTGAGCCCCGGATCACACTTACAGTTGTATGCAAAAGTTTAGGAACCCCTGACAATTTCCATGATTGTCATTTATAAACATTTGGGTGTTTGGATCAGCAATTTCATTTTGATCTATAAAATAACTGAAGGACACAGTAATATTTCAGTAGTGAAATGAGGTTTATTGGATTAACAGAAAATGCGCAATATGCATCACAACGAAATTAGACAGGTGCATAAATTTGGGCACCCTTGTCATTTTGTTTATTTGAATACCTATAACTACTTAGCACGGATTAATTGGAACACACACTTGGTTTGGTGAGCTCATTAAGCCTTGAATTTATAGACAGGTGCATCCAATCATGAGAAAAGGTATTTAAGGTGGCCAATTGCAAATTGTTGTTCTCTTTGACTCTCCTCTGAAGAGTGGCAACATGGGGGCCTCAAAACAACTCTCAAATGACCTGAGGACAACTTTGTTCTACATTATGGTTTAGGGGAAGGCTACACAAAGTTATCGCAGAGATATAAGCTGTCAGTGTCCACTGTGAGGAACATGGTGAGTAAATGGAAGACCACAGGCACAGTTCTTGTTAAGGCCAGAAGTGGCAGACCACGTAAAATATTGGTGAGGCAAAGGCGAAGGATGGTGAGAACGGTCAAAAACAGCCCACAGACCACCTCCAAAGACCTACAACATCAACTTGCTGCAGATGGTGCCACTGTGCATCCTTCAACAATTCAGCCCACTTTGCACAGGGAGAAGCTGTATGGGAGAGTGATGCGAAAGCAGCCTTTTCTTCACACAAATGGAGTCGCTTGAGGTATGCAAACGCACATTTGGACAAGCCAACTTAATTTTGGAATAAGGTACTGTGGACTGATGAAACAAAGATTGCGTTAATTGGTCATAACAAGGGGCTTTATGCATGGCGGCAAAAGAACACAGCCTTCCAAGAAAAACACTTGCTACCCACAGTAAAATTTGGTGGAGGTTCCATCATGCTGTGGGGCTGTGTGGCCAGCGCCGGTACTGGGAATCTGGTTAAAGTTGAGGGTCGCATGGATTCCACTCAATATCAGCAGATTCTTGAGAATAAGGTTGAGGAATCAGTCACAAAGTTGAAGTTACGCCGTGGCTGGTTATTTCAACAAGACAACGACCCAAAACACTGATTAAAATCTACTCGGGCATTTAAACAGAGATACAAGTACAATGTTCTGGAATGGCCATCCCAGTCCCCAGACCTAAATATCATTGAACATCTGTGGGGTGATTTGAAGCGGGCTGTCCATGCTCGGCAACCATCAAACCTAACTGAACTGGAGATGTTTTGTAAGGAATGGTCCAAAATACATTCGTCCAGAATTCAGACACTCATTACAGGCTATAGGAAGCGTCTAGAGCAGTGGTTCTCAACCTGGGGGTCGAATGACGATTTGCCAGGGGTCACTGAATCCTGGGCTGTTCCTGAAGCCCACACAGCTCTCCCAGCCTTTTCACGGCCACCCAGCTGGGCTGTTCCTGGAGCCCGTGGCTGCCCACTCAGCCCCTTTGCAGCCGTCCATTCAGTTCACAAGATGGCTGGGGGGGCAGAGACTAGAGGTCAACTGACTGATGAGTAATGGGAAGTGGAAGGGGCTGGAGGAGACCCTATCTCCTGATTTTGGCATAGGTGTCACTGCTACGAGACACCACAGGGCTGGAGTCACAGTGAAGCCGGAAACACAATGAGTAAACACTACCTGTGATTAGAGTTGCCATTAGAAGTCCCGACTACAGTTCTTAGATCAGCAGATGACCTTCATCAAGAGCACCTAAGTTGGCTGATCAGAACTCCCCCCAGCATTGCAATTCATCCCACCCCCCACCAGCACTGCCACTCATCCCAACTACCCACCAGCACTGCCACTCATCCCAACTACCCACCAGCACTGCCACTCATCCCACCCCCCACCAGCACTGCCACTCATCCCACCCCCCACCAGCACCGCCACTCATCCCAACTACCCACCAGCGCTGCCACTCATCCCATTTCCCCCCCACCCCCCCACCAAGGAGTAAGAGAAAGAAAAAAAACAGAGAATACATGGAAGGGAGAGGAAAAGAGGGGGAGGAACAAAGAAAAAGGGAGAGAAAGAATAAGAGAAAGAACAAGAAGGATGGCTAGACAGAGGGATGGGGGAAAAAAACAAACAATTAGGACTGAGACAGATAAAAGGGAAAGAAAGGAGAACAAAGAGAGAGTGGTACATCCTGAAATGTACCATAAGGGGTTTTAATATTGTAGGAGTGGAAGGGACTCAGAGAGTGCTAAATGTCCATGGGTTAGGGGCGCAAATTACTTGTCTTGCCTTGGGTGCTGAAAACCCATGAACATTTACAAAATTTTTACTGTTAGGGGTCCCCACAACTTGGGAAATGTTATCAAGGGGTCACGGCACTAGAGAGGTTGAGAACCACTGGTCTAGAGGCTGTTATTTCTGCTAAAGGAGGCTCTACTAAATATTGATGTGATTTTTCTGTTGGGGTGCCCAAATTTATGCACCTGTCTAATTTTGTTTTGATGCATATTGCGCATTTTCTGTTAATCCAATAAACCTCATTTCACTACTGAAATATTACTGTGTCCTTCAGTTATTTGATAGATCAAAATGAAATTGCTAATCCAAACACCCAAATATTTATAAATGACAATCATGGAAATTGTCAGGGGTTCCTAAACTTTTGCATACGACTGTATGCAAATTCTATGTGGATCAGATGCAATCCGAAAAGCATAAATGCACATGTCATGTAAAAAAAGCATTATTTTAAATGAAGTCTGTTCACATATATGCAGTGCGAATTTGATCCGGTTCAAAAAAGGGTCCTGTGCGAGTTTAGTGTGGTGCGGTGTGAATTTCAGCCTCATAGACTTCTATGGGACTGGATTAAAATCACAGTCTAGTTGTTCTCATCACTGCAATTTTTTTTTTTGCCTAGATTTTTTAGACAATAAAATTGCTAAATTTGCATGGACCCCACACATGCTAAGCAGAATGTGCATTGCAATGTAATTAAAAAAATTGCAAATTGAATTTGCACCGTGTACCACTTTTAATTCGCACTGCATCAGTGTGAACCGGGGCTGAAATAACTGAAATGCAATTAATAAGAGGGGTGGGTTAGGATTGCGAAAAAATGTTCTAGATAGTGTTCGATGTCCTCTGCCGGAAAATGAGGACAGCTCTTTGTGACTTTTTGGAGCTTCTAATACAAACTGTGAAACTAGAGTAACCATTTTTATTACAGGCAGGGCCGGGACAATGGGGATTAGAAAAGGCATATACCCCGTATGCAGCTCTCTATGTAGAGGGGCATTTCTTTCTTCCAGTGAAACCACCAACGCAGTGACATTTTTTCCTTTCATTGATACCACCAACTCAGGCACATTTTTTTCTTTTAGTGACACCCCTGATGTAGGGACATTTTTCCTTCCAGTGACACCACCATCGCAAGGACATTTTTTCATTCCAGGAAAACCACCGACTCAGGGACATTTTTTCCTTTTTTACCTTTCATTGACACCAGTTTGGCAGGGACATTTTCCTTTCAGTGACACCACCGATGGAGGGGTGTTTTATCCTTCTAGTGACCACAACTGACTCACAGACACTTCCTGAAGTGTTGGCCAAAGGTGCTGAAGTGTTGGCCAATGTTTCCCATTTGTGCCCTGGGCAATGTTCCCCCCCCCCCCCCGCTACTGAATTGTGGAAAAAAAAAAAAAATACCTATACATGACACTCCTGGAAACAAAAGAAAGTGTGAACAAATTAAATTTGTATGATTATTTAATTTTGTTTTCCTCCTGCGATGTACAGTCTATAAATCCTATAGTATAATTAAATAGTGAAGTGTAAAAATAAGCAGCCAGGCTGCTCAGCCTCCTGCACTGGGGTCAGAAAAGATGAATGAATTGATAGAAGAGACAGCAAATAACTTGGTACCCTGCTGACTGGTTCATTCATTCAGAAAGTGATTTTTCCTCTCAAGCGTATCCAAGAAATGAAATCTGTCTCCTCTCCATTGAGTAATAGTGACATCCAGAGGCCGTTTTGGCCCACTTGCATTTTTTTCTGCCTTTGGGTAGTAATTTTCTACATTTTCTACAAGTCCGGTTTTAGTACAATTAAATATTTATAATGTGGATCTAAGCCTCTGCTGTCAGTGCACCTATGTTGGTTAGTTCCACATTATAATGTGACTGCTATTTTTAACTCATTTCTTGGCAAAGAGTTAGGGTACTTTATTTTTAAATTCCTCACATCCTCCCAAGTGATGGCTTTCTGCAGATGTTACCTGAGGCTGCATTTTAAAGACAAGTTTGAAAGGCCAGTACACATCCTTTGCTGGAGAACTAAGGCTCCATTAGAGCCTAGTAGACATACAGTTTTGTTCTGACATTATTAGCCTATTCAGAGTAAAAGAAGAATTAAGAATTAATGGCATCCCTGCACAACTGTTCAAAATTAGCATGTTTGCGTGTCAGCAACACACACGATTTTGCAAGTTCAGCAACATGCAGTAATGTGAACCAAGTCTTTAGACTGGGGTGCCTCGAGACTGAAAATATTTTTCAAAGTCACCCTGACTGGAAAAAGGTTGAGAAACACTGAGATATACAATTGCTTCTAAAGCCATGTGGTAATTTACGGTTAGTAAAAATTACCTTTTCTGGGGTTACTCTACAGGGCCCCCAGGGCACAGGTCCGCACTAATGGTTGGCTTTTGGATTCCTTCTCGCTCCAACATGGCACGCGTCAGGGCTGTCCATTGTCCCCAGCTTTGGAGCCCGTAGCTATCTTAGTTAGGGAATCTTCAGAGGTCTGGGGCCTGGGTGGGGAATTTGGAAAAGAGGCTGTCCCTATATGCAGATGATGCCTTATTATTATCTCAATGATGCAGACCTGTCACTCCTGGCTGCCTTTTGGATATTTGACACCTTTGGATCTTTTTCTGGTGTTAGAAGGGAATTGATCCAAGTTAATTCTTTTTCCCTTCAACGACAGCGTGGCTACATCAGCATGCTCCTCTCCCTTGTGTTGGGTCAATGAGTTTAGGTATTTGGGGGTTCAGGTGACTAGGAATCTGTCTGGTTATTTTGATAAGAAACTTCTTCCCCTGTTCTTGGCACTGAAAGCGCAGTGCTCCTCTTGGGCTGGACTTACCTTGAACCTCTTGGGACCCATGAATTTTATTAAAATGATGATTCTACCTAAATTTACCTATATTTTTTGGAACTGTTCGATCTGGATCCCCAATTCCTTTTTTCGTAATGTTGACAAATGTGTGGGATTGTTTATTTGGAATGGTGCGCTTCCTCATTTGGCAAAGTCTACTCTCTGGCTTCCTCCCAGGCTGGGGGGGCTGGCCCTTTTTAATTTTCAAGTATACTCTTGGGCAGCGGTATTAGTCTCAATCTACTGGTGGTTTAAGGGCTCCAAATTTAATGCCACAATATGTTTAGAACTTGCTTTTTTGGAGTCGTTGTCAGATGTAATTTGGTCTACAGAAGGCCAAAGGCCTATAATGAGGTTCCTGGGTCTGACGTGTGCTACCTGGAGGATATGTGTAGCTGCTCGATGTCATTTCCAGCGTCAACTTTGCCACTGTGGGGTAATCCTTCCTTCCACATTTCCGCACTCTTCCAGATCCCCAGGTTTGGGCGCGCTATGGTGTTGAAACTTTGGCAGATATCATGCCCTCAGATGGCCTCCTACCATTTTCCCAACTCTCTCATACATTTTGCCTGCCTGCTTGGATGCAGTTTTGTTACTCTCAATTGCATCACGCAGCTAGAGCTCAGTTTTCTCAGTTGCCTCTTCTCCAGGCCAATTCTATTGAGGAGCTGCTGGCCCCGGGAGGCTTAGATAAGCCCCTTTTCTGCCCTTTATGAATCACTTCTGGGGATTGATTCTCCAAAAATTTACCGTTTATGGGACATATGGAAGTCTGATATCCCATCCCTAGATAAAGAAGACTGGGAGGACTCTTTAGAGCAAGGTCCTAAAGTTGTTATTACCTCTGGGGATAAATTCAGGTAACATTTTTACACAGGGTATATTATACCCCTTTGAGACTTCGTAAAATGTACCTTGATCGAGGCGGTCGGTCGGTTACAACCAGGATCATACTTTCATATGTTCTGGGATTGCCCTATTATTGTCTCATACTGGTTTAATATTTTCATGTGATTAATCTCAAGTTACAGTTGCCTCTACCTACCTCCCCAGAGTTAGCCCTACTCGGTGTCCACGAGCATGACCAACGTTCCCACCATGCTAAGCTACTGATCTTGTATCTTTTGTATTATGCCAAGAAAGAAATCTTGACAAAATGATCCTCATCGATTCCCCCTGGGGTGTCTTCCTGGGAGGCCATGATGGAATCCATACCTATGTATAAAATGAACTATATGAATAGGGGTTGTCCTTAGAAATATGAAAAGGTATGGTCCCCCTGGGCCTCCGTTAGTGTGCCTTCTGAATACTATATGGGTAACGATAGGATGAAGTGCATTGGAAGGGTGATGGGGTTGCACTCCCCCCCCCCTTTTTTGCCCCCCCTCATCTCTTTCCCCCAACCTTTTTCTTTTTCCGTCATCTGCAGTTGCGCATTTTTCTCTTTTCTTCCTCTTTGTTGCTCTTTAATCCTTTCTACTGGGTATGGACAACTTGACAGTTATTTCGTATATATCGCCTATACTCTTAAGCCTGGTACACATGGGCCGCATGTCAGGAGACATTTGCTGGTTAAAAAAAAAACGGGCAATATTCAGCCTATGTGTATGTCGGCCTGCTTCTGTTGGACGAGTGTTCTGGCGGGGGGGGGGGGGGGGGCATCCCCCTGTCAGAATACAACAGCTCAGCATTAGTTTATTATTAGCTGGATTTGTACGGCATTGTACCATGTCACTTTGTATAATTTATGCTGTGTACTATAATCAACTTCAACAAAGCACTCCTATGTTGTTAAAAAAAAAAAAAAAACCTTTCCATTTCAATCTTTCAAGGTAATTTTACTGTAAAATTCAGTGTAATATGGCAACTGCAATAGTCAACTGCAGTGCAATGGTCAAAACAAAAAATCAGATATTCATTTCCACATTCTATTTCACTTCCTATTATAACTATTGTTTGTATTGCTATTACAATGCTACTGTTATAAATATAAAAGTGTATTCTGTGACCATAGATTTCCTTTAACTCCCTTTATTGTGGGGAAGATGAAAGCTGACCCCATTCTTTCTTTAATGTATAAGCTACCTTTCCATCACTACCAAAGTTTGGGCTAATACTTTAGTAAGTAATGGGAAAGCAAACTAGTTTAAATAATTCCCAACTAATAAGCTGATCAAATGCTTACCTTGACCCACACGTCTTTATTTACCACTAAAAAGCAGGAATCTTGTTTACAACTTAACTTGTGGGACAGGGTCCCCTCCAAGCTCAAAACTATGTATCTACAAACTTCAGATCTTTGCAGGAGAGGATGTGGTCAAAAGGGAACATACCTACATATTTCTTGGGCTTGTTGCAAACTTGTCCTCTTCTGGTAAGAGGTGAAAGAGTGGGTACATTGAGTAATTGACTCAAACGTACCTGAAGATGCAGTAGGAATGCATAATTTGCACTTTGATGATGCCAGATCTGTGATCAAGCCTGTACTGGGTAAAGTTGGATGTGATCAGACATTATCAGTGTGCGACTCCCTACTGAATTAATGGAGAATGGTGGGGCTTCTTTTGGCCAGCACCCGGAGTTTCAATGACAATGGATTTTTTATACAAGCTTGGAGCGGTGATATCTGTCTACATGTTCAACGGAGTGTCAAGGACACAAGCCAGCGGTGACTAGCAAACCGAGGCAAGGACCTGGTTTGGTGTAGGAGGGAATGAGAGGGGAGATTATTTGAATACCTCTGGCCACAACTTGAGGAATACTTCACTCAAATTTAGCTGGCTTGCCACACATGGGCAGACACAAATTACACATGCAATCTAGTGCACTATGTTGAGAAGCAGTCTAGTGGTTGGACTATCACTGTCAGAATACACTGATCAGCACTGCTGCCAATTTACTGCAGTGCTGATTGAAGAAAAAAATTTCCAACAAGCCTGTTCATGAGAAAAGTCAGTCATTAGATTTGGTCCCTTGCTGAACCAGGTGAATTTCAATCCATCTATGACCAGCTTAAGATTGCAAAGGACTGTAACACTAGAATTGGCAGCACTGCTACCTGCCACTATTATTCATTATAGTGCTTTTCACAGCTTTCAACATTTAAAGCAGTTGTAAGTCATAACAAACATGTTATACTAACCTGCTCTATGAAAAATAATTGCATAGAGTGGATCTGAACCCTTTCTTCTGGGGTTCCCTGCCTGTGTTCTCTGTTCCTTCTCTTCTGTATCTGCCACCATTGCAAGTCACTTGCTATAAAGGCAGGTTTCTTCTGCATTAAAAATGCTGCCTGTTTGCCCATTTTAAATTTTTGACATAAAGTTACACTTTAGGGTGAGATGGGCATTTAGCTTATTTTTTTTTAATCAGTGGTGGGGGGTAATACAATTCCCAGGGATGGACAATTAATAATTTTCTGTGTTTATATACAGTATCCTATGTAATACAACAGCAATTTAAAGTATTAATAAATAAAATTGATTGAAAAAAAAAGTCTTGTTGGTCTTAAACAATCAGCTAATGATAAAGAAAATGATTTAGTATTTAATTTGTAATAGACCTCCAATACCATTCATAAAAGGTCAGCCTTGCCTGGCCACCAATGCACAACAAAATGAGGAATATAATAGCCAGGAAATGGAAGATTTATTCTTTAAAAAATGTTCTAGGCATTTACAGGAATCACAACCTTGATGATTCTGTAGCAAAGGTGACCTTAATTACAAATACATCTCCTGCTTCCTGGCATCTCTTCTTTCTCATTTCCAAGGTGCCCTAACAACTTGGAATACCTCTGTATTTGCCAATCCCAGGAGCATAATTGAAAACTGAATACTTCTCTTTTTGTAATTTTCCTTTACTGGTGCCTATCCATGGCAGCATACACATGGTTGATCGCTCTGTCCAATTCCAACCCCCAGGACTATTATAAATCTATAAAAGAAAGATGTACCCCTACACTCCATTCCCATAACTAGAATCAAGAAGGGAGGGCGGTATGCTGCAATGGATACAGTGGGAGAAATAATTATTTGATCGCCTTCAGATTTTGTAAGTTTGCCCATTTACAAAGTAATGAAGGGTCTATAATTTTTTATCATAGGTGTATTTAAATGATAGAGACAGAATATCAACCAAAAATCCAGAAAAAACACATAAAACAAATGCTATAAATTATGTTGCAGCTCAGTGAGTAAAATAGGTGTTTGATCCCCAAGTACTTGGTGGAGAAGCCCTTGTTTGCAAGATGCTTCTTGTAGTTGGTGATGAGGTATGCACACATCTCAAGAGGGATTTTGGTCCACTCTTCCTTACAGAACTTCTCTAAATCCTTAAGGTTTCTTGGCTGTCTCTTGGCAACTTGAAAGTTTCAGCTCCCTCCATACATTCTCTATAGGATTAAGGTCTGCAGACTGACTAGGTCACTCCATGACCTTAATGTGCTTCTTCTTGAGCCACTCCTTTGTTGCATTGGCTGTATGTTTTGGGTCATTGTCATGCTCGGAGACCCATCCACGACCCATCTTCAGTGTTCTGGCTGAGGGAAGAAGGTTCTTATCCAAGATTTTACAATACATGCCCCTGTCCGTTGGCCCCTTTAAACGGCAAAGTCATCCTGTACCTTAAGTAAAGAAACAGCCTAAAAGCATCATGTTTCTACCTCCATGCTTGACTGTATGGATGGTATTCTTAGGGTCATAGTCAGCATTTTTCTTCCTCCAAACACAGCGAGTCGAGTTAATGTCAAAGAGCTTAATTTTGGTCTCATCTGACCACAGCGCTTTTTGAAAATCCTTCTCTGAATCATTTAGATGTTCACTGGCATGACTGTACATGTGCCTTCTTGAGGAGGGGGACTCACCGTGTTTGGAGGAAGGAAAATGCTTCATGTTGTGGGGATCCTTTTCTTCAGCAGGGACAGGGAAGCTGGTCAGAGTCGATGGGAAGTTGGATGGAGCCAAATACAGGGCAATCTTAGAAGAAAACATGTTACAGTCTGCAAAAGACTTGAGACTGGGGCAGAGGTTCACCTTTCAACAGGACAATGACCCTAAACATACAGCCAGAGCTACAATGGAATGGTTTAGAATCAAAGCATATTCATGTGTTAAAATGGCTCAGTCAAAGTTCAGGCCTAAATCCAAATAAGAATCAGTGGCAAAACTTGAAAATTGTTGTTCACAGACACTCTCCATCCAATCTTGCAGAGCTTGAGCTATTTTGCAAAGAAGAATGGGCAAAAATGTCACTCTCTAGATGTGCAAAGCTGGTAGAGACATGCCCAAAAAGACTTGCAGCTGTAATTGCAGCGAAAGGTGGTTCTACAAAGTATTGACTCAGGGGGGCTGAATACAAATGCATGCCACACTTTTCACATATTTATTTGTAAAAAATTTTGAAAACCAATTATTATTTTCCTTCCACTTCACAAGTATGTGCCACATTGTGTTGGCCTATCACATAAGTTCCCCATAAAATACATTTACATTTTTGGTTGTAACATGACAAAATGTGGAAAATTTCAAGGGGTATGAATACTTTTTCAAGGCACTGTATGTCTTCCAATGAACAGTTTTCAGTAGGAGCAAATGGAGAGGTTAAGGATCTTCCTAGATGGCCTCGGCCTTAGTACTGCCTTTAGAAACCCCTCTATCAAATGACTAAGAGCCCATCTAGTACCTGTGAGAGCGATAAGGCTAAAACTTGAAACATTAGAGTATTCAGACCCAAACCTAGGTCTAGACCTACTTACAAAAACTGGGGGACATTCTGTACTTCCTGTAAAAGAGGATCAAATTTCTCCTTGACCGCAAAAACTGAGAATTTCTGCCAATGTTATAATAAGTGGCACTTGTGGAGCTCTTGCTTGCTTGCAGTAGTGTTTCTATGACTTTGGGGTTGATTTACTAAAGGCAAATGCACTTTGCACTACAAGTGCACTGAAAGTGCACTTGGAAGTGCACTTGTAAGTGCAGTCGCTGTAGATCTCTGTAGATCTGAGGGGAAGCTATAAAATGAGGTGAAGCTCGGCAGATTTTATCATCCAATCATGTGCAAGCTAAAATGCTGTTTTTTTAATTTCCCTTGCATGTCCCCCTCAGATCTACAGCGACTTTACTTCCAGGTGCACTGCAAGTGCACTTTCAAGTGCACTTGCAGTGCAAAGTGGATTTGCCTTTAGTAAATAACCCCCTTTGTGTGTACAAACAAGCCTCTTCTGCTCAATTTCCATGCCCTTAAATTCAGCAGCTCTGGATGAAAATGGAGAAACTCTCTGGTAAAGCAGAAGCAATTCTGAAGCAATTATCAGAGGTAGAGGGTTGAGATAATAGATGCATCAACATTGTGAACCATTATAATTAGACAGTATGGAATCACCCCTAAGATAGTTACTGCCTCCTCCACTAGATGATGAAAGCATCTCAGGATGAGAGGAATAGGAGGAAAGGCATACCCCAACTGGAAGCTCAATGGCTGAGTCAGCGCATCCACCCCTACCAACTCCTGTCATGCATACCTGGTAAAAAACACTGAAATCTTGGTGCTCACTTGAGTTGCAAAAAGGTCTACTTGGGAATACCCCAATTTTTGCAAATCATGAGGGACTACCCGTTGATGATGAAATTCCTTTATGGGTAATCTGCTTGGAGATTTCAATAAGCTGGGATATAAGATGCCGTCGGATTCTGTTCTGCCTAAGAAAGGATTCATGTCACTTCCCTGGATAGAGACATGCTGCGTGTGCCTCCCTGATGTTGTATTTAGCCTAATGCCGCTCTGTTGTCCATTTGAAGCATTATAGACTTGCCTCTGAGTAGAAGAGCTATCTGCGATATGGTATGTTAGAAGAGTATGAGGGATGAATGTGAGGCCGTTATGACCCTACAAAGTTACCATTCCATATAAAACAATTACCGAATGAAAACAAAAATGGGGTGGGACTTTACATGTACCCTGCAGGGTCTAATAAATACACATACCAAAAAGGCTTAATAAATAAACAAATCTTTGTTTTCCATATACAAATGGTTAGATTAAAAAAAGTTTAATACAGTTGGTTAAAGCCACAGTTACTGTAAGTCTATCCAGGATGTGCTGGTCCTGGCGGAAGAATCAAGAAAACTGGCCTACGCATTTCATGGGGAGTCCCAATTCATCAGGGGCTTAGACTGAAGCACAAATTTGTACATATACTGTAAAGATATACAAACATATTATTAACAAATAACGTATATAAACATTAATAATTATATTACGAAGAAATATTAAACATGAAAAACTTTCAATGTTTCATGTTGCTTTAAATGTTTGTAATGGTAACCTAATAGAGCTTGTTACATACACTATAGCATGTCATGGGCAAAGAGAGTGGGCAGGGAGGACCAATTATCTCAAGTAATATAGAAGTAGAAGTATAAACAAACTGTATTCTAACATCTACATTCATACCTAGAAAACTACAAAGAAGACTGCTGATTCACCCATGGGGGTGGGGGTGGGGGGAAATGGATGGGGGGAGAGAAAGGGGAAGGGGAATGGGGAGGTAAAAAAGGGGGGGAGAGAAAGGTGAAGGGGAAAAAGGGAAAAGACTAGTGGAAAGAAAGAAAGGAGGGTGAGGATAGAGGGAAAGAGAGGAAGAGAGGGGAGGGAGGGAGAAAGGGGAAATTGGGGGGACCGGGGAAGAAAAAAAGTGGGGGAGTGAAGAACAAGAATATCTTACCTTAAACGGTCAAAAGGGGCCAGAACTGGGTCAAAACAGTGTCCCAAGTTACAAGAGGCAAAATTGAAGAGTAAATCAAGCAACACCTAAGCTTTTGCTTATCCTTGGAATAGATGGAACCATGAAAAAATCT
This sequence comes from Aquarana catesbeiana, assembly GCF_042186555.1. Classification (NCBI taxonomy): domain Eukaryota; kingdom Metazoa; phylum Chordata; class Amphibia; order Anura; family Ranidae; genus Aquarana; species Aquarana catesbeiana. The sequence continues at coordinate 597,686,525 of NC_133324.1, forward strand.
ATATGAAAACCAATAAAAGGTTATTTAAGTCACTCTAAATAAAGTGAACCTAGAAGGTAGAACACAGATAGAGGAAATGTGCTAGAGATGTTATCCCTTTTAAAGGGTTTCTCACCCATATTAACGGCTTATTGGGTGTGCATACTTCCTCCGTCTGTGTCTTCAAATGAATGACCAGCCACATGCAATCAGCCATGGGTGGAGGTATTTATATGTATAAGGGAGTTTGTTTCAAATGCAGGGGGGAGGGTGGAGGAATCTTTGAGACCAGGAGGGCCATATTGGATCCGGAGGGATGGCAGCGGGCTCATCTGTTCACTGACCTGCCAGAATGGGGTGTAGACCAAGGTAGCGTTATACACCCCATGAAAGTCCCTCTCCAGTGCGTACCACCCACCAAGTAGGCTGTGTGGTGGGTCTCTCCCAGCGGATAAGCTCAGAGGGAGAGATGCCTGCATAGATGGAAGGGATGGGGGACAGGAACGGTCAGCACGTCGGAAATGACGCAACTAAGGGCGTGCGTCTGGGTGCTTGCTTTCCAAATGGGCAGAAATGGATACCCGGAAATGACGCGGACCGGCGGGCGCATCATGCCAGGATAGTAATGAAAAGTGTATTCCTCCCTGGAAACGCCTCTGTGGGGTCCCGGATGTTACAGGGATAGAAAGTGAGGTGGATACTATAACCACACCTCCACCAACACCCACAGGCAATGGTCAGACACGGGCAGGGCCAAATCCACCGGAGGGGGGCGGAATACACTTTCCATCAATATCCCGGGATGACGTGGCCTCCGGTCCACGTTATTTACGGGTATCCATTTCTGCTCGTTTGCAACGCAAGCACCCAGACACACCCCCTTAGTTGCGTAATTTCTGGTGCACTGACAGTTCCTGTCCTCCATCCCTTCCATCTATGCGGGTGTCTCTCCCTCTGAGAATATCACACCGCCTACTTGGCAGGTGGCACGCACTGGAGGGGGACTTTCATGGGGTGTATACCGCAGCCTTGGGCTGGCAGTGTCAGTGTTTATGCATTTGCCCTTCCATGTGCTCCTTGCTGTGAAGGCCAGTTATAGGTGGGGGCAGGGGCCATTTGTTTGTTACTGGTGTAAATATGGTCCAGGGAAAAATTAAAAAAAAAAATTAAAAAAAAATTAAGTTATTCAGAGCTTCATAGGAGGAGAGCAAGGCCGCCTCCGCTGCAGTAGCAGCATTATCCAACTGTGGAAAAAGCCACCAATGTATGTAGACCAGTTGTGATGCATAATAATAAAATCTTAAATTTGGTAGAGCTAATCCACCCTGAGTTGTAGGCAATTGTAATGTAGTCAGAGCTATTCTATGGTTCTTAGGGAACCACAAAAAAGTCGACAATAGAGAATCAATTTCCTGAAAAAAATTTCTTTGGTACATACACAGGGCTATTTGCCAAAATATATAAAAATTTGGGCAAAAACACCATTTTAAATAGGTTTACTCTACCCATTGTCAATGGCAGGTTCGCCCAGCTGGTTATTTTACTTTTAAAGGCTGCTATGCATGGTAAGAGATTATTCATAATATAGTTGGAAACCGGTAATTGTACTGTAACTCCCAAATATTTAAACACTGAAGTGACTTGTAATGGACAGTCTAAGGGAAGATCAAATGGGAGGGTGGGATACACAGGGAACACACTGGACTTGGTCCAATTCACCCTGAGACCAGAAAAAGTTCCAAACTTACTGATTAGTTGAAGCATCATAGGGATCGTAACACGGGGATTGGAGAGGTAAAGTAACATATGGTCTGCATAGAGTGATATTCGTTCTTCTAATGAACCGATCCACATACCTTGCAGATCCAGGGACGACCTAAGAAGTCTGGCCAGGGGTTCTATAGCAAGCGCGAATAACAGTGGGGAGAGTGGGCATCCCTGCCTGGTCCCCCGGAGAATTGTGAAGGGTTTAGAGATTATACCATTAACCCTAATGCGGGCTAGAGGTTGGTCATACAGTATACGGATCCAGGTGAGAAAATTATTTCCAAACCTAAATTTGTCCATTATATAGACGAGATAAGGCCATTCAACTGAATCGAATGCCTTATGGGCATCAAGGGTCACAACAGCTCTGGGGATCGATAAAGTGTTAGGAGATTAAAGGTTCCTAAACAATCTATGTATATTGCTATATGTAGATCTCCCAGGAATAAATCCAGTTTGGTCTGAGCTTATCAGTGTAGTAATTACCAAATTTATGCGGGCGGCTAGAATTTTAGATATAATTTTAAGATCTGTGTTGATTAGGGAAATTGGCCTATAGGACTCACAGTAGAGGGGGTCCTTATTAGGCTTAGGAATCAATATGATTAGGGCCTCGCGCATAGATGGAGGGAGGCTTTTCTGTGTAAAGATAGTGGAATAAGGTTTATGTAATCTCGGGACCAGGACATCCCGATGCGTCAGATACCACTCAATAGGGGAACCCATCCAGCCCCAGGGTTTTATGTTTAGCAAAGTTTTTAAGGGCAGGGTCTATCTCCTCAATGGAAATGGGTTCTTCCAGGGATAGTTGTTGTTCATCTGACAGGGTAGGGAAAGTTATAGAGTCTACATATTCATATAGTTCCGGGGAGTATAGTGAGCTTGGGATTTATAGATGTCTGAGTAAAATTGTAAAAAGGCCTCCATAATCCGATCCTGGGAGGCGTGGAGAGTGGCTATTGTAGATACTAGAAATAGTGATGGGGTCTGGTATAAGTTTAGCTAAGAAGGCAAGAAGCCTCCCATTTCTATCCCTTGTGTCAAAAACCCTCTGACGCTGATACAGTAAGCGCTTCTGAGTCCTTGACACCATCGCCATTTCATCTTCTAACAGTTGGTGACAGAATGGGGAGGGATCCCTGACGTAATTCTCCTCAGCCTCCTTCAGCTTGGAAGCCAAAGTAAGCTCTTGTTCCCCATTAGCTTTCTTAAGGTCTGAAACTCCTTTCATATAAGCTCCTCTTATTACAGCTTTGAAAGCGTCTCATGTAATTAGCTCTGGCACTTCCCGGGCACTCTCCTGCCAAAATTTGGTTATAGCATCCGCGCAAGTGTATAGAACCAATGGCTCCACCATCCAATAAGGACTCATCCGCCAAACCTGGCCACCCGGAGGCCTACACACCCACACAGTAAACTCCAAGGGAGAGTGATCAGAAAGTGCCCTCGGCAAATAAGACACTTCCTCCACTTTCTATAAAGCATCTCGAGATAGGAAAAACATGTCAAGTCGGGACAGAGATTTATAAGACTCCGATGAGCAAGAAAATTCCCTCTTATCCGGGTGTTTCCATCGCCAAATGTCAATTAAGTCATAAGCAGCTGCCCAGTCTGTGGTCTAGCACATCAAAGTCTATCCATCTCCGTATCCATGACCATATTAAAATCACCCCCTACAACGAGGTAGCCTTGCACCATAGGAAGCACTGCGGCCATACAATCAGTGAGTCTTTGTAACTCAAAAGGTGGCAGAATATAAACATTCACTATGGTATACATTTTTTCCATATACTTAAAGACCAGAGCAATATAGCATCCCTGTGGGTCAGTCTTGACCTCCACAACTTGAATTGGTAGAGATTTGAGAATTAGATTAGATACTCCCCTAGAATAGGTGGAGTATGTTGCTTGAAAAGCATGTGCAATTTGGGGCTTTTTTAAAGCCATGACCCTGGATCCCACTAGATGAGTCTCCTGAAGCAGTATAATATGCGTTTTTGTGCGTTTGAGATAGTTAAAGACCAAAGATCGTTTAATCTTTGAGTATAGGCCTCTAACATTCCGCGTAAGACATTTAAGACTCTTATTTGGGGAGAAAGGGCAATGACTCACAAAATAATGGACTACGACCTCGGGCCCGCCTAGATGTCCTAGGCATACCTGTATCCAACATAGCATGAGTTAACATTTCCACAAGTTGTCTATGACAACAGCAGCACATAATTAGTACCTTTCTGGAGCATAGCTGTGCATTGCAAAAAGAACAAAAGAAAAAAGAAAAAAAAGAGAAGAAAAAAAAAAAAAGAAAAAAACAAGTAAATACAAACTTCCCTGTCCCCCCTCCCCGTTTATTGCCCCAAACTTCAACAAGCTTTATCCCAGTAACCATGAAAGTAACCAGAGAGGTGGCCAGAAAGATCCCTCAACTAATGTAATAGCAGTTCCATGTCATCTACTAGAAAAACTTATTACTGCAAAGAAAGTACTGTGAATGTCATGTCGAGCAATAGTAGCACCTTCATATAATAAGACATAGGGTTGTGCATCCTTCTGAGGATTCTTGCTTAGAGTATCCGCCACTCAACTGATAACAGCCTCTGGCAAATATCTGTTATGCATTGCATAGGCAATCAAGAGTCAGTTGCGGAAGTAGAGCACCGGGCATCTTAAGTATGTCTCCTAATGAGTAGGACCCCAGGGCATTGCAAATGCAGAAGAATCAAAGTCTAAACATCTCAGTTTCTGCTTCTCTATGACTGCCGAGTAACTCTGCTGCGTCCAGGAGAGTCATAAAAAACAGAGCCAACAATGCAGCAACAACGGTTGCTTGTAGAAACTGAACAGGGTTTGGGAACCATCAAACTAAATTTTTATATATGAGTGCAAGGACTTATCCTAGACCATCTAGCCAATCAGAGGCTTCTACGGGAGATAAGAAAAACTGAGCCTTTTCATCATTGATGACCCTCATTATGGCAGGGTATAGCATGCTGTAGCTGAGTTGCTTGTCTCGCAGGCACCTTTTCACTGCAGTAAAAGCAGATCTCTGTTTCTGTGTGGCGGCAGAAAAGTCTGGAAAAATAGAAATTCAATTACCATCAAAACTGTCTGAGAGATTACTGGCTGTGCGCATTATGGCCTCTTTATCTCTGAAATAAAGTAGTAGAGGGCGCGGGGGAGCTCCTGATGGCGGAGATTGCATAGGAACTCTATGCGTCCGTTCAATTGCGAACAAGGAGTACAAAGTCTCTGACCCCACTAGCGATTTCAGCCATTTTTCCAGAAAAAGTTCAGGCTCTTTGCCTTCAGTTACTTCCCGGGAGCCAATGAAACGCAAGTTGTTCCTGCGCATGCAGTCCTCCAAATCCCCCAGCTTCAAAGCGTGTTCCTTTAAATCTTGTTGCTGCAAACGTAGATTAGCAGATATAGGTTGCACTGTATCTTCCATATCGCTAATGCGTTGTTCTGCAGTAGAGATCCTGGAACAAATCTTTTGCATATCATGTTTAACAATTGAAAGGTCCAGCCTAACTGATTCAATCTGTGTTGTCAGTGTGGACTGACAATGCTTAAAGTGTAAGTAAACCCTCCTATCGTTTTCAGCCAAGGAAGCTGCCATCTTTGTCTCTGTTTAATCTACAACTGCCATGATGCTGCACATGTGATCAGTTATGACACCAGCCATTGGATGGTTTGACAGTTTGGTTGAGAGCACAACCAATGGGAGTGTTACATTTCCGGCACGTGCCGGAAATGAAGCTGTTTTATGGATGACTTTACTTCCGCTTTAATAGCTTCCATGATATGCTTTAAAGTTAGCTCCTCTTCCTCCCCATTTTCCTCTCCAGCTCCCCTGGGGGTCATATTTGGCTGTGAAGGGCCCACAGGCTCACTGTCTACTTCCCACCTGCCTGCATCATCCCACGGGTCTGACTCCTCCATCTCTGGAGACGCAGCCGCGGCTGAAAAAATGTGGGCTTGGCGGGGAGTCAGCAAAATGTTCCTTTATAGTGGTCGGTGGTTTCGTTTTTTTGGCAGTGACAGGGGTTTTTGTGTGAGAGCTGGGCTGCGAGACTCACTGGTGTGTTGCTGCTTATGCTTTGGCGGCTTCTTGCACGAGGAAGAAGAGCCGGCACCATCTTTGGATCTCCCCGCAGTCTGTGTTAGCGGACGTTCGTCGGCTGATTTAGTCCCCGCCGGGCCGTGTCGGACCATCTTTGCAGGCACAGGTCAGTGCTGGATGTGTACTCGATCCCTTAATGTGGTCGAGAAGGGTGAGTGATGTCCTACATGTCCGCCTCTGGCCATGCCCCCCCGTCAGCAGACTGGTTAGTGAGTTGGGCTATGGAATGTTCTGTTTTTGTCTTTTATGAGTTTGCCCTTCCATGTGCTCCTTGCTGTGAAGGCCAGTTATAGGTGGGGCAGGGGCCATTTGTTTGTTACCAGTTTACAGATGAGCCCGCTCCCGTCCCTCTGGATCCAAAATGGGCCTCCTGGACTTGTGTTCCAGGTGACGGGGGCGGTCTCAGGGATTCCACCACCCGCCCCTGCAATTGAAACAGACTCCCTTATACATATAAATACCTCCACCCATGACTGCTTGCATGTGGCTGGTTCATTTGAAGACACAGACGAACAAAATATGCACACCCAGTAAGCCGTTAATATGGGTGATGAACCCTTTAAAAGGGATGACGTTTCTAGTACATTTCCTCTATCTGTGTTCTACGTTCTGGGTTCACTTTATTTATAGTGACTTAAAGTGGAGTTCCATCCAAAAATGGAACTTTCGCTTTTCGGAATTCTCCCCCCCTCCGGTGTCACATTTGGCACCTTTCAGTGGGGGGGGGGGGGCAGATACCTGTCTAATCCAGGTACTTGTTCCAACTTCTGGGCATAGATAGCCGCAGTATCCGCAGATATCTACGCCATGTCCGATGCCTCCTCCGTCCCCCCGCTGTCTTCTGGGAGACACACAGGTCCCAGAATACAGTAGGGACCAGTGGGATCATGCAGTGTGACTCGCGCATGGCGCAGTAGGGAACCAGACTGTGAAGCCGCAAGGCTTCACTTCCTGATCCCCTTACTGAAGATGGCGGCGCCTCCACCCAAGAGCCGAGGGACAGATCGGTTTCGGGTGCCGACATCGCGGGCGCCCTGGACAGGTAAGTGTCCATATTTTAAAAGTCAGCAGCTGCAGTATTTGTAGCTGCTAACTTTAAAAAAAAATAAAATTTCTCAGAACTCCGCTTTAAATAGCCTTTTATTGGTTTTCATATAGACTTTTTCACAGTTCCATCTATGCTGCAAGGATAAGCAAAAGCTTAGGTGTGGCTTGATTCACTCTTCAATTTTGCCTCTTGTAACTTGGGACACTCTTTTGACCCAGTTCTGGCCCCTTTTGACTGTTTAAAGTAAGATTTTCTTGCTCCTCACTCCCCCACTTTTTTCTTCCCCAGCCCCCCTCCCCTTCCTCCCTCCCCCTTTCCCTCACCCTCCTTTCTTACCACTAGTCTTTCCCAGTCCCCATTCTCCCCCCCTTCTTTACCTACCCTCCCTTTTTCTTACCCCTTCCTTCCTTTTCCTCCCCTTTTCTCTTTCCTTCGTAGGGGACGCTAGACCATCCCCACGCTGCACCATGCGATCCAGCTTGATGTGCATCACATCTCCGCACTTTTTACCATCTCTTGACTGACCTGGACTAATCTGCTGCGTTAGGACTTTTTGAGACCCTGGAGCCACCGTAGCTGAAAATTTCAAACAGCTGAACAAACTACTCCCAAATTTAGCAGAGAAACTACTCATTGCTTTATACAGCAGGACACTGCAATTTGTTCCCTGTGTCTGTATCATCATCACTGCAGGAGGAAGAAAGCACTGTGAATGCTTACAGAGGAAACAGAGATCACAACACTGGTTGGTGGAAGGGTGAGAGCCTTCGGGCTGTAATTTCATACTTATCGGACTCCCCATTCTCCACTTATGGAGCTTACACATTCTTACACATTTTATGGAGCTTACTTATGGACCTATCACCATACTAATAGTTCTCAATTGACATTTAGCCTATATTTCTTTGGAGATTGAGTCCTAATTCTAAGTATCCAATTTCAATGTAATATTAATTTAATCAATACACAGCAGTACTATTCAGGTTATGTCCTTCCAGCTGGACGTATATATAGAAGTGCATGTGTGGGGGCCCTAGGACTGGTGCCTTGGTGTGACAACATTGTCATTTTTTCACTGTTTCGTATGTATGTTTTTATTAGTGGGTATATTGAAAGTTTTCAATGTTTAATATTTCTTGGTAATATAATTGTTAATGTTTATATATGTTATTTGTTAATAATATGTTTGTATATCTTTGCAGTATATGTACAAATTTGTGCTTCAAGCTAAGGCCCTGATGACGAAACAAATAGGCCAGTTTTCTCGATTCTTCAGTCAGGACCAGCACATCTTGGATAGACTTATAGTAACTGTGATTTTAAAAACCTAACCATTTGTCTATGGAAATTAAAGATTTGTTTATTTTTTTTAAGCCTTTTTGGTATGTGTATTAGACCCTGCAGGGTACATGTAAAGTCCCACCCCATTTTTGTTTTCATTTGGTAACTATCTGCAATATGGCTATCCAGGCTGCTCAGAGCTCTAGCATGTTGGAAACTACTCCTGCTGTCTGGAATGCCATCTTAATTTAACCATTCTTTCCATGCAATGAGTGTCCCAACCTTGCTGACTTGTGTTGGACTTAAGAATGATTCAAATAATTGGACGCAGGTGGCAATGATTCAGGAGACTTTCAGTTCTTGTCCACCACCAAGAACTGGACTTCAGCTTCATGGAAATGATTATTTTCTGAGACAAGAAACGCCTCCTCCATTGGGAAAGGAAGACCTGCTGGAAGATGCCAATGCATTCACTTGCTCTGGGGATACACGGAGAAAATGTCTCAAGGAGACTAATGATAGCCATACACGCACAGAATTTCGGCCAAAACTGGTAGTTTTCGTAAAGATCGTTCGACAATCGTGTCGTTAGTGAACCCAACTTTACCGACGATTTCGACCGTGAGCCAGGCTAATGTCGATGGAACCGAAGCGAAAACTTTTACCGTTTCAACTAAAGTGTGTATGTTGTAATCGAATAACAATAAGAATATTCTGTCTTGTATAATTTATATATGTTTTTATTGTTATCCAACGTCACCACGATCATGGTAAATGATCATGTAAACACATTTATTCTGTCAGTTGGCAGCCAATCTGTTTTTGACCAACAAATAACTGAAATTCTGTGTGTGTATGGCCACTCTGACATCATCATAGACCTATATTCCCCCTCCAAAACATTTGCTCTTCTATAAACATATTTAGATTCCATTCTTAATTTATGGAAAATACCCATAAAAATGAATTTAACTACTACTTCTGCAGATTCCTAACTAACCAAATCCCCTGGGCCACTCAGCTGGAATAAGGGGTTACAAATTTTAACTAACCACCTAAAACACTCACCCGAAAACAAATCCATCTATCCCAAGGCAGCCAACAGAAGATAAAGAAGCAGATCAATGCCAGAACAATGGGCACCATTTTAAATTTCCCTCCTCCCTCTAAAAAAAAAAAAAAAAAAAAAAGAGTAAGGAAGGTTTAATTGGCTTGAAATTCCAAAATGGCAACGTGAACCCCGTGGTGCCACTGTGCATGTGTGGGGATATCATACATGATGGCATCACCCTTGCACCCGCCACTCTGCCTCTGTCTGTTTGAAAAACCCTCAGAAAAAGGCATACAAACACCAAATGAAGACAAAACCAGGTACAGGGAAAACACAGCTAAATATACACATTACTGAGAGTTAGGAAAATAGCAGACAGGACAATACAAACTAAAATGTCAGGAGATAGCCACGCACATTATAGGCTTTTTAAAATACAAGCCAGTATACATTATGTCTGAAAACGGGTGCTATCAGTTTGCAAGCTTCCACAGCTTTGGAGCAATCACTTGCAGATGATCGCTGCATAGCAAATACATGCAAGCAGCCATGATTAGTTGCATGAGCTGGCAGTGTCCTATTGCTTTCAATATGGTTGCCTCCTGTAGCTAATCGCCAGGAACCTGGGGTTATCATATGTAAAAAGCTGTCAGGCACATCCGCAAGTGTGATTGTAGCCTTATCTAACTCACTTTGGAAATACTCCAGACAAAGATAAAAAGACACTTACTAATGCAGCTAGGTATTTGATAAAAAAAATCATTAAATGTATTTTATAATTGCAACTAGTACATTTTGACATAGTTTCAGCTTTTTTGAGGAGTTAAATTACTGTTTTACTTTGGCTTCATGGGCAAAGGAAAGGGTCACTTTAAAAGTGTATATGGCGGGTTTTCCCTTTTCCCATAATAGGAGGCTGATATCAAGACAGATGAAGATACCGTACTTATGCTAGTTATATTTAACAACAAATGTAATAACTTGTAATAAATGCACAACTGTAGTAAATTGTTTTGCACTTGCACTTTTTGCAGTATATCCATACTCATTTTTTTTTAAATTATTATTTTATATAAATTGACATATTTGAATTTATTTGACATTTATCAAAATCATGCAAAATTTTGATGTTATGGTTTATGGCAGGCTTGCTGAGGTATAGCAAACAGCTTGTTTGACTGGTTGTTGACTGCACAGTGAGAATGTTCAAATACACTTTCCAACAGAGTTGCTGGAACCTTTCTTTTGCGTTTTCTCTTGAGATTAGTGATTCTCAGCTAGGTTCTGAAAATATTCCTCAGCAACCTGGACAATCTTTGTGTGTGATAATACATACTTTACAATGTCAGAAAGTCCTGCTAGTTATTTAGGAGATACCCATAAATAGCACGATCCATTCCTGAGCATCGCATTGCGCTATTAGATGGCAGTGTATAACCAGCCTAATGCCCCGTACACACGACAGAAAATGTGCGATCAGAGCGTGTTGTCGGAAATTCCGACCGTGTGTGGGCTCCATCGGACTTTTTCCATCGGATTTTCCAACACACAAAGTTTGAGAGCAGGCTATAAAATTTTTCGACAACAAAATCCGTTGTCGGAAATTCCGATCGTGTGTACACAAATCCGACGCACAAAGTGCCACGCATGCTCAGAATAAATTAAGAGATGAAAGCTATTGGCTACTGCCCCGTTTATAGTCCCAACGTACGTGTTTTACGTCACCGCGTTTAGAACAATCGGATTTTCCGACAACTTTGTGTGACCGTGTGTATGCAAGACAAGTTTGAGCCGACATCCATCGGAAAAAATCCATGGATTCTGTTGTTGGAATTTCCGATCAATGTCCGACCGCGTGTACGGGGCATAACTCTGAATCAAGTTTTGGCTGGGTATATAAATGTACAAAGTTTCTCGGTTCTTTTAGGACAATATAAGCAATTTAAACCATTTACTCACTGTGAAGATAAATAAATAAAAAATAAGGAAAGGAATATATTTTGTACGTAATTTTGGCTATTACAGTCGCCATGATAGACTGCTGCATTATGTCAGTAAAAAAAAAAAAAAAAATTACTAAAACATGTAGAAATTGTGCTGCTTTTTACATTTACATACAAAATGTAGCATTTCTTTTGATTTCAGAGGAGAAGAGAGTCCGTGGATGAGAAGTCACCATGAAGTCGGTGTTTGTGTTCCCCCGTCCACTGGTAATATGGTACTTATTAGTTTTTCAGTGAGCCTCCTCTAGAGAGGCAAGGCGAAATGGGAAAGCTCCTGGTCCTCCATGTGGCATGAATAATTTCAGGTGCTTCTGTGTGCCACCATTTATAATATCTAAACCTGAAGGCTTTGAAGAAGCATGAGTTAAGTGTGAAACGCGTCACCTCTTCTGTGCCCCTCGTCTTGGTGGTAGTCATGATGTTATGAATAAATCAATATTGGATCTTTGGTGGTGTGCAGCCGCCTCTTTTCCCTTTCCTTATTGTGGTGGCGAGCCGAGGCTAGCACCCAGCCCATTTGATCCATTGGATTACAATCACCTTGAGCAGCGTTACCTTTCTTTGGATTTACATGAAGTTCAAGTGACTTCCATCTGTGCCATTGAAAATAAATGTTTTGGTAAACAAGTTTTTATTGTTCAACAAATGACGATTTTATGGACTCTAAAAAGATGACCATCTGAGCAAGTGAGCAATTACCAGAGGAAAGTGGTTAACAATGGCTGGCTGGAGATTAAAGGTGCAGCGTATATCAAGGTGCAGGGAGAAGCTGCGGGTTGAAGACACTTTGAGAAAGAAGTGGACCTAATCTGATGATTTTATTTGATAGGAAAAGCTAGTTTTCTCCCAGACAGATTAATTAGTAGCACTGTGTTGTCCACAACTGATTGTACATTAGTATAAGGCTGATCTGCCTGAGGCCTATTGACAGCGAAGGAAAACATTTAGATCTGAGTGCACTAATGGAAGAGTGTAATTCCTGGATGTATACTTCCTCAGATTACTGTCATGAGGTGCTTGTAAAAAGCATGCAAGAGATTGAAAAATATCTCTGCCTTAGCAAATCCACTTCCACTCCCTTGTGTAGTAGGCAAGCCCTATGCTCATGGTATACTTGTTACTTAAAGTGTTACTAAATCCACAACAGTAAAATCAGTCTGTATATGCAGTAAAGCATGCTTGTTATACTCACTGTGGAACCTAAGGGTTAATCCCTCTGCATTATGTAAAAAGGCTGTTTGATCCTGTCATCTCTGTTCCTCCCCTTTCTTTCAGTCCCCAATCTATCTGCTGATAGAACAGAGGCAGGGGGGACAATCTGCACATGCTCAGTTTGGTGTGCATTGCTAGAAAGTTTTTTTTTCTTGGGAGAGTGCATGTGATCAGCACAGGGCCAATCAGCACTGTCCAGGCAGAGGGCCAGGGGTTCTGCAGCCTCACAGGACAGTCAGAGCAGAATAATAACTGATAGAAGTCACAAGGCTGATCTAACTGCTAATGAAAAAACGTATTTAGCAGTTTATATTTACTAAGGGCCTGGTTCACACCTATGTATTTTTTAATGTGTTTTCAGTTTTGCAGAAACACACTACAGTCCATTTAACACGGTTTCCTATGAGTCATGTTTCTGTGCATTTTATGGATAGGACCAGACTTTTTTCAAATTTTTGGTTCTATAGACTTCAATGGATCAAAAATGTGTATTGAAAAACGCAACATACACCCAGAATATACAAACTGCAACCTGCAAAGGTGTGAACCAGACCTAAAACTATTGCATTTATATGTTCTGTGTACTGTTGGAGACCAGATATAGTGAATTATAGTCATAGGAGTAGTTATATTATAGTGATATAGTTATATATTAATATATTATATTATAGTGATATAGTCCTGGGAGTAGTAACACTCTAAGTTTTAACTTGAACATCTATCAATTGTTAAATGCAGTGTCCCATATTGATTGTTTCTTCCACAAAAAGTTTTCAGCTTCACCATACTGACAACGTGCCTATTATAGATGTTTTTTTATTTTTTGTGGCTTCAGCAGCTCCATAGAATACAATCAAGGAAGGCCAACAGTTTGGAAAATTAAGAGACCTATCAGTGTATGCACAAGCCTGTAAGCAATCAGCAAAAATTAATGTTTGCTTTAACTGGCAGTAACAGTGATTAGTTCTGTTGCAGTAGAGGTTTAATTTACTTCATATCACTTGCAAGCTGTGAAAATAACTTTTTTGTGATCAGCCTGGATGGGGAAAGGTGACAAGTCTTTGCACTGGTGCAAATGCCCTGTTAGGAACACAAAAACTCTTAGGCTCGATTCACATCTTTGCATGTTGCTTTTGAGCATTTCTGCAGTCCTTTTTGCTGTGCGCTGTGTTTTTGTAACCACGTTTTTACCGCAATTTTCATTTTGTGTCTTTTTATTTTTTACATTCACTGTATAAAGCTGGTTGCTAAGGAGCAGGTTGGGAAGCCGGCCGCCGCGTCCTTAGCAATGGACGGGTCATCAGCTGTCAGCAGGCTTCACCGTTAACAGCTGGATTTTCTTGGCACAAAAAAACAGACCCTTATCTGAGCATGCAGCCTGGCAGGTCAGAAAAGGGAGAGGACGGGCGAACGAGCACCGCCCCCCTCCCTCCTGAACCATACCAGACCACATGCCCTCAACATGGGGGAGGGTTGGGTGCTTTGTTGATGGCGACAAGGGCCTCTTCCCCACAACCCAGGCCAGTGGTTGTTGGGGTCTGCAGGCAGGGGGCTTACCAGAACCTGGAAACCCCCAGATCCCGCCCCCCCAGTGAAATGTAAAAAAGACCCCAAAAAAACAAGAGCCATTTTTTGACAAGTCCTTTATTAAAATAGTCAGTACCGCGTAGAAAAACTGCGATTAGGATGGGCCTATATGGTAAGAGAACAGGTTGCTGCCTCCCCTACGCAGAGCGCTCACAAAGGGTACTCTGCTAACCTTGCATAAACTAAAAGAAAAAATGGATTGAATTGGCGCTACCTGGAAAACCTAAATGCTACTGCATATTCAGGAAAAAAACCATAAAGGTCGTTTTTTTTATTAATACAGTATTACACACCAAAGTTCATATCATCCCAGTCAGTAGGTAAGAAGGAATAATACCCTGGTGACTGGTAGGAATGGGTAGGAGGGGTCCTAGGATTCCTGAGCAATAAGTTCCCCCATCCCCCATCTCGATACATGTTCTGGTTTTTAGTGGTTTCTAATCTGTTTTTCTGTCGGGAATCGTCATCCTGCCTCAGTGCACAACTGGGTGGGAATATACAATTTTTTGGGACATTTGTTTTAATATGTTTTTATAAATAAAGGGCTTTTTTACGTTACTACACTATGGAAGCCCTTTTCTTATGTTTTTGATGCATGAGGGCATTGCAGCACCTCCATCAGCCAGGATATACCCAAGGCTTTTATATCCATTGTATAAACACACACACAGGGGTTGGACAAAAATATAGAAACGCTACATGATTTGAGTGACAGGAGTGAAAGTGACGACGTTTCACGATGAAAGTGGAAATGATGTAACATGGGAATCCAAAACAAAGAACACTAGACACACCAAACTGGATTACGGCCTCGGTCTTGTTTATTGTTTTTCACAAATATAAACATTTAACAATTCACCATAACTCTTTTAATCAATAAATACTTTAAAATTGTCAACGAAATCAGCCAAAATCAGTGGGGTGCTTTTTAAATATCCCTCTGGCGATTGACAAAGACCCCCATCAGCCTTCTGCTTAAATAGGGGTTCTGGGAATTTTTGGTCGGGGACCTTAAATGACCAATCCTAGAGGACCCCGCAGAACTTCCAAAACATTCCCAATCAGCTGGCCTATTACAAAACCCTCCATTGAAATCAATCAGTGGGCTTGAATCTCCTACCGCCACCATCCCATAAAAGGAAAGAGGGAGTCTTAAAAAAAGGCTTATACCCCCCTTTCCTCACATACTTTTGCTTCTGCTGTGTGCTGAGACACCAAGCTAACAGGTGGGAAGCCTTACTTTTGTCATTCACTGCGTGCACTGCTAGTAATACAGAGTCATGTCAGAGCTTACCGAGTTTCAAAGAGGGCAAATAGTTGGTGCACGTTTAGCTGGTGCCTCTATGACTGAAGTTGCCAATTTGCAGTGTTGTGAGGTACAGTATCAAAGGTTATGACAGCATATACAGTTTATGGGAAAATGTCATCTAATAAGCATTAAGCGCGGTCAACTGACCGAAAGAAACAAAAGGACATTGCGCAGGATTGTGACCCGGAATAATAATTGTCAATTCCCAGGAGAATTCAGGACATCTTGGATGCCAAAGGTGAGGTCCAACACCATATTAGGTAACTATTTTGTTATTTTACCTGATGTTTCCATATTTTTGTCCAACCCCTGTATATATAACAGATGAACCCAGGTCTCAAATACTGCAAAGCCACTGTCACAGATCAATGTGGACCCCGTGTCACCCATGACAGATGTAAGCTACACTTGGGGAAGGCCACAGACTCCTCTGATGTTGTTTGTGTTTTGCTGTATGCGGCAACTGAAGCAAAGAATCAAATCTTCACACAGAGTAAAATCTGTAAAAGCAAGAGGTATTATACAGAATAAAATAAGAAGTCAAGGCTGCAGAATCTTAGGTAGAGCTGAAACACAGAAAGGAAGGCAAGGGTGCAGATCAACTGCAAACAGTGCACAGTCTGGGGTCAAAAGCACAATAGCATTAAAGATTTGTGGGCCATACTAAAGCGTTTCCAGTGACCAAGAATTGATCAAGCAGCGTCCCCATTGTACTGAGCCAGATTTGAATTTGCTCCACTGGTGACATCTATGATTTAAAAATGTGATGTTGAAAATAAAATATTAAAAAAAAAACAAAAAAAAAATGATTCTTACTAAATTATCGGCAAGCATTCGAAATAGCACTTGCAGTTATACACAGGCGGTGCTGGAACTGGAGTCAAAGATGAAGAAAGAGGACCAGATGCTGAATGAAAAAAACTTGGTTTTACACTGATACATTAGACATTATCTGAATCCACAATAGCTGCTTCCATCATGTATGACGAAAATAGCATGATTTCTGCATATATGTTCAGATTTTCTATGTCCTGTACACCAGTCTGGAACTGTGGGCTTTTCGCGATTTGGTGTCTGGTGTGGGGCAATTCTGCACATCTATGCAGGGTCAACTAGAGTGCTAAAAGTCACTGTTTAGGAAATTGTTTAAGTTCTGACCAAATAAAACAAAGAAAGAAAATATGTACAAAACCAGTATACATTCCCTTTAAAGCAGGAGGGTTGATAAAAGACCGATCACTGGTATTTTTTTCAGGAGAAGTCAGCAATGACAACCCTTGGGTTCCTCTTTTGAGAGAATTGCAGAAGAAAAATAAGCCGATTCTATTAACGAATCATAATAAAGCCAGAAAAATGCTAAAGTTTTGACAACAATTACTTTCTGGTAAATGCTAAAACAATTACTCAAAATGTTTACTAAAAATACATTATAGCTTCCATTCCATGACAATTTTTTGGTTCACAGTAGAACATTTAATGGTGTTCCAAAGGTCTTTTTACACCTATGCTGGTGCAGTTAATTTGGGTTTTTAACATCTATTACGTGTTTATACCAGATTTGTTTACCTGTTTTTTGTGCATTCATGCAACCAGAGGAAAACAATTACAATGTATCAGGACCTTTTTCACCTGCTGGTGGCACTGTGGTTTTCCGGGCTGAAAGCTGTAGCTCCAGTGACCTCCAGCGGATGCCTCCCAGCAGCCAGTGGGTTCCTGCAATCAATTCCACCTGGCCCAAGCCGCTGGAAGGGTACTTAAGTCCGATCTCTACTACTGCAATTTGCGTCAGTGTTTTGATTACCTTACTTGCTGTCAGATCCATCCTGCTCTTGAGCTATCCTTGCATCCTGTTCCCTTACTGCTGCTCGCCTTGTTCCTGTACCCAGCCCTGATTCTCCATTTTTTCTTGCATTGCCCCGTTACCCTTGCCTCCCCCCATATTAGACATATTGTATATAGTTTGTTTGCTAGGTTTCTGTTCCATAGGCATTTTTGGTTGTGGGTCTCTTATTGTTTATGTTTGCTATTTGCTGGTGTGTGCATGGCTTTTTGCTTTCTGTTATTAAATTTACTTCATCACACATTTTTTTGGTCCCAGTTTCCTTGTATAGCTACATATATCTGGTCATCCCAGCTGCTGACTCCTGACAGAAAAGGGATTTTCCATTATGAAAATATATTACAAGCAAACGAAACTGTATATGAGTTTTTGTGCATCTTTTTTTTTTTTTTTTACAGGCTTGTTTAACACACCCAAATCCACAAAAATGCAGCATATTTTAAAAACACACTAATCTGCAACGCATCAATGATGACTATCTAAGTTAGAATCAGTGAAATTTCTACTTAAAATGAATCTTCATGCAGTAAAATACACACCTTTAACTGTAGAATTCATGCATTCTCATCACAGGGCAGTAAAAGTCGACCTTGGCTCTACTTGTTACCGACAGCTGAACGTGACAAAAAACTCTGGCCATACTTGACCTGTGACTTCCAGTGCAATCTATGCAACCAATACATCGTAAAAATTAACCAAAATGCAGAGTCAAAGAAATATGTATAGCATTGCTTTGGTTATTACTGAAGAAAAAACACCACAAAGACATAGTGCAATTTTACATACAAAAAGATATGACTACTTTGTTTCCAAAACATATAAAAACATTGATTAAAGGGCTAGAGGAAATGTACAGTGCAGCCAAATTTTAGGAAAAAAATGTCATTTGTCTGCCATGTATTGATGAACTGTAAATTATGAAGAAAGCCCTTATATTAAATGACACTATATGGATTTTCCTTTATAATACAAGTGAGAACACAACCCTTTTTTGATGAGAATCGATCTAACCTCTTAAGAAACTGGAAGCACGGTATACTTTACTGTCGCATGGAATTATACAGAAAAAAAAAAATACTATGTAAACATTTACATGACACGAAAATAGCAAAATTACCATTCAATACATAGAGCTAAATGTATCCTGACAATTTCTGAAGTATCCATGATATTTATAAATGTATATATATTATGATGCTCCTGCATCAATAGATTGATACATTAGGCTCATACATCATGGGGAGTTCTAAATTAGGATGTCAATGATTCTAATCATAAACGGCGAGAAAAACTTGACTGCGTTAGGCTGGCTATACATTATACTTTTCCTTTAGATTTACCAAAACCACATGATATGAGATCAAACCTAAAAACTTTCAAATTGCATGCAATCAAGCAGGCCCTTGCACTACATAGTTGAAGGTAACTCTAAAGGAAATTGAACAAGAAAATTGTATAATGTATGACCAGCCTTAGGCCCCTTTCACACGGACGGATAGAATGGTGCTTTTAGCTGCGGATTTTCTAATTTTCTACCGCAGCTAAAAGCACACAATGCTTTCCTATGGCCCCATTCACACACTGCGTTTAGCTGCGAATTAGATACATGCGGTTCTGTGCGGATAGAAAAAATAGAATTGACTGCGTCCAGGAGCGATTTAGCGCAGCTATCCGCACATAACCGCAATGCACTGTGTCAGCTGCGGATAACAGCGCCGAGCTGCTCATCGGGAAAGGAAAAATGATTTTTCCTTTCCCAATGAGCGGCAAGCACGGGGATCCAACTCGGATCCCCGCCAATGCCCGACACTGTTTGGTATGAATCTTGAGGGGGAACTCCATGACAAATTTTAAATAAAAAAATGGCGTGGGTCCCCCCCCCCCCAGGGGCATACCAGGCCCTTCGGTCTGGTATGCATTTTAAGAGGAACCCCTACGCCGAAAAAAACGGCGTGGGGTTCCCCCCCCCAAGATCCATACCAGACCCTTATCCGAGCACGCAGCCCGGTCGGTCAGGAAAGGGGGTGGGGACGGGCGAGCGCCCCCCCCCCCTCCTGAGCCGTACCAGGCCGCATGCCCTCAACATGGGGGGGGTGGGTGCTTTGGGGGAGGGGGCGCCCTGCGGCCCCCCCCACCCCAAAGCACCTTGTCCCCATGTTGATGAGGACAAGGGCCTCTTCCCGACAACCCTGGCCATTGGTTGTCGGGGTCTGCGGGCAGGGGGCTTATCCGAATCCGGGAGCCCCCTTTAATAAGGGGGGCCCCCAGATCCCTGCCCCCCACCCTATGTGAATGAGTATGGGGTACATGGTACCCCTACCCATTCACCTAGGGAAAAAGTGTCAATAAAAAAAAAAAACACTACACAGATTTTTAAAGTAATTTATTAGACAGCTCTAGGGGTCTTCTTCCAGCTTCGGGGGTCCTCTTCCGGCTTTGGGGGTCTTCTTCTGGCTTCGGGGGTCTTCTTCCGACTTCGGGGGTCTCTCCGGTTCTTCTCCGTGCTCTCCGGGTCTTCTGCCGGGCTCCTCCACTATCTTCTGCTCTTTTGCTGCTGTTTTGCTAGTGGAGGAGCCCGGTCTGCTGCCTTCTGCCTTCTTCCCTCTTCTTTTCTTCTGATGTTGACACGACGCTCTCTCCGGCTGGAATGCACTCTGGGCGCTCCGCTCTGACTTATATAGGCGGTGACCCCGCCCCCTTATGCCGTCACAGTCCCTGGGCATGCTGGGACTGTGACGTTTTAGAGGGCGTGGTCAACGGGTGATGACCCCCGAAGCCGGAAGAGGACCCTCGAAGTCGGAAGAGGACCCCCGAAGCCGGAAAAAGACCCCCGAAGCTGTCTAATAAATTACTTTAAAAATCTGTGTAGTGGTTTTTTTTTTTGACACTTTTTCCCTAGGGGAATGGGTAGGGGTACCATGTACCCCAAACTCATTCACATAGGGTGGGGGGCCGGGATCTGGTGGCCCCCTTATTAAAGGGGGATCCCGGATTCCGATAAGCCCCCCGCCCACAGACCCCGACAACCAACGGCCAGGGTTGTCGGGAAGAGGCCCTTCCCCATGTTGAGGGCATGCGGCCTGGTACGGCTCAGGAGGGGGGGGCGCTCGCCGTCCCCATCCCCTTTCCTGACTGACCGGGCTGCGTGCTCGGATAAGGGTCTGGTATGGATCTTGGGGGGGGGACCCCACGCCGTTTATTCGGCGTAGGGGTTCCTCTTAAAATCCATACCAGACCGAAGGGCCTGGTATGCCCCTGGGGGGGGGGGGGAACCTACGCCATTTTTTTATTTAAAATTTGGCGTGGAGTTCCCCCTCAAGATTCATACCAAACAGTGCGAGTCGGCACCCTGTCGGGTTGCCATGGAAATGGCAAACCGCAGCCAAATGCGACCGCAGCTAATCGCACTGTGCAAATGCAGCTGATCGCAGTGCCTGGAGTCTTGAACTCCACAGGAAAAAAAACATGCTTTTAACTGCGGCAGAATAGCCGTCCGTGTGAAAGGCGCCTTGCACATTAAAAATTTAAGTAGGCATAAGACCCCCTCATTTTGCCAGGAACAGACATGCATAATCCACAAACAAAGCTGATAGCAAAGGTCCTGACTTTCCTTAACAGAAAGAACTATGTGCTAAACCTCTGAAGGGTCTATAGCAGGAGTGTCTACTTTAAATTCAGAATGGAAAAGAAAAAAAAAAAAAAAAAAAAGTTAAAATGACCCTGTCACTGCAAAAAAAAAGTTTACATAGCAATAAAAATGTTCCTGTAAGAACACACTTTACAATTTCCCATAGCAGCACCTGTTTGTAGAATCTTCACTACTGTACAGGGCTGCCCAGAGGATTTTCATATCAGACACACTTTAAGGTGTGTCGGACACCTGTGCCACCCAACAGTGTGTGGTTTCTCCTGCCAGCCCCCACATCATTACAGGACACAATAGAGACTTAGAGGCAGGCGCGCAGAGCCACAGAAAACTACATATTTCCTGACAAACCAGGAAATATGTCAGAAATAATCTTTGGGCAGTTTTGCACAGGAGTGAAGCCAAGATTCTACAAATGAATGCTGAGACAGGTAAATATGAAATGCCATCTTTTAAAGGTACTTTTTTTTTTTCACTGACAGAGTGGAAATCTATGGTCACAGCATACATTATCAATTTAGTGCACCAGAGTAGTAATAGCAACCCAATGCAATATAGGCTTAAGCGAAAAATCTAATTTTCATGTTGTGATTGCTGCCTGTCTGCTGGTCATCTCTTTCCACAACTTCCTGGATAACCTGTATGCTTTGCAGCTTCTCCTCTGAAGATTACAATACTTTTATTTTCTAAGGGCTACATATCCCATGGTACTTTACTGTATGAAAGTAGCGATTCCTGTACTGACTCCTCAAACTCCATCATCTCTGTAGTTCAGAAGGACAACTCTGTGAAATGTGCGACACAGTAGTGTCTATCACAGGCATAGTGAAAACATGTCAAGGAAGTAAATATGTTGGGGAGCTTCACAACGTAAGTTTACAAACTTCAAGATCATTCAAATAGGAGTAGGTTAGAAATAACTGAAATACAATGTAGAAATGAATATATGATTTTATATTTTGACCATACATACACTTTAAAACAGATTTTCATCATTGTTCCTTATTGAAGACAGACTGACGGGCTCAATATAGCTAGCTTAACAAGATTTTCTAGGGGTCGGAAGAATAATGGGAGCTTTTCAAGATTCATATCAGTACACAGGTATAGGTTACTGCCTTTCAATAAAATCTTTTTGCTAACAAACAAAAGGGAAAAAAAAAAAACAGTCATAACCGAACAGACAAAACTGTTTTATTAATAACACAGCATTAAACAGTCAACTGTGCTGTAACTCACAGCAACCAGACATTTATTCTTTTAGTTGGCATTTGACTCTTTACATAATGAAAAAGCCGAGTGGTTGCTGTGGGTCACAAAACTTTGATAGTCCATCTTATTAACATATGTCTTTGTATCTGCATATAACAACTGATCCTTATTACAGCAAACGAAAAAAAA